>NC_071487.1:733699-1467398 GCF_028500815.1 Rissa tridactyla
TTAAAGGGAAAAAGACTGTCTGTTTAGCTCTGGAGGATCGGTTGCTACTTGCCTTGATGTTTTCAGCTCTGGTGTGAAATACTGTATTTCTGAAGGTGTGTCCAAGGCAGGAAGCTGCTCTAAGCTTCAGCATACAAATAGAAAGGGCACACGGAGAGCGAAATATCTATCTATCTATTCCCATTGCTCTCTTTAAAACTCACTGTAATGATGTTGCTATGACCCAGGCCTCTATAATATGTGCCTCAGGTAACGCAGATTGATATATAAATACCTGAGTTTATTACACTTGAAAGACCTTTTGAAAATTTAGGGGGAGAGAGAAATTGTGGGATCTAATCTACCATTCCTGAGGGAGAAAATTAGCCCACGAGTAGTGCTAAATGATACAGTGACACTTGGATGCTGAAGGAAGAGAGCATTGCTTATGAAGTGGCTTGGCTCTGTCCTGGGGAGAGGACCGAGGCTAAGTGGGATTCTGCTCTGAAGCCCCAGTTCTCACCGTGCCATCCTCTTGGGATGGCGCAGAATCTCCTTAAATCCTGGTTGTGTTTATGTAGTCCCGGGCTGGGCTCTGCCATCTTTGCTCTGATGTCGAGTGCTGCGTGAGATTAGACTAGTTTGAACACGAGCCTTTGGGACCAGGTAATCAAAGAGCAACAGGGACTGCGTATCAGCAGGCACAGAATCAGATTAAGGTTTTACTGTGAATAATGTAAAAGCCTCTCACCTCGCTACCTGCCTATTCCCTGCACATTTTCAAATGTTCAGGGTGGAGACTGAAGGTCTCCCTGTTGCTCTGTGCAGTTCTGCAGAAAATATTTGATGCAATGAGTGTGACAATTCTCCTTAGCTGCCTGTTCTGCCTGGTTCTGGTGGCCTCAGCTAGTCTGGTAACTTTTTTTCACATGCTAATTCATGTTGTATCTGTGATTACAAAGGTGCTTTCTACAACCTAATTGTAAAGTTCTGAAGGAGTCATTTTTTGAGTGATGTTTAAAACTGACAAATGTGGTCGTGTGGTTTGCTTTTGGCCACCAAAACTTTTCCTCGGGACTGGCTGGACTGTCAGGCCTCCTTCTCTGTTACTCTTCAACTTGCATGGCTGCTCGTATGCATGTAAAATCCTATTGTTTTGAGCTGGCAGCATTTCATACTCTGTCTGGTTTAGCGTAGTAGAGACCTGAGGTCCAGGGCATGGAGTATGAACAGCTGTTGCTTTCAGTGCTCCTGTGAAATCGGGACCTCTGACCTGCAAGTCACTGCAGCTACAGCAGTGGAAGATCTCATTCCCTGAGGCTTTGCACAGACATGGAGCTCCAAGGGTGAGTGGACCTACAGTGGCAATGTTTCCCTCTGTACTGATAGCTGAGCCCTGCCAACCTGTGAAGTGCTCTGCTAATGGAAGCAGAGACTTCCAGGGGTTGGCATGGTCACAAGGGGATTCTTGGTGGCACAGCAGCATCGACCAGGGATCAGACCTTTTAGCAGAAGTTGGAAACACAGATGTAGCCAGAACTGCATTAGCTGATAAAACAAGTGCTTCTTAACATAGCACGTAATTACTGTGAAACTCATTGCCACAGGAAGCCATTGAGGCCAGGCACTTAACAAGAGTCACCAAAGGGGTGGACACTGCTACAGACGGCAAAAATATGTAAAAATGTTAGCTCTAATGATGATAAATTTTGCTGCAGGTTTATTAAACCATGCATTTAAGCCAGTCTCTTTCTGATAGAGTCCAGGATGGCATTTAATGTGAGGAGGAGAATGAGCAGACATTGGAACTGATGGAGTTTGGCAGCCCCTCCAAGGGGCAGTGTGTTTGACAAGGACCTGATTCTCATGCCTAGAGCTGGCTCAGTGTCATGGCTCTGTCACTGTGCTTTTCCTCTCTGTAGCAAAGAAACCTGCATAGTTTGTGAACAATAAAAGGGGGAGCACAAAGGTGAAACCAGTTTTCTTCCCCCTAAAGAGGAATACATTTCCCAGATCATTACATTTTTGGTTCATGCGCTGAGGGTTTCTCTCCCTGGGAAGCTTTTACAGTAGATTGAATCTGATCATTGAAAAACTCATCTGGAAAACAGGTTAGATGCAAGTATGAAATGCCTGCCTCCCTCTCTGCTTCCCCCTTCTTTCCTCTCTGTACACCCAGAGAGAAAAAGCTGATGGTAGGTTTAGCAAGCTTTAATTATCATTTACTGCCTAGGTGAAGTCTCAGGCCTCTCTTTCTGGATTAATCTCCAGAGAATGGGTCTTAACTTCTCATTATCTGCTTGAGGTGAGTGGGTGGTCAAGGCACATACTTTACAACAAAAGTTGTAGTTTTCTCTCATGTCTCCTGAGTTTCTAGTTCAGTGTTGGAGGGAGGATGACCCTCCTTTTAATAGCTGGATTTGTTTCCATTCCTGCTTTGTTTATGGATTGAGAATCTGGATTTATGTGCTCCTTCCTCTGTACTTGCCTTTCAAGAGTGTAAAGTATCTATAGAGGTTGGAGAATTCCCATGTGAGAATACAACAGTACAAAATGTTACCGCAGCAGGAGTGTTACAGGTGGGAGGAACAAGGAGCCATGTACTCTGAGCCCTCAGCTTTCAGCCCAGTGTTTGCAATTGCAGAAACTCTTTTCTCCTGTGCGGGTGCTTCCAGCTATGGCAAGGGCTCCATTTCACTGCTGACCTTTTGTCCCTGTGCTCCTGAAAACTCTGGCATCCCTGTTTAATGGCGGAACAGGCAGCTAATGCCAATAGCTGTGTTGGCATGTGGCATTGCGCCCAGAGCCTCCTCACTGCCCTGCCCAGCTGGTCTTTCTGTGTAGACAGCAAGTAACAATGGTGGCAGCTCTGCGGCATGGCCAGTTTCCCTTTAGAAATTGGGATGAGATCACAGTCTCGTTTCACCTCTTGATTGTCACCAACCTGGGCTGGATCTGGATATGAACTGGAAGAAGGCTCTTCTGTACTTTAGCAGCCCTCACTAGTGGGCAGTTTTCAACAACAGCCTTCCATATTAATGTACTTGGTGACAGATACACCCATAAGATGAGAGCCCTTTAGATACAGACTAATTCATACTTAAAACACACGCTATAACCTGTGTGTTAACTGAATCCGAGAGGTTCCTGTGCATTTTAAACTGATTGTGTCCATTATGGGAACTAGATCTGATCACAGATACATAATGCAAAATGCAGTGGATTTGATGCTTTTACTGTATATGGGGGTCACCCATATGGAGTGAGTTGAATAGTTGACAGCTGGGGATTGTTCTAGTTGTCAGTGTAGATAATGTGGTGAGCAGATGTGAATGCGTGAACAAGATCGTGTTTGAAAGAAGATAGCACTTCTGGCCATGATGGAGCCCTGTGAAGGCAGAGAGTAGGAGATATGGGTGTTTTGGCTAAATGTAGATATTATTCTTAAAGGTGAATATCAAACATCTTTCTTACTTTCACCTGGCAAAACCTAGTTACAAGTTATAATGATTAAATTTGCTCCTGGACATCCAAATTAGGACCTTGGGGACCTAGGAGATAGCAGATACCTAAACAGGAGATGGCAGTGGCAGGCTGAGATCCTGACAGGGCCTTGCCCATGTAGTGTAGGTGCCAGCCACAGTATGGACATTAGTGCACACTCTGTGAAGGCAGATGAGTCCTGGCAGGAGGAAACTTCTCCTTGCCTGGGTTGAGCACGCTGATCTATGTTCCTAGCAGCCAAGTCGATTGTGCACCTCCGTAGGGGTCTGCACTGAATTGTGTATGAGCATGTAGGAGATTGTCCTTGCCCAAAGGATGCAGTGGGGCAAAGATGAGGCCTAAATGGCCAAACACCAGGGAGGAAGCTAAGTCAGGCCTTGCAGGAAGCTGTTGAAAGCTGCTTGGCACAGGCTAGGCCTGGCTTTGTGTGCAAAATGCTTGGTAAGAGTGCTGGAGGATGTTAGAGTTAGCATGTAAAGCTGCCCTTTCAGTGCCTGCTTTTATTCCCTGCACTGCAAACACTTGTTCTGGTTATAAATGGATCCATGAAGAATTTATTTCTTTTGCTGTTTCTGGGTTCTGTATTCCCCTGCTTAAGTTTTTAGAGCACAGAGGGATATCACTCTTGCTTTGTGTTTTGCTGCCCATCTCCTTCCTGTGCTCTTTTTCTTTCCCTCCTACAGTAGAGCCATTTAGGCATCCATAAAACTCCAATAAAATTTTCTCTCCCACATACTTTTGCAAGAGCAGAAAAATGTCTGCTTCACTTCACAGACATTTTGATGTGGGGGGAACAGACTTTATATTAAAAAAGTGAACAGTGAGTAAAATAACAAGCACAGAGAAAAAGGGCAGCTTTTGCAGAGCTGATGTACTCCCACCAGCTCACCTTCAGAGCAATTATGCCATGTAAATCTCTCTTTTGCAGAAAGAGCCAAGGAGAGACAAAAACAGCTACAGTGATTTCGGCTTGTGTCCTGCATGGAGAAATAGACTTAGTATTAACACAGCTTGGCTGTGGGCCAGATGCCTGTGCATGGAAACATGTTTAAACCATTGAATAAGCAGGGTATAAACAAGAATTTTCAAAGTTTGGTGTTTTTTGCAACTCCAGGCAATGCGAATTAGAGTCTACAGCTATTAAGTTCCCATCTGGTGGCTTCTTTATGAAGGAATGATATTTGCATGTTTCCAGCAGAGAAAAGCTGTTTTTAGCTCAGATAAAATGGAACATTTTGCAATGGTATGGGAAATAACAGATGATGCTGATTTTAGCAACTGGGGTTGTAGGTTTCACCAGCTGCCCTTTAAAAAAAAAAAAATATTTATCTTTAAGTAAGGGGAGCCAATGTTTTTTCTAGTACCCTTAACACCCATTGGCTTGGAAGAGTGTGGTCAGAGGAAATGATGGCATCTCACAGAGAAAGGAAACAGCCCATCAGGTCATCTTCTGGGTATCTTGGCCCTCAATGCTTTTTTTTTTTCTTTTAATTTCAGCAAGGTATAGGGCTGGTGTAGCCATAGGTTACCAAAATGCAAAAGGGCCTTATTTTCTTTCTTGTTAGAAAGTGGTTAGCAGGAAGGATTTGCAGCTGCTGCACTGCATTGCTGCTGCAGGGATTGTTAATATGCCAAAACACACAAGGCAGGAGCCGCATGGATTAACCTAGAAGGAAGCCAGCGCCTGGCTTGTTTTGAAATATTCTCTTCCACCACTGCAAACTGAATGTGGTTCTGGAACCAGATGCAGCTTTCTAAACCAGCCTGTTCGGGCAGGCACTGCCAGCTTAGAGCCTTGGAAACCATAAATACAGCTTGGGCAACGGCTGAACCACACCACTGCTCAGACACAAGTGCTTTCCCACCCAAACAGCTGCTCTGCTGTCACAGCCAAGAACAAGGGGGAAAGTAACGCCCCAGTGGGACTGCAGCTTGGGGACTGTAGCAGGAGGCTCAAAACAGTGCCAATGTTATCCTCCCCACCCTGAACTGAGCAAACGCAGTGTAATTAAGCGGGGGGGGGAAGGCATGGTATTTTGCACATAGGCAGTGAAGAGCGTTAGCTGCATGTTAGCTTCAGCAGTGGACACGGCTATCTGAACATGTGTTTGCACACCCTGCTTGAAGCCTAGCAGCATAGTCATAACAGCTTCAGTATTGCACTACACTGCATAACTCCGTAAGGGTGGCATTTTTTTATAGTAACTTGCGCTATTTGGAGCCCTCTGATAGCAGAGTGCTTTAGAAGAAGTCAAGTCTGCTATTCCAGAGAAGGTTGCTGGCCTGTCTCCAAGTCTTATAAGATCATTGGGGTGTCGCTAGGTTTGAATAGGGATGCTATACTATAGTGGGATTTGGAGGAAGATTTGTGTTTGCCGTGCACCTGCTCTCCTCTGTTGTGGAAAGGAAACACGTAGCTCATGGTCGGTTTGAGGCTTTTGCCAGTGCCAATAGTGCCCAAGAAAGCGCATGTTTTGGAACTCCCTTGACTCCTTTCTCTTGCTCCTGTCCTAAAAACAAGGCCAAAACCTTCTTCCAGCACTGAGAAGCCTTGGACTGGCTCTGTGTGCAGTATTGTAGCCTCCACCTTTCTCCAGGCCCCTCCTGTGCAGCTGGGTACCAGGATGGAGGTTAGCTCAGCTGGTGGTACCTGGTCCTGGACTGAGTTGTGCTGCAGTTCAGGGCCGCAAATGCATGCGTGGCTGAAAGGGCAAAAGGAGTCGGTTCTCTGCAGCATACTACCGAGGGGGCAGTTTGGTTAAGCTTTTCTCCTCCTTGCCTCCTCCAAGGTTTGCCTGTCATGGATAAACACATGAAGCAACGAGTCTGCTGTTCTAAATGGCCCGGGAGCTGCTCTTTCAAGAGGTATGAATAACAGACAGCATTTGAGAGCTCAGCTAGGTATGTGTGATCTGGACCCTGCGGGTTGCCTCTTTCCAGGTCCTGACAACGGAGAGTCCCGAGCCACTGAGCTTATTTCATTTTTAACCACAACCCAGCAGATCCCACACTTTGCTTGAGGCTGGCTGGGCTGCTCTGCAGATGATCTTGCAATGTTATGACAGTCCAGAGAGCCATTATTGCGAGCGCTTGCCAATCACCAGACTGCTGCCAGTCTGTGTCAAATGAAGCATCCCAGGCCCTGTCACATTAAATCCAGCAGCTCTTTCATTTAGAGCAGAGCAGTTTGTTTATTTGTGTTCCCTCCCCTCCTTTTGGGATGCCACACTCAATCATCTCAGGGGTTTGGTCTGCCAGTGCGGAGCCTGTAACTACAGCAAAGCTCAGTGCCCCTTAAAGGGCCCCTTATCCTTGGGCAAGTGGTGCTTTTGAATGTTTTGCTGTGGTTTTGTTTTGGAAAGAGATGGGTGTAAATAAGGGGGAAGGCATGGAATTACCAGTACGGCTGAGAGTGTGGTTACAGATCAGTCCTCATCAGTCATTCAGACCAGTTCAAGGGTACGGTGTCTCAGCCTGATGAATTGCACGGCTGCTGTGCTCTGTTGTAAATGAGAATAAAAGATGCAGAATAGTGTCTCATCTATTTGCACCAGTCAAGGCTATGCAACACTTCTGTGCCTCAGTTTCCCTGCCTTGAAAACAGGAGGGGTGCGGAGTAGCCCAGTCTCTGGAAAGGGGAAGATGAAGCCAGGTGGCCCACTGCAATCATACAGAGGGATGGAAATGAGAATGGTGGATTGTGTGGCTTCAGCTGAGGATACAGAGCTTGCTTGCTTTTTGCACAAGCTTTAGGGTACAGAGCTGAATTTTTCCAAGGTGGTGCTGTGAGCGAGCGGGTGGCCTTGCTGTTGCTCCCAAACAGCTCCTGCCCTCTGCAACTTCCCTGTGCCACACCACCAGGCATGCCAGTGCTGCAGCAGTCACGTGGAAGGAGTGGGAGTGCTCTTGGAGCATGGGTTTCTCGGCTGTGCTGCTACTCGAGCAGAGGTGACTCCAGGAGGAGAATTGTCCAGTTCACGCAGGGGCTGCAGGTGGAGGGTGTGGAGAAAGGTCTGTACAGAATAGAGAAACGAAGGGAAAAGTGATGATGAGCTGTCTGGAAATCTCATTACAAGGAGGAACTAGGATCCTGCACACAATATTCCTATTTCATCAGTTCAGATTCCCCTGTCCCTGCAGGAAAGCCTCTTGAATCAAGTCTCTCTGTATAAAGGCTGTGAAGACTGGTCAGCTTCTGTTGCCTTCTTAGCTTGGGAGAACAGGAAAAAAAGATTATTTTTTTTCATTATTAATGCAACTGCAGTAAGAGGTGGTTCATTTCTTGTCATTGCTTGCCTTGGTGTTTAACTTGCCTCCTGTAGGATTTGAATGCAGATGTTTTGATGGGTTTTTTCCCCTTTACAAGAATTAAAAGCAAATGCACGGTTAAAAGACAAAATTCCAGGGCTTCCAATCATTTGACAGAATGAAGTCTGCAAGCCAAATTAACTGAGCTTCCTCATTACTGTTGTCACTTTGCATTCTGGCTGAATGCTCTTGAATTCAGCCCTGATCCATTACAAAAAATATTTTCCTTACCTTTCTTGCAGGGGGCCCCCAAGCTGATTGAAAGCAAAAGGGGTTTTAACTGTGGTCTTTTTTCCCCTTGAAGAGTGGCTTTTATCTATGGCTGCTTGTTTCACAAGATGGTTTCTGGTTATTTCATGGTTATTGTGCAAATGCATGGGGAGAGTTTCCCTATGGATGAATGGAGATCTCTTCAAGGAAGAAGGATGCATACTGCTTTTAAGGACTGTCTTTTAACAAAACCTTACGCAAATCCCCATTCAAGATGTCACTTCCATACCAGTGTCTCTTTAAGAAAGCGTAATGATAAATCTAGCTTCATTATCCAACATATCTAACAATCAGCCCAGTGACATCCTTTCCTTTCATTACACGGAATAGAGATTGACTCATTGGGTGACTCTGCTTTCAGTTGAAACCACGTACAGTAACTGGAAACCCAGGGAGACTCTGCAGTCTCCATGGAGACAGCACACTTACAACTTAATGTGATCAACAGATGCTGCAATAATCTTGAAAGATGGAGAAAATGTTTCAAACCGAGTGTTGTTTATGGTGGTTCAGTGGATGTTCAAATTTGCTCTGTTATGACTGAGCTCCATGTAAACGCACACTCTTTTGAAAACACACAGACGTGTGTATTGAGGGAGAAATATCTCATGAGGATAAAGCAACTAGGACGAGGGCCACTGCTTTTCTCAGCGTCTGCCCTTGGGGAGGTCACCTTAACTTTCTCTTTTATCCCAGTTTATGTGTAAAGTGGGGCAGTGCTAGTCATCCAGTTAATGGCTACGGCATCTTTTATGCTCTGGGATGGATGACTGTAATGAGGTGAAACTAGTAAGATTCTGATGAATGAGTCTATAATCTCAGTGAATTGAATAGGGATCTCCCTCTGTGCTGTATGACCTAACATTGTAGCTGACGTCAAGATTTGCAGGGCAGATTTATACTTCTGTTTGATTTTCCTGTGAAACCTCTAATGGGTGATTATTTCCCACTGAATCTTATAAGCTGTTGTAAAGAACTGACCTATTTTCTGCCTACCCCGCTCTCTTACTGGTATAGCCCCCATTACTGTGACATCTGGACCCTTTGCATCAGTCCCAGGGTAGGGAGATGCAGTGTTCTTCAAACAGAAGGAAGGGCATGCAGATGCTAGTCCCACATCAGAAAAATTCCTGGAGCATAACTATTAAAAAGGATGGTCCAGATGCAAAGGCTGGCTCAGAAAGCTTTCATTTTACTGATTGCTGGGAAGGTATAAATTTATGCTGTACTCGCTTGTTTCTTATTCTTTCCGTAAGCATCCTCTGCTGGCCGCTCTTGGAGATAGAGCATGTGTCCCTCCAGCCGAGCAGCCTGAATTCCTGTTCTGCTCTTAAAATCTAGTGGCTGTGGAGAGATTTTCATGTTTTCCCTTGTTCATTGGGTTTTTCATGAGGGAGAATTAATGTTTGATAATACTGTGGCATTTAGAGCTGTGATAGGTGCTTTAAAGAGACAGGGGGAGATGCAATTGCCAGCTCAGGAACTGTGAGAGCAGCCTATAGAGGAAAGATGACCTAGACCGGTTTTACAGGGAGGAGACTATTGGCAGTGGTAGGACTGCCCTCAGACGTGAAGAAGGCTGGCCAGGGTGTCTGTCGGTACCTCTGCTGCCCCAGCTCACAGCTCAGTGCCGTAGCTGATGTGCGGAGCAAGGTGATGTGAGCTTTCTGGCATTAGGCAGCACTCAGGCAGTCCCCTCTGCTGGTGGAGTCACACAGCTGAATCTCTCTGCAGATGAGCAGCAGTTGGTGACTTCAGCTACACAGCTACATTAAGGAGAAGGCATATTTGCAGTCTAGAAATCACCTACAGAGCCTTCAACAGAGCAGATGCAGTCTTACCTCCCAGCTGCCATTCTTTCTTTCCCACCCAGGTTGCTTCCTTGTTGCAAGACCCTTACTTTACCAGGCTCCTAGGCTGGACTCTTGCCCTTAATATAAGGTGCTCAGTATTGTGAAGTCTGCCCTCCCACGCACCTGGGGGTCCAGAGTTTCCAGGTAGAAACCATCTGCTGGCACTTTTTGGACCTCACCCATGCAGTCCAAGTCAGTGGGCTCCCCATCCAGTAGCTGGTTTCTGTGTCGCTGTACGTGTGCATGCAAGGAACTGTAACCCATAGTGCAGCCATAAATATCAGCAAGGATTATTGATCAGGGTCTGTCTCCAAATAATGACAGGAATGCATATCCTTTCAAAAAGGACAGGATATCTAATTCAATGAAAGGGATTCCTCGATGAAGTCCCAGATGGGCCCATAAGATCAGCCTGATTATTTTTTGAAGCCTTAGTTGCTCCGAATAAGGCTGAAAATTGAATTAGCTCTGAGAGAGACAGCCCTGGCCAATCACTCAGGGAAGCTGAAGGACAGCTTATTGATTTTCATGTTTCAAAAAAAATTAAATGATATCCCTTTTTGTTATTTAAAATGCTGCTTAAGCAATTTAGTAATGTAATGTTGGAGGCCCAGTTCCAGGCTCTGAATCGGATGAAGGGGGGGGAGATATTTCCCTTGACAAGAGAGCTAGGTGGAAGAAAGATTTAGTGTAATTGCCTTCCCTTCCAAATAATTGATGACGCCAAAAGAATGGCTATATTTTGCCAGCTTCCTCTCCTGCGTACCATTTATTAAAGATATAGTAATTAATTATGTAAATAGTTGATTTATAATCAACAACACTGGTAGTTAATTGATTTTTTTATGTGTGAATTTATATGACAGGAAAATACGATAAGGTGATTATACTGTCCTGCCAAGTTGCGGCACCCTTGGGGGGAGGAGGTGGTGGCCCAGTGAGTCTCAGGAGATGAATTTTTGGTCCTTTCATCGGGAATTTAACCCTTCTCCATCCCTGGAATGAAACTGATATTTAAGGGATCCCATCTGTCCAGAACAGACTCCGTACTCCAAGGGTGTGTGGAAAGAAAGCCTCTTCCATGAACTGCTGTCTCTTTTAGTCAGAAATGAGCTCTGCTCAGCTGCTTCAGAAGGGGCTGGGTGGAGAGTGCCAGCCATTTCCCAACCCTCTGCAGTGCTTCTTGGATTAAACTGTAGTGCGTGATTTCTCTCCCCCGCTGCCCCACCCCTTCCCTTTGTATTGTTTCAGGCAAATCTTTCAGAAAAAGCTCTTAATCAAATGAATGTGCAGTTATAAATAAAATATCTTCTCCTCCCCCTTCTCCCCTCCAACCTCAAATCTTGAACCTTTGCCCAAGCAGGAGAACAGGGAATGCTTCAAAATGCAAACGGTGGCTATAAGGTGTTGGTTTGTGCTGCGCCCCTCTTTGCAAGGCCCCTCTCCCATATGGGGAACTCCTGGCTTGAGGACATTGGGGTGGTCTTAACCCTTCAGCACGGAGGGAGGGAAAGTTTGGTGTGAGCTGAGCCTCCTTAAGCTTATCCGAATGCTACTAAGGCTCTTTCACCTACAATCCAAGTGGGGTGTGGTTTTTTTGGCTGAGGGTGAAAATGCACTTCCATCCCAGTGGCTGCCAGTGTCAGGGAAAAGCTCTCTGTCTCTTTCTCCCTCTCCCAATTTCTGCAGTTCTGCTGGGTTTAGGATTAGCCACCTTGAGCTCCTCTAAAGCCTCCCGTCACCCTTGCTGGGCAAGAGGCTCGTGCATTGGGCCTGGCCTCTCCCTTGTGTGCCGCAAGTGATTTGGGAACTTGCACGGTGTGTAAATCTGTCCCGTGCTGCCTGAAGTTCCTTGACCTTCAACTAAGACCTGAGCTGCTGCTTTTCTGTGATGAGTCGACGCTATTAATTGGAAATCCAATTTTGGAGGATGGCCAGGCTAATGCTGAGCCAGCATCACTTGGCTCTGCAGGCAGGATATAGGACATGCCTTGGTCTATCTATAGCTGGGGAAAGTCAGCTTGTTCTGTCTTATTGCAGGGGAAAGTGGGGTAAATGGGAAAAAGTAAAACTATGTGAGATAGGACCTGGGACCTATTGCTAGCTTGTTGGAAGATATAACTGCACGACAGAACTGCCAAGCAAAGACTCTCTTACCTTATCCCTGTCAGCACATAGGGCAAAATGGCATCAGTCCTCTGCAAGCAAGGCATCCCTTTGAGGTCCCTCCGGCACTAGTGGAGAGCAGTCAGTGAGTGTCCTTCCACACTGAACGCTGACCTCGGAGGAGCTGATCCTGCCCCGCCTTGATTGCAGAGGGAGCCATGATTCAGAGCACATTGTGAACTGCTTGATGTGATGGCAAATGAGCCACTCCTTCGAGTGCTCACTGCTCCCACACGTGGCATGAGTTCATCACACTCCTGTGTCCCAGATGAGGGATTCTTCAGTGTATCCTCAAAATGTGAAACAGTTGTAAAGCTGCGTTTCAGAGGAGCCTATTGTGCTACATCACCCAAGGGGTAAACAAGACATGCAGGCCCTGGTGAACAGCTTCTCAAATAGCAAAAACCATGATTACAGAGACCTTGCAGTCAGAAAAGTAGTTTTTATTGACACCTGAGTTGAAGGCTGGTTGACATGATGTATCAACAAAGAGCAGGAGGTGAGCAACAGGACAACACCTCTCTCAGCTGAGAGAGGGGCCTGCTCTGGCCAGTGCTTGACTGCAGTCTCCAGATGTATTTGTGACACATCCAGTATTTCTGTTTCTTGATCCCAGGGTTTAAGGATAGTGCAGAAAAAGAGAGGCAAAGGGCAGGCTGCAGACTGTGATACAGATGGGAAGCGGACAAAAGTGAGAAGGCAAAGCTGGACAAAGATTGGCACAGAGGGGCCATATACCACGTATGGACACAAGGCTGGTGACACAGACATTCATTGCTGCCTCATGTAGAGTATTTCATGTAAATCCTCTGCCTTCCCTTTTTTCTGCTGAGGTTGGGTGATGTCAGGGATGCACTTCACATGGGTTTGTGCATACCCCATGGTGTGGAGGGGTAGGGAAATGCTGAAGGTCTAAGAAGCAGTGGTAACTGTCCTGATGGTTGGCCCTGGGCTGAGACGCAGCATCGGCAATCAGTGCTGAGATGTGAGAGTGGCTGACAAGGGCTGTGCGAAGCCAGAGCTGATCAATTCCAATCTGATTAATACTAACTGTTTATAAAGTGTGTCAGCCCCAAACGTGTATCCAATATTAATTAATCCTCTGAACTGCCCTGGGAAGTAGGGAGGAAAGGAAATATTGTGTCTATTTTTAAAGAAAGGAAACAGTTGGGAGTAATTGATTAGGTGGTGCTTGGAGCTTGTGGGTTATTTCTGCTTCTCTATTTGTCTTGGATGTTTATAGGGAGGTTTGGTGGGCAGGGCCCAGTTTTAGAGTCCAGTACTGGGGGCGGGGGGGGGATGTCTGCACACTTGGGCTCTGCTCCAGGAGGAGCAGAATGACTGATTCAGTGCAAGTCCCTATTGAATTGTTAAGGAATTCCCGGCTACTGGCTCTGCATTCAGAAAGGGGAGATGTCCCTGGCAAGAGGCTGCCTGTCCCCTGCAGATGCTTTGTTCTCACCAGCAGGCACGGCAGGGCACTGTGTGGTCTGTGCCCTTGGGAGAGCTCAATGTGTTATGGACACAGGCTGAAAAGACACTCTCTGCTCCAAAGGCTATTGCTTCATGCACAGCCTCTCTGCTCCTTTCCAGCTATTGTGTTATCTCCCGATTTTGTCACATCACTGAGAAAGCAGATGAAATTACAAAATCTGGACCTTAGTTTTAATCTCAGTCAGGCTTTTACTTGATGCAGTAATGCCAGTGGAAACTTCTGGTGCAGGCGCAGCTCTGTGACTCCCATGTGGGGCATCATGTTGTGTGCCGTGCCAGTTTTGAGGGTTCCTGGCAAAGAACTTCTAGAACCTGCAGGTGAGAGCAATAAGAGTTTTTTTTTTTCAGCTGCTTTGGCTAAATGCACATGAGCTGCAGGACTCTCATTTGGTCTCTGTGTGTAGTCCCAGTGTTTGATGTGGGTGGAAATGGATGTCAAACCAACAGCACCTTAAACAGCCCAGCTGAATCCTCGGGAATCCCTACAGAGCTTGGGCCAGACCTTCTACTGCTTGTGACAGCCCTGTGAATAAACAGAGTACTTCCCTCTCCATGCTGGGGAATCCAGGGCCTTTCACAAGCACTAGAATTTGCATAAAACACTTAAAACTCACATAAATAAACCTAGATAGCCAGATCTTGCAGGAGCCGAATGAAATCATAAAGCTCTGGGTTTTAATTAGTCTCTCACCCTTGCTATATCAAATGATCATCATTGCTCATGTCAAACCAGTGCTTATTCTGGGATATAAAAATAAGTCTGAGTCCCCTGACAAGGCTGAGGAATGTAAAGGTGGAGGAGGGAGATGAACAGCCGTTTGGGCCTGAATGGTTCCTGGGCTGTGGTTTCCCTGGCACAGGGCTTGCTTGGGGCTTTCTAGCACAGATGGACCAGTGTTTCCCGCCCTATTTCACCTAGGGGTGGTGGGGACAGGGCAGAGATCCCCAAGGAAGGACTCGCACCCCCAGATATCCCAGCCTCCTGTGTGTTCCCAAGGAGCAGGGCAGGGTTGGAGGCATCTCTGTGCCTGGGGCAGAGCTGTCCTGGAAACAAGAACTGTGTGGCAGGTCCCAAGCCAGCCCCAGCCAAGGGTAGCATGAGGCAGCCTGACATCCCCTGCAGATGCTGACAGCCACTCGGCATCTGGCAGACGAAGCTTGTGGGTTTTTTCCTCCCTTCCCTTCATGCTGCCATCCATGCAAGAACAGGTGGTAGATACAGAGCTGTTGTTAAGGGTTATTAAAGGTGGGTTTTTTTGCTCTCCCTTTGATGCCTTAATAGACCCATCCAGATGTGATGAGGTCAAATTTAAATTTAATTGGTTTTGTTAAATCTCTTTTAATTCCTGGGTGACGCACAAACACACCAGAGTGTTGGGAAGGTGCTGGCAGTGGGGGAGCCTGTGATAACTTTTCCTCTCAGTTCTGTCCAAATCACTTTAATGAGAGGCTGCTGAACTGTGGCGTTCCAGAGCTTTCCAGGAAGTCCTGGGCATGGAACCTTTCTTGATCAAGAAATTCCTATAAAACACTAGACAATTCAGAGAAGGTGCTGGGAAAATTCCCAGATGGGAAATCCTTGAGAGCTTCTAGACCCAGGAGTTCCTGGAAAGCACCAGAAAACTCCTACAAATCTTCCACAGCACAGCATCAGATCTGGCCCTAAAATAAGTCCGAAAAAGAGCATGCTGTCAAAGATTTGTGCATCCTGCCCTCAGCTCTGCAGCTGCCTTGTGCCATTCCTTTTTTGGGAGGTGAGGGGCAGTTGTCTCAAGAAAGGGCCTTGCAGAAATCCAGGTGCCTGGTGTTGGTAACCCCTTTTAAAAGGATTAGCCCTGATTTCTGCTTGCTTCAGCTCTTCTGCTTGGTAAAGAGAAGTCCCAGTGTGGAAGGATGGTGGGTTTTTTTTAAAGTGCTGCTAAGTACTTTTGTCGCAGTGACAACTTTTGGGTTCATAAATGTCAGTGAAATGGTGGGGTGGGCAAGGACTTGCAGCCAGACTTTAGATGAAGTGATAATGTCTTAAACAGCAGTATAATGCTCCAAAACACATCTCACTGCCATCATTCCCTCCTGTAAACAGAGCAAGCTCTGCTGCAGACCTGTCCCGTGCTGCTATTCAGGTGCTACAGTTGCGTGGCTGATGCAGGGTTTATACCTCTTGTGTATTTGATGAGTTTGACTGGTATTCTTCAATGCTTGTGTCTGGAGTCAAGTGAATGTATCAGCCTCAGCTTTCTCTTTTTATTATGCTTATTCGTTTCCTAGTTTTTGCTCTACTGGCCATTCCCATTGCTTCCATCAGGGCAGGAGATGGCTGGCAGAGGTGTGCTGCACTGGGCATAACACCTGGAGGAGGGAGGCTGCCTCACTGAGGGCAGCTCAAGGCAGGAGCAGCTCTCATTAGGCTCCAGTTACTGTTACGTTAGCTGATATTTAAACAAACATGTAATTGTTAAAGTGCCTGCTCTCTGTGCCTTAATGCAAACACTACTACAAGAGCAACAGCTTATTAGAACTTGTTTGCATTAGGGATATTTGCAGCAGGTTAGCCACTGTGTGTCATGCTGCTGGATTGTGCTAACAGGGGAGTGTCCACCCTGCAGCTGAGATGGCTCCAGAGATTTGGGGGCTTGGTGAGTGGCCTGGCTGTGGCCGGTGCAGGGTGCCCAGTGTCTTTTTTTTGCCCAGAGTATTTCATTGCTAGCTCACCCCCTGGCACAGTTTTGACTAGTCCAAATACCACTGTCCCAGATAGTACATGGGCAGGGTATAAGGACTCATCCCAACAGGCATTCTGGCTGAGGCAATGGTGAAGGCTTTTGGGGAGAAAGAGTTCAGCTATATGGTAAGTAGCCAAACCATGCTGTTCACCCTCAGGCGAAAGACCAATCTGTGGCCTGTTTGTTTTGCTTTGCTATATTTATAGCTGCAGCCAAAGTGCCCATGCTGTGGGGAAGAGCTGCCAAGTGTAGGCCAGCGCTTGGTGGACCGGGCTGGAGCGGCTCAGGGCTAATCTGCTGCATTTGCATTGGCACAGAGGTGAGGAACTTGGCTGCGTCTCACCTCCACAGAGCCCAGTGATGGGGCTGAGCCCTGGTGCGATCAGTGTGGGTCTGGATTTACGAACAGACTTGGCTCCTACTTGACTGTCAGTGTAGACACATCCTTAGTGTTTTCATTGCTGGGGGAAACAAACCCTTCCGGCATGTGCTTCCCTTCACACCCTGTGCGGATCCAGCTGTCTCTGCTTTCTCTCTGCTCACAAGCAGATGGCGGAGTGAGAGAGGAGATGCCTCAGGTGAGTCGGGCTGGGAGCCGCATGGAGACACAAGTGTGAAGAGACATATCCTTGTGTTGTCAAAATATTGGGATGTCTAGTTAAACCAGAACAGAAGGGATTGCAAAAGCCACCAGCTCCCCTGGTAACAGCACAGGGGGGTGTGTGTAGGCCGGGAGCTGGGGGAGCATGCAAAGGTGGGGGTTAGTGCTGAGCTGTGGGTGCTATAGGTGGGCTGTACACCCCGAAGGCACCCTTAACTGCAAACAATAACAGGAACGTTTAAATGCCATAAAGCTCATTTTATCAGGGAGATGGTTTGTACTGAAAGCAGTTGTTGCGCACGGTTCCTTTGATGGGTCTCGGCAGATAGCACCAATTATAAAATTATTAACAAACGAATGTGCTCCTTCGCTCCAATTAAATGATAAGAGCCAAAGCAAAGGGGCAGATTTTTATCATTATCAGATTACAGGCGCATATTGTGCTGATAATAAAGCAGGCACTTTCTAATACGTTACCTCCAATATGGCTCCTTAGATTATTATTTGGCTGTAGAAGAAATAAAAAGAACTTTGCAAACGCAATAACAATGCTGGAAGTGTCTCTATCACAGGCCGTTCTAGGGAGCGTAACAAAAGGGGCACCAAATGACTCAAGCCGACTACAATGAAGATAATAAGAACATCAGGAGCGGGGAGGGTGCCCACACAGCAGAGCACTGGGCCAGAACATCTCGAGTCTGTTAAAGAGAGAAAGCCTTAAGAAGGGAGTTCACTTCAATCAGGAAGGCAGTCTTCTGCAGCCTCTGGAAAAGTGAAAAGAGCCACAGGAGGAGGAAGAGGAATATTAAAAGATCTTCTGGGGGTGGAAGGAATGTTTGTCTCCTATTCTTTTTCCCCTAAAAAGTTGGGTCGGATTTAGGCTGTGGCTAGAAATATGCAGTCCCTCTTTTACTGGCTGAGATCTGATGTTTCAGAGGTGATCAAATGTAATTAGGCAATGTAGTACTAATTCAGCTGCCATGTGATATGTCAACGGAGGAGAATACCGACTGCATGGGAGGGGAGACAGAATGAGTTTCCCTTTCCTGACCCTGAAGCAGTCATATGTACCTAGGAGCCTGAAAGCTAATTTTATTTTCCTCTCTGCAGGGGAGAGACAGCAGTTTAAGGAAAAGAGAGCCCTACTCTGTATTTTACTCTCTGCCTTTGCTATGTGTTAGGTTGTTAGCCTGGTAAAATATGTAGAGGATGTGATTCCCTTCCTGTACTGGCATAAATCAGAAGTCACTCTAGCTGTGCTGATTTACACAAGCTGAGGGTTTGGCTTAACAAAATTATAATGGCATAAAGCTGGTGAGGAGGAAAGGTCAAGCCCGCCATATCTGCCTCAAAGTATGGTGATATCAGCCATGAAATTGTGATCATGACTGATCAGGGAACCTTGTCATTAAGTGATTAATTATTATTAATTATTATTTATTACTGTAGCACCAGAGAACCCTTGTCACATCTATGTTAAGTTTCCTTGAACCTGGATCCACTCGAAATTTTCTGAAGTCCTTGAGTTTGCAAAGCAGAGCTGCTGATCTTGTAGGTCTTTGTATTTAATACTCCCAGGAGCTACAATTCTCAAAGGAAAATTGCCATAATGTGTGTGTTGCTGGGGGGGGGAGGGCGGTCCTGGAAGGACCCCAGCAAAGTAGAATTGAAAAATAATAATGTTGTGAAAATGGTGAGCTAAAGTTACACAGACTTCTTCTGAACTCAGGGATGGTTCTTCGTGTGTGTATGTGTGGCTGCAGGCTCAAGCGCTTCTAATTACCCATCCCTAATGATCAGATCAAATTATCTCAGAGGGCTGATTCCAATGAATTTTGCTCTCATTTTCATTGATGTAAATCACAACTCCTCTCCTGTCAGCAGAGCTGGGTGGATTTACACCCAGCGTAACAGAGGTTGGAAAGCATCTGCACTGAATTCCTGCCAGTTCTTTTCTAAGTCTGCCTGCAGAGACTCCAGAACCGAGTGACATTGGCTTTCCGAGGCATCAAAGGGCCACTTGAAAGGCTAATTAATGTTATCTCTGTGCCAGATCAAGGAGGTAAAGGGCTGTTTTCTTGTCCTGATGCAGCACCAACATGTGCAGTTTTATGGCCCCAGCCTGTTGGCTGCTGATTCTGCTTTCGTTCCCTGTTATTTACAACCCTGCACACAAAAAGGTCTATTTTATTTATTTGTATGTTTTTGCTTCCTGGGAAGATCTTCAGCTGTGAGCTGAGTCAGCAGGATCTCTAGTCAAATGGCGAGCTGCTTTCCCTGCAAGACATTGAAACCCCGTGATGTTTAGCCTGACAGGGGAGGACTCTTTGCTTTCAGTGTGCCGCATTGCCCTGTTTCGCCTCCCATCTTTCCCTGCAAGCAGGAAGCAGCCCTCTTGAATATAATTTCTATTGAAAGCAAATGGTGTCTATGTCTGATTAGTTCTGGCTTGAGGCTGTATCAACAAGCTCGCTGTTGGTCCTGCATTTGCAGCCTGGAATATTTTAGGGCACTTCAGTCTGACAGATTCATGTTTATTACATTAAACCATTTTATCATTGACTTGCCAAAGTGTTATTCTCCCAGCTGGAAAGAGGCAGTAAAAAAAAAAAAAGGCAGCTACACCATCACCCCAAGTGCTGACAGAAAGGCCCAATCCTGAAGCCTTCATCTAGACAGAGCCTCAGAAGGCCTAATTCTGCTCTTGTTCAGGGCCTGATCCTGCCTCTGCTGCAGTAAGCACCAAAGCTGTGGTAGCAGAAGGGCCAGGCTGTTACACTCTGATGTTAATCAGGAGAGACCTCTCTGAAATCAGTGGAATTAAATTGAGACACAATGCTGGGTAAGCGATAATCAAACCAGGCAGGTTCTGGTCTGTTGTATGGGCCAGGGGCTCTGCTGGTGTTTCTGCACAGGATGGTGCAAGGGGCTTACCCCCCAGCATGTCCCTGTATAATGCAAACCAGAGCCCTTCTCCCATTCCAGGAGCTGCAGACATTTCATCGTGCTAACATCAGCAAAACTTGTCTGTGTCAGCAAATAGGACTTGCAAGACAAAGAGGGGAGCTGTGAGGGGAAATGCCTCTCCTTTTATTTTATTCTTTTGCTAAGCCATTCCTGTAACTGCAACTGTACAAACAGAATAAGTCACCTTTTTCCCCAAAAAAAGTCCAGGGCCTCGAGACAGGGCAGGATTGTCTTCACATTTCCTCTCTGGGGACAGGGTTTCCATTACACCAAGGCCCCTTTGCTTCACTCTGGCAACGTACAAAGGTCTTGAAAGGATTGGAAAACGTCCCCTGCCAACTTCCCTTGCTCAGGAGAGCTCCCCGGCTCACACAGGGCTGGCAGAAGGCCTTAGTCTGCTGCAGGAGCCTCTGCTCTGTGGGGAATCCCAAGGGGAAGAGCTGTGGTCTCTTTCAAAACAAAGGTATAAATTTCAAAACATCCTGTGGAAGGGAAAATACCAGCTCCAACCAGAGAAAGATTCTGAAGCAATCAGACTGTTCCATTTAAAACCAACCGGAGTCTGGCAGCCTCCTCCATTATTTTTCTTTCTTGTTTAACATCTAGAAGTCTCCAAGGAATTTCCTGGTACGCTTGCTCTGATTCACCGTGGGTCTCCACAGAGTGACTGCAACAGGCAGTCTGTGGCCTGACACTTGACTTTGTCATTCTGCCCATCCTGTCATTCTAATAGAATAATCAGAATAATACTTAATATTTCCCAGAAATAAATTCTGTCTAGGACTCCCACAGGTGTTGTACCAAGCTGCACACCATCTCAGCAAGACAAGGGAGACTAAGGCATAGCAGGTGCTGAAGGTAATCAGAAGTGAGCTGAAAGTTAAGGATTTACTACTTGTCTAAGCTTTCCCTGCCAGCAAAGGTGAGAGATGCAAACTCCCAGAGTACAGATGTCCTGTATCCAGACGGTCAAATAGTGTTTTGGAGACCAGAGAGCAAGTGGATGCCTGGAGTTGATTAAAGCAAAAAGTTGATGCTACTTACCCAGAGCAATTTGGTATGGGGGGTTCCTGGGAACTGTATCTTTACCCTCACTTTATAGATGCTCTACAGCTGGAGAAGTGACAGGCATTAGACTGGGGAGTGGCAGAGCGACAATGTACTTCAGGCTTCCCAAGTCCCAGGCCAGTTCCTTGTCCGTTAGACAGCACAGCCCTCATTGCTGCCTGCAAATTATCTATCAATCTGAGGCTCTGATCACAGTCCAAGTCATTTGCAAATTTAAAGAACAGACAATAAAACAGATGAAAGCCAATCGGAAACTTAGCAGAGTCCATTAAGATCACACTTGATAACCCTTCATTTAGCTAACCTGTTCTTTAAAGAAACTAGCTGAACATCAGAAGTGTGTTTGCTCTGTAGACAGATAACTCTGAAAGTAGAAGCTGGTCTCTAAAGAGCTTTAAGCTTTCTTAAAAGGAAGCAAACGACTCTGTGTTGTGCCACATGAGACATTAATCTTTAAATGTTACGCAGATGACTGGGGAAAGAGGCCATTTGTTACAGGAGGGGAAAAAAGAGAAAGAGATAATTTTTTTTTTTTTGGCTGTGCTGCCAGGAGAGCCAATTCCCATCTGTGGGTTTGATGCATTGTTTCATAAGTAACAGTGTTGGTTTTGCACAGGAGCAGCTCTCAGAAACCATAACGCTTAACGCAGAATGAAATGAGTTCTAGGCGAGAGGCTTTCTTTGCTATTTTTGCAGTCGACAGAGCAGGATGTGTCTCAGAAAGGCGCTCTCCCTAATGCCCTCTGATTCTGCAGCAAAGGCATCATCTGGTTTGTGGTCCTTTTATCGAATGTTGCTCTCTGTGCACCATAGACCATTTCTGGGATATTTTTGTCTTCAAAAACTGTTGCTATTGCGGAAAGTGAGCCAGAAAACACATACATTGTGTTGTCCTGGGCAAGAGAGATTATTTTTGTTCTTTGGTTTGTCTTCCTTTGAAAACAAAAGTAATTTGGGCTAATGGAACATGCTGTTTGCGTGCAGAAAGGAGTGCATGGCACTGAAAGTATTGGAAACTGCAGTTCTTGTTAGGATCCTGTATTTATGCTGATGTAGCGCAACAAGTTCTGGACAGAGAGCAGTTTCCCCAGGGTGGTTCCCATGACAGGCAGTGATGCATGAACTTGGTCACCGACCTCCTGGGGTGGGGGAGTTCTACATTTTTCTGCTCGATGCTCTGGCTTCTTGCCCACAGCAGGAGATATTGAAGACTGCTCTTGTGCTCATGCACAAACTGGTGCTGAAGTCAAGAATCCTTGAGGCAATTTTCTTTACATGAAAGTACAAAGGCCTGGCTTCTAGAGCATGGGAGAAACCCCACAGCCTAAATCAACTGCTCCAAACCTTTTGTACATAAACACAACTCAGAAACTCATGTCTCTGCCTCCCCACAAGACACGCAGTTGTGTTTGACTTTCTTTTTCTGCCCCTTTTCTCACTTCCTCTCCAAATTAAACCAGGAATCCCGCTCCTTCCTTCCCCTACTCAAAGCATTCACATTCAGGGCAGCTTTGCATTTCCATTCTGTTTTCAGTAGATGCATGTGCTTCACTGCAGTTCTTTTATCGAGGAGTAACAGTTAAAAACCTACCAGTTTCAGTGCGGTTTATCCCAACATATAGTAAGAGTCTGACCTTCCCATTAGAGATGGCTCTGCTTTGCGTGCAAGAAACATTACCAGAATGCTGCTTTACCCTCTGGCACGCTTACCTCTCTACGGGCATTATCAAAGCACTAGCTACCATTGCTACACCGCTCTAGCACAGCTCCTCCTAATGATAATATTTTTCTCATCTTAAAACAACTTGAAGGACCATGACTAAGTACCCAGCAGGTCAGTTGGGAATAATCAGGTTTCTGCCTGCGTCTTTCAAACAGAGCAAGGCCTGCAAGGCATCTCCAGGTCTCTGCGTCACACACCCAGGCTTTGGGGGAATTGCCATTAATGGCTGAGAACGTGTCTTGGCTTTTCTCGTAATCTCTTATCACAAGATTAGCTAATGTCTGCGAAGCCCAGGAGGATTGGGTAATGATAAGGGATCATCAGGAGAGATGGAAAGATAAGCATTGTTCTCTAAGAAACCAGCCCGCTTGCTTCCAAGGAGATAATTATCTCCTGCTCTCCGCAAGGCAAGCGCTCTGCTCACACAGGCCCCCATCCCAGAGGCCCTTCAAGCTGCCGCTGACGTCCTCCTGCTTGCCATGGGGCACAGCAAAGCAGCAGCGGGGGACTTAGTGCCCAGTTCTCTGCAACCCTCTGGAGAGCTGCAGAGTCTCGCACTCTGTGTGAGTGTGTGCAGGTTGATGCCCTCCTGCTCAGCCTGGGCCACTTGGGACTTTGCGCAGCCCCCGCAGCCTCTGGCTCTGGGATTCCAAGTACTGTGTAGGGTTGGAGATCACCCTTGCTGTATGGAGGATGGTTGGCATCGTCAGCCCCACTGGTAAAAGGGGATGGAAAAGCCACCTCTCTCTTTCCCTGCTCCACAAAGTGTTGGAAGGACAGAGCAGCCATCCTGCTGGATGTCTGTGTCTCAGCACACGGAGTTGTTGGGCAGTCGCAGGAGATGGAGCAGTTTGAGACATTCTTTTCCATCGGCTGCTCATAACCTGTCTCAGCTAAGACATAGTTGCCCATGGTGCGTGCACATTCCCAGCTGTTCCAGTGGAAAATGAGACTGATTCCTCTAATCCACCTCTCCCCATGACTGTGTCTCAGGGCTCGCTGGGGCAATTATTTCTTCAGAGCTGATGTTTTGGTGAACGATAGTTCATATTTCTGCAAAGCAAGTGTCAGGTCTCCAGCACAGCAGGAAGGGCAGGAGCAACCATACTAAAACTGCTGGTGATTTTGAAATGAGGAATTGGAAATGGGGTTGTTTCCTCCACATGTTGGTGGCTGCGGCACAAGCCACAAAGGAGATGTTGGAGAGGCACTGGCTCCCAAACCACACCAGCTTCAGGGGAGTGTTAGATCTGGGCCGTCCCATCTTTCAGAGTGAACTGGGACTCCAGCACGTGGGAGATGGAAGCCAGTCCTGCTGCCCAGTTAGCAGCACCTAGTTCCCCTTCCTCCTGTACTCCATGCTGTTAAAAACATGGTTAGCTTGGATTTACGCCTTTAGAGGCTCTGTTTGTGCTACTGACTATCCGTTTCATTATCTACTTGTAATTGTTTTGTCTTCCCTGATCTTTTGTTCACCTGTGATGAGTGTACAATCAGTTTTGCTCTCCTCTGACATGAGTTACATGCCTTCTGAACCCGAACTGATTAAACTCTCTTCCTTCTTCAAGTAAATTGGTTCCCGTAGACCTGTCCACTAGTGTGACTCCATTCACTGTCTGAATTACATCTTCCCAGCTGACAGATGGATTGCTGGAGGGTTTTGTGGTCATTGTGCTAGCCTTAGAAGTTTGTGGATGATTATAGCCCCAACCTGGTCAGCTTGCTTTTGTTGTTTTTCTGGGACTTTTCTTTTTCCACTCTAAATATTAGTGATTGATGTCCAACCTTCAGCCTGACTGTTCTCATCCTACTGCAGCCCACAGCTGTGAGGGAACATTACTGTTAGCTACGAGTTGAGCCATACTTTTGGGGCCCCTTCCTGGCCGATATTACTTAGTGTGAGGACCTGCTCCCTGCATTTCAGTGAGAAATGGATGCCTGAACAGGAGTTGAAACCTGCTAGGCCCTGCATCATTGCATCTGGTAGTTTTTGTTTTGTACATAAATGCACATAATTGGTGCAAAACAAAATGAATTTGAAGGCTGAAGCTTGAGAGACCATGCTAAAAGGAGGAAGATGACTACAGATGAGGTGAGGGCAATGCCACGCTCCATCCCAGAGTCATACCTGTGTCCCTTGCCATTCCCTGTCTGGTTCCCTCTGCAGTGGCCAGGATGACAGTTCATATGTGCACAGCTCGACTGGCGTGGATTAAACTCTGCTTCATCGTTTTCAGAGGCTTCTGCAGCCCTTGCCTGGCTAGTGAAAATACTCGGAAAGTTGGCCAGTAACTATGTTAACTGGCTAGTACCTCTGGTATTTATTTGAACATTGATTTGATGAGAAATCAATAAAAATAATAATTACTAGTATGAAACTGAATAATGAAGACGCAGTAGTAGAATTAGTGACACATTTTTAGCAGAAAGAAATACTTTTTTATTACTTAAAACAAGCTTAAAATTAACAACTGCAGATAATGATTCCCCAGAGCTAGATAAGGGGTTAAGGATCATTGCTCTCGGTGATGACAGGCTACTCACTAAATTTGGTGAGTTATCTTTCGAGGTTAAGGTTTATAGCTCAGATATATTGTCTCCAAGCGAGTGCAACTTGGTTGACTGGCAAGCCAAATGACTCACAAACTGACCTGAAGAATAGCATCCCCCTCCCAGCCTCCACCAGGTAAACGTTTGGAAACCACCGCTTACGTGACAAATTATGAGATTCATCTTATTTGAAGGAGAAGTGGAAAAGATGAGTGTAATCTGGAAACAAAGGATCTTGAGTCCAAAGACTTTGGCAGAGGAGCTGAGCGCTGATGTCAGTTAAAAGGCTGCTGTTGCTTGTTGCGGCTTTGGGAAGTGACAAGGCTGACACCTATTTTGGAAAGACAGGTCTGGAGCATGTGGTATCATGCTACAAAGGCCATGATGACAGGAACACACTTAGGGTGTCCCTGCTTCTTACCGATCCATCTCATCCCCAAGGGCATGCATTGTGTGCTGCGCTGATATGGCTGTATGTAAAGTGGATTGCAGAACTGATATGCTTGAACATCAACCCAGCAAAAAAAAGTTCACTTTTCTTTTAAGCTGATCTACTTTCCAAGTCTATTTCTCAGCCTGTTCACACACCTGGTGGTGTCAGCCCAGTGGAGGGGCTGTGCAGGATAGCACAAGGACAGGAATGAAGAGGACAGCAGTGACGCAAGGAGCTGAAATTGCCACTGAAGGCTTCATCACGCAAAGCCACAGCCCAGTTCTCTTATTGCCTTGAGCTCGGCTGAATATGCATTAGACCAGAGTGATGCTACCCAGTGCTTTTCAGTGGGTTCGGTGTTAATGGATTAGACATGCACTTAGATTAGAAGTTGGGTTTCAGTGGAGTTCTGCCTCACTAGCAGCTTTGGAAGGCAAGATGAGAGTCAGTTTGTGATGAAAAGCTAAAAATATCAAACAACTCTGGCAAACTGACAGTGGCCTGTTATTGCAAACACTGTCGTGCCCTTCATGGAGACATTTATCCCAGCACTGAGTGCCTGTGGCCAGCCTGGTACAGGTGCCAGAGTCCAGCTGCAGGGTACCAGAAAATCAGTCACATTTTCATCCAGATGTCACTGAGGAGAAGTTTCTTTCATGTTTCTGTCATATTTAATGGTGTCTGAGCTTAAAATAAACCTACTAAAGGCTCAGCTTCACCTTGGATTGCAGCTCCTCTGTAATCATTTACGCTGGTAAAAGTGGTGTAATTCACATTTCATTTATGCCCACGACACGGTACGTGCAGCAGCAGGGGAACGCGGCCTCTTTTCTTGCTGGAACCTTTAAGGTTTCCAGCTCCAAGTGTAATTGGACACTGTTACTGTATTTTATGAGTCTTGTTTGCCTCTACTAAGAAGAACAAAAAGCAGTTCTTAACTCAAGCTAAAATAGCAGTGAAAACAAAGCAATTTGCATTGTAACTTGCATTTGTAGTGGTCATTAAAGCAGCCTGGTTTGCTGTGAGCGCGGGGTTGAAGTATCCCAACTAGATTGTGCGTGCACCCGGGCAGCGCAGCCACAGGAACGGGCTGGGGGCCGGCGGGGACACCCAGCCTGGGATTTCTGGTGGGTCACAGCTTTCCCCCGTGCCCATAGGCTGCACGTTACCGGTGGCTTTGCTTGGCTGTATTTGTGAGAGTGAACCCTTATCCTTGCTAATATTTATTGGGGTCTGTCTCACTGTAAACATATCCCTATTGAAGCTGTTAGATATAAACCAACTCAGGTAAATCCAGTGCAGACAAGGATATACTGGAGAAACATAGACTAAAGCCTGTCAGATTTATTTTTATTTATGTCAATTTCTACAAACATAAAGCAGCTCTGCTAGACTTTGAAGGAGTCAGAGAGATTCATGCTGTATTCCCCCATACCCTGAGGAGCTGCATGCAAAGCTACACGCTGGGTTTTGACAGCAGGGATTGAGCCCACAGCCTCAGGTTAAAGCTAAATTATTTGAGCAAGAGAAACAATCCACAGACTGTGGAAAACAGCTTACAGCTACCCATATCTGAAATACATAAAGCTTGAGCCAGAGCTTACTGAAGCCAGTGGCGTGCTTGACTTCGCTGGCTTTGGCTGCCAGGAGGTGACCAGTTCCCATCTCTGAG
Source organism: Rissa tridactyla (assembly GCF_028500815.1). Lineage (NCBI taxonomy): Eukaryota > Metazoa > Chordata > Aves > Charadriiformes > Laridae > Rissa > Rissa tridactyla. The sequence goes on from NC_071487.1 coordinate 761,011, forward strand.
CTCTGCAGGTATCCAGGGAAAAGGGGCTGCTCCAGACACAAGTGCGTGAGACTCATCTGCGGTTTCATGCCTAAAACTGAGCTCCTACTCCATTACATCTCAAGGAAACAAACTCTCCTCATCTTCCTTCCTTCCCCTGCTTGAGGACATGGAACAGGAGATGGCTGTTCCAACAACACATATTTCCAGTCTGGTTTTTCACGCGCGCAAGTAATTCTATTTCAACGAAAGACTACTGGAGTTGTTTCCCATCCATTGATCTGGTGGTGGTGATTTATTGGTGAGAAATGGAACTATTTCTGTTGTATCAGCTTGAAGCAAAAAATCAGGAGTGGTTGTTTCTCAGTCAGGTCCGAGTGTGTACGGAGCTGAGTGAACCGTGGCATCTCTTGGCAGTGTGGGGTACTTCTCTGTCCCGGTGGGATCCATCTGTAGCTCGTACTGCTTTGGTTGTTCTTTCCAGGCCTAGGACTGCAAACGTTTCACATGTTGGGGCAAGAATGATGACTTTATTTCTCAGCAAACACAATCCTGCATTATCTACAGTGCCTCTGACTCAGAATCTCCCCCTCTTAGTTTCTGCTTCCTTCTCCACGTCTTCAAAATTATCCAGGAGAGGATCAGTGGATCCTGGCTTCTCTGCAGCCGCCTGGTGACAGCTGAGCCATAGGCTCTGGCTGCCCTGGGGCTCTTAGTCCTGGGGGGGTCCAGACTCCCTGCAGCCATGAGGTGGGCTGCAGAGGAGCCGGGGGGCTGCCGGGCGAGCAGGCACAGTGCCAGGGTAGGTGCTGGGAGCAGGTGGTCTCTGTTCACTGCGTGGCACCCACATTGCCTCTCCCTCGAATCCTGTGGCTAATGCTTTCTTAATTTGCTCATCTGTAAAGTACTTAACATCCATCCACTGAATTATGGTTTAATTGTGTGAGCTTCCCTGATAATGCTGTTCGCTGACATAAGGCTTAGTATAAAATGTTGATTTCTTGGTTGCCTGTAATTGTGTTAATGATGCTCTGTAGTCGTAGGACATTGGCTGTGCCTTTGGGCAGGAGGATTATAGTAGGTTGCACTTCACTGCTTCGAAACCTGAGTTAGCACAAACAGGTGGTGTTCCTGCCATTGCTAGAGGTTGGGAAATTGAGTCAGGGGACAGCTAAAGTTAATGTTAATACTGTGGTCCCTGATGATTTGGGAAGAGGGCTCGAGTCCCTGGACCTGCAGAGGCTCAGACAGCCACACATTCAAATTAAGTGTTCCGTCTCCCACCCTGTGCCAGCAGGATTACAAATCCCGAGGCTGAGGGGAGGCATCCCTCTGGGGACACGTGGGGGAAGTGCCACCAAGAATGTTTTGGGGTAAAGGTCTGTTGCAAAGACTCTCATTCAGAGCGTTTTTCTGCACCTCCTTCGGGTCAGGCATCTGCAGACAGCTCAGGAAACCTGTGTCTGTGTCTCCGGGGCTGAGCTGGTGTTGTCATGTCTGACACTAATGGAGAGGACGTGCTTCTCCATTAGAAGTTTACTGATAGCGAAGTGATTTCCGCTTTGCTGGTAGTTCCAGTTCCCCTGTGGTTAAGTGAAGACTTTGGAGGTTAAAGTCTGTCAGGTCTGGATCAAGGTCAGGAAACCTGCTTTTGATTCTAAAGATTTTAATTAACTTTGCGCCACATAGAACCTGGGCATGCTTGAAAAGAAATATAGATAAATTTTACATTTAAATATTTGAATAGTGTCTATATCTTATGGCGGCTGTAAAAAAGCCCTGTTCAAGCAGGCTGCAGGAAGAGAAGAGATTTGCATAGCAGAATAATTGGTTTTGCAAATAAATCTGGTTCTTGAAATTTGTAGATTAGCAATAATATGTCTCCAGATGAGAAGGAAAGGTCATGGATGAATAAAGCAACAATTAAACTTTCAGGAGATTATTAAACTAAACACAAACCTGGCTAAATGCATATAAGAGAATGTCAATAAAGGACAGGAGTGGCCTGTCAGGACTTGTGAGCCTCCAGGATATTAATGTTACTTGGAGATCTTTTCTTCCAATGCAGCTGCTCCTCTTGAAGTAACAGCCTTTGCAGATTCCTCCCTAATCTGGACAATCCATTAAATAACCCAGTTAATTTAAGCCATTTAAATCCAATAAGGCTGGTATGTAATGCTATAAAACTCTAAACAAAATCCTTGGAGTATTACCATGTTAACTGTTGCAGTGCAGGCTCCATCCATGCCTGATGCTGGCCGAGTAGGTGCCTCGCAGGAAAACAAGACGGTCACAGCAGAGTCTGCGCTGAGGAGAGGGAATACTGAGGTTGTAGAAATGTGGGGTTTGTTCTGAATCTGAAGAAAAAAGCAAAAAAGCAGCATTTTCCAAATGGGCCATGAAATAGATCTTTTATGACAGGGAAAATGAAGGTTGAGGGGAATTCTCATTTCAAAGTATTGAAAAGTTGTGTCCAGAGCACTCAACTTCTGTTTGGGGCTTTCAGAAAGATCTTAAAATCAAGTGTTCCTGAAATGAAAAACTTCCTTTCATGGTACTTTTTGCAAAGCACTTTCAAAAAAGAAAAGGAAAAAAGTCCCAAACATTTTTTGAGGAAAATATCCTGTGTTGCCCTTGGGCACCTTTGCTAACAGAAAGCACAGGAGGCACGAGGCTGACCGTGCTCCAGGCACCAGCGATAGCCTGGGAATCCTCATCTCATCTTCCTTACACGGCTGGCTCTGGCGGAAAGCAGCTGCACGTGGTGATGAGGGGGGAGGACCGTGCCCACCTTCTTCTGCCTTGGAGGCTTAAAGAAATCAAAGTTCCTGCTGCTCAGCAAGGCTCCTGCTGTGTGACCAGGAGGAATCGCATGTGCTCTCAAGCTGGGTGCATCAAAGATGAAGCCTTCAGCCGGAGGTGGTTACCTGCCCTCACCTAGCAGAGGACCATGGGGCAGCACTGCCAGGACTGCTTCCCTTTGGGCCGTTGGAGGGACTGTGGGGACGGTGGTGTGGGCATGTGCCCATCCGCAAGGGAGAGAGGTCAGTGCCTCAGCTGGGACTGCGAGCAGCAGAAAGGAGAGCTTTCAATGTCTAATTTTTCCCTCTCTCTCCTGAATCTCAGGAGGGGGACAAGAGCTAAGACGTAAGGTGGAAATGAGGAGTCCAGGAGGCTTTCAGTGGATCAAGGCTCAGCCCTAACCCAGCTTTCCCTACCCTGATGCCACTGGGGTTGGGTGAAACCGCCTCCTCCAAGCATATTTTGCCTCTAAATGTCAGGTCTGAATAACCCCACACTGTGAAATGGCTGCCTGTTGCCTGGTTTCCAAGCAGCTTATCACCCTCACTTCTCTCCTGTAGACACAGAGCGCTGTAGCTGGCTAAAAAAAGCAACGCACACAATCCCTTTCTCCAGACATGAAACAACCCTGCCAAAACAAAACATGCCACCACATGTCTACTTTTCTCTTTGGGGATCAAGAGGAGTCACACAGGACAGACATGAATCATACCACTTTGTGCGGGTCTAGAAGATGTCCAGATATTACCTTGAGGAGGGCAGGGGAAGGAATGAGATGGAGCAATAACTCTCTGTGATGCAGTACTCCTCTTTTCTAGCCCTGAGGGCATTTTACAAAGGAAGACAGTGTCTGTATCCTTGTTTTAAAAGGGGCACTGAGAGGAGGCATAAATTCTCTAAGGCCACGCAGCCTCTAGTGTCAGAGCAAGGGTGAGAGCCTGGGCCACCCAGCCCTGCACTGCGCCTGGGGGCCGCGCTGCCCCGGTCGCGCTCTTGACATTGGCGTTATTGCCTGAGCGAAGGACTGCAAAAACCCACAGGCTCAGCCCGCGAAAAACGTGATTTCTCTTCTTTAATTACACTCTCAAATCAGTGGGGACTACCTCCCCCCGCTCCTCAGGACAGGAGTGTGGCCACATACGGGCTTGTTCGGGGCATTTCATTCCTTGAAATGATTCATTTGTATGTAAAATCATATTAGCCTTTATTGGCTCTCTCCACAGACCCTCCCAGCACAGACAGATCTAAGCCTTGAAGTGCCATTAATCTTTGGTGTGTTCTGCCCGCTCTCTCGCATGGTACTTTGTGGCTGGTGACCTTCAACAGAGGATTTTTGTTGTACTCTTTCCCCAGGAGCCCTGGCAACACCTGCAGCAGCTGGTGCTAATCTTCCTGGAGTGGGAGGGAAGCGGGGGGGGGGGGGGGGGTCAAGACTCCTTCACGTGTATTGACAGCTGAACACCAAGCTGCTTTTCCTTTTGCAGGAGATAATTGCTGAGAAAAGGCCAAGTCCTGGCGTAGTGGGGAGGGTCAGGCAAGTTCCTGCTGAAGTCCTTGTCTGAGCCGGTGGTGAGCAAGTCCAGGCAGCCTGCAATGGTCGTGTTTGTACGGTGCCTGGCACCGGGGGGGCACCTCTGCCCACAGATCGGAGGCACTGTAGGGGGGTGAAAAGATGGTGATAAGGTGAGGCTGAGGCCTGGATTTTGGAGAGAGCAGCTGGAAACTCAGTCCTAATTCTACTGCAGACTTACGACCTAAGGCTCGTGTATTGGTACAAGTCAAGCCAAATTCGGGTATGTCAATAAATGGGCACATTCAAGTTCAGTGTCAGGATCTTTGAAAGAGACACTGGCACATGGCGTAGTTCTCCCAAGGTTAAAGATGCTGTTTTGAGACCGATGGGGCCATAATCGACTCACCTGATGAGCAGTTCACCCTGGCAGCTCTGACGGAGCTGAAGGCAGCTCTGGAGACAGCAGGGTGCGGGGGAGGAGGCAGCGCAGGAGGGAAAACCAAAGGAGAGTTTGAAGTGTCTTGTCCGTGTGGCTGAGGGAAAGCCTGCTTGCAAGGCACTCTCTGGCTCAGTCCCTTTGCGGTAGTGTCTCTAGTGTGTCGTAAGGGTTGAGCTGACGCTTCAGGTTCTCTCTTCATTGTAACGTCTGCCAAACCTGATCAAACTTGTATTTTATCTCTTGGGATTTAGCCTCTTTGAGACCTCTTTCTCTGTCAGATTATGTTTGGATTGGCCAGTGAGTTCAAAGTTACAGGGGGATAAGAAAAAAGGGAAAGGCTATGGATGCACACATGTGAGTGTGCACACACACTGATCACCTAAACCTAGTTTGATGGGAGACCAGCCTAAAAATAAATCTATTTGGTAATTCGCTGGCTATATGGAGAACAGGTGATGAATTGGAAACTTGCTGTTTTGGAAGGAGGAAGGTTGTATTGTTGCTGCTCACGTCAAACCACATCACATCCCCTCCACCTTGTGCTGACATGAGAGCGACACAGGGCACTCTAGGCCCGCGTTGTCTGCCAGACACGTCCTGCCTCCCCATTCCTGCCCTCATCGATCGTGTCTTTGTGGGCCTGACTCAGGCTTACTGCGTCACATGGAACCTTTGCAGATGCCAGAGCCCTGGCACTGCTTGCAGAGAAGAGCATGCTGTCGGCCTGAATTAAACTCAAGCCGTTGCCGCTCTCTCTTCTACTGAGGCAGGATTGATCTTTTGTAGGGGGGTACCGTGGGAAGCAGAAATAGATGCTTCAGTCGCTTATCATGTGCACCCAAGGAAAGCACGAGTCACACTCAGAAATCGATGGCACTACACCAGACTTACACTACCATTGCCAAGAAGAGTAGCTGGCCTCCGTATTAAAGACACCTATGAAGGAGAAACTGCACTCTTTGAGACAGAGACGTGAGGTTGCAGGGAATTATTCGGGGGGGTGGGGGGGATGTTCCTCTAATAATTCACTTCCTGAGCTCTTAAAGTGGGATGCAGAGGCAGAAATCTCCATTCTGCCTGAAGAGCTCCTGGAGGAGCAGTCTTGTGAAACAAAACTGTTATTTGTTTTCCCCCTTAAACTACAGTGGATCTGGAGCCCTTCATCTTTACTGTCTCTTACCGCTGTCTGTCAGGCTTCAGAAGCTGAAGAGACGGAGATTATTGTTTTTCCCCCCTCAGTCTTTCAGTGAGAGCCATCAAAAAGTAAATGAGGCAGAGTTGGTGCCACAGGAGGTGTCAGCACTTGCTTGGTGAGTGCGTTGAAGCAGTGGTCAGGTGTGAAGCAGGGGATTTGGTGGTGAAAGTGTTGTGTTCCTAGTCCCTGAAGCCCATCTGGGGTCATTTGGAAGGGACCCACACACAGCCCCAAAAATCAGAGGCTGCTTTTAGAAATGTTCGTGTGTGAATCATGGCCTGTTACTGTATGTTACTTTGCATCAGCTGGGAAACCATAAGGAGGTTTTCAGAACCATCATTAGGAATTTGCTTTAGGAAAAATATATTGGGAGTCACTGTGGCTTGTTAGATAGCCAGACTGTGAGACAGCTGGGCTGAGGGCAGCATGGAAATTGCTCTTCTGGCTAAGGACTACGGCTGAGTGAGAAATTTCTAATTTGTTTCATGGCTTTAACTGGAGTAAACCGGAGAGTGATATATTTGGGGGGAGGCCACCTGAAACAAAGTTTTTTTTCCATTATCCCTTGCCAAAGTAGAAGTAATTGGCCGCAAAGAGTTGTATTTCTTACACACCAAAGCAGAACTTTCTGTTGCTTTCTTGGATGCATTTACCCTGTTATTGCAGTTCTAAACAAAATGCCTTTTTTACAAAGTGAAGCATTGAGAAGATTTTGTTCTGGCTTCTACAAAAGAGGAATTTTCCCATATCACCATTTGGACCCAAGTGCATGAGCAGTTTTTGCTGACCTGCCACCCAAACTGCTTTTTTTACAATAAGTAGGGAAAAAACAAACCAGTCTCTAAGAGATTAAAGGTTTGGCCAAGACTGAGCAATTGTTCTATTGTAACACAGGGTGGGAGGTGCTTTCAGAGATCTTTCCATTCTTTCTTTGGCTTAGGGTCTTCCCTTTTGTTGTATTTTGTTTTCTTGTTTGTACCTGGGTATGAAAGCAGTGCCTGATCCATGTCGGGACATTTCTCATAGAGTCTAGTAAGGAGCAGACTATGTCCCCTCTGTCCCTCTCCCTGCCCTGTGTGTGACATTCCCTGGTACCCCCTGGAGCTCCTGAAAGTCGTGGGAGGTCAGCCAGCCTTGTCTGAGACTGCAGAGCATGTGCTGCCGTCAGGGAGCTGGTTTTGGTGAATTGGGTAACCTCTGGGGCAGTCTTTCCTTGCCATGACTGGTGGAAATCCACCAGGGCTCCTCCTTACCTTTCTACTTCTTCCTCACTTTTGCAAAACCCTAGCAAAAGCCCACTGTTGTGACCCAGAGTGTTTTGCCTGGATGTTGGTGACAGCAGGTCTGACAGCGGAAGGGCTGGAGCACACATTGCTTCTGCTTGAGCTGGCAGAGTGGTAGTGGGTGACAATCCTTTGAAGAGCATAACAGCCTTCCAGGGAAATGGGCATCAGGGCTCCGGATCACTGCCATCGTTTCAGGTGCTTCATTCTCCATTGCACATTAGCAGGGACCAGTAACACGCAGGCAAGCCCAGGAGCCCGGGCTGACTGTATCACTGAGGAGAGCTTGAAGTCAAGGATCATCGTCTAATTAGTCCATGCAATGCTTAGCAAGGTTATTTTTATCTCAAGCCCTTCAGAACATACATAATCGTTCCACCTTAATTCTTTCAAAACTTGGTTTCTGTGGAAACCCTAATATAAATGACTGCTCGTTTCATTTCTGTACATCTGAGCCGTGTTGCAGACTCCCTCTGTGTGTGCGCGTGGCCATACATACACATGTGTCTACACACACGCTGATCTGTATTCTTTACTGCTGGTCCTCCTCTCCACCCTTCAGATAACAGCACTTGGGTTTTATTTCTTCCAAGCACTGCATGTTTAGATCTGCAAACCTCTAAGGAGTCTTTGTCTCCAAACTGGAGGGAGGTGGGGGTGGGAGGGAAGGCAGAAATCTTTGTGATGCTCGAGTTGATGTTCAGATCGCTCTTGTAGGATTTGGGGCACATGCCTGTAGGATGCTGCTTGTGGCTCTCAGAGCCATCTAAATGGAGTTTAGGGTGTGGAAAAGCCACTTTTCTAATAACCTCTTGTATTCAAGAGCAGTTGTTACTGGTTTCTCTAGATTTCTCTTGTGAACACAAGAGGGCCATGTTTGGTGGAAAAAAAGGCTGACAGCAGCTTTGCAAAGGGAAAAGGAGGAGGCTGAGGGGAAGAAACAAGCTGGGTGTGCTGCGCAACTCTGCATCAAGTTTAATTGCGTGTGGCTCCGAGATCGTCGGGCTGGGGGCAGGATTCAGTGCCTGACTCTGATGATTAGCTGCATCTTGGTTGCATCAGCATCAGTTCCTGCTTCCCTTCTGCTGTTTTGCCCCTCTGTTAGTCCCATCACGGTGGCAGATGAACACCTCTCAGGTTTAACATACTTACCCTCCCAGCACTAAGGGCTGTCATTTCCTTTCTCTACAGTGTGAAACTGAAGCACAGGCAGGTTGCAGTTTTGATCCACTAAAGGACACAGTGGTTCAAAATTAACCTTAGCACATCATTTTTAAGCAGCTGCCTTGTGGATGCTAATCCACAATAGGACTGGAGTGCCTCAGCTCTCCTGATCATCCCACAGCAGGATTTTCCTCTCTGTTCCAGGAAAATCTCTGCTTCTTGTAGGTACCTGCCTGGTCTCTGGGCTTGGGACAGCTGTGACGTATTAGGGTTATGGCTAACACGTAGCAGGGGTGTTCAGCAGGCTGGATATGTGGCAGATGGGCTGTGTAAGCAGGGCCAGCTGCAGTCACCCTGCGGGCAGGCAGCTGTGCAGACACTTCTACACCGTGTAACCAGGAACATCAGCAATGCACCAGGAGAGCACCAGTCCCAGGTGGCGCAGCCACCCTCTCCTCTCTTCTCTGTTAAACCTCTGCCTGCTGCTTTGCTGGACATAGGGAGTGGCTGCTCTGAACTCTTGGAGTTGTTAATCAGATTCCTCACGCCTTCTGGAGCAATCTCTGCTTCCCTGTACATGTTAATATGAAGGGATATCACAAGGGGTAGTAAAGCTTCACCCTACACACACTCACTTGTTAACACTCATGTTAACATAAGACATGTCGCTTAATGCAGCGGGTGGTGTGCTGAGAAGGCAGTGGGGCTGAGGATTGCAGAAAACCCACTGAGAATAAAACAGATGTGAATGCCTTTGAGCAGTGTCAGAGGTTATTGTTCTCTGAGGCTGGCTGTCTTTTTTCTAAGAACTCCTCTTCTAAACACTTAGCTAGTTCCCAGCTAGTTCCCTGCCTCTCCCCTGTTCTTCCATCCCTCCAGGCCAGCTGAATGCCTGCAAGTTACCGAGGGAGATGCTGGCTCCCTCAAGAACCTCATTGTTGCAGTCTCCTCTTTGGAAAGGAATCAGAGCTGCTCCAGCAATTTTAGCTCTGCCCTCAATTCAGCGTCCCATTTGCTGTCAAGTCCATAAGGACCCGGCTACCACTACCTCCAGAAGGATGACAGTGCGGAGTCTGGCCCACTCCTGCAGTCGGAGGAGGAGGCTTTTTCGCACGCTCAGTATAAAAGGCAATTTCATTAGTTTGCAGCCCTGGCTGGAAACCAGAGCTGGCACCAGAGATTGTTTTTATGAATAACACCCCGGCAAAATAGAACTGGTAGCAGCTTGGGTGGGATATATATGTAATTCGTCCCCTTTCATTCTTGGATTGGCAAACTGGCAGGTTGCAGAGCAGTTGCATGTCTCTCGCTGTGTGTGCTGTGAGTCACACCAGCGCTCAGGGTGCCCAGCACAGGACCGGGGCTGTGGTCCTGTGCTCTGCACGTCTGTTGAGTCACCAGCTGGCACGGGGACAGGGCTCAGGGTTTTCATATTGCATTCAGCATGGGCTCCTGGCACACCAGGCGCTTGCTGACCAGGGCTTAGTGGGAAAGACTAGGAAATGAGAGATCTTTAAGAAACAGATAACACTGGATCAGCTTCACATTGCTTTTGCTTAATCCACTGGGCTGAACTCTGTTCGTTCTCCCTGCAAAGCCCTACAGAGCTCGTAGCTGTTTGTGAGCAGACAACGCTTGGTCTTCTACACAATTAATGAGAAACTGGAATAACAATGCCGAAGACTTCATGGAGACATTCAACATCTCAGCATAAACAGTCAGGCTGTGTGAAGAAATTCGGGTTTGCGCCTGCCTTGGGGGTATCTGAACAGCATCCAGAAATCGTGGCTTAAAGCTCGTTTTCTGTTGTGAGCACAAATGCCGCTGTTCTGTGCTGCACAGAAGCACAGCAGAGGCTAAACTTCATAGCTTGAGCAAATAGTCTCTTCCTTGGGTTCTGCTGCTGCAGGAGGCTCAGTTTCTCAGGTTGAATTAACTTTTCCAAGCTGCTGGCGTGATTTAGGAGCTCACAGGCAAGTTCATAGAGTGCAGCAAGTTGTGCACCATCTCCTTTGTGCAGCTGTGCTGCAAGGCAAGGTAAGTTCGCTGAGGTTTAAAATCATTCAGGCGTAGCCTCAGAGCTGCCAGACTAGGGCTAAGGCACTTCTCTGGCCTAGGAAAGGGGGGGACCCAGCGTGACTCTGCTCTGGCTACATAAACATGCCCTAATCCCACAAAAGCCCTGTCAGCCACAGCAGGATTTTTCATACTGGTTTCCAGTGGGATAAGGGCTCTCACTAAATCTGGCTGGAAGGTTTTTCTTCCAAGAATCTTATTCTGAGTGAGAAAAATGCTGTGCATTGCTCTCCATGGTGGTCAAGGCAAGATTTCTTAATTTGATCTTAAATTAGAAGAGGGGAAATTAAGGCAAGAAGTGGGGAAAACTTCCCACAAATCAGAAGACAGCAGGGTTGGGCCCCACAACCTGGAGGATGCTGTTCAGCCCTGTTTGAGGGTCGTCTTCTGTTCCATGGGCTTATGGAGCAGGGCCTTTACCTGTTTACAGAGATGACGCGCTTTCCAAGGTGACTCATTCACCTTGAATTGGAGCGAACTCTCCTCATTGCTCTGCTGGAGAAACATGTAAAGACCAGTGGCCTTCCCTTAACCGTTGAGATGATATCACTCGCTAGAAACAGCATCCAATTTCCTGATCCTTTGTTTGAACAACAAACAAATAAGATACGAGCACTGCAGCTACAGGCACATCTTCTTCATAAATATCAAGAGGCACGAGGCTCTCGCTTTAAACACCTAACTCTAAATAATGCCTCAAGCCAGAGTTGTTACCCGCTACCTTGAATACAGCCCCACTCCATCAGCAGGTTAAAATAATAACAAATAAAACACGGAATTATAGCTGTGCAATACTCGAAAATGAGCCTGTCACTTTGCGTCTGTGTTGGAAATCAATCACCAAGTCTTCGAATCAGGTTCTGCTATTAAGGGCTGGAAGCGGGAAAGATTAAAGGCATGTCCATGAAAGTCTCTCTGTGCAGGTATGCTGATCTTCCACAATTTTAAACGGATCCTTTTTCTTTCCTTAGCTGTGGTTTCTGTCATTGTCTTCCAAGTTGGTGTCCTTTTTGGCAGTTATTATTAAGTGTTATATGTTAAAAGGATCTATTTCACGGATGGGCAGGGAAGAGAAGATTGCATTGATTTGACCACGTGTAGATGTGTAAGAGGCATGTGCAAGAGTCCTGTTCTCCTTCACAGCGGCGAGCTAGAGGAGCTGACGATAAAGCCCCGAAGCTTGTAGCACCCTTTCTATTGACTGCAGTTCCATTGCCTGCATCCCTTCGGTCGAATTCGCTCAGTCTTCAGAGCCAGGTCTACAAGAGGTTTTCTGAGAGCAGCAATCATGGCCAGAGCAGTGGCCAGGATACAGCGGTGCCTTGGCGTGCTGAAATCCATGCTCCAAACCCTGACTTTCTGCAGCAATGTCAGTGCATCCCTATAAACAGTGCATACCTGTAAAAAGCATTTTGCTTCCTGACATGAGAAACAAGGCCCATGGGAAAGCGTGAAATATTTTGGGGCAGGAATTACACTTGCAGGGATCCAGCACCTCACTGGCAACCATTCATGACAGTCCCATTCAGTATGTCTCTTCTTACTTTCTTCTTCTGGCTGCTTAAAAAAGGCTTCTCCCGTCCACTCCCATCATCCCGTGGCTGCTACGGCAGAGGAAGGGGATGCGACAAAGCGAGCGAGAGGCCGGCGAGCTCTGGGCAACGGGGCTCCCATCTCCATGACTGACAGTAATTGCTGCTCTCTGTGCTGTGGGTGTTACGCAGCACATGCTGGAGATGGGGCTGTGCACGCCTCAACAGGTTTCTCCATTTAAATATCTTTTAAGCTTAGAGAGTGGAGTGCTTTCTGCCTTTACCTCTCCCCCCCCCCATTCGGGTGCTTTGAAAGAGTTTTGTTTTAACTAAACAGCATTTTACATTTCATGCAGAACCATCATGTATCGCGCGTTTGTTTTCCCTCCACCGTGACAGGCTCTGACATTATTTTGATGAGAAGATTTTTCAGTATTTTGAAACGATGTTCAGCCTTCCCTTGCTTGGGGTTGCTTTTTAACCCTCTGAGTTTCAGCAGCCCTTTTGCTCCTGGGGGAATTTGCCAAAATTTGGGGGGCTCCAGGGACCAATTCTCTTTTCCTCTTCACTTACTAGCCTGCAAACTGCCTGCAAGATTTTGTCCACACTGGGAAATCCTTTCACGTGGTTGTCCTGGATGGATTATTCTGCCTTAGATATCCTGGATTAGCAGCCGGTGGAGCTGAATTTAGTTTGGAATAAGAGCAAATCTTTGCCATACAGGCAAATCCTCCTTACGGAGACACAGTTCCTGTTCGCAGAAGATAGGAAAACACATGCTTTGCCAAATACAAGGAAAACATTGACTGTTTTGGCAAAAGGACCCAATATAAATTATTTCGTCATGGCAGGGGCAAAGGTGTGTGAGGGGCAGACGGGGAGCTGGTCTGTGCTTGCTGGGGAAGGTGTGTGTGGGTGCAGGGAGGGGAAGGAGGGCATGTTTTCTCGTGTGTGATTAACGTAAGGATGCCAGCAGAGTTGGCTTGAGAGTGTCAGTGCAGGGACCGGTTTTGGAGCTGGTTTGCAGCCTGATTTCACGCCTGGATGCCCTGATTCTGTAGCATTTCCTCTGCAGCAGTTTTCCCCAGTAGCCGAAGCTGCCTGGCAGAGTTGGGTGCATGGGGGATGACTCCAGGGCATATCCTTGCAGAACTGCTGGTGCCCGAGGCTCGGTGCTTCTGCGCCCTTCTGCTACCGTCTTGTGTCTCTCTGTTCTCCAGTAGGTCCTGATCTACATGAGGACACAGTTGCCCATCAGGTTCTTGAAATCTGTCCCAGTGGTCCCCAAAATCAATACAAACCCCAGTCAAGGGCTTTTCAGCTTCATCAAACTGTTGGTTGTCCCAAAGACCTGCTTGGGAACGCAGGCAGGGTGTCCTGCAGGCAGCGTGTCCTGCAGCCAGCTGCCCTGCCGTGAGCTGCAGGAAGGCGAGCACCTTCCCAGCATTGCTCTGCTGCCATGAACTCAATTCCCTAGGCTTTGATTGAGCTCGGTAATTTAATTCTGTCTTCCTGTGGGGTGGGGAAGACGTAGAAGAGAGGGAAGATGAGGAAGGTGCTTGAAGACCAGTGGCAATGTTTAGTGCTTGAAACTGGAAGCTTTTCAAAGCCTTCCAAAGGAGCTTAGAGGAGTCCGCAGGTAGGATGTGCTTTTAAATTTCCTGGCATCTCTTAATCATTAGCTGCATCCAAAGGGAATTAAAGAATGTCAGTCAACATAAATTATTCTTCATGGGAGCATCAGCAGTGTGGGCAGTTTTTATTGTAACTTAAGCAGGAAATTGAAATATCAGCATCGGAGTGTGAAATACGCCATTGCAGTGAACTGTTCTTCATAAAGCAAGAGAAAAAATGTAAAGAAGATTACACACTATTAGTCCCACTAGAATTTTACTCTTAATCTGCCTTAAATTGAAAAATTGTTTGGAAGCGTTAGCAGCTTTCTTGTGCCATAAAACAGAGGGGGTATCACAGGCACGTGGCACCCAGTGGGCATCTCAACAGTGTTAGGACCAGAGAGATACCAGCACAGAGTAGCTGTGGTCTTCATTTGCGTGGGGGCTCACCTCGTCACCCACACTGTCATGGCACAGCAACGTGGCGATCTTTATTGTGTCACCATGGCCGCTGGGGGAGGTAGAACGGCCGACTCAGCACCTCGGGATGCTGTGCTGGGATGGCAGGGGGCAGCGGGGCTGGGCCTCCTCGCGTCTCATGTCTTCACTCAGTACCTTCCTGGGACATCCCCGTTCCTTTCAGGCCTCAGAAGTACATTCTGTCTCCTAGCAAGAAGGTAAATCTTGAGCCCCATTAGGGGCATTTGGTTCAATTTGAGGCACTTGAATGCACAGTTCAATTGAATTCCCCATATTTTGGAAGGGGAATGGGAGGGCTGTCCTTCCATCAGAACAAAAGAATGACATTTGGTAAATACCCAGGGAAATAAAATTCAAGGAAAACATCTTCCTGGCTCTGGTGGATTGTTTTGTTTCAATTGCGCATAATCATTTCACCCGATAATGTTGAAAGATTTCATTTGGGCTTTTGATTGTATTAAAATATTAAACACAGAATATAAAATTATAATAAAACGTTAGCATTAATATTTCAATACAATCCAAAGGTTGAAACAAAACATTAAAACTGCAGAGAAAACGTAGGGTGGGGAAAGCAGCTTATAGACAAGGGGGATTTATGCACATCATCAGCCGTGTCTGTCTTCTCTGCATTGCAATTATCTTGACACGCATACTGTACCCATCGCCCGAGCCTGCATGCCGCTTGCTTTCCTCTTCATCTGAGAAGCTCCCCCTTTCTTTAGACTTAGAAGAGACTCAGGCAAGAAGGGGAAAATGTGTCCTCACTATTTTTGTAAATGAATGACTCTTGATCTTTAAGTTCACACCAAAGAGACAGATGCGCACAGAGGCCCTGTGCTCCGGGGCACCATGAAGAATGTCACTGAGCTTGGAACTCACAGAAGAAGAAATTTCCTTGCAGGGAGAGAGTTTATGTCTACAGTATGTCAAGAGGAAAAGGAAAGAGAAAGAAAAGACTCTGGGGGGTAATTTTTATAGCATGCATTGAGAGAAGAGACAAACGTTGAAAGCTCCCAACAGTTGATGATCTGTTCTTGCTGCACAGTTCCTGTTACCTTTCTGCTTGGAAGAACATGAAGGGTTTCAGAGCAATGTGGGCATAATGTTATTTACCAGGCCTGGCCTTATTAGGGACATTCATTCTCTTGCTCATAACCTGCCCTTCCGTTTCAAGGGGAGCTGGGACGTGGATGGATGTGCGATGAGATTATCTGTGCTGCCTCAGGTGTTCTCAGCACACTCGGGATTTTGGGATCACTGGAATAGGTGTGCATGACACCCCCCCCGGGCCTGTGAGAAATCAGAGCTGCATTCCCGATGCTGAGAGTCACCCAGGGAAGTGTGATTTCAGTGGGAACTGGGGCTCTCAGGGGAGCCAGGGTTAGGCAGGGGCTCAAACAGGGGTTTCAGTTTCTCTTAGGCATGTTCTGTTTTTACCATTAGTAACTGGCTCCGTTGGGCTGGAATGAAATATCCACTGAAGTTTGAAACTATTTGGACTACTTGAACCAGTAAGCCTTGAACCTGCCTCTTCAGGTGTCCAGTGCTAACAGCATTAAGTCCTTTGTTACTGGGTTAGAAGATTAATGGGTTGGAGAAGCCTAAAGAAATTTGCCTTGGATGTTTCTCTCAGACACAGAATTTGTGGTCACGGATTTCCTAATCTTCACTATCTGCCATCCTTAGCCCAGGGTTCCTGGTGTGGGGCAAGAGCCTGGCAGTTTGTCTGAAACCTCCAGTCAAAGCTTGGGAGTTTTGGCCTCTGGTTTGCTCAGAGGTGAGCTCTGGCCATGGAAACGGAGCCTCGGAGAGGCATCGTGCTTAGCGGTGGAGTTCGATGCCGTATTTAACTCCTGCTGAGGAAAAGACTTTGAACGGGGAACTTCTTTTGACCTTTGGTTGTGCCTGTAATGCTTTTTTCTGCAGCCAGTGACTGGTGGGTGGATAAATGTCCTGGAAAGACCCAAAGCCTCAAAGAAAGCAAGTAGCTTTAAGCTAGAGCTACAAACTCTCACAGCGGGCTTTCAGTAAAGTGCTGAGGAGGGACAGGAGGGAGGGACACCTGAAACGCTGCCTGGAAAACCAATAGCAGGTAACACCATGCCTCCTATGTCCAGTCCAGCCACACTGCTCAGACTGGACTGGTGCAGTGCCTCTGCTTCCCAGTCAGGCCAGTGCAACTGGTCGCTGCATTGTCCTTCCCTGTAGCCCTCCTCTTCCTCACCTTTGCACATCAGGACTGTGATTCAGCACAGGGCTTACAGGAACGCTTCATTTTGCGTCTGTGGACTTTGGCAGAGGCTTGCCATGTGCCTCAGAACCTTTCCAAATAGCAGTGGATTAACGAGGGCTGGGTCAGGGCCTCTTGTACCCTCCAAGCTCATCTGCTGCCGGTCGGAAAAATCCAGTCTTCACTGCTGCCTGTTAGAGACTCTTTATCACCAGCCGCAGGGGCTCTGTGGTCGTCAGCAGAGGGGGAGGGAGGAGTCACGTTATTTCTTGCTTTTGGGAATCGTAAAAAGGAAAGGCATGAGAGACGCAGGAAGCAGTGCTGATTAGAAGAGGTATCCCAGGCTCTGGCTTTGAACTGCTGTCCCCAATTTTATGGTCTTTCCTTGGACATCTGCTGTTTTCCACTGCTGGACGGAAGGTAGTGGACTTGCAGAGCAGCGGGCAGAGCCCGTGTACCTGTTTCACTTAACAATTCCGTAGAGACTGGGATGGCAGTTTGGAGCACACAACCTTTGTGGCTTTTGGGGTCATGCTGTACCATGCAGAACTTCATAGGAGCAGGGCTGAGTCCCCACCTAACTCATTTCATATGGAGTGAATCGGTTTGTGCGACAGGAAACGGCACCCGTTTGTCCCTCTGCTCTGGTGCCTCAGGAACTCGGGAGGAGCAGATCAGTTACAGATAACTGGGATCTCCAGCCCATTTGTGCCACAGCGCCAGAAATCTGCCAGCTTATAATTAGCCTCCATGAATAATTCATTGCAGACACTGCGTCCATCAGATGTGACAGCCGTAATCGTTTTGCCAGTAAAATATGGGGTTTGTCTTATTTGTGAAAATGATTCAGGCAGCATTTTTTTAAATAGAAAAGGGAGGGGAGCGTGTGTCTATGGCTGTATATAAATATATATATTATGTACAAACTTTATAAAAACATATATATCTCCAGGCACACACACACGCACGTCTATATGCTTTGCGTGCTCACGCTGTAATAAAAGCTGTCTGTATAGCATGGATCAAACCTATCAGTGATGTAACTGATTAAACCAATTGGATTGCAGCAGGATGAAGACATATTTATATCTGCTCTCTTTTACCATCTAAAAATACCCTGTAATTCTGAATGGGTGTGTTTTTAGGCAGCTGCATTTAGAAATACCTCCAGACCCACATTTTGTTGTTGTTTTTGGAAAGCAGGCAAGGAGATCAGAGTCTCGGGGTCGTGTCAGGAGCCCTCAGATCTCCTGTCTCTTTAAGGCTCCATCACACTCCCTCTCTCTGTGCTTTCATTCTTAAATACGGGATGTGTCCAGGCTTTATTAATTTATAACAATAGCTGATGGTGCTGGGGAATGAATGGGGCTATGAAATATCTGACATGGCAATTAGGGCTGCTATCACAGCGAGGCCTGATTTTTGCTGGAAGGGAAGTTGCTGTAAACCAAGGCTAATTAATTACTTCGGGGGGGGGGAAATAGAAAACCCACACACAGATGATCTGGGACAAAATTCTTTTCCTGTCATGGTGTAAATCTGGAGCAGATGCACTGATTTGTGCACGGCTACCTGTTGTACATGATAAAGCCCTTGCAAGCCCACTAAGGATGATATTGCAGGCAGAGGGGGGTGTGGCAGACCTGTTTCCTCAAAAATCAGCCTCTGTTTATTGCTGCACGCTTTAAGTCCAGAGGCACATCAAGTGTGTTGCGTTTCCCTCTGTTGTAAAGGGAGACTGGTGCAGCACTGCCAGGCAGTTCCACTGGCGGCATTACAGGTGTCCCCAGCTCGCTCACCTCCGCACGCAGTGCTTTCAGTCCAGTTGTCTTGGGACGATGAAAAATCATCTTCCCGTCTTCTCCCCTTGGTCTTCGGCTGTTTGCTTTTCTCCCTGCCCCCCTGAGCTGTGCTCTTTAGTCCTTCGGTTGATGCCACGCTTCAGTTCAGGGTTGGGTCTGTGCAAACAGCGCTGAAAAACCTGAAAGTGGAAAGGATTGGATCTGGGGGGAGACAAACTTTCTCTTCCTGGGCTGGTAGATGCAAGGTATAGAGTGGATGGTCATATCCTCAAAGGGCAAAAACCATGACTGACTCATACCAGCCCGAAGCTTGGGATGTCTAAGACCGTGTGGTGAGTGCTGTGGTCCTGAGCATCTCGCTGCTTTTCCCCTTCTCCTCTCTAACTCTTTGCCTGGTGCCCTGCGGGATCAGGGAGAGATGATGTGTAGTGGAAGGAGAGAGGCTTTGATCAGCTCCTCAGTGCTGGGACCTGCGTGGTTTTCAATATTCAGAAAGGGTCCTGGGGACAGCAAAAAGGGGAGTAATTTATTAGCTTTTCATTAGAGTAGACCAAAGCAATCTCTAGATTAAAATGTTTCTCTTTGGGTGGGGGGGAATGTGCAGTTGGGGTGTTTAGAGAGAACCTCCACGAGTGCAAGCACAGGGGGCTGAGGCTTCTGTGGTCCAGTCCCAGCTGGGGAGGTGAGAGCTGCTGATGGAGAGAGCAGAGCAGGAACCTGGGTTCTCCTCCGCTGTCACCACATCACTATGCAACCTTGGGGAAATCCACCGGCTCTCGAAGAGCCCAGACCCTCCACAAACACATCCTGCAGCAGTGTCAAAGGCATTTGAGTCTGGACCTCAGAAAGCACTGGGAAACTGGTCCACTGAAGGCCACAGCCCTGACGCAGCATCCCCAGGTGTGCTGGCCCCCTATGAGGTTGCTGGATGCTGACTGCATCCCTACTCACTCTTGCTTGCCAGCAGCTTTAAAACAAGGCATCAGAGGGTGACTTCAGTAATAAAACGCTCTGCAGTGACAAACAGCAGCGGGAGAGGCACTGGCAGAAGGTCACATGTGTTTCCAGCTCTTTTCCCCATCTCTGCTCAGTGATCCCAGGCAGAGGTGTGACACCACCTGCTAACACACCGCTCAAGATGACTGATCCAAGTAGAAGTGACAGCTCTTGGCAACACATCACAAGCCTGAAAATTCAAACCAGGTCCTCCAAAATGTTCGGCTAAGAGTCAGCAAGCTGGGTTCTCGCTGCTTCCCCTCTTTCACAGAGCAGTGATGGAGAAGGACCCGGAGCACAACTCCCCATGATGTCTCTTGCTCTAGTAGGGAACGTCGCCATGGCCCGTGGGGTTGGAAGGGTGGTCTGTCTGTCACAGCAGGCTCTGGAGGCAGCTCTCGGGCTGTTCCTCTGAAAGGACCTATGTGATAGCCCAGCTTTGGTGCATAAACCCACCTCTTCCTCCCCATCTCCAGGGCAATGAGAGACACCCAGGTAATCACAGTTGTTGGGTTCCTGCTGTTTGGCAGCAAGTGAGTGTGCCAGGAGGGATTCGGGTACAGAGGCATTGCTAGGGCCACGCACAGGTAGCCGTGCATCCACCCAGCCCAGCAACACGAGGTCTGAGTGAGCGGGTGCGTTGGTGCCAGTTATGGAGTTTTTGGGGCTGTGGACAGGGATGGGTTGTGTAAGTGAGGGTGGAACCATGTCCGTGACTCTGCATGGCAAGCCAGAACGTGTGCAGGAGGTGTGATGGGCTACTGAGGTACGTGTGGGATGTGGAGAGGGAGTGTGTGAGTGGTGGGACAGGCGACTGTGCGAGTGTTGCGGCTGCACGAGGGCTTCCAATGGCCCCATTATAAAGAACACAGAGCACTGAGACCCCAGTTGCTTTTTCTTTCTCAGCCAGCACTTAAATGCCAACACAATAACAAACACAATGCATTATTTAAAAGCCTCTGTGCTTGACCCTACAAGGAGCTTTTCAATCTCCTGAATGTCGAGGAGAAGGATGTTGCTGTTTCATTGATGGCTGGGGGGTTAACCTCCTTCCCGTTTACAACACGACTGGGTGAGAGGCAAAGAGATGCTGAGATGATGGGGTGGGGGGGCAGATATGTGTGCAGAAGGGACTGGGTATGAAACCAACGTAGTCACCCACATGGAGCGACCGGTGAAGTCGATGCTGTGGGCTGGGAAAGCCAAGGGAGAGGAAGGATCAGTCCCTAGAGAAGGAACACAAGTTTAGGAGCAGTAGCTCGTCAAGAAGCTGCTCTCAGCCTGTGCTGTGCAGACCTATCAAGCTGAGTTTGTTTGTTGTTTGGTCTTGGTGGTTATTAGTGCTGGCACTGAGCTGCCAGCAAGGCCGATGCGTCTGCCCGTCTCGGGGAGCTAGAAGGCCACAGTCTGTGGCTGCAGTGCCCAGGGGGCTGGACCTGTGCTGGGGCTGGGGTGGTCCGCTCAGCGGCATGGGGTCGTTTGGTCCTGACTGTCAGGAACTGCTCCTCAGCAGTATGTCACCTGCTGCCCCCACTCTTGCGTCTTGGGGCAAAGCAGATTTGGCCATGGGCTTTTTATTGCTTGTTTACCAAGCTGCAAACTCTTCTTGCTCACTGTCTGCTGTTAGCAAATTAAATGTTTCCAACCTCCTGTCCTGTTCTCTGGCTTCAGAAGAGACTTTTTCTTTCTCAAACTTTCAGTGAAACCCCTTGCAAGGCTGCAAGTCATTATCTGCGAGTCACTGTTGGAAGGAGGTTGTGAGCAGTAGCAAAAGTCAGAAACCAGGATCTCTCTGTAAGCAAAAATCCTCAATCAGTTTATAAACAACCAGTGGTATATATCTATATCTAGCAAATGTTGTTTTGGAGATGAGAAAAGGTCACCAGTTGCAGTGGTGGCATTTCACCCCTTATGACCTCATTAGAGGTTTTTCCCAAGTAAGCCACTAGTTTCATTTATTTCACAATGAGACTGACTTTTTTTTCCCCTGTCTGCACAAAATATGAGCCAAAGCATCCTTTGCAGGACGAAATGTACCGTGTTAAGAGGAGAGATGCTTAGTGCTTAGATGCTTTTCACATTCAAAGCACCTGAAAGGTGGTACACAGGAAAAGCGAGAATTAAGCAGATGGGTGTGTGGGTGATGTGAGAGCACGTTCTACTGGGCAGGGCCATTCACTCAGGTGCTGTGAGGTTGCGATCACAGCCAGCTTTGGCTGAGGAGGTACAAAGACAGGTACATAGAGGGGAAACTAGCTGTGGTTTGGGATCTGGAAGCTGGGCTCCTAGCCCTGCTGAAAGCCGTGGAGTTCCCCTGAGGATGCTCAGCGTGCGGGTGCTCCTGCCTCGCCGTGTGGGAGGTGAGTCTGGCACTGAGCAGCTGGTGCGGGCACACCATGAGCCTGTTGCATGGGTGGGGGGAGACCCCACACCGTGTTTGGGTATCTCCGGGTGCTCGTGTGAGCAGAACGTCACGGGCTCTCTGTCCTGGGTAACGGGGATGGAATTATTCAAGATTTGGTTGTTAAATAGTTAGAGCTGTCCTGGTTAGAAGCTGAGTTTTTTATTATTCTTCATTCTGTGGTGATTTTTGATGGCTCTGAGTAAAGTACCCACAATAGTCAGCAGCACGTGATGAGGCAGTTTGGAAATACATCTTAGGCAGCTTGATAATTTTTGGCACATGCAAAGATAGGCATATTTGTGCTTCCCTCTTTTATTTGTACTATGGAAGGACCAAAAGGTCACAACTATAGTCTTGTCTTTGTAAATGCCGCAAATATCATATTTCATCTCTCCTTTACTGATGATGATGCTGTGCCCTGATTCCCTGCTGCTGCCACTCCAGGTAAGGCTACACCTGGATGAAAAGTTGCCTAAATCTAGCTAGAATGGGCTTGGTCTCAGGGTGCAGTAGACAAAAAGTGAAATTTCCCAAGCACTTTAGGCGTAGTTGACATGTTTTTGACTCATAGCTAGGCACCTAACTCACACAGACTGGAACTTACAGCAAGGCTTAATCTCCTCTCAAGAGCCTTTTAAAACTTGTTCTCCGAATCCAATATGGATTATAAATCATTCGAACAGATGAGGAGGGATCCAGAATGGATGAGGCACTGGTAAAATAGATTAGTTAGAATATAGAACAGATCTAAAAGCATGAACAGCTAGAGAGATTATTAGATCAAGAAGGTGAGATTAGATAGAGCAGCTCTTAGTCTGCTACCCTGGCTTTCTTCTTCGATCTCCCAGCCAAAAGCTGTTGCTTATGCAACAACGCCAAAAACCAAAACACACTTCCTTTAGGCTTCAAAATCAGGCAGCGTTTGAATTTGTCCAGAACTCTGCCTCCATCCCTGCCTGCCTGTGCTGAGATAGGAAAGGCAGGCGCTAGCAGTTAGCGAGGGCTGTGGTCCAAGGTCTTTCTAGAGTTGGGGTGCAACGGGCAAGCGCTTGGCAGAGCTCATCGACTTCAGTTCTCTGGAGCTAAAAATGAGGGGAAGAGCCCAGGCAGGCAAAGCGTGCTTGGTTTTATTTATATTTCTGCTCCACACCAGCAGTTGCTGGAGTTGACCCTTTGGGTATGTTGCTTATTGTTGCTGGAGGTTTTTAATGTTTGTCTTTCCAGAAGCAATAATTCCAATGGATGGAAATGCAGTTAAAGCTTCTTAAAGCAATTAACTCGTTTGCTTTGGCCCACACTGCTGGGTAGTATTGTTAACTGGAAAACGTTATCCATTTGTTTATATTAAAGGGGAAAAGTGAGAGATTTGCAAAGAGATCGTTCGGTCCTAGTGGGCTGTAAACTGTTCATCTAAGAGGAGCGAGTGGAGCGCTCGCAGGCTCCACATGTAAACCGTGTAATCACCTTGTTAACACTCTTTCCAGCAGTAACTTCCCTGACTCCTGCCTGCTCTGGAATATTCATGTGCTCATGCATCATTGTAATGAACTTATCAACACATTCATAAGCTATTAATTAAACATTTATTAGTAATTACGCTTTTGGATTGCCTCATGCATAACTCCTGGTGTTATAAATATGACATCTCACCCCTGCGATTCCCCAGCCCATGGGGCAGGGAAGACCCCTCTGCGTGGAACAAGGCTCCTATCTCCCTTCTGCCCAGCCCTCACCCATATCTGGCTCAGCTCTTACTAATCAGCGTATTCTGCTTCCCTGGGCATTGTGGCAATGAGCTGGTAGGAGAAAACTGCAGAATTCACTGGGTGATGGCCCACATTACCAAGGCAAATGTGTGCTGCGGGGCAGCAGCATGCACAGCCATGGCAGATCCTCGCTGCAAATGTTACAGGGATTTCCAGATGAGAATTAATGGACTTTCCTTGGCTAGCGTAGAAGAAAATGTTCTACGTGTGGTTGTTTATTATTTCTGTTACAGTCACTGTACTTGCTTATTGCTTCCATCTGTTGGCATCAAACTATTGGCTCTTGCCTTATCACTGGGATGTAAACCCTTCACGGGCAAGGAGTGTGGTTTGGTGAGAGGCATAACAAAAGCGCCTGAGAAATTTAGGTGCTTAAAGACTGG
This sequence comes from Rissa tridactyla, assembly GCF_028500815.1. NCBI lineage: Eukaryota > Metazoa > Chordata > Aves > Charadriiformes > Laridae > Rissa > Rissa tridactyla. The sequence continues at coordinate 784,674 of NC_071487.1, forward strand.
GATGCCTTGGAATCAGTTCCAGAGAAGAATGCAGGTACTTAATTCCCAGAGGTTTCATTCAGGAAGAAATATATTTGATGGCCCGAAATATTAAGTGCATAAATTGTTACCCTTTAGGTCTTGTGAAGCTGTTTGCTCCAGACCATCATATCTCCGGTTGGTGCCTCAGGAGATCGTTAGCTTTGTTGTATGGTGTTCTTGGGGAACCACTCGACCCAGACCGCATCCTGCTTAAAGAATACGTAAACTCTTACTTGGGCATAAGTTGTTCTGCCTATTCTTCCTTGCTGCCCTTCCTCTTTAGTGCCAGATCGGACAGGACAGGATCAAGCAGACCAACTGGGAGATCCAGAGTCATCATTAAAAATAAAGCTGCTCTCTTCCCCGTTCTCCAGGCTGTGTCTGGATCCACCAGCATCATTAGTCAAAGGAGCGCAGACGGATTTAGAAGGAGCCATGGGACCCGCTGGCAGCCTCCACAAACAAAACTCTCTCTGTCCACTGCCTGTGGGCGCTGGCTCTCTGCTGCTGCAAGGGACCCTCTGAATGATCCCAGGCAGGTGGCCCCAGCTTTGCCGCTTATATGTGGTGATGTGGACAAATTGGCATGAACAGGAGATGCTGCACTAGGTCGTGTGCTGTTTTATAAATTTTAATCCTCGCTTTGAATTTTCCAGCAGAATGGGTTTGCTCTACCTCTAAGCTGGAGGGAAACTTCTTTTCGTTACCCTGGAAACATGAAGACGACAGATCCATCGTTCATCGGCAAGAGGGAGAGGATGAGAAAGAAGCAGATGACAAAAAAGTATGGAGGGGAAGACCAAGACAGTAAAAGGGCCTTTCAAAGGAGCCAGCTTCACCTACTGCATCAATGCTGGGAGCCGGGATTGCTCAGGCTACCACCAGTGATCAGGATTTCCCAGCATTTCATCAGATCTCCCGTAGCAGCAGACTCACTGGAGCAATTTTGCTCAACTTTGACAATAAAGTAACGGGTGATGGATTAATGTTAATATCTCCTTGCTCCCTTCCCAGCTCTGCCAGCTTGGAGTCAACTCACACTTTACATACTTAATCTTTTATCTCATATAAACCCAGGATGTTGCATATACAGAGCACACCCGACGGTCAAAGAGCCTCTTGGTGCGGAAATGGCCAAGCTGCAGAACAGGAGAAAGCGGCCAAAAGACCTGTCCTGGTACTGTAGAGAGCACAATCTGGGAACAGGAGAAAGCCACCTCCCCTTTGCCGAGAGCCCGTGAGGACATCAGAGCAATTCACCTGGTTAAAGTCAGGCAGGAGTTTACATCTCCTGCTTAATTGGCTTTGCGAGGAAGCCGATGGGTTATTCTTGTCCAAGCAGCCACAGAAGAAGCTCTAACACCCAGTGTGGGCAAACCGGCCATACACACAAGGCACAGAAAGGTGGTGATCAGGCTGTGAATATCCATGCTGCTCTTGCAAGGAGCCAGAAATCAAATATGCCCTCGGCTACAGGTGAAGTCAGGGCATTTCTGGGTATCGTGTCCCTGGTGGCAGCTTCAAAACAAATCAGAGGAGTTGCCTCTTCTGCATCGTGGGGTCTGGCATAAGTGCTGGGGGAAGCTGAAGCTTGGTCTGTGCCACGGCACAGCTCCATCAAGATACACATCTATGCTGCAAAGTTTAAATTTAGGGCAGGGACCTCTGCACTCAGCTCTTGGTGAGAGTAACTCAGTTACTTCATGTCACCGTGTGTCCTGGATGGTACAGGGCAAGGAAATCCACAGTGCCACAGAGTCCCATTTTTTTTCCCCCCTGTGAACTGAGAGGTCTGGAGAAGATAAACTTCAGTTAAAGGGAAAAGAATGCAGATTTCTGCCTTTCCCACTGAACTTGCCGAAGTTAGACTTGGAATTTATTTTTTTTTCCCTGCTGTAAATGTGAGTGAGTACTGCAATGCAACATCCAGCTGCTTAAAATCAGGATATGTAGTTTCTGCCCCCCTAAGTTCCCTGTGCTCACCTCCTGTTTCCATGCCTTAATGATATAAGTCCCCCTCCTGCACTTTGTCTCCCTGCTGCCCTCCAAAGCACCAGCTCATATTAATCTTCTCTCTCCTTGCTGAGTTGCAAAGTGCTTAAAGGCCAGGGCTCCATTTTCCTACTCTTATAAAGTCCCCTGTGCTCTCGTGGCACCATGCAAATAAATACACGGTAATAAGCAGTAGCCTCTCATCCACAGAGAGCCTGGGGTTTGCCCCAGAGCTTGCAGGAGTGCCAAGGAGAGAGTAAGTTCCCCCTGCCCTGCTCAGCTGCATCCTCCCCCATCTGCTGCCCTCGCTACCTCGCTCTGCTCCCCCCTGGCCCCCCAGACCTGCCTTCATGTCTCCAAGTTTTCCCTTGTCACTGCCCGTGTCGTCCTCTTCCACTGCCACCCTGCACCTCCCAGCACTGCAGCTCTGTTAACTGCCTTAGCTTGCCTCTAAAGCAAGCGCAGGGAAGAAGAGAACAGAAAAAGGAAATATTTCCCTCAAAGCAAGAAGATAACCAGCGTGGGCCAGGTAAAAGTTGTTGGTTTTGTCCATATTGGAGGAACTGTATCTGCTGACATGTGTAGGCTGCCATCGGAGGCAGAGAGCTGAGCTGGCTGGATTTTAACTTGCCACTGCCATCTGCGGGGCTGTTGTTGCTAGTAGCGAAGCCGGGCGGTCTCGGGAGGATACTGATCTGTGTTATGGTTATTATCCTCTTCCCCAAGGAAGTTTGCAGTCCCTTTTCCCTCCCGCACCCTGTTGCTGGAGCAGTGTCAGTGTAGCTGCCAGGCAGAGACAAGTGTAGCAAACGCTGTTTGACAGTGTGTTTTGGATGCATTTCAGGTGAAAACACAAAAAACCCAAGCGTGTTTGATCCTGGCTGTACCTGCCTTCCATATTCATGTTTGTGCGCCTCCATGTCATTATGGGATTAAAGCATCATTAAGCACACAGCAAAAGCCTTTGATAACGCTCTGCCCCATGCTCCTCCTTGCCTTTCTTTTTTGCATTTCTCCTACCCTATCCTCTTCTTTTCCTTTTTCTCTTTTTTTTTTTTTTTATCTAGGCTTTTTCCACCTTCCTCCTTTCTTCTCCCCAGTCGTTTCAGGGATGCTTTGGAGTAATACCTCACCGAGATATGATGCAGTTGAAAGGACTGTATTCTGACTGGTGTATATATCACTTTTAGTGAGGCAAACTGGAGGTAATGTCATCCAGTGCAAATCTGCGCAGCTCTATCCGGGTCCACAGTGGCTCTGCCAGTCTGGAGAGCAGAGGCCGTGCTGCAGCTGAGTTGGTGCAAAGAGGGTGGGGAACACAAGCAGGTCCCCAGCGTTGGGTTCTGGTGTAAATCTGGGAGTTATTCCCCTGGCATCAGGGAAGCTGCTTCAGATTTACACTAGGATAGCGGTGATCAGTATCTGGTGTTCAACAGCCACTTTGCAATCTCGTTACTGAGAGCTGCAGAGTTTCAAGCAGCTGCTGTAGAACGCTAGTAGTATTTTTAATAAGGGTGCTGAGACCAATCTACTCCTGTATGGCAAACGTGACAGCAATTTAGATTGAAAGCCTCTGTTTTCCAGACAGACACTCAGCCAGTTAGTGCAAACAAAAAGGCACTTGTAACTCCGGTCCTTTAATCCTACTCGTTGCTTCATGATAGATAAGGCGTCGTGACATCAAATTGCACTAATATGGTCCTCTGAAGATTAGCGCTGTGGACAATGCTTGTCGTCTGGCTTTCCCTGATATGTTTTCTGAGTGTAGCGAGGTCTAGTGGTCAAAGCAGGGATGCTGGTATGGAAAATGGGCTGTTCTCATGCTCTCCCTGCCTCTGACTTCTATTCTGCCAGTGACATTGCCTCTTGGATTTTGCAGTTGTAAAATGGGCATAATAGATACTAATTGCCAGGGTGGGGGGAGCTCGTTGGGGGATGGCTAATGATTATTGGCTTGAAAATTACAGAGGAGAGAAAGGAAGAAACTGAAGGAAGGTTTTGCAATGAGTGTGGGATGCAGGAGCTGCTTCTCTAGAGATCTCAAAGCTTTTTCCTACAGATGGTCTCTTCCTCTCATTTGAACAAAGGATCAAAAAAATATAAGGTCAAGCAATTTGCCCAAGGTCATATGAGAAGTCTGGGAATGGACCCAAGTGTTGCAGGTGCTGCTGGCCTGCTGGCACCAGTGGGTTGTGCTGCCCATCCACAGACAGGCTGTGGGTGCACACAAACACCCCACCACGTGCTTCAGTTCCCTGCACCGGGCCTCGGGCAGAGCTGGGAGTCGCTTCAGCAGACCCGGAGCAGCATCTGAGGGCGAAGTGATGGCCGCACAGTGGCTCTGCTTCCGCGCATCCAGTGTAAGGCCAAGGAACTAGAGCCTGGGCTAAATTCCCCTCCCAGTTTCCTTCTAAGTAAACCCAGAGCATCCCCTGGGAGAGAGGTGCAGACTTGCTGGGCTGGGTGTGAGAAAATGATGGGAGCCTGGAGTCACTGTGTATCTTCCCAGGCTCAGCAGCATGCTCCCTCCACCTTCCCAAGGACTCTCCCGAGTACCCCAGGCATAAAAACAGCCTGAAGCCCACCTGGATCTGCCGTGCGTCTGTGGATGAGCCCCTGCTGAGCCCAAAGCCCTGGGCTTTGCTTTTGTTGGTCACTCAGACCACCAGGAGGAGGTTGCTGTGCTCAGCCCTCACCCTGAATGGGGCTGTGGGTGCCGTTCTCCGGTGGCTTCTCCATCCCGTGGCTCGCATCCACCCTTCAGAGAAGCCTCACTGCTTCCATGGAGATGGGCATGTCCTGGTACATCAGTATTCATCTGCCTGCCTGGCTTTGAGTGGATTTAGCACTGAAAATGAAGGGGTCTCACCTGGACTGTCCTACAGCTCCCAAAAAATCCCACGCTGTGCAAGGTGCTGCAGAGTCTCCCTTCTGCTTGGTGCAGGGGGGGCCATACCCTGACGGCACTGCCGGGCCAAAATGCAGCGTCAGGGAAGGGGAGGCACGAACACAGCACTGACGCCCCACTGCGATCGTCCGTGACTCCATCAGCACCAGAGGAGACAGGAGGTGTGGGAGCAACGTCAGCCCAGCAGGGAGCTCACAGCAGCCTCTCTGAGATCAAACTGTAGAAGACTGGGTAAAATGGACAGGGGAACAGAAAAAAGGAGGAAGATGCCTCAAGTCAATTACACCAAGAAAAACTCTGCGTGAGGTGAAGGAACTTCACAGCGGAGCCAAGGCAAAACAAGCAGCTGAAGTCGAGAAGCAGATTAGAGCCCCGTGGCCAGGAACAGCAGCCAGCCCTGCATGAGCAGCCGCAGAGGGAAGGGCCCAGCAGGCGATGCCAAGCCGCGGAGAGGCGAGGAAGACAGCGGGTTAAACACTCAGGCCTGGGAGAGGACGTGAGGACTGTGCTGTGGGTTGTTAGATCCTGAGAGTTCCCTGCTGGTGCTCCCTCTGGAGAGGCCTTGCTCAGCCGACTCTTGGTGGATGAAAACAGCGGTGGGTAGACACCGAGGGCTCAGTACGCTTGCAGGTACTGCTGCTTACCCAGCAGCAAAGACTGCTGGATAAAACACTTCTGAAGTGAGGAACCTATCTGCACACTGCAGACACAGGGAGCTCAGAGGTGTCTTTTGTGAGTGAGTTTGTCCTGAAAGTTTTCAGTGATTAATTCTTTGCCTGGGCAATGCAGGCAGGCCATGGGCTGGGGCAGTTGTAGCTAAATCCCCACTGCGCTGCATTGAAAGTGTGGTGCGTGAGCGAGGGCAGTCTGGAGCCAGGCCCTGCTTTCTCCTGGCTCCCGGGCAGCGCTGCTCTGGCTGCCAGGCTCCCAGGTTCCTGCTGGCGGGGACCAGGCTGCACGCACGCAGCTATTGCCAGGCATGGCTACCAAAGGATTCCTGCTCTAGCAAGAGCCTTTTGTTGTTGTTGTTTCAAAGGCTTTGAAATGCATGTTTCATTCTTCCTTGTTCTGACATGACAAAGGACTGTTTTAATAGCTGTGTATTAAGTCTATTCAAGGGGAGAAAATGAAGGACTGGTTTAGCCTGCAGTTTGGGGAGTTGGTCTGTTATCAATAGCCTGTTTCCACCAGAGTTCACCAGGAGACGGCGTCAGCCTCGCCAGGGTCAGTGCTGGAGTATTCTCTGGTCTATATTCCCTGGGTGTCAATGCTCAGCCTCGAAGGAGGATATATTGCAATGCAAAGGGCTGATTCTTCCCTCCTGTCCCTCCCCTCCTGCTGAACGCCTGGAGATCCCTGACTTAGGGCGCTTCCCTTTCAAATATTTTCCTGCCAATATAAAGAGAGCTCTCAGCTCCTGGTGTTCTGGCGGGCAGGATCCTCGTGCCAGGCTGTGAAGCAGGACAGGCCAATGCCACCAAGCTGCTCCTGAGCAACGCGGTTTTGCAGCAGTTTCCCTTGGCAGCAGCAGAGCTGTGTCCCATGCTGGGACTGCCCACACCTGATCCGGCCGGCCGGAGGATCGCAGGGGCAGGGAGCAGGGTGGACTCGCGGTGGAGCTTGCGAGGCAAGGGACTGAGAGTGACTCGATATGTGAAACCTGACAGCACTGTGCTGAGGTCTGGCCGCAGCACAGGGCCACGGAGGGGAACGAGCCTCATCAAATTGAGCCTGGGAAGGTTTCCAAAACCTTGTCTTCACGAGGCAACAGCGTGCAGGTTTGCATAAATATCTCTGAAATTCATCAAACAGCTCAAATGAAATGCACTAAGGAAGGAACAACTTCTGCATTTAAATCCGCGCACAGTTGCTCCCCTGTCTTTGAAATCCAGCGATGCCCGCCCCTCCATCAGCCTAGGAGCAAGGTACCTTCCAGATGGTTCCCCCATCCTAAAAAACTGCACTGCACAGCTGATTAAATTCTGCTTGTTGTAATTAAGCCCGACACAATTAGCTGTCAAGCAGGGCACTCATCTGTTTTATGTTGCAATCTCTTCAACAGGCGAGGCTGCTAGACAAGATTGTCACTTTTCGAAAAGATTTTCATTAGTTACCCTGGGCTCTGTGTCAGACTATGAAATATAAAAATGTGCTCTGTAGCCAAGTCAGGGAAATTCTCATTTAATGTTCCACATAGTATTATGAAAGTAATGTACTCTGAAAATGAATGCATTTTGGAACATTTCAGAAGAAATGTAATTTGTCTGCTAAGTAATAACTGCATGTTCATGAATTTACTGATTTTTTTTTTCAATATGCCTTTCGTAAAGTTGGGAAGACTTTTTCTGACCTAAAATGAGAGGAAGAGAAACTGTTGATTTTAATGTTACTCCTTCCCCCCTCCCTCTCTCCCTCCCTCTTTCTTTCAATTCTTTCTTTCTTTTCCGTCACTTCCGTGCACCCTCAGTGTAAGAACCAGGCTCTGTCCCATAAAAGGGGAAGCTTGGCAGAGAAGAAATATGCAGCTCAAAATGGAAAAGACAGAAAATAATTGTAGTCGGTGAGGAGCAAGGGGGCTCCATCTTCCTGTGCCTTTAAGAACAGAGAGGAAGAAATCCCCTGTTGCTCCTCACAGTTCAACAACCAGCATCTGGCAGTGGAGATGCAATTACAGTTTCCCTGTTTTGGTGGGACTGTGAATTTTCTGCATTGCTAATGTCAGAGGCTAAGTGGGGGTCAAACACACAGAACGGCAGTGCTTCTCACCACCAAAATTTGGATTTGCAATCAGAGAAAACGAGGTAGTATTCCGGGCTGGCAGAGCCTTTTCCTTCCCTTATAAATAGATGCTGGACCATGGGGCAAATGCCATAACCCAGCTGGCGCGTTGCCTCCCTCTGCGCCGGTTCATCTGGGGAAGAGCCGTACCTTCAGCTCCAGTGCTGAAGCGTTCGTGACTCTGGGTTCGGATCTGATGGTCTAAACTGGGGATTTTGCACAGCCTGGGAGGTGGGAAGCAGAGCTGAACGGCCACCGAAATGCTGGCTGGGCTTTCCATCACAAGAGAAATGGCTGAGCTGGAGTTACTGGGTTCAACCAGGCAGGAATTTGGTAGGGGGCAGAGGGGGAAATGAAAAACTTGATTTATGGCAACAGGTTGGGAAAAAAAGGAGAAAATAGGTGAGGAATTCTAGTGAGAATTGGGACTGTAGTCAGAACTGGCATGAGCGAGGTCAGCAAGCTTCTGCATCTACTCTTAAGTAAATGCGTGATTTTGATGGTTGAAGGATGACGTGGTCCAGCCCTGGGTGAGCCAGCAGAGCTGAGGCGGGGGTGTCACTGCGTCCCTCCAAGCCACGGTCAGAAATTACTCTCCTCTGATCTGTTATTACCCCCACACTTGTGTACTCACAGCCGCTGGGTGGCCTTGAACAGGAGCAAGTAAAGAGTGGCATATATTACTGTCTTGCTATGTCTGTATAAATTGGGGTTGTCAGTTTATATGTTGAGATGAAATATAGTTTTCAGATCATAAGAAGTTATGTGCTGAAGTTTGAACCCTGCTGTGACAAGCATTACCCAGCTTTGTTTGCTGCCTGTTACTGGCCATTAACTCCCCGGGCAGACTCTCTTATTCAGAATTCAAGTGGCTTTAATCAGGCTTCGTTTACCCTGCTTGGGAAGGAATAAAGTTCATTCAAATTAACACCACTTTATCTCCAAATAGAAGCACCCCCACATGAGGTTCAGTATGCATTTTAAAGATTTATCTGTTAAGGCACACCTTTTCCTCACTCAGTTTTCCTTTGTAGTGAGGCATTTTCCCGAAAATAAGCTCCCATTTTCCCAGGAGCAGTTCTGGAAGTTGTCTCGTTCCTGCCCTGGGTGTCCGGAGCTCGGGGCTGGAGTGCAGCCCGGTCCAGTAGCATTCAGCCGCAGAAGGAAGGGCAGGAAAAACTCCGCAGAAGTGTGAGACAGAGCAAATAAAAGCAGAGCGGGTGAGCAGGAAAACATTGTCTCTTAATTGAGCTGGGGGAGAAGGAGTAGTGGTGATTACAAGGCTTACAGATCTTTGTTTACGAGAGCTGCCTTCCAGCTGCTGTCGCCATTGGACAGAAGCATCCAGGCTACCCTTGAGAGAGCATCACGCCGGGAGGAACTGAACCAGAGCGGCTGTATGCAAAGCATGTGGGGTGTGTGGCTGTGTACGCGCCGTTTCAGTGCTGTTCCCAAACTCTGAGCGCACTTTTGGTCCAAAAAGCAGAGTGCCAGGGTTTCTCCTCTCCAGCATGTGCCCTTGCTTCAGCCAGGGGCAGAATCACCGTGGGGTAGCGCAGAATAAAGCAGGGCTTGCTCTTGTATCCCAAATGCTGATCGTTACGACGGTCACATACACTGTGGCTTGCAAGAGTGGGGCAGAACAATGCAGAGTCACAGTTTGTTTGCCACAATGACAACCTGCATAAACAAATTCTAACACGTCTGAGACAGGAGGGACTCGGGATGCCCATGCTGGAGAGCTCTGCTGCATGTGCACTGCGTCTCTGGACATCTTCTTTCCACCCTGAGCTACTGCTCCAGCAGGCTGCCAGGGCTTTAACATCCCAGAGAAATGGCTCGCATCCTTTTTCACACCGAGATGAAATGCCTGGGCAGAAAGAGAGGGTCTGTGCAGGAGCCGCAGATGTATGGCAGCTCCGCTCCAAGTCCTGGAGCCATCTCCTGGGCAGGCGGTGATCAGTCTGGCAGATGCTGCCCTCAACACCCGCCTTCCTTGCGAGCTGCTTGCTCCACGTAGGGCTGGGACCCGCTGCGCGGCTCCCTGATGCTGGCACCCGCAGGGATGCTGGTTTTGCTGCTGCAGGTGGCCGGTACGTAGTGGTATGTGCTAGCGGGGACTCTTGGCTTGCTGCGACTTGCTGCTTTATTGCAAATAGCTTTGGCCATAGCTGCTGTGATAACAGTAAAAACCAAAGCCCAAAAAATCCTTTCCTGCTCCATCTTTTAGCTGGATCTGCTGCTGGCAGAGCCTTAGCCAGCACCAGGTGCAAGGGGCTGCTCAGGGGGTGCAATGAAACCCGGCTCTGCTTTTTTTGTGTCTGTTTAACCCTTTCTTCCCTCCATTAATATTTGTCGGTGGCAATCCCTCCCTTCCTGAGGGGCATTTTCCCCTTTTGTGAGTGTTTTAACGCTGGGAGAAGAGTGAGGAAGAGATCGCTGAAAGAAAAAGGCTTCCAGGTACTGTAATAAATCTCCAGGTGCCTCCTTTCTCCCCATGCCGTGGCTGCTCGCCACAGGCTGGGATACACAGGCAGCCCCATTTGAGTTCTTGTTTGGCCTTGCTTTGGGACATCACATAAGCAGAGGCTTCAGCATTTACCCCTGTGCTGGAGTTGAAGCCCCTGCTTAAGGAGACTCACAGCCCTTTTGCTTCCTCCTCAGCATCTCTCTGATGAGGGCAAAGAATCCTGCCAGTCCCATCTGGTTCATCCTGCTTGGACCATCAACCATGACACGCTGCCCGTCTCGGCGCTGGTCACAACTCCCTGCTGCATTCAGAGCCTTCGTTAGGTTTCGTCGAAACCCGACATTGGCAAAGGTTTTACAGCAGTGACCTCCTACACATCACAAACCACAAGTATCACCCCAGCTCTCCAAAAAGAACCTGAAGGGGTGGAAGAGAAGCTTTCTGTTGTCTTTCAGGTAAGCAAATTTAAATACGTAACTCTGTCTGACAGTTTCAATTATTATTCTTTTAACCGCACTACAAGAGAGGGAAAAAAAAAAAGAGATTTATCACAAAAGATTATTTTGGGGAAAGGGGGGGAGTGATGGGGGAACTCTAGAATGTTTTATTTATGGGAAAACTGCAAATTACCTTAATAAATTCCTTTACTAAGCTGTGTCAGCTACTAAAACATTGTTCTTTGTGGGTGAATAACTTTTAATTTGAGTGTTCTAGTATTCAGCAGAGTGAGGTAATGGATTAGCAATTGCCTGTATTGTAAATGTCATCTTGGCATAATTAGGGTGATTATTGTTAACCAGTGGAGTTTAGTATTTATCTGTCACCGGGTGAGAGAATATAACAAAGCCCCAATTAGTTATAAATGGTGGTGGGTGGTGGGAATGGAACATAGCCGCCGAAAAGCTATTTTTGTTTTAAATTTGTTTCAGTGTTTATTTGGTTTTAACATCCGCATTAATGTGATCCCCTCCTGACAAGAGGGGTGGCGAATCACATGCACATGTAGATGCCGTGTGTGTCAGGCCAGGAATTACAGCAGAGGAGGCGGCGGGAGCAGCACTCCAACTCACTGCGTAAAGCACGGGTTGCTGCCTGCCTGTTCTGAAGCAGGTATGTGTAAACTCTCCTCCACTGCGCCCGGCTAGGAATACACATCATCCCTGAATCCGTCCAGGCCCAAGAAAGTGTGAAAAAGTGTAAGGAAAGCTTTTTTAACTGACTCCATCCTGATTTCTCCTTTCCTGATCCAGTCTCCTTTGGCTCTTTGCCCTGGGAGTTGTACTTACCCTCAAATGGCCCAAGGGAGTATTAGATCTGTGGTAACAGTCACTCCCTGAGAAATGGGAGCAGAGACGCAGGAGAAGTTCACATCGGTAGAAAAGGGATGCTAAATTGCTGGAAGACAGCAAACATTACTCCAGCTTACACTCCTCTCTGATTGTGGTGCTTCTGCTCGCTCCAGTTCCCCAACATTTGCACCCACCGGTTGCTGTGCAGTTTAGGTGGCCTTTCCAAATCCAGCCCTGAAAGCAGCAACGCAGTCAGGAACCGCGTGACTGGGCTGCGCCTGCTGTGCCATCGTCTCCGATGGACACCAGCATGCCCAGACACAGCGCCAAGGGGAAATTTTAGGTCTTAATTCCCCTGTAGGCTCCTCGCTGCCCGTTCATTTCTAACAGCGCCCTGTTCCTGATGGTCAAACGGATACTTTAAGAGGAAGCGGTCGGAGTTCAGCTCTGCAAGGGAGGGGATGCAAAACCTTATTACTGGCAGCTATGGAACGGTGTCCCCTTAGGAAACATCATCTCCTTTCCCCCCAGGGCAGTCAGCAGCTGGCTCAAGGCACCGGGGTTAATGTCCTTTGCGAATACTTATCCGGCCTAATAGAACTGGGGATATTGCTATCACTCACAGATATTTCAAATCCTTCCTCTTAATCCTGACAAGCTCTTGCCCTTAATAACTTCAGTGGGACTTTTGCCAGAGCAAAGACTGTCAAGTCAGATTCTCAAACGGAATGAAAAGAAAAGCAGGAAGGGAAGTTCAAGGTGAGGGGTTTTTTCCTTGGTGCTTTTTATGGGTGTTCATAGCTGGAAACTGGTTTTTTTTCCTTCTGATTATCTAAATGATGGATGAGTCAAACGTCTTGAGAAATGTTTCCAGATCCAGACACAAATGACAGAGGATGAACTGAGCAAAGCCATCAGAGGCTGAGAAAAGACAGAGAAAGAAGACTGAGAGAGCTGATAGGGAAATAAAAGAAGCGGTGGGAAGAAAGGAGGTTTTGGAGGAAAGCAGGGATCATGTACTTTATGAAGCTTACACATAGAAAGAGCTTATACATTTTTAATTAATGGATATTTAAGTACATTCCAATAATCAGTTGGTTTAGGCTATCTCAGACAACAGGTTTCTTGTGGCCATAGCGTATTAGGTGGTAGCTCCTTAAATTCTTTGGAAACCTTTTGCGGTGCTCAGTCTCCTGTGGCACAGATTATCTCAGCTTTCTTTAAAAATGAGAGGAACGTTTCTGTGCTCTCTCTGTGGCAGAAAACTTAGGAAACATGAAGCTGAGAGCCACAAAGCAAATAAAGATCCAGTTCTTGTTTTAAGACATTCTGTGATTGCCGGAGATGCTCCTACTCTAGGGAGGGAAGAGGCATGATCGATGGTGTGCAGGGTTTAGGGCAAGCGATGCTGATAAGCAGTGAGCTCTTGTCAGGATATGAGCCACGAGAGGAAATGAGCAGCAAGAACAGAAGATTTGAGCTGCTCTTAGGAAGAACTGGCATTTTCCTGCCCCTTTTAAAAGTAGACACAAGGTGCCAGGGGATGCCTCCAGGACACCAGCTCAGAAACTGGACGAATCTTTCTCTGCCCAGCTCAGCCTTGTCCAGCACAGCACCATGTGAAGTCTGGCAACCTAATATCCTCCTGGGGAGCTCGTATCCCTCCAGGCCCAACCTAACCCTGAACCATTTGTTTTCTCCCAGTGTGCAGAGACTCACCTTTTCAGCCAAGGAAGGAACGGATGTCTCCACCTGAAAATCTGCAACATCTTTGGGAGGATCCGGGAGCCTGTGGCCACAGTAGGGCACGACTGCAGCAGCCAGAGGCTTGCCAATAAAAATAGAGCTTGACCTGGTTTTGGAGTGGGTGCAACCTGGATTTACTTCCCACAAGACTGCACAGGTACTGCTTCCATTGTACACTATATAAAGCTTGTAAATACTCTATAAGCCTAACTGAGATCCCGATTATACCTGAAACAAGCCCATAAATCCAATGTATTTTTTTGCAAATGCAGCCAAAGTTCTGCTATTATTTATTTAGATGCATCTGGGAGCTTACAAATTTGCAACGATTTGCCAGGACAAATATTTTTCAAAAAAGTGTTTCCTCCTCCTCTGTAAACATTCTGCCTCCAGCCTTTGTGGGAAAAAAAGATGTTTTGGCCAAAGTAGAAAAAATAAAAATCTATAAGCATTTTATAGAACTCGTCAAATACAATTTTAGTTTAGTTTTACAGAGAAGCAGGACTTTCTATTCTCTTCAGCATCTATGGGAAGGTCAATATTACTTCTATAAAACCTTCAGCAGCAAGGCTTTTTACATGGGTATGTCCACTTTCCATGGAAAGTCAATAGATACGCTCAGAGCAATTCCGGAACAGAATAGGAGGGATCAAAAGGGAGTTTTTTGAGAGGTTGAGCTCACTTGAACTGAAGAGGAATCTAATTCCTTAGAGGCTTGATCCAGCCCCTCCTGAGAGATACGAAGTTGCTTCAACAGAAACAGGACCTGACCTCCACCAAGAGACAAGCCAGGACCTGGAGGAGCCCCAACTGCTTAACACAGGCACAGACACGCCAGTGGCCACCTCCTCACCCTGCCTCTGTTTGGATTGCAGTCAGTCCCTGGAAGAAAACAGAAATCTGTCGTAATGAACGGAGCAGGAGGCTTGGCTCAGTAGCACCATTTAACACCTGATAATCCCTCATCCCGATGTGCTTCAGTTTATTAGATATCCCTAGAAACAGGCGTGATGGAAATACCATGGAAACATGACAGCAGGTTGAGCTGTCAGTTCACGGCCTCTCCATCGATAGATCATAGAATTGTAGAATCATAGAATAGTTTGGGTTGGAAGGGAGCTTTAAAAGGTCATCTAGTCCAACCCCTCTGCCATAAGCAGGGACATCTTCAACCAGATCAGGTTGCTCAGAGCCCTGGCCAACCTGACCTGGAATGTTTTTCGAGGGATGGGGCATCCACTGCCTCTCTGGGCAACCTGGGTCGATGTTTCCCCACCCTCATGTAAAAAATTTCTTCCTTATATCTAGTCTAAATCTACCCTCTTTTAGTTTAAAGTGATTACCCCTTGTCCTATCACAGCAGGACCTGCTAAAAAGTTTCTCTTCTTTCTTATAACCCCATTTTAAGTACTGAAAGGCTGCAGTAAGGTCTCCCCGGAGCCTTCTCTTCTCCAGGCTGAACCCCCCCAGCTCTCTCAGCCTGTCCCCACAGCAGAGGGGCTCCAGCCCTCCCAGCATCTCCGGGGCCTCCTCTGGGCTCCAACAGCTCCGTGTCCTTCTGCTGTTGGTGCCCCAGTGCTGGAGGCAGCACTGCGGGGGGATCTCACAGAGCGGAGCAGAGGGGCAGAATCCCCCCCTCGCCCCGCTGCCCACGCTGCTTTTGATACAACCCAGGATACAGCTGCTTTCTGGGCTATGAGCACACATTGCCGGATTCTTCAGGGAGAGCGGAGCTGGCATCACATGGGCAACTCCCTCTCCCCAGCTTCATGTCAAGAGCATGAAGACACCCCCATGCTGCAGCCAAGACGGACACTTTTTCCTCAGGTCTGGAGGGGGAATCCAGCCACCCGCGTCCCCAACTGTCAGCACCAACAATCCTCCTGTAGTAACAGCAAAAACCCCAGTGTGGGCAGAAAGGGGCAGATTAAACTGGCTGAACTAAGCTGGTTGCATCTGGGGACACCAGAGGGAAGTGTTACTTCCTTCCCCCCAGCCTTTATGCTTCAGCATTGCCGCTTGGCTCAGATAATTCACTTTTAATAGTCTGGTTACAAATGAGATTGCAAAGGAAGCACGTGACTCAGAACAGGGATTTCTGAGTCACATTCTCATTTCCCCCACATGCCTCCTAGGCCTCTAATAAACTACAAAGAGACATTAAGAAAACACTAAGAACTCTTTATCTGCTGAGATTCGGGAACTGGTACAGTGAGCAGGCAATAATGGATTCGGTGTATTTGCAATACATCCCTGCGGCAGCAGCTGAACAAGGGAGACGGGAAGTTCAAGTGCTCAGGACACAGACTGCCCGGATCAGGTGGCCAGCGGTGGATAGAAAGTGGGTGAGCAGCGTCTGAGGTTGAACACACCTTTCCCAGACAGTCTCTCAGGAGTCTTTCAGCCATGCCTACGCCTTGTTCCCTGGGAAATCCAAGGGGATTTAAGTAGCTGTCATCTGTGCTTTGAGACATGTTCTACATCACATGCTGTAGGTGACCCTGCTCTGGCAGGGGGTTGGACTAAGTGATCTCCAGAGGTCCCTTCCAACCCTACCATTCTGTGATTCTGTGATCACCCCCCAACGCGTACTGTATCACTTTGGCCAGGTTAGATCGCAGCATGCAAATGGGAAGAGGAAGGGGCCACAACCTACCTCTGCCTACCACGTCCCTGACTGTAACACCAGTTCAGCAGACAACTGCAGGTAATGGGAGAGTCAGGCCTAGGGAATCAACAGGCAAATGTCCCCCCAGGGCAAAGAAATCAATGCAAAAATCAAGTAGAGGTTAAAAACGCATACATACAACTAATTACAGAAAGAGAGCTAAGCCTGGGGTGGATGAGAGCCCTTGATAAAGGAAATGGCTCCGCCAGGTAAACGAAGGAGTTGGCCTCAATGGCTTGGGTTATTTATTTTATTTTTTCTCTTTCTTCATGTAGGTCAGATGTTTTCCCGAGGGGGTTTCTCTTAACCTCCCTCTTAGGATCTCAATTACATACTCAACACAGATTAACAACAACAACAGATAATAGAACAGTTAGAGCAAAAGGAACCTTAGAGGAAAACACAGTGCACTTAGACCAGAACAAATAGCAAAGGGTTCATGGGGAAGGAAAATCAATGCGGCTGATATTTATTGCACTCTTTATGGAGGGAGATGGGACTCAACCAGAGCCCATTTGGAGTTCTGTTCCACTTGGGTTTGCCATAAACAAAAATGATGAGTCCGGCCCTTCATTACGGTTTTGTGCCCAGCACATTTTAATAAGGGTTAGGAAAATAGACAGGAAAGAAAAAAGCAAGAAAAAATAAAGAGAAAGAAAAGAGGTGAGAAAAATCTCCAGCTAATTCATAATTTAGTATCAGTTCTGTTCAAGCTTCTGTTGGATCTTCCAACAGCAACGTCCCCTTTCATTCGGATTGGATGGCTGCTGTTCAAACGGCCTTTTGATGCCACACATGAAGAGAAAACAAACAACCATGAGCAGGGAGGGGAAAGGGAAAAAAAGAAGGCAAACAATGCAATATGTATAGAATCTAACACAACACAGCGTCCCACACTGGGAGGCAAAGACCAGTGGTGGTGACTGTAATTCAGCACGAGTGGGAAGAAAGTAGAAAAAGAAAGGGCAGAGGAAAAGCACGTTGTGAGTAATCAAATCCTTCTTGCTCTCACGCACTTGCCTCTCAGCATACACACGCACAGCCAGGTGTGCACAGACACGCTCGGAGCCCTGTAGCAGGAGTGCACAGCAACGCTCCTCTGCCTGTGCGCTCACCGACACTTGCAGGGACATAACCGTGATCTCCACGAGGGATTGCACAGCCCTGAGGCCGTGGCATGGGGCACAGGGCCATGTGCCGTGCTGGCTGCTGCAAAGCAGTTTCTCACTCTGCCCCACGCTGGCTTGCACGCACAGAAAGTCACATATGTGCGTGTGTTTGTGTGCAGGTGTCTGCAGTGACCCACAAAATGTGTTCTCTCGACTTGATCCATCCTATTACATGACTGACTGTGCTCAGACGGGGTGGAGATTGATAGCATTGAGATCGTGCTCCGGTCAAGGAATTTGAAGTCTGATTTGAGGTGAGTCCTGCTTCAAGTATAGCTCAAAATCAAATTATTTTAGTTGTGGTAGGGAGGGGGAAGAGAAACAGAGTAGGTGAAATAATAGCTACTGTCTAGCTAAGATAAGCCAAGCAAGACAAAATATTAATTCTGATTCTGTTAGCACACCAAACAGAGGGAACCGTAATTCCATCCACCTGTCCAAATCAGAGAAAATTACTGTCGCCAATGGTGCATAATTCAGGGGCAATAAATCATTAAAACCAGGTAGAAATGGTAACATCCCACTATTTGATCCCATTGATAATAAACCTGTCTGGGAAAGGGAGATCCTCTGAGTTAGCGGCTCATGTTTCTTTGCAAATGGAGGTGTGGGTAGGCTTTGAAGCTTTCTTAAGGTTCACGAGCCTCACTGATAGTGGAGAATATTTCCAACCCAGACTGCATGCTGATATCTGGTATCTCCCCGTTGCACAAGCCCAGCATCAGACTGAATTTGAGCCGTCTCCTCAAGCTCACGGCTGCGTCCGTCCACTTGCTCCAAAGGGTGGACGGGATGACTTCAGACCTGGAGGAGGCCTGAAGATAAAGCCCTGCCCTGCTGTGCTCTGCTTGCTCCCAGCTCTGCCAGTGATTTGCTGTGTCATCTTGAGCAATCGCTATGGCTAGACACGTCCCCTTTCATATCAGATGGCTCATACAGGTGTCCTCATTAACCTCATTAACTAATGAGCCAAACTGATCACACACGTCTGCTGATGAGACTCACTTTGAGTCTTGGAGTGCAAGTATTGCTCCATCAGCCCACAGTAATCCATCCAACATGATCAAAAGTCTCTTTCCAACATTTGCCAGCACAGCAGGAGTAGAAGGAGATTGCACTGAACTCGGTACTTGGAAAACAGAGGTGTTGCAGGTGAAACACAAGGAGTTCAAATCAGGATCGAGAGGAAACTATTCCCTGCTCTGTAAAATTAGTGCATTTCAGAAAGAGGACACATCCAGTTTCTGGAGCATCCTCAGTTTGTCATTTTCCCCGCTGCTCCAATCGCTTTGGGCTACCCTGGAGGAGTGGGGCCGTAATCACTGCCAGCCACAAAAGAGACAGGGAAAAAAATCTCCTGGTTTAGGGAAGTAGGGAAACCTGTGGCTCAAGCTGTGTCTCTGTAGGAGCTGGAGAAAGCTGCAGCTTTCTGCAGCCACCTGGAGCTTAATTGCCACTTAAAGGAATTATCTTCAGCCTTTATCCCTAAGAAAAACAACTATTTGTACAGAGCAGACAGATAGGGAAGTACATTGGAAATTGCTTTGTAGACCTGCTTCCCCTTCTTCCCCCATGCTCGAAGTGAAAGAAAATAGAAACAAAATTCAGTCAACAGAGACAAGAAGGAGAAGAGGTGCTGGGCAGGGCATGAGCCTCCAGAAGCTGGAATAGAGAAAACAGACACTTCCAAGCATCCCCTGGTCTTGTGTTCCTTCCTCAAGCGCCTGCAGTTGGTCTCTGGCACATGCTCCTGAGGGACTGGCCCTACGTCTCGCCAAGGGCACCCTTCTCATGTCATCTCTCAGCGTAGCTTTTGCTGCTTTAGGCATTACCATAATTAATGTTTTTAGGGAGTTCTCCCAGCCTTTGATAGCTCAATATCATCACTGGGATTCTGTCAGGAAGACTATTTCTTCTCTCCTTTAAAGAAAAAAGGAAGCTCCTTTCTCTTTCATATGTACCAGGAATAACTCCTTGCTGAAATGAGCTACTCGCTGTGGGAGAAAGGCACTGCACAGACAGGCTTGAAAACTGACAACTTGCTATTAAACTACAAAAAAGTCACCTCCCCAGTGATGGTGGAGGCTTAGCAGCAGGAGATTTTTCTCTTCTGGCATCCTTTTGCTGTTCTAAAAGCTTCAGAAGAAGTTGTGAGAAACCAGAACTGGGCAGGTCTAGCCTGGTGTACCTTAAACTAGCCCTGGCTTAAACCCTGAATCGCATTTTTTACCCTCTCCATTGTCATACAGTCTTGCCTCATAACGTCACGTCCAGACTCCCTTCTGAACATCTCTCTGAGCACTTGGTACTGGGGCATCCAGGCCTCTCTACCAGCAACCGGCAAGGGTGCCCTACAGTAAGAATGGCCTTCAATGCTTAGGGCTAGACAAAGGCTCCAGTTACTCGTTCTTCCTTTTTCCTCCTTCGATTCCTAATTTTAGTGTCTCATTAGTCTATGGGTGGCTCTCCTTACTCAGAGCTCTATCCTGCTTCTGCCTTACATCCCAGTCTCTCCTTCTTCACCCAGGCATCTCTATACACATCAGTCCATGTACATTATCAGTTGCATTCCTAGCATATGGCTTTCAGGCACTTGCTTTTAGAAGCATTAAAATCGCCTAAAATAATCCAGATTCACTCCCACACCACCACATTCTCCAATTCACAGTCAGGCGCTATCACCAAAAGCTTTATATTTAAAAAACTTATTGTGACTTTTTTCACAATGAAATATTTTAATTCAAACCATCTAGTATTACCTGCACGTGCCCTGGGAGGCAGAGCAGACAGCGGGAAAGTCCTCAAACTATCAGCATAAAAAGGGATTGATTGAAGGACAGCACTGGGTCAGTAAGACACATTCTAGACGTTCATATTCCAAAGAGGTAGAAGAAGAACCGATTTTGGAAGAATCACTTTTTTAGGCAATAACACATTTCTTGGAGTAACTACTTCCCTGGTCAAAAAGCTTCATACCTAGCAGTTTCTTGGTTTCATTTTCTTGTCCTCAATCCTCAGCTCGTGCACATCAGCATCTCTTTAGAGAAGTCAATAGAGATATGTCTGTTTATGTGAGCTAGCGATCTGGTCCAAGCCCCAGTCTATATTACAAAGAAGTTTCAAAGAGATTCTTGGCAAATGAAAAAGGAAAATAAAAGTCTTTTTGTACTCCGAAATTTCCCAGGAATAAAACAAATGCACAGTCAAAACTATTCAAATGACATTTCAGGAGATCAGTCATAGAATCTATTAATGCATTTCTTTTTAAACGGATGTAGTTTGCAAATTTACTTTGGGCTTATAGGCTAACCTGTTCTATTGCCATCATGGCCAAACCTGATTTCTGACATAAGACCCAGCTCTGTGTTCACAAGAGTCTCCATGCTGAAATGGATAGGATACTGCCTAACGTAGATAGGGTTTAATCAGAAGAATAACTTAATAAGAATCTTATCAAGGTTGTATCAGCTCTTGAAGCCAGGTTACATGCGTTTTCAAGTAAGTCAGGCACGTACCCACCGAAAATCACTCGATTTTTCAGAATACAAGGTCAGAATCAAGCACAGGGTCTCACATCCATGCTCGCATAAAGCAGTGCCGTACCCTGGGGAAAGCTGTTCTGAAATCAATGTGACTAGTCGCTCGGTAAAGCTCTGCACAGCACAGTCCAGTCCACAGCGTTTATAGCTAAAGGTTGTAGCTACAAGCTTGGGCCTGATTCCCCACTGCACGCTGTGAACAGTAAATTACAATTATTCCCACTTTTAAGGTCCTTACCTAAAGAGTTTTATTCCTATAAAAGCAAATAACTGCTCCCCATCTTCTGGTATTGCTGGAGCAGAAAATGTCTCTGCAATTGTGATTCTCTCTTGACTCTGTATTTGGTGGTGCTATTACACCTACCTCAGTACAGGTTTTATTATCATGTGCAGGAAGATCATTTACAGGCAGTGGGTAAAGAGTAGTGATGCTGCTGAGACTCTCCAAGGAGCCTGGCAAATTGGCGTTAGCTGGTTCCCTAGGAATACACGTACTTCGCAGTCCAGTGCTGCCCGTGGCTGCGTGTGGTGCGTTCTTGAAGAGAGCTGGGATTGGGCTGGGACCCAGTTACTTCTCATTTCTGCTTTCTCTTTGCTTCTGAGCTCACATATGCCAACTTCACCGACATGGATGAAATAAGCCTGTGGTACGTGGCAAAGAGAGTTATAGAGGCTGTGAGCAATGAGTAAGCTGGAGCTTTTGTTTGTGTATCAACAGCACAACTGTCAGGTGTATCCTGGCTGCAGGCGTTTATTCCAGGTGATGCTGTAAAGAGCAGAAACAAGATAGCAAGACGCTGCGTGCCACATAGGGTCTGCAGTGCCAGCAGTGAGAAAGCTCTCACAAATTAAGCACAGCTGACCTGCAGGAATGAGCCTAAGCAAGAGTAAGCCATAATAGTCACACCTCTTTGAGGGCCTCTGTTTCATTAGAGAGGCTTTAATAGCTTTATAAAATCAGGAAAGTATTTATTATAGCAATTTACAGATGGGAACATAAAGATTCTGAGAGGTAGTGGCTGGCACCTTCAGATGCTGGTCGAGATCCATGTGCGCTGTGTCGCTAACGATCCAGCAAAGGGTGATTGTGCGTGTCTCAGGCTGAACATGTACAGCAGCCGTAGGCAGGGGCCACTTGTGAAAATCTTGCCCAGTTCACTTTGTGAGGATCCCACAGAAAATCAGTGGTAGAGAAACAGAAAGGAGGGTTGCTGACCGCAGCGCTCCCCTGGCTCTTCTCCCCAGGAGACTGGTTGCAGGCCAGGCTCTGTGGAATTCAGACATCAGGCTCTCGCCAGTCCCTTGAGAGAAGGGTGTGCAGGCAAACAGTTATCCAGCTTTCCAAAAACACTCTCCATCACGGTTATTACCACGTTTGCCTGGTTACCAGCAAGATTTGGATTTGAGTAATGGCTTTGACCCTCCCTGGATCCCATTGGCTTAAGGCTTTAGTTTGTTTGTGTGTCTTCCTCTCCTCCTCTTGTTTTAATTATGATAGATTTTACTAATTATCCAAGGAGAAACATGAACACAGATTAAAAACTGAACTGTGTAAGAAGCTGGGGTAGCTGAGATTGAAGGGAAGGGGCTGACGTGGCTGCGCTCTTACTCAGACTTTGTGCTTTTACGGTGACTTTCACCAGGGAGTCACATTTGCTGCTCAGACACGAACTTTCCCATGAAGGGTGCCCATGGCCCATGGCCAGCTGCACAGAGAGGAGCAGTAACTTGCCCGCGGGAACAGAGCATGACACAATTTCCTCCTATTAGATCCATTAGGGAGGGTTATGGCTCCGTTCTGGCCATCTGACTGAGCGCAGCAAGAGTAGAAGGATGACAATACTTTGTTTATCCACTGAAAGGTCTCCTGTGCATCCTAGGAAATAGCTGGCCCTGACTATTGTAGGTGGGAAGGCAATGAATTCGACATACTTTGGGGAAATCAGAATAGCTGTTGCTAAGGTCTCTCCTCCCGTGAGCTCAATCCTACTGCTCTACATTGTGAACGCAGAGGAACAGGAGCAAGTTTAAGTGACTCAGTACTTCAGATTCATCATAGGTTCTGAAAATGCTAGCGAGAGCAGGGCTCATTTGTTGATGTCTGTTTGCAGGGGTTTATTTGTTTGAACAGGCTAATCAGCTATCAGGATGCAGAGGCAATTGCTTAAATGTAAAGGAAAAGGAAGAAATTGTTCAAAGCTATTCAGATGAGGTGGCATGGTTTGCGTTTTGATGTCGGTGTGCAGCCAACTGACAAATGCTGAGCCACAGTCTGGTGTAAATCCAGATGAATTCCATTAGAATCAACAGACTTGCTTCCAATTTATTCTGATGTAAGAGAGAGCATGATATTTCCATTTAGATTTACATTAGATTTGTTTCCTGTTTTCCATAATTCAGTCAGTTTCCATTGTGTACAAAACCAGCCCGGGCCAGATCTTGATCTCATTTGCATTGGATGAAAACAGTTGTTTCAAATGGAGCTACACTGGATTTATAATTGCATAAATGAGAGCAGAATCTGATCTATTCCAAGTGAGAATTTCCCAGGGCGTTGCCGTGTGAGAACACCGCTGCCGTGGTGATCAGGTACTTTGCCATTGATTTCACTGGAGAATTTTCATCTAAATCCTGGACTGGAGCCCTGAGCTTGACAGCTGCTGCTCCGCGCACCCAAGGTATAGAAGCCCCTCTTCCCTTCAGAAGATGAGCTAACAAGCCAAAACCTCCACCATCTCATGACCCAACACACAAATACCATGCATTGGCTTAGAAGAAAGTCAGGAATGGAAAGCTCTCAGCTTTGCCTGGCAGAAGTCTTCCTCAAAAGATACATTGGCCCTGATATATTTCATTTTTCATACGCATTGTTTATAACCCAAGTTCTCCATGTTGCCTTTTGCTTCCTACAGATCTTCTTCCCTTCAGGCCTTTCCGACTCCCCTTGTTCAGTTGTAATTGGAAACGTTAGAAGCAATACAATGATTCTCTGGCAGATATGGCTGGCTCTGCTTTGGTGGCCACACTGCCAGCGATAGATTGGGTTATTACTAATAACTAATAAGAGGGTTATTCTCAGCAACATGTGCAATCAAATGGATTTACTCCTCCCCATTGAAGCTGCTTATTTCACTGTGAGTGGGAAAATAAGGCCATTTAGAGTCATTTATGGTACTTGCAATGGCTTTTCTGAGTAGATATACAAGCTATGTGCCATAGCTTCTAGGAGGACGTTGAACTCCGCTCATCCATCTGGCTTCACCACCTCTCACTCTTGCTGTCCTCTAGAAGCCACCATTTCAATGGGACAAGAACAGGCATCACTCTCGCTCTGGATCTTACAAGTGCTGTACGAGCTCAGCTAACCCTTCACGCTGGCCTCCCGTGACTGCCAGCTATAATGCTTTATAAGCACAGATATTCCACCTCGATTCTCAAAGATGAGTTTGGCTGTGAAAACATGCAGCTTGATTCGTTGTTACCCAGGGCCTGGGGAAATGCAAAGCTGACAGGCAGTAAAAGCAGCTACATCAGCAGCGTATCACTTTACGTCGATAAGGCTTGCCATTTTAAATGAAGACGTACCTCTTCCATTTGCATTTGCAGGACTCCTGTGTGTTTAATTCCACAGTAACTTTAGGTTCCTTTACAAATTTAAATATTTCTCTTAATTTACAACACTTAGCACCAAACATGGGAAGACAACAATTACAAGAACAACAGCAATGACACCAATGACACCACCACACTCACAAGTCTATCAGTATTAGGAGCACAATATGTGGCAGATTGAAATTTCAGCATCTCTATGCTTCTCTCACCACGTCATCTCAGCCCTGTGCAGAGAGACTGGAAACTACCCCATGGGTTTGGCCTGCAGTATCTAAAACAGAGCCTTGAAAAAACAAGGCAATCATGAAATTTCCAGTGTAGGCGGCAATCTGTCTGTTAGGTTTGCACACATACACATATCGGGGCCCGCGAGTGCCTAAAGGCAGTCGTACACAGAGCAGCTCAGCAGCTTGTGCCTATAAAACACAAAGGCACACCAGGTTCTCTTCTGTCTGATGCTTCACAGCGAGCAGTAACTGAGCGGGACCCATCACGCGGTAACAAAGGCTGACATAAATACTTATTTGTGATTTTGTTCCCCACGGTTTTTATTCCACCATGCAATTTGCATTACAACTGGATCCTAATTGTCCATTTTAGCAGGCAAAGAGCAATCTGATACAGATTATAATACGCAAGGTAAAGCAGCAACGTCACAAAATAGGTGCTACCAGCTAAAGACAACCTTTCTGTCTCCCAGGGGTTTGACACCAGCTGATTAAGCAAGTGAGCAGCACTGCCTGGAATTAACACGAGCTCAAAAAAAACAGGACACTGGGAATCTGCTTAACCAAAGCAAAAGTGCCAGAAACCCTTTCAGCGAGGCTTCCTGATAGCCCTGAGCGTCTGAGGCAATGTAGTCCTGAAGGCACCTTTGAGGTGACATGGTGCTACTGTCCTTGGTGAAGGGACACCTGGGAAGCAACACACCACAGGGCCAGTATGGCACGATGGCCTGACAGCCCTGTGAGGGAGCATCAGCACAGCTGCCTCGAGAAAGGAGCCCCTGCGAAGCACCACTGGTCCCACGATGTTGCTGGAGGTAACGAGGCACATTTGGCCTCAGCAGCCCGTCTGAGGTAGCACAGCAGAGCCACCATGGGGCCAGAGCCCCAGAAAGCAGCGTGTGGCCCTGAAAAGCAAGCCATGTGGCTGAAAACCAGGAACACCTGGAAGGAGGGCGCTTCCAGGAGGGAATGCCACACAGCCGGCCTGACTAAGAGAGGCTAACATGGCACAGCTGCCCTGTGCCAGCCGGCCCCTGCAAGGAAACGTGGAGCAGCTGCCACGGGTTGGAGAGTGCGTGCAAGCACTTCTGCGGGAGGGAGATCCATAATGAAGTGGCCTCACAGGAGAGATGAGACAGCCTGCTCGAGACCCTGAGAGCTCAGCCAGCACAGCCACTGCGTTGAATTCTCCTCTATATGAAAAAACCTCTGTATTCCCAGGGTCGCTAGTGCAGACTCATTGATTAGAAGGCAGGGCAGGAAATTAAATGAGGCAGGTGAATTAAAGCCAGACTTCACAGGCTGCATCTGTTCCTCCAGTCCCTCTGGGTACAACACTGATGTAACTTTAAAAAATAAATTTAGTGCTGAGGAAAGCTGCCAGGCTGATGGCCCTGTAAACTGAAGCACTTGATGCATCCCCAACTCGGGTACAGGAGAAGCACAGAAGAGCTGCTGGAACATGCCCGAGCCTGAGCTGCCTTGCTGAAGCACAGCGGCTGGCACAGATGGCCTGCCTGGGCTTGTCTTCTCCTCGTGAAGCTCCGGAGAAGGAGCTGTCTGGGAAGGCCTGGCTGTGGCTCCAGGGTGGAGGTGAATGCAGCAGCAAACAGCATGCTTTTGGTAATCCTGTCTGTGATGCCCCGTCAATAGCAGGATCCCAAAGATAAACACTCCTGACAAGAAGAAATCCCATCCATGGTGCAGCATGTGAAGTTGCAAACGTCTCCATCTTGCAATACGCCCAGGCTGGCACACAGGCGGGAGCTTGCACGCCTTTCAGCTTTGGTCTTGTCCACACCTGTGTTCATGGAGAACAAGGGAAACACCTGTTTCAGAGCAGTTCTTACTATCAGCATCTTTCCTGGTATTTGGACATACAACAACAGCCCTATACTCTGCAGTCTAAAAAACCTGTCTGTTTTTTGATGGACCTAGATGAACGAGGAGAGGCAGGACATCTCAGATGAGACCTATTTTGCCACCTAAGTGGGTGTCCAGAAGAGGATTCAAAGCATGTGTCTGTCAGTTTGGAGACCCCACCTTCTTCTTCACCAGACTCAGGTAAACCCCAAATGTCTAAATTAGATTGTAAAAAGTGGCTGTCCCCTCTTCTGAGAGCAGCTGAACGGTGTCATCCCAGCATTTAGCGAGCATTAAGGATGCCTGAAACTAAGGCGTAAGAGGCAGCATGGGGAGGACGGGCAGTAGGAGAGACAGTGTAGAACAAGCGAGTAAAAGGGTTGTCCCACTGCCTTCCCAGTCCTCTCATCACCGGGGCTGGCACAGTCCTATCTGCAAAGCATTAAAAATCTCTTGAAGGAAAACAACATAATGAACAGGCAAATAAAGAAAGAAAACAGCTCTTGTTCCTCACAGCATAGCCTCTTTTCTCATGTATCTTGCACTGGATTATGGCATAGCGGGAAAAACAGAAATATCTCAAATAGATCCAGTTAGTTTTACCTCTTTTTATGCTGTACCTGTGGCTGTTTCCAGGTGGTTTGCTTTTTTTTTCTTCTTCTTTTTCCCATGTGATAAAATCCATCGTTTGAAGGACAGCAACCAAACCAGCTCGTCCTGCTCTGAAGAAAGGCAGCAACTGCACTTAGAATAAAAGATTGTCAGGCAGATTTGAAGTGTCAATCAAAGCCTATCTCTGAAAAAAACATTAGTCCAGGCAGCTCCCCACACCACCACAGTTAATTTATTCTTTCCAGATATCCTCCTGAGCTGCAAAAAGCCTTCCAGAGCTGACCAGAGCTGCCAGCTACAGGCACGAGGTGTCAGAGCAGATACTGGACCTAATTCAACTCAGGTCAGTTTGCCTTTTGCAGAGCGAAAGACTGTGATTATCAGGTCCGGAGAATACTGGTCTCCCAGGCTTTGGTGAGGCAAACTGTACCTTTTACTAGACGAGGGGCACAGATTTAGAACTCTGTTGCTGAGTGTGTCCCATCTTCAGTGGCAAGCCTCCACTTTAATATTATTATTATCATTTAAATTATTATTTATGACCGTACCTAGGGCTGCGCGAAGCACTTTCCAAGCACTCAGGAAAGTACTGGCCCTGCTCCAAGAAACTCATTATTTTAGGACAGACAGACGCGCAGAGGCGCCGCACGGTCAAGTGGCAGAAATGCTGACCCAACAGCACCAGCGTGTTCTCCACTGCGTGCCTAACTTTTTGGTTGACCTTGGAAAAGTCACATTCCTTCTTCCCATGCTTAGTCCCATCCCACTCTTTGTCCATCTCAATTGCCTGTACTGAAAGTTCTTCAGTTGTGACTGTTCACATCTTTGCCTGTCCTAGAATCTCTTTCTGCACAAAGTCCAAGGAAATACTTGGGGAAATATTTTTCTTCCTGGGAAAAAAAGAGACTGGGAAATGAGAAATTCCATTTGCCATGGTGTTTCTTCAAACACTTTTGTTGGGGAAAAAAAAAAAGAATCAAATGTTTTCTCATTGCCAAAAAAAGTTCAGAAAGGCATGTTTTTCAGTTGAAAAACAGAAAATGCAGGTTTGAGGGGTTTGGTAAGACAGTTGCCAGTCAGTGAAATTTTCTGGGGAAAGTGCTGTAGTGGTTAAAGAAACATCCATTTAGTCCTGAAAATAAGTTTGAACCTAAAAATCAAGTTGTTCTGTGAGCAGGGGAACTGGTGAAACCCGTTTTCCTTGTGATTTGTATATTACAGGTGCTTTTTATTTCTTCCTTTCTTGGTGCTCCCTGCTCACTGTAATATCCCCGGGGCATCCTTATCCCCTCCAGACCTCGCCAGCAAAGTCCTCAGCTCTTCCAACAGCTTCTTGCTTTGCAGGCGAGGGCAGGAGCTGGTTTGAAGCGAGACAGGTACTGATTGACCAGCCGGCATCTAAATGCCAGCTGGTCACCTGGCTGCTGCATCTCGAAATAGATAGGGAGCAAGAGGTGTAATTACCTTTCCTTCAGTAGGATATTAACTTAAATGTCTCTCTTCTATCCAGCTGCTGTTTTTTCACAAAAATTGCAGGAGTCTTGGGTCTGTAAGACCTCTCTCTTTCCATCAAACTGGGCTGAATCAGGTCAGCTGGTTCAGAAGGTATTGGAGCGGAGGGACTGGCACACAGATGGAAGAACAGCTTATAAACCTTCTAAACCCTGGCTCAAAAATAAGGCCGTTTCGATGTAACGATGGGTCCCCAATGTCAGGTGAGGTAGTTGCCGTAACGGTGACCAACCAGTCTCTGTCTTTTGGATATACAAAGGCTGTCAAGCTCCAGGACTGTCTGTATTGTGCTTACAGCTTATTTGCTGTATAGAGCCTTCAACCTAGAAATCAGGGCCCTGCTGTATAGGAACTGCTCAGGAGCCCAGACAGTCCCTGACCTAAGTCGCTTCCAGTTGGATGGACAAAGAGTGTGAGAAAGGGAAAAATAAATTCTGTCAGACTTACACATAGGAAAACAAAGGCCGAGATCAGCAACTTACTGAGATGTTCTGTGAGAGAGTCGGAAGGAGTCTCAGTTGTCCAGCGTCCCCATCTAGGGCCCTAAGCAAAGTCCACCTCAGCTCCTTCTTGCTTCATCACCCAGGCAGAAGTCACCCTTTCACGGGCATTTCACTCTGATTCACTGCCCTCAGGAGCTGAGGCAGTCTTACCCGCACTTCTCCTTTGGCAGCTGAGACCACATGGCACGCTGATGAGGAAACGTTATTTGTTGTTTTGTTTGGGTTAATTATTCATGGGTACTGTGCTGAAAACACTCGGAGCTGCTTTCTGAACAGTCCTTCAGCTGGCGTGCGGGGAGGGACTTACCAAAGGCTGGTGGCCGGGCTGCCTCTCCACAGCCAAGCTCTCTTCCATCTGCTTCCCTTCAGCCCTTGTCACGCTCCCCGTCTCTCATGGCTTTGGCTGTGCTCTTTGGCATCATCTGAGTAAGAAAGAGGCAAATACTTGGAGCACTGTAGACATGCAATCAAAAACGGCATTTGACCAAGGAGGCACTCACCCTGGCGCGGGGAGGATGTAAACCTGATCCTCTGACTGGTTTTTCTTTTCAGTCCCACTGTACAGCTGAGGAAAAGCCACTTGCAGGGTTTCAGACCTGTTTATCCTTCCGCAAAAGATGCCTTCACCCTCCAGATAACCTGCAACTGTCTGGAAGCCCTTTTCCCATAGGCAAGGCTCTCCCTCTTTAGTACCTGCTCCTGGAAATCCATTTTTCATCTCAAAACAGGGCAGCCTGTAGCTTTAGGAGCACTTTGAGGATGTTTACAGTAAGACAGAGCTTGAATTGCTCCAGACACACTCACCCACGTGCATTAGCACTAAACGGTGGTTTTCTGGGGTTATGGTTCCATAAACATTTTCTGATAGAGGTACAGGCCCCGCACAGAAGACTTAAGCTTAGCAAAAGTAGGATTACTTTCTTAGTTACTCTTCTGAAGACCCTTAGAAATCATCTAGGGCTACCCCCTGGGGTCTCCAGAACAGAGGCTGAAGCTCTTGCGAGTTTCTAGGGGTACCTCTTCAGGGCTAGCATTTGCTTAGAGGGCTCATTAGCGTCCCTTGGACTGCAACCAAGATACTCGTGGCCCGTAGGCAGCAGCTCTACCAGGCAGCCACCCCACCCAGCCAAGCCAGTAAGTGCAGGGCTGAGTCTTTCGACTCCTGTGAATTGCTCTTTGCAATTATGCAGACAAGAAACTGAGCCTGTGCTGCAAACATTTCATCAGGACTTACAGAAGTTCAAAGTTTATGGGGAGGGGTTTTTTGTTGGGTCCTAGCAAAGGCCACTGTAAGTCTGCTTCGGCTGACATCAACTGCAGGTTGGGTTTTCTGCAAAACCCAGAATGGGATTCATATTCCAGCACTTGCCTTCCTCACTTGAAATTCCAGGGGATTGTAACAGCCCAGGGTTTGCTGTGAGCCCACCCTGTAGCACATCTGCCACATACAATACCAAGACATGGAGAGGATATTTATCCCAACTGGGCAAAATCCTCACCTGGTGTAAATCAGCACAACTACAGAGAAGTCCAGGAAGCTGTGCCATATCACACCAGAAAAGAGCCTGCTTTAGAATATACTTTCCATTCATTAATTCTTTGCCTAGAGCCAAGACAGACCCCCCATGGGACACATCAGCTCAGTTTAATCTACTGCAATCCCATGCAACTGCGCAGGGGAGGAATTCAGATCCTGTGGACCATGTTCTGCGCTGATGCAACCCTCTGCTTTGCTTAAATGAGCTTCTTGTGCTGAACAGTAAGTAACTGAGCTTAATACAGGTGTCATTTTCTGGCCTGTACTCTGCAAGAGGTCAGCAGAGGTAACTGCACGGGTGCTTTCAGAACTTAAAAATCACTTAACTGATTTTAAGGAGTTTACACCAGCGGAGAGCTTGGCCCGTGAGTAATACACATAAATACTACCTTCAGCCACAGAGATGGAGAAGTCAGTCCCGCACCTGGCTGTTGCCTAAGTAACGCATCTCTAGGAGGATATTTTTTAAGCCAGTGTTATTTATCCAGTAGATGGAAGCGGGCCTGTTAAGGCCGTACCAGGTCAACATATGTCTAAGCATGTGCTGAAGAACTTAATTAGTTTTCCCTGAGAAGAGAGACTCCCACTGCTATTAAAAGGATTGTTATCCTAGTGTGAGATGCCTTGGAGCCTGCTGCTAGGCCTAAGCTTAACAGGGCAAGTCTGTAGTAGTTGAATGGGAGCGAAAAGTCTCCCCTCCATGCTGGGGAGTAACTGCTGAGCAAGCCCAGGAGCTGGGAGGTCGGTGCAAGGAGCAGGCATCACAAAATCACACTGAGAGCTGCTGCAAGCGACTTAATTCATCTGGGCTGTAATGACAGCTTTCTATGCGGGGTCAAACTGTGGAGATCCCATTATTTTTCTGGCTTCTCTTTCTAGAGATCCAACATCATCTGCTGTGCTTGGTGACTACTCAGGCCATTCTAGTGAGAATGAGAAGGGGTGACAGGATAGGGGAGTAATATAAGCCTGGAGAGAGCCACTGCTGAGCATCTGTCATCTCAAACACCAATCCTTAGGTCATCACGGGAGTCAAATGTAGGCAGTAGTTTCTTAGCATCAGCTAAACTGGACCTTATGCAAGTGGCTTGGTCATAGTTTTCATTTATGAGGCCAAAAATCAGAGTCTGTAAAGTGAATGCCAATAAGGGTATTAGCCAGGTTCCCCAAAGATGGATGGTTTTGTTATTCTGCCAGGAGGTAGCTCCTTGAGCGGATGGACCTTTGGAAAACTAGGCTGAACAGCCTCTGAAGGATAAAACAGGGTCGCAAGCATATTAAAGCTTGTACAAGCACTGGCGCTCACCAGGGACACTGAGGCTGGGTTGCAGAAGAGGGAGAACCCTGGACATGCTTATCTTGACCTAAGAGTGGCTTATATACCACGTGGGAGCTTGGTCTGCTCTTCGAGCTGTCAGGAGTTGTTCCTAGATGAGTTGTTATGGTAACTGAGCTAATGCCCCGAGATAGATGTTTTCAGGTGGCTCCAGGCCAGAAAATCAACACCAATAGATTCCGGATAATAGACTTCTGCTAAACTCAGTGCCGGCGTCTACTTTATTTAACCTATTCACCAATGACTTACTGAACTCCATTCTCCGGGCAAGCTATATATGATGACAATAGCTGCCTGGCCTCAATGAACCTCGGCTTCCAAAAGACTGAGGGGATCCCATGTGCTGGGGCTGAGCCTGTGCCAGTAAATTAAATGTGCCTGGGACTTTATTCCGCATTGGGAGGACAGCTGGCACAGAATGGCCAATATTTTCCTACTAAATTCTTACCCTCCAAACCTGCATGGCCGCATCCAGACAGCCCATAAGGCACAGTCCCTGGCCCATGCTAGCTCCCAAAATGCATCTGGACTGGGCCAATACCGTAGTGCGATACTCCAACATAGAGCAGTCCAAGCACTGGTGAATTGATTAGTACAAACCGTGTCTGACTGGGTGCTAGAGGTGACCGCATGAGAAAGGAGCCTGACTCCAAGTGCGAGGACTCTGTCAATGTGCTGTGTTTGTACCACATCCAGAGCCAGCTGGAGCTCTATCCTTAGGAAGGGTCAGTGGTGGGCAGACAGCACATCTAGGAATTACTCCGGATCACCCATTTACATCCTCTATTTGAAATAGTTCGTGGGTTAAGTGGTGGATTCGCCAGTTCAAGACAATATCCCTCCACCTAACATCAAACCTCAAAATGCAGCCAACAAATTGTCAACGAGGAGCAGCTAATGCTGTACACCCACTATCCAGCACTGCCACTCACTACACCATTCCACAACGTGCAGCCAGCAAAGAGCATCCAGGTGGCTCACTGCAGCAGACAAAATTTGGGAACAGCCGTGCCAGTTTCAGGAACTCCCACATCACCACCAGACCAGCTGAGCAGCTACCTGGCTCTGGGGCCCTGCACCGCCTCCAGAGCGAGCCAAACAGGTTCTGCCGTGGCGTGGTCCACAGTGCCAGGACTGATCACGCCTCGGGCGTTTGGGACAGCCTGCTGCCTGCTCTTGTGGATGCTCTTGCATCTGTGCTGCTTGGCTGCGCTTTCCATGTCGAGACTCACTGGTGGTCTCCTTGTGTTGGGCACCAACGGCTTGAACACCGCAGGTTGGCCCAAGGCCACTGAGCTGGGGGGTTTCTCTCTCTGCTTGTTCATTCACATTTCAAGTCTTGCTTTGCTTGTTTTACCCACTTGCAAACCATGTTATTGTAATATGTAGCTCTCTAGGGCAGAAACTGTTTTTCAGCGCGTTCTTTGCTCAGCTTCTACTGCAACAGGATTGCAATCTCAATCAGTGCAGCAGTAATGTGATTAACAAGCCCTGCACAAGGGGGAATTGCATCCCCAGTGGATGTGATATTCCCAGTTCTGGCCTGCCCGTGTGTTTTCCCAGGGCGAGAGGTCATATTGACTGAACTCCAGAATGGCTTGCTTGAACTTTTAAACACTAAGGTCCAAATAAATTTTCGGCATTAGCTGGTATGCTGATCCCTTTCCTGCCAAGCTGCAGCCTTAAGTGAATTTTTATGACTAAGTTATAAACCCCAGAAAACACGAGTAAGAAGTAGAAATGCTGACTTGGCCTTTGCTAAATGCCAATTATCTACAAAGGCATTAAAGGGGCGGGGGGGAGATGAAAAATAGGGTCATTTTCATGTTTTTTCTGGTTCAAAGTAAACTGTCCCGTGAGCCCCTTGTAGGAACACACAGCATACAGAGTGACCATTAATATTTATAGGCACGACACTGAGCTGCAGACCTTGGCAATCAGAGCAACTCCACTTTTGGAATTAACACAGCTCTGCTTGGCTGGCATCTCAATACAAAAGAGTAAGTAGGAGACACCAAGATTTTCAGGGAGAACTTAAGAAGCAGATGCTGACCTTTGATGGAGAGGGTCCGTACTTCACTGGAGTGGAGTGCTTCACTCCACCTCACTAGTACCTCACGGTGAAGTACTAAAACCAACTCTTAAATCCTCAGGGCTGCTGGCCAAACCCAGCACCGTGTTCTCTCTGCCTCCTAGACAGTCCCAACACTGTGTAGGCTACTCTCCTCCTATTCCTCAAGGCTGCGCACTGTTACCCAGCTGATACAGACCAGCACATCTCCACGGACACTATTGGAGCAACGTGGATTTATAACACCTAAAGATTCTGGCCAAATAGGCTCAAAATGGTGCTGTAATCTCAATTGCAATGCAGCACTTGCCTTCTCCCACTCTGTATTTCCTAACTCCCAGTTTAAGTGATAGAGTGATAAAAACTAGCCCTCTTTATGCTGAGGATCTGGCAAGGAGCTGAGTGACAGAGGCTGTGCTCAGCCCAGCACCACGTACCGAGCAGGGCCAAGCTACGCACAAGCATGTCTCAGAAATATCTAGGGGGACCACGCTACGATAGCTCGGTCACCCCCGTGAGCCCTTAGAGAAACGTATCTCCAATACCTGGGCGTTTATCGCTCCTGCCACACAAAATACTTTGGGAGTGGCTGAGGTTGTCACAACCCAATAATCCTTCATGTCCAAGAACTCGAGGAGAGACATGACTTCAGAGAGAGACTCTTCACATGCCCCCCAGTGCACCCAGCCCTGGGAAAAGGAATAAGAGATAGGACAAAGGTCCTTGTTTAAGAGCCAGGAGGGTTTTGATGAAATTCGAGAAAAATATTAGAAATCCCACTCCTTTTTCATGTAGTCACAAAAATTGAGCTGGAGCTTTCAGCAAAAGGCTCTAAATTTTCAAAAATGGCCATGACTCCAAGTGGGCAGCCTGAACTCAGCACACTGGGGACGGGATCTCCTGGTGATTTTGGCATTGCCGCAGTTACGCCCTGCTTTTGCAGCATGTGGGAAGGTGCATTGCACGTTACGGAAATCAGGCATCTGTCAAAAGAGCGTCAATACGTGCGCTCCATCAACAGAGTCCCTCAGAATCCTTTTTTACTCTCGAAAATTCAGGCTCTGCAGTTTAGGAAAATAAACACTGGAAACAACAACAAATAGAAATGTTCCTGCCATTAAAAACAAGGTGAAAAGGAGGAGCTGAGCCAAGTTAATCAGAGAGCTGAAATGAGATGTTGGAGAAAGGGGCCGTGGGTGACTTGGGGTTTGCAGTTAGCTGAGCGATGTGAAATCTCTTGTGTCTGGCTGAGCTCTGAAAGGAAATGCTTTATTAAATCTTCTTTGTGTGAGATTTCAAGCTGCCTCTGGACTGGAAAATAGGACCATTCCAGTATGTGGCATATAATCAGGAACTGAAGTCTTTAGTGCAGATTTTTCTGCAGTGGAAGCTCTGATCAGCATAGACACGTAACTCGGAGGGCTCAGGATTCAGAAAGCTGAATTAGACACAGTGCACCCGCGCTCTGCTGTGCACCTCTTCTACCCGCTATCCCCAAAATGCTTCACAGAATTTATCATGCTGGCAGCAACGACCAGGCATTAGGAAAGACAGCGCAGGTGAGCATAAATTCACCCCACTGAATCTAAATCATCCTGTGGGCCAGTGGGTCTCAGGTCCTTTATCTCAGCTTTCATTCCCACTGGAACACAATACTTGCCCTGACTGATCTCCTTCGCACTGGTTATCCTGGAAGTCTCTAGTCTCACTGTACTTTCCGCCATGTTCTGGCCACATCTGGGGAAGTTACAGCTTCTTGCCGTCTCTCTCCAACACCAGCACTCCTGGTGCTCTGCCGCGAGCTGGCGGCTCACAGCTGCCCCCTGTTAAAGCAGGACTGTGCCACCCCCACCAACTTGCGGAAAGTATCTAGAACAAAGAAAAGGAGGAAGCCAGGCATAGCAGGAAAGAATGAGGATGAGAGGCTCCCAGAGCACTCCCCTGTGTCACAAAATCTCCCTTGCCCTTTTGCACGTCTTCTCTCCCTCTGTGCTTGGCCACGGAGTTGGGAAAGGAGATCAGAGACAGGACAGGCAGCATCAACCAGATTTCCTCCTCCTCTTACACGCTTATTTCACTAGAGCTGAAGCGCCTTGAATCTCAATCTGCCTGCTGAAAGTTGCAGGGTTTGAGTTCCTGATCTGCTTTCTGCAAACCCAACAGGGAAGCATCCCAAAGGGCTGAGATACGCCGAGCATTCCCCTTCCTTTGCACCGCCCCTGCTGCAGACGAGCTCCTTGCCTACCTTTTATTGCTGACAAGAAGCAGGACAGAGCCATTCTGGATATTGGCTTCTTTGAGAGTCTCGTGCTCTTCGAGCTGCCTGGAGTTGTAATAAAATGTCTTCTTCCAGGAAGTGACGCCCTCCCGTACTAAGTGAGCCCGTAGGTCCATCACTGTGTCTCTAGGCTTGACCGTCAGGGGCATCATCAGGTCCTCGTCAGCCAGGTGCACCTTAATGTGGTACCTCTTCCAGCGAGAAAGGCTCCTTCGCAGCGTGTCCATCCTCTCCAGCTCAGCAAGGCCAGTGTGGCAGAGAGGAACATCCAGCTGGGAGGTTGGTAGAGCAGGGATGTGGCTCTGAAGAGGCTGTCTGCTGTGAACAGCTTAAAATGTCCTGCCAAACCTGTTCCTCCCAGTTGCCGTGCTGCGTGCTTCACATTCCAGGGAAGAGCTCACCTGGCTCCAAGAGCCTGCTGGCTGGGAAACGTCTCCATGAATCATTTCCACACACCCCTAAATCCCATAATAATTACAACGTCTTCTCAAAGTGCTCTTCATTCCAATGACTCTCAGAGGACTTTAAAGCTGGATCTCGATGGCCATTAGAAACGTGGGTGCATGTGAGAAATGAAGGGGTTTAGTAACCTCTTGTCTCCTGCTCTAAAAAGCTGCCAGCTATGGGGTAGATTAGTTCAACAAAGTAGGCGTTGAGGAACCTCACAGCTATTTAACATGGCCATTTTAATGAAGAAAAGTACTCTGCATAGTGAAAAATTCCTCATGGGGGAGAGCCAGAGCGTCCTGAAGGAGACACAGAGCCTGGCTGGTGGGAACACCCCTCCTTAGTGCAGTGCAGTTTCCCTCGAGGAGGTGTGTACAGTTATTGTAGGCAAAGAGGCCAGGACCCTCCAAAAGGAGTGGGACTCAGTCGTTGCTCGTCATACTGTCAGATATCTAACACTGACTCACACGTGCTCCTCACTGGTTCATCATCTTGATTTCCTCTTCCTTTCAGATCCTTGCCTAATTGAAGGGCTGGTCGTATCCTGCTCTAGCACGTGAGCAGGGACAGCATCACGGGGCTGCAGACACACCACGCAAACAGGCGACAACAGAGGCCTCGAATACCAAGAGGAACAAGCAATACTTCGGTAAGTACGATACCTCCGAAAGGAAGGAAGCGATGCGAGCCGTGGGAGCTGGCTGTAATTGAATGATCCTGCAAGGCAGACTCTGGCAGTCACAAGATGATACTTCAGAGCAAACATCATCAAGATAAGGAAGTCCTGTTTTTTTCTTTTTCTCAAAAAGATCAAGTCACCCTTTTATCTTGTAGGTAATTTCCTCTAGCCCATATTACAGGAATTAATTCCCTTGTCCATTCTCCTCAACGCAGAGCAGCATTTTCAGACCAAAGTACTGCAGGATAGTTGACTTCAGAGTCTGCTCTTCACTAAAAATGGGCTGCTCCTGCCTATTAGATAACAAAACAAACTGTCAGATTTTCAGATATGGTAGCAGTCAGCTCCCATTGAGAGGGTCACCTCCCAAGAGAGGTGTCCCCTATCCCACTGCCAAACAAGGAGGTTTCCATCCTGTCTTCACACCTCCCTTCTTTTTTCCTCTCCAGCACAGTATGTCTCTGCCAAGAAGAGCAGCGAATATCTTCAGTTACACTACAGGCCATGGAGATTTTCCTGTGCACTCGAGAAGAACTGAAGCTTCTGCTACCAAGATTTTCTTTCCAGAGTCAATCAGTGTAAAGGTATGATTGTTTTGGTGGGGACTGGGATTCTTGGGTCCTCGCTCTGCCACTGAGTTGCTGCAAAGGCTTGAGATGAGTCATGTCATGCCTTCGTGTTTCTGTTTGCTCATCTCATGACTGCTGCATGGTGTAACACGTGTCCATTAAGCACCTTGTGGGAAACAGGAACAGCTTTTAGCAGAGTCATGGTCTGGAAGCATTTAAAAATGCCTGGCTCTACAAATACGTCAATAATCTTCTTGAAGACAGGACACCACCGCCCTGATTAGAGCAGGAGAAACTGAGGCACGGAGTGGTGCAAAGCGGTTATAACAAAAAATACCAAAGGTTAGGCTCTGCTCCCCATATCTGGGCACCCCAGTGAGAGGTCTTGTGTTCAGAGAGCTAGAGAAGCTTACAAGCCTAGGGCCTGGTGTATCCTTCTTCATTGGGGTGACATTCATTTGGGGAGCCAAAATCCGTCCCTGGTGTAAAGCCAGAGTCTCAGGGGTAAAGCAAGGGTCTGATCCAAGTCCCACTGCCATCCAAGGGCAGACTCTCATTGACGGCAGCCAGAACTGGATCAGGCCCCAGACGTGCTGAGGTCTGATGGCTCCGGCCAACAGAATCTGCCCACTGAGTGCCAAAGGAAGCATAAGGCATTCTCATTTCAGCAGAGCCCGTCTGGTGTCAGCGAGTCCATCAGCTCCATCCTTCAAGCATACGTGACAGCCTGACAGCTGCCAAATACCTCCCTCAGACACCTTTCAGACGGCTCCTGTTTATTTTTAGGACAGCTCTTTCCAGTCAAGGCTCAGATGTGTATCATTGCGTAGAAAGGGGGGATGGTGGCAGAGAGAAAACACACAGCTATCATTTTTATTTCTTTGCCTATGATGTGCTTGCAAACTTCTCTCATGTGCCCACATCCGCCCATATTGGGACCCCTGATTTTATGACAAGAGATGATATTCTAGCCTGTGGAAGCCAGGATAAGGAGAAGCATAGCAGCGAAGTCAGGTTATGAAATATTGAAGCAGTGAAACCCTCACTGGAACACGTGAATGTCTAATGCCAGTTCCAATTAATTTTGAATTTTTCATTAAACCATTATTAAAAGCAAGAGGACAGACGAAATAAGGGAAATTGACTTGGGCAGTATATTAAGTACCTTAGTTTTGCTGGAGGATGTTTTATTATCTGTCCAAAGCAATTATTTCACCAGCTCCTGACAGTTTGTGGGCTAAACAGAGGTACAGGATAAAGTTCTAGATGGTCTTTCCTCAAAGTTATTTTAATCTCCATCCCCTACCCTGCACCATGCAGCCTACTTGGGTGACGGCTCTGGCATGTCATATCTAGAGGACAAGACATGGAGTCAGAGTTCTGAGAATCTCTGATAATGTGTCACTCTGGCATTATTTACAAATCAAATAAAAACTTATTGACTTAAGCTTTTCCCCATATTGAGGGCAAACAGAGGACGTGCAAACATTCAGAGAAACATTCATTAGGAAAGCCTGAAAAGCAATTTAAAACCCAGGTGGGCTATGATTTTTTAGTGGGGAAAAAAATAAAGCAACAGCGTTTATAAAATGTTGTCTCCTCTTCTGTTCTGCAAGCTTCCTTACTGCATTGACTAGAGCAAAAGAGAAACACCTGCCTGAAGTAGGTGCTTCATTAAGATGCCTCAAGCTGGTTGAGGTGATCCTGGGCCTTATAATGTCTTCTTACAGTGCTAGAATAGAGACACTTATTTCTTAGGTGGGTTTGGGGGGTTTTTTTGGCAACGGCTGTGTTTTGCTGCTTGCTGTGCTGTTCTCCTTGCAAAGGACACAAAGAACTGGGATGTTGCTCTATAAGGAAATAAAGAAACCTTTATTTCGTAGTTACAACCATAGGGAAATTGCAACATCTGTGGAAATTTTGACCCTAATTCCCCTGGCAGAGCCTGTAAGTCTGGGGAAACCACTCTCACAGTGCTGGCCTTTCAGGCAAGGAAGATACTTAGCTGTTTCCTGACGCTCTCTGATCCCAGGACTTGCGGTCAGTCATGCTGAACACTAAGGATTTTCCTCTGATGTTTGTTTGGGGTGAGTTTGTGTTTGGGAGCAGATAGACAGCAAGGGATGAAGTGTGAAGATGGCTGCCCTTGTCAGGCTGACCGTGCTGTACCTGCAACTCTACAGCACTGGCTACCAAAGAGGGCCTTAGGACTCCCCGAGGCACACGATTCTGCTCATGGGCACGTTCTCTACCCTGCGATTGTCTTTCTGCTCTGATAACTGATGGTGCGGAGGGAAGGCTGCAGCGTTGTGAGCTCCGAGACCCACGCTGGGGGCTGGGGAGCACGGGGCTGGGAAAGGTTCGCTCACAGGGAGTGAACGGCCATGCAGGACAAATCATCAGGCTTGACAGTGATAACTTAACGTTAGAAATCTCCAGTCCAATGTGCAGCCTGCCACCTAATTCATCCAGTGCCCCAGATAGCTCAGGTGATGGGGCAGCTTAAGGCGCTAGTATTTATATTCCTGAAGTACCCAGAGGCCCCATCTAGAGCTGTGCCACCATGTGCCGAGCGCTTTACAGATAAGTAAGATGAGTAAGACCTTTCTTATCACCCAGTGCTTTCCTCCTCCTGAGATGTGCTTGGTTATAAAGTGACTCGGCTCACTTTATATGTCAAGTTACATCTACAGCAAATGAACAAAGAGCTAATAAATGATTAATAAATGCTTTGAAAAATGGGTAATTAAATGCAACAGCTTTTTAGAGTCCAATGGATAAGCACAAAATATGTAAGCCCAGGCGATAACGCTTTCTCCTGATATAACTTATGTACAGCATACCGCTCACATCTGCAAGAGTGCTTAGGAATACTATTAACTTCTTGCACACCAGAAATAAAGAGAGCCTTTCTATGACGGAAGAGCACTTCTCCTGCGGATTAGGGCAGAATCCTCATTGTTTAGGCCGTTTAAAATACAGACACGCTGGAAGGTGCTTATATTAACATATACGGGAGGTGTGAGCGATGAGGGAAAGTGACAGTCCTGACCCTGTCCTGTCATCTGCCTGTCAAGCTATAGGGTCCTGTGCTCCCAGACCAAATGGCTTTTCTGTTCCACTGAATTCCCAGCCACAATCTCCCATCCTTGCCTGGCACAGGGGAAAAGGTCCCTGTCATCCTGCCCCGTTCCAGACAATAGTCAGGAGTTCTCCATCTGCTCTGGCAACATAACAGATTTTTTTTAAAAAAAGATATCTCAGAAAGGGAGGGTTTATCCCCCTCTCATTGTTTTTGTTACAAATGAGGATTTCTGCCACTTAAAGCAGCTGAAGTTACCAAGCCAGACAGATCCTGCTGCAGGATTGGACTCCAAAAGATCCTACAACTTCCCTGGCTAGCTGCCCAGCATCAATATTGCGTTAATGGGAGCTGGTGGACTCTGTTTGGCATGGGATTGAACTTAAAACGGGCTCCAGAAAAAAAGCTATGTATATTCAGCTTTGGTGGAGCAAGCTTGCCTAGTTTTGGAACACAAATGAACCTGCACGTTTTCTGAGCAAAAGTTGGATGTGAGTTGGTGACATTTTCTGGTGGAAAGGGAAATGTGAAGGGAAAAAAAAACAGTAACGCACATGTTAAATGAA
Source organism: Rissa tridactyla (assembly GCF_028500815.1). Classification (NCBI taxonomy): domain Eukaryota; kingdom Metazoa; phylum Chordata; class Aves; order Charadriiformes; family Laridae; genus Rissa; species Rissa tridactyla. The sequence goes on from NC_071487.1 coordinate 826,148, forward strand.
CCAGTCAAGTGCAGACAATGGAAAAACTGAAAAATGGGTATGGGGGAAAGCATTTTGCGGTGGTAGTTATTTCTCACTGCAGTTCTTTATAACTTCCCAGATGGGAGATTCATGACCCTAGGAAGAAGTCTGTATCCTCCAGGGTTTGGCCTGCGGCAGCCCATGACTCACTCGCCTACCAGGTTTGGCAGTAAGCTGAGAAACAAGCAAGGCAGCAAAATGTCTTGTGGAAACAGCAAAATGAAACAAATTAATTGCTGGAAGAGCAAAAAAATAAACCTCTCTGCACAAAGGAGGGCCCTAGATGGAGAGAGAGTGAGCGCTTATGCCACTGAGGACCTGGTATCCCAGGCAGCCAGCTCCATTTATTTGCAGGAGAAAGAAATTAAGGATGCCTCTGTCTTAAAAAGTGAGGTAGACGGAAATAGAAGATTTGAGTCTTTACCAGCCATTCCACCAGCAGCAAGATGGTTTTCCAGGGCTCAAGGAAGAAGGAGAATTTGTGGATCTACATTGCCATCTAATGGCAAGGAAGAGCTTAAAGCTTTCACTGTGGCCCAGAAATGGGCAAAGTAACTCAAGAGGGGGTGGTCCAGAGAGATGACTGTCCTTCGGTATAAAGGCAAATCCTTCTCTGCAAAACAAACGGTCTCACCGGTGAAGGCAACGCAGCCAGCCCAGAGAAAGGAAGAGCAGCCAAAGTCTTGGCATAGAGGCTGCCGATTCCTCCTCTTCTGGTGCTCTCCACCCCATTCTATATTAGCCAGGAATGTTAACATGCATATAGGATGGGATTTGCTTTCTTCTGGTGTACTAGACATTGGCAGTGAGACGGGCTTCCCAAACAGGTGCATGTTTCAGGTGCTGAGTGAATTCTGCCAACCTATTCAAAACAGTGTCAAGTTCAGCATCTCAGGTGTTCAGGACCCCACTGGGAAATGCAGATAACCAGGATTATTTAAGAAAAGAGGTAAATTCCCCTTGGATCTAGGCACGGGAAGAGTAGATCTACCACTTTGGTCACACCTAGCCCAGTACCTTGTCTGCACCTGTGGTGAGTAATGGATGAGAAAGGATCAGAAAAGGAGTATTACAGATTGTTACTGCTGGGCCTTACGCATCATGCTGGGAGACAGCTCTGCTGGGAGAACCCACAAAGAAATTACGGATTTTTTGTCATTTGAAAGGAAACGCCAGGAAGAGACGAGTTTGATGTTCATTCTAGTGCCACCTTTGCTACAGTGTGCTGCTAATGATACACCATATTATATAGTTTCTAGAACAGAAAATTTACGAGAGTGGACTATTAGGAGATACTTATAGTAGGAAACTGATAGAAATTTGGTAAAGGATTGTCAACAGCTTCTTTCTTCTGTTTTGAAACATTTCTAGCCTTGACACATGCAGCTTTACATACGAGGAGGAGTTGGAGCTCAGTCAATGGGAGAGAGAGGAGGTGATCTTTTATGACCAAGAGCTTAGAGCGGAGCAGGGGCTGGGGGAGAAAGTGGGGATATAAAATGTCTGCTTTTCCCAGATAGTGAAATGGGACATGGTGGGGTCCCACCTAACTCCTGGGCAATAAAAAAGGAGCACAGGTTGAGAGCATAGAAAATTTTGAGACCTGCCAGACTTCAGGCCACAGGTCCAACCCCCCTGCCCCAGTCTGTTCAAACGCCTGCTGCGACACGCTTCCCATGCAGCGTGCTGCCAAAGAAATGAGCACACTCTTGAACAATCCAGCTTCATTTCCTTCTGGTATCCTCTCATATTTATGCACCCAACCTTGCCAAGCCTTGCTGGGCCCAAACAATCCTTATGAAAGAAAAGGAAAAACAAAGGAACTCCTTAGAGCACCCTCCCGCCCGCCTGGAAAATAAGAAATGCTTTGGAGGGCTCTTCTTTCTCTCTTGGTTTCTCACTGTTTCCCAAGCTAATGAAAGCCAGAGGCTGTGGGAGTGACAGGGTTATCATTGCCGAGAGACCAGAGTGAATTTTTCAGGTACTTCTCTCCAGTTCGTGAAGCAGGGAGGGGAAGAAGGGAATGTACCTGGTTGAAGGGCTACACAGGGTGACGTGTTCCTTGATGTTCCTTTCTAAATGTGGCTCTGAGTCATGATACAGAGTTGATTAGAAAAATTATCTTCCTGCAGTAGAAATACAAAGGCAAAAGAGTCTTGTTCAGTGTTCACTTCTCCAGCACTGATTCTGGGCCTGCCCAAGCCTGCAGCGGGAGAGGGGCTGGTGAGCTGGCTGGAAAGCCACCTCTGCTCATCTCAATAATCAGAAATTATGAAGAGGCTGCGAGAGCAGCCATAGAAACAGCTCAAAACATGTGCCTAAGGCTATACGCAGCTGTAGTCCCGGGGAGAGGCGTGCATGGTCTTGCATCTGCCGCCATCACATGAGTTCCCACATGTGCCAGGTCAGACGGGGCTAACACGGTCCTCCCCCACCTGATGTGTCTCCAAAGCTGCGCCCCAAAACCTGCTCCTTCTGAAAAAGAGCTACAAAGAGGGGCTGTGGCACATCCACCCCCCTGGCTCGCGTGGAGCAGGAACACCCGGGCAGGGTCCGGCCTGGACGCAGGATGCCCCAAAGGAGCTATAAAATGTGGCTGACTGGTTTGAACTCACAGGAGTAGTGTGTTGACATGGACCACCGGGTCACAGCCAGCAGAAGAAAGTTTTTAAAGGCGTACATTGCCCCAAAGAAGGCTAGTGGAGATCACCACGGCTGCACCGTCAGCCCAGACCCCTCCAGCACCCCCTGCCCGGGGCCAGGCCCAGCAGCAGCCTGCAGGGCAAGAGGGCAAGGGGAAACGCGAGCCGTGATGGTCATCAGTATGGTTTATTAGTTTTTAATGCCGTTTCTGCAGGTTCAGCAGCGCTGTTAATTTTAGTGCTTGACCCCGACTTCTTAAACCAGTTCCCAGGCTCAGGACCTTGATGCAGTGAAATGCCGAAGTTAAGACTCAGTAGCCTTGGTGACTATTAGGCAGGTATTCTTTATTGCGGCACCGGACGCACAGGGGACTGCTCCACCTAATGTGCAGATTTTATCTTTCACTGCTCAAATCATCAGAAACTGACAAAAGATGCCCGTGAGGCCATCTTGTTGCAGCAGGACCTGCGGGCCAGAGTAGAAAAGGCAAATATGGCAATTTCTGGGGGGAAAAGCATGTTTAATTACGTGAGACATGCCAAGGAGTATGGGCACGATCTGAGTGGGGAAGAGCAAGCACCGATTTCCCAGCAAACACTCAACTTACAGCTGTTAAAAATTCATAGCATTATTTCGTATATGGGTGGGGGGGGACGGGACGCAGAACGGGGTCATTTAATTGCCGCTAACGAGGGATGGAGGTACAGGAGGTGCTGGGCGGGCCCGGCCGGGGCTGAGGACGCTGAGGCGGGGCGGGACGATCGCGCACAGCCCTCTGGGAGCTGTAGTCCTCGGGCGCGCCGCCATCTTGGCGCCTCCAGCTCGCAGCCCCCCAGGGCGCTTCCTGGCGGCCATTTTGGGCTGGGGGGCCGAAGCCCTCTGCGTCAGGGAACGGGTGGGGCCGCCGGGGGTTGAGGACTTGGTTTTAGTAGCAGTGTGAGCATTGGTTTTATTTTGAATCGATACAGCAGGAAATCTCTCACAAAAGGCAGCTTGAGCAGCCTAGCGAGCGCTCTGACTGGCACAGAGGTGCTTTGGGGATGTTTTTTGGGGTTCTGGCCTTGCTTATAGGCATTGTGCTGGTGTTGGCTCCATGTTCATTCTACCATTAGATAAATAAAGAGCAGTTTTTCCTTAGAAGTCTCTCTTAAGGCCTTTCGGTGCAATGCCAGCTCACTCCAGAGGATGAGGGAGTTCCTGTGTCTTGTGCTCAGTCTTTTGGTACCCCTCATGCTGGGGATGCTGCGAGCACTTCTGAGAGAAGGCCTGGCAGGGTTTGTGAGGGTGTGCAAGGAGTTGGGCCTGTGTGTGGCCTGGGAGTGAACACAGGGCAGTGGAGGGCAGAGGCAGAATCAGTGGGAAAGTATCATGAGGTGGCTAATGGGACCTGAATTTGGGAAAGAATAGACTAGACTAGAATATCTCCAGTTGGAAGGGACCCGTAAGGATCATCAAGTCCAAATCATCATTTATATTGCTGGTTTTTGCTTAGGCAACAGAAAAGGGGCATCTGTTTTATCAGTAAAGAAAAATAAGGAAGAGCATGTGTCAGTGTAACTCCTTTGGGAAGGCACCAGTGAATCTAACTCCTGTGGTTTTGCTCGAAAAGTGGGGGAATGTGAGGGCATGCAGGTCCCAGTGTAGCAAAGTCAAGTGCTTTCATTCTGCTCTGAGAGGTGCAGTAATTAAGCCCTTGCTACAGTTAGGGCAAAGCGGGTGATGGGCGCTGTGAAGCTAAGCTGGAGCATCCGTAGGGATGGGAGAGGGCAGTTGGAGCACGGGCATGTGTCTAACAGGGCTGGAAGAGCAAACAGGGCTCATCCCAGGGCCGTTGGATGCTCTTGTTGGTGTCCTCAGTGGAGCTGCTTCTGATGATCTTCACAGAGCCTACTCATGCCTTGCCTGACAGAGAGAAGGTGACTGCTTCATAAAGCAGAAGAAATAATTTACAGTGCTCACCCGACTGCAGCTTCAGGTGCATTGTTCAGTTCCCAAAGTATTTAGTGAGTGAAATTTCAAAGACAGACACTCGAACTCGCTGAATGCCTTTGAGCCTGAACTTGAGATCTAAATCTGACTTCTGTTATGTTCCTTAATCCCAGTGCTTATTTTCACAGCAAAAAAACCCTGCTGTCTCATAACATATCCTGCATCTTCTTATAACATAAATTTAGCTACCTCTTAAGTGTAGATTTTTTATTTTATTTTATGCATGGATTTATTTTGGAGTAATCCAAAAAGATCTTTCCCTTTCCTTCATTAGTCTTATGCAATTATTATAAGAAGCTAGGCCATCCCTGTAGATCTATTGGGCTGTTTAATTGCTCTGCAAACACGGAGGGGTGCTAATAAGCTTTCTTTCAAGCATGTGTTCATATGTCAACACTTTTGCTTCTGTCAGAAGCTTAAAAATGGAAACAGTTTTCTCTTTAAGAAAACAGGACCCAAATAAGGAGATGATGGAGTGCTGAAGATTCCTCTAGTGAGCCTGTTCCAGCTCATTCCTTAGAAAGGCTGCGTGTGAAAGATCAGAGAAGAGGCCAGTAGATCTGGGTTTTGTCCAGGGGTCTCTGGGTTTAAAGCTCTCTACAACCACTTGAGCTCATTTTCCATGTGGCTTGACTGAGTACAACTCATTTCACTGCCCAAGCTGTTAAAAATCTAGAACTTTACTCTTCGGAATTCTTTCAGTTGCGCAACAGATACAACCTATCCTTCAGCAAAAATGGAAGCTATCAAGAAAAAGATGCAGATGTTGAAGTTAGACAAGGAGAATGCCATTGACAGAGCAGAGCAGGCTGAAACGGATAAGAAGGCAGCTGAGGACAAATGCAAACAGGTAAGTAGAAATAAAGTCACAGATTGTGTGTGCACTGCAGAAATAAGTGTAACAAAATACTCTGTTGCAGCTTTCTGATTCAGAAAGCAAAATAATTTGAAGTCGGGTTTTCTGTTTATCTTCTTTTGAAGTCTTTTGCTTTTTTGTGATGTTACACTCCATGCAGCCAGGGCTAGGTATGAACTTATCTTTTCAGCCATCCAAGTCTTTGTGAAATTAGCATGATCTACACATTATTAAGAGTACTTTGTCTAAGTTTTCCTGAATCTTAAATAATTGCCTTAGTTTTCTTGTGCTTGTGGTTCCCTGGAAAAGGCCTGACGTGCTCCAAATCAAAGCTGCGTACCTTGAACACCTGTAGGACTAGTGTTAATACCTCCTGAAGAGTCAGCTGCGCCTAAACATTAATTGAGCCTCTCCTTGAAGTGAATTAATAAAGTTCACGTGACTAGTCCTTGGTATAGAGAGTGCCCCTTCAAGGTTCCAGCTCTGACTCAACAGTAGATATGTTGTATTATTTTTTTGTTAAGAATAATCAGAAATATCTTAATTTGAAAGCTCTTCTTTTAACTGAGTTTTAGTGATAACATTATCGTGTTCTTTTGTTTTTCAGTGTTCTTTATTCTGAATATCTACCTTATATTTGAGCTATAGTATTTTCAGAATGATCTTGAATTGAGTTGGCTACGCTCAGGTTTCTTATAGCACTTTGTGTAAAATTCCCATGTCTTTTACATCCTCTAAATGTGGCTGCTTCTACTACATCTTCCAGACTGCTAGAATACATTATTAGCATTCATTTGGCCAAATGTGTCTTATGTTCAAGTTCAGATTGAGATCCTGGATGATAGTAATAAACTTTCAGGGTCAGCTGCTGCTGTCTTCCCTCTGCCCCCCCAGCGTAAGGAAAACTCCTTGTCCCTTCTGTGTCATTACAGTGAGCTCCTACAAGCTGCACACATCGCCCCGTGTACGTAGTCCCTGTTTCTTTCCTAGCTTCGGAGGTGTTGATCAGATGCTGTTCTGTTGGGACACACAGTTTCCCCGGCTAATCTTTCTGTGCTCACTAACAGCCACAGCAGATTGTTACTCAGTTAATGGTGACTGAATGCCTACCCTTCCTTTATGTTTAGTTATCAAAGGTGATTTCCTACGGCATGATAAATGACACACTTTTGGGAATTTTCAAGTATCTATATGAAGGTAATTCACAATAAAAAGCTAAAAGAGAAAAAAAAAAATCTTTGATCTTACTCTTTTCTGAGTTGTCTAAAATTTTTCAGCTTTTTTTTTTTTTAATGTGGGCACAGTAGTCAAGTAGTGATTTTAATATCATACACAAAGGAAGCATCTCCTTCATCCTGCTTACTGGCCCTCTGTTAAAGCATCCAAGCAAGCGTATTCTGTTCTCTCACACTGGTTACTCTGAGTAAAAGTATAGAAACATAACAATGTTCCAGAATAGCACGCTACCAAAAATGTCGTTAAAGCTATCTTTGAAGCTAGAACGAAGAAAGTCAGTGCACTAAAACACAAACTATTTTGAGTGAACTATTTTGATAGACTAAATTTATGTGAAGGCGGAGCTAAATGGTTAAATCAGTTTCTCTACAGACTGAACTGTTTTGTGTTGCAAATGAAATGATGGAGCAGATGGGCTTGCAGGCGCACCCTTATCAGCAGCCTCCTGATAATGTAAATTCTTCAGGGAGCATGAGACAGTTTGTCATTAAACAGTCTCCCGGCAGGTTATAAATAGGACTGTTCTAGCGTACAATATGGATTTATATGGTATGGAGGAGAGAGTCTGAACCTCATGGTAGGATGGAGCATAGTTGGCCCACAATTAGCCAGAGGATAATTGGGGTCAGAAGGGACCTCCAGCCATCGCGTCCCACCTCCCGCTTACAGCAGGGTCTGTCATGGGCCAGACCTGGTCCCTACGGCTTCCAGAGTTGCATTTGGTTAGAAGTGTCTTCAACAACATAAAAAAGATGATTGGGGAACGACCACTCGTTTTTTCTCACTATACAGGAATTTAATATTTTCCTAATAAATCATCAGGTAATAGTGTTAGAAAAAACACAAGGATGCCATTTTAAAACATTTATGCTGTAGAATTAGGTGCTGCAGGGTGTTGTGGAGTCCAAAATAGAAATGAGGTGACAAAGGCCTTGTACCCAGTTACGCCTTAAACCAGATGCTGTGTGTACGGTGGCAGGAAGCGTTGTCCTAAGGGTGGGATGTTTTTAAGGATCTTTGCCGGGCAACTGCTACCAGTCACGCTCAGGCTACCTGCCCCAGCAGAACTTTGATCTGCTCTTTCATGACTCTTTTCTATGTTATGTTAAACTAATAGTAAAGAGGGGTTTTAACCATAATAGGCTGTAACTGATAATATATCAAAATGCTCACTTTGGGTTTTTTTTTCCTCTCTTGAAAGGTAGAGGATGAGCTGGTTGCTCTGCAGAAGAAGTTGAAAGGCACTGAAGATGAGCTGGACAAGTACTCGGAGGCTCTCAAAGATGCCCAGGAAAAACTAGAGCAGGCTGAAAAGAAGGCGACTGATGTACGTACCTACGGCTAGTATTTGCCTGGAACTACTGGCTGGTTTGTGTGTAGCACACTGGTGCCAAGACCCACTGAGGACGTCTGTGTTGCAGCACTGTGAGCGCGGTACAGGGAGGGCAGCGGTACGTTTCAGATACGTACAGCTGCTGTCCCCACTGCCAAGGTGGGCTCGGGCTGCCCGTCCTGCGCCAGGCGCGTGGCAGCCAGCACCGCTCGGGGCATCACGGGTACCCACAGGGGAATGCCGGGGGGTCTGAAACGGGGGGCAGTGTTTGTGGGTGGAAATCCTTTAGGAAAGGTGAAATCTCCGTATACAAAATGGTGGCGTTTGAGGGAGGCTGGGACAAAGCAGGGATCTGCTGTGCCGTAAGGCAGCAGTTTGCCTTCGGGCGGAAAAACCAGTCCCAGCTCCCCAGCCACGCAGCCCTTCCGTTTGCCCTCAGAATCGTTAGTTTTGGCTTCTCTCTTGCCTGCCCGGGCCCCAACCCGGCGGGCACACGCCGGCGGCGGTTTGCTGCACCCCACCTTCGGGGTCCTGGGGACGGCGGGGGTGGCGCGGGGAGCCCGGGAGTCCCGCCGCCGGCTTCGCATCACCGAGCGCCGCGGCGGCCGGGGCCGGGCTGGGCGGGGACCCCGCGGGACGGGGACCGGGGGAGCGGGCGGGGCGGCCCCGGCTCGCCGCCGTCCCGGCGCTGCTTGCGCCGAGTCCTGGGTGCTACGTCACCACCCCCACCTCCACCTCCAGCCGCGTGACGTCATCGGCCCATTGAAAGGCGCGGGGCCGCGCGCCGCCACGTGCAGCACCTCCGCGCCCTGCCCGCCGCCCGCGCCGCGCCCATGGCCGCGCCGAGCTCCCTGGAAGCGGTGAAGAGGAAGATCCAGTGCTTGCAGCAACAGGCGGATGAGGCGGAGGATCGCGCCCAGGTCCTCCAGCGGGAGCTGGACCTGGAACGGGACCTGCGGGAGAAAGTGAGACCGCCCGGGCTGCCTGCGCGCCTCTCTCGGTCGCTCTCTCCCGGGCTGCCCTGCTCCTTCCTTCCTGTCTCTGGCTCTCTCTCGCTGGGGCGCGCCTGGCTCTCCCCTGCTCCGGGAGGACGGCTCGGCCGCCGGCTGCCTTCGCTCCTCCGCTGTCCCCCTCGCTCCTCCGCTCCGCAACCCCCCTGCGGAAACCGCTGGCGCTGCCGCAGCGCCTCGCCCACACCGGCCGCCGGGGGCGCCGGGCACGGCGGCGGCTCGTCCCGGGCGCCCGCTGCTTATCGCGCTTTGGGGCCGTTTCCCTTCGGAAAAAAAAGCGTTGCGAGCACCGATCGGCATCGGGAAGCGGTTACGAGTTGAGTAGGAAGTGGCTGGTTAATTAGGAAAAAACGCTGCATGACAACGAGCGGGGAGTTCCCGCCTCGGCGCCGCACCGCTGGCTCCAGCACAGCTGGGAAATGTCCGAACTGCTGGAAAATAACTTTCCCTCCTGCTTTTCACAGAGAAATCAGAACTCTCCACTAGTGTGCGGCTCTCCCGGGGCTGGACAGCTGGTTTCACTTAGATTTGTGTGTGATCAGCCTTCCCGGCATCTTCCTGCTATTTTATCACATGTCAGCGAGTTAGTTTTACCGTATAAGGACTGCGGGCTGCTTCTGGGAGAGGTGGAGCCACCCCAACTCCGGCTTCCCAGTGGCCCCGGCTCCATAGTTTTGGAATCTTGCTTAATTAAAGTATGACTTAAAAGTGGCCTGGCTATGGAAGGAGTCGCAGGCTGCCACATAACAGATGCCAGTTTTCTACATGATTGATGCCTCGATGTAAATCGAGAAAGTTAAACACATGGCACTGGGTAGAAAACAAATGAAATACAGGATAATTTGTGACTAGAGGAATCCTGGGTCAACTTCCATTTGGATAAGTCACTGAAATCCTTTCCAAGATGGTACAGCTATGAATGGAAACCACTTCCTCCAGCTTGGGAGGAGCGGTCAGTAACCAAATTGGCAAAGCTGCAGGAAAACAAATATTTTTTCAAAGTGTTTAACACAAAGCATAAAACAATATAGCCCATAAAAGTGGGGGGTTTTTAAATAAATAAAAAGTTAATCTTATATATGGCAATCATGCTCAGATTTGCGGACTATTGAGTGCGCAGTTGTTAAAGTAGGGCTTTATTTTCCTTCAAATAACAAACAATTAAAGGATCCATATCTTAATAAAAACGATGTATTTATGGACAGAAATTTGTTCCTATTGTCTGTATGTGAGCATTTTTCCCAAGAATCTCTCCATTTATTATCTAGTCTTTTTTTAAAATATTAATAGTGTGCCCAATTACTGTGCAGTTTATTCAATAATATATAAACAGACCTTATTATTAAGAAATGCTTTCTGCCCAATCCCTTAAGTACCACAGGAAACAATGAAAAGGGAAACTGAACTTAGTTTAAGAACATAGCCAATTTTGCCCTATTTATGTTACGCAGACGACCGATTCTCCCATGCTGGGGCCAACTGCATCTGCCCAACTGACCGCGTAAAGATTATGTAGCGTTTGCAGGCTGAGGAGCCCAGAATGGATAATGAAATAGCTTTAACTCCAGCAGTGTGCTGTGACAGGATATTGCTGCAATCTGTGATGAAACCAAAACCGGGGAAATCAACTGTGAAGTTTTTGGAACAAGCCCTTACCCAAACAGTTCAGTTTTTAACTTTGGAATCCTATGGGTAGACCCAGCCCTGTGAAGTGATCTGAAAATACTTCTCCGTTGGCAATCCCTGCCGAATCCCTTGTGCGGCAGGAATGATAAGTACCATTAATAAAGAAAGGAGAAGCACATACTCCATACCTTGAGATTCCTGAGATGCCTTAGTTTAAACAAACAACAAGCAGAGACAGAGGGGTTCCCAGAGCTTCCCTGCGTGTACCGAGGAGAAGCCTTTGCAGTTTTAAGGGAAGTGATTAGTTGAGAACATGTGTCGGCCGGCAGCTGGCTGTGCGTAACCCGAGTTCTGGGCGGTTGTTTCGTACAGGCCGAAGGTGAGGTGGCAGCGCTGAACAGACGTATCCAGCTCGTGGAAGAGGAGCTGGATCGTGCCCAGGAACGGCTGGCCACAGCCTTGCAGAAACTGGAGGAGGCCGAGAAAGCGGCGGATGAGAGCGAGAGGTACATTTCCTTCCGTTCTTCTTTTTCTTTTTTTTTGGTAAAAATTTGAATACATATGAATAAAGTATCCCTGTATAACTTAGTATCTGCTAATGCACATTGCAGGCCAGAGACCCACAACTAGAGGTGCCTTTTTTATAAGGTTAAATGAGTAATTCTGTTATCCTCAAAGAACATGATAGTATGGTCATAATGGGCCACTTTTTGGTTACAAATACTGAACCCACTGTGGGATCTTTGAAATAAAACTGCTAAAATGCTTCTGCATTAAACACACTTGCCTTGACTTCTGCAGAGGAATGAAGGTTATCGAGAACAGAGCAATGAAAGACGAAGAGAAAATGGAAATTCAGGAAATGCAACTGAAGGAGGCCAAGCATATTGCTGAAGAAGCTGACCGCAAATACGAAGAGGTAAAAGGGATGAGGAGATGCTTAAACGTATGGGAGAACTGGCACCAGCTTTGTTACTCTCCAGTTTAGTCATTCCTTGTATGCTTTTCCCTGTGTGATGGTTCGACGTGCAACGTTCCCAAAAAGGGGCAATTTTAGTAGATATTTAGATATTTAATACTAAGAACACTGCCAAGTCTAACTTATTTGGGGGAAAAGTCTTTCGTGTCTGTACGTGTATGTTTTAATCTAATTTGTTCATTGAGAAGGAAATGACGAGCGCGGTGCTTTGAGAGAAACGTCTACGAAACTGCAGACTGGCTCGAGACAGCTGTTGTCTCTTTACAGGTTGCCCGTAAACTGGTTATTTTGGAGGGTGAACTGGAAAGAGCTGAAGAGCGCGCAGAGGTGTCCGAAGTGTGAGTAACTCCGGACACACGGCGGCAGTTCAGAACACAGCGAAGGGCAAAGCTGTATTTCATTAGAAAAATCTAGTACTGGGAGGCAGGCGTGTAGCATACGTGGAAGAGTTTTTTTGTACCCTGCGTACCCAATTTCCTCCTTTCAGACTTATAATTACTTCACCGCTTCTATTTTTAGACTTCTTGAAAATTAAGTTAAGTCATAACAGGGGCAGTAGTAATTTATACATTTATTTTTTTTCCTGTAGTAAATGTAGTGACCTTGAAGAGGAGTTAAAGAACGTCACTAACAACCTGAAGTCTTTGGAAGCTCAATCTGAAAAGGTTGGTTCTTTCCATAAACTAAGGGATGGGGCAAAGTCAGAAGTTGTAATTAAAGTCCATAGAAATAATCCAGAAATACAAAGAAAGTGAAAGTGACTTGCTCTTTAACAGAGACTGCTGAGAGCGCTGAATCCGTTCTGCCCAACCCAAGTCAGTAACCTGATAACCATCAAGCCAGACCCTAAATCTCCGTTTCCCACACCAGTCTGGTGCTGACTGAGCCTGATTTTCTGAGATTGCTCTTTTTGTGGGTTTTGCCCTCTTCATAGTGAAAATTGTTAAAATTCCTGATTTCATTAAAGAGTCGTTTCTGGCTAGTCTAAACCGGTATGGAAGGCTTCCTGCTCTCTTGCCCATTCCGCTAGTTTGTGCTGAAGCCTGTTAAGGTCTAAGATGACTCACGAAGGAGCCTGGGCATCCCCAGTCTTAAAATGATGGTTTGTGAACCAGAGTCTGAAACGTCTTGGCAAAGAGGAGCAACGGACAGAAAGGGTGTTTGCAGCCACTGTAAAAGGAAAAGTGGTTACAAATAGGTCAGGGTTTCATAAACATCTATTATTGTTGCTACAGCTTCCCTTAAAGAGTGTTTATTGTTTTCACAGTACTCGGAAAAAGAAGATAAATACGAAGAAGAAATCAAGATTCTGTCCGACAAGCTTAAAGAAGTAAGTTTATCCGTCCCCAGACTGCATTTTGGCATCATTTTTTTAACAGCATCCAGTTACTCTATTTAATTTTTTTTAGGCTGAAACTCGTGCTGAGTTTGCGGAGAGAACAGTTGCCAAACTGGAAAAGTCTATTGATGACCTGGAAGGTATGAAATTACTTGAGTTTTGTTTAAAAGTGATCGATTTCAAATCAGAAAACAAAATTCTAGGAGGGGCATCAGATTTTATTGGGACAGGAGAGAAGGCGTACGGGTAGATGGGCGGGATGTGCCCACTGGACACGTCGGTCCCGTGTGGTACCTCCTGGCCGCAGGAAGTTCTCCTGAAAAACTGGTAACAATAACCTGATTTTGGCCAACTCACAGGTACACGGACTCAAGGGCTCTTTCTATTCATAATAAGGTGATAACCCTGCTTCGTGTAATTACTGAAAAATAATTTAGTGAGATTAAAAAAACGTAGATGAAGCTTCTGACCTGGCAGCTGTGTGGATTTTTTGCTTTCATGCCGCTACTCAATTACGCATCTCTTCTCTTCTTTTGTTTTCTGCCCCAACTGCTCTGGCTGCTGCCTTCTGCCTGTCTGCGCCTCTCCTCCTGTGCGCCTCTTCCTCTGGACTGTTTTTCTGCATTTCTTGCTGAACGTGCCTCTGCCCTGGGGACGGACAGACGAGCTCTACGCTCAGAAGCTGAAGTACAAAGCGATCAGTGAGGAGCTTGACCATGCTCTCAATGACATGACCTCTCTGTGAGCGGTGCTGGGGCCGCTCTCCCTCCCCGCATCTCTTAAGCTTTTCTTGCCTGTAATACCTGTCACTTCACGCAGCTTCCACAAGTGATCCCTCAAGCTCCTCTGTAAGGACTGAGCTCAATAAAAACAAGATACCTCTGCCTTTCAGCTTTCGGGGTTTATTTCCTTACAACTCACCTAAAATACACCAGTCGCAGCTGAAGTACGTTCAGCCCCTCCGGCCGGGGCCGGGCAGCTGCAGCCAGCAGAGGTGTCCCTGTCGGCCGGGGCAGGGCCCGCGCGGGTTTTAGTGTTCCCGAGGATGCGGAAAGCTTTGAGCGTGTTCGGTGCGTGCTTGCGGCGCTGCGTCTGCCCAGAGGCCTGTCAGTTACACGTGAAATCAGAGCACGAATCTGTCACGTTAGATGTAGGATGTGTCCCAAAACCTTACTTAATTACACCAATTACCAAAAAAATTGGCCCTGTTTCATGGATGCATAGTGGTGTCTTGACCACGAGGGTAAGTAATCGTGGGGTTTTATTTAAGGGGAAAAGGCTGTAAAATGATGAGTTTTAAGGTGTGTTTTTCTTTTTTCTCACCAGAAAAACTCGCTCAAGCCAAAGAGGAGAACTTGGGGCTGCATCAGACACTGGACCAGACGCTGAACGAACTGAACTGTATATGAGCTGCCGACGGGTCCCTGCGGCCGGGGGACCGGCACCCTCCCCGCCCCCCCCGCCCCCTTCCTGCAACACCAACTAAGTTATGCGCAGCCGGGCGGGGGTCCCAGCGCGGCCGAGGCTCCGCGGGGCGCGGGAGAGCGTGGGGAGAGCGTGGGCCGCGCCAGCCCCTCGCGCCCGTCCGCGCGTGTCCCGGCGCCGGCTGTGCCCGGCCGCAGCGTCACCCCGCCCGTCGCGGGCGGCTCCTATTAAACACTTTCTCCCGGTCCCGCGCCGCCTCCCGCCCTTTCTGTAGCGCTTCTCTGCGGGTGACGTCACGAACCGCCACGCCAAGCCGGGGGCGGTTACAGGCGTGACGTCACGCCAAGCCGCGCCACGCGCCTTCCGCCCGCCGCGGGAAGTGACGCCCGACCCAACCGCCAATGGCGCCGCCGCTCACACGCCGGGCGGAGGCCGCCGGCCAATGGGGCGCCGGCCGCGCGCGCTTCCTGCCGGGCTCAGCCAATGGGCGCGCGGCGGGCGGTGACGGGCGGCGGCGGCGGCCCGTGGGGCGGCGCGGGGGGCGGGCGCGGGCCGAGGGGCGGCGCCCGGGAACATGGCGAAGACGTACGACTACCTCTTCAAGCTGCTGCTCATCGGCGACTCGGGCGTGGGCAAGACGTGCGCGCTCTTCCGCTTCTCCGAGGACGCCTTCAACGCCACCTTCATCTCCACCATCGGTCAGCGCGCCCCGGGGGCCGGGGGGGGCCGGGCCGGGCCCGCCGGCGGCGTCTCGCTCCGCCCGGGGCAGCTCGGTTGCGGGGGGCGCGTTCGCGGCTGCGGGGGCCCGCCGGGGGATTCGCGGCCCGGCTTTCGAGCGGCTCTCGAAAGCCCGCGGCCGGGCGGCTCCGGCCGCTCTCGCCCCGCCGCTGGGGCTCGGCGGGCGGGCGGGGGGAGGGCGCGCCGCGGGCGCTCCCGCCCGAGAGAACGAACTGAAAAGCTTCGCGGTGAATCTGGGGGGGAGGGAAGCGTTGATTCGGTCTGGGGCAGAAACTCGGAGTAATTCAGTTGCTTCTCTTCGCAGGTATCGATTTCAAAATTCGGACCATCGAGCTGGATGGGAAGAGAATCAAACTGCAGATCTGGTAGGAGTTTGCTGCCGACGGGGCGTCTGCGGCGGGGGGTGCTGTTACCGTCGAGCCGTTCCTCAGTTGTGCTCGTCAGCGCTTCACAACAGCTTAGACACTAAGAGGGAGTTTTAGTGCGTCTAAAGACTGGCTCGGCAATGTTTAACTGGAACTTTCGGTGGCTTTGCCTCGAGCAGGCCGTTTGGCTGAGCCCCGTGTTCTGTCTGTTCCAGGGACACCGCGGGGCAGGAGCGATTCCGAACCATCACAACCGCCTACTACAGGGGAGCGATGGTAGGAGCCGGACGGGTGACGCTACACCGATCCCGGGCGGTTGGGCTGTCACAGTCACATCGGCCAGGGTTAACGTGGGACGCGCACAACTGTCTGTCGGCCAGGTGTAAACTCTGCCGCACTAAGTCCCTGGAGCAGTGCTCCGCTTCGGAGCGGAGCCGGGAGTTCCAGGGAGCTCCGGGGGCAGGTCTCCTCCGCGACTCGCGCTGTGGATGCCCGTCCCGCGCGCCTTATCTAGCGAGGCACAAGCGGTGGTTAAATGTTATGTAGAACCGTGAACCAGCTGCTTTAAAAATAGACTTCGTTGAGTCGCTCCTTTCTGCTGCAGACGAGTCTTTAACTCTTGCTTAAACTGACTGAAACACTCTGTCTCCTCCTTGTTCTTCAGGGCATTATGCTAGTCTATGACATCACCAATGAAAAGTCTTTTGAAAATATTCGGAACTGGGTCCGGAATATCGAAGAGGTAATTTCTCTATTTACTTACTCTATATTGAAGGCACTATTTTTTCCTCCCAAAGTAGTTGAAACTTAATTGGTTCGGAAGTTTCTTTTGAATTCATGTACTGGAGGGAACTTGGAAAATAAGTTCAATGAAAACCAGTAACACCTTCTGGAATGTGCCGGTTCACAGTTACTTGCTGCGCTCGCACACAGGGAGCACCAGCTGTGGGGACTGCAGCCCTCCTGGTGACGAGGGCACCTCAAAGTCGATGTTCTCCTGCCACGACAAGTGACCTGAGAGCTGTCGGTGTGCAGGACCCGCGCTGGGCTTTGGGGAGCCCGTAAATCTGCGGAAGGTGCTCAGCAGCAGCATCTCGTGTGACGCACTTGCCGCATGCCTCATCTCTCTGACAATATTTCTCTAAAAACACCCAAGCCCAAGTCTTTGCTTTGATGTGTTTCTGTCTCAGCACGCCTCTCCAGATGTTGAAAAAATGATCCTCGGGAACAAATGTGATGCAAATGACAAAAGACAAGTTTCCAGAGAGCAAGGGGAGAAGGTAAGTGCCGGCGCTTTAACGTGTTTCAGCTCAGGCTTTTCAGAGTATAAAACTCGCCGCCGTCACTGTCTGTGCGCTGGCACTCCGGGGGTGTCTGAGCAGAACTGCTGAATGTCCCGAGCTGTAGTTCAATACGTTTCCCCGCTCTGATTAAAAAAACGAGTCTGCATTAAAAATTCTTATGAATGATCTGGTCGAGATGTGTTGGGTGCAAAGCACGGAGTTGGATTTTTTTCTTAGAAAAAGGAAGAAAAAGCATGCTAGAGTTTGACATTTAGGAACTGTCTCTTTTTGGCTAAAAGCCGCTGAGAGAAGGGAGACGGGATTGTCTTTTCTGGCGTCAGATGTTCCTTGGTCAAGGTAGAGACGGTGTGTCCGTGCGCCGCAGATGTTACAAGACTGACAAGATATCTCTCTGTGCAAGGGAAAAATAAAAGGAGCAGATTCCAACGTGTGCGGGGTGTGAAACAGCAGAACAGGGCCCAGCAAGAAGAGCTGCCAATAGCAATGAGATCTAGTTCCTGAATTTTACTAATTGTTCTGCCTGAGTAAATCCCCACGTTGCCGTGACTCGCGCCGGGGCAGACCCTGCGCAGGTGGTTGTTTGTAGAGCTGTTCCCGCAATTCTCCAACTAACGTGAATCCTGCTTTTGTTCAGCTTGCTGCAAGTTTTGGGATTAAATTTATGGAGACCAGCGCGAAAGCAAATATAAACATAGAGAATGTAAGTACTGCAGCCTTTCTGCTACGCTTAGTGTCCTTTGTGCAAACAAGGCCTGAGGACACCTGCCCGTCCCGGCTGGATGCAAAACTCGGTCGTTAGATCCCGCGGTTGGGTTGTTAAGTGCATATCGCTTCTTTAAACTGATCTTGGCACTTAGAGCGTAACACAGGGGTGTTGGAGCAAACAAAAGCTCAGCTGCCTCTTTGCATTCAGTAACGTGGTTGATGAAGGGTCACGTTTTCCCACTCGCTGAACCCAGGACATGCCCCGCCGTGGGCACCGTGTGCCATTGGGGGGCTCGGGCTTGGAAAGGGGGTAGCGGAGTTGGAAAAGGAGCATTAAAACCTGGAAGGGGGGAAAAAACACTGGAAAACTTGACATTCTTCAGGAGTTCAATATACGTGGAAACTCGGGAAAGCAGCTTATTGCTAAACAAAAATATTAGAATATATTTTATTAACCATGTAACACTGAACTGCTTTGTCACAGGCATTTTTCACTCTTGCAAGAGATATCAAAGCAAAAATGGACAAGAAGTTGGTGAGTAACCGTCACTTGGTCCACGCTGCATTTAAATAGGAAAAAAACCCAAGCACGAGCCAAATAGCAAGTACTGATGCGCGGCGTATAAAAGGGCTGTGCGGTCTCTTTCCTGGGGGGAGCACTGAAGGTTATAGACATTTATTTTTAGTTTTGTCGAGCTACGCTCTGACCTCGGCTTACAAACAATTGTCTCTGCGGTTCAGGAATTAGCTGCAATGGCTGAGGTTTTCTAAATAAAAGCATCTTATTTGTTCATTGAAAGTCGAGTGAGTGGTAGAGCAGTTTAATGGTATTTTCCTGCTCTTGCAGTCTGAAAAACGGAATCCTATAAATGAGACACGCGGGAGGCCCACTGCGCGCGTCAGGGTAGTGCTCAAACCAGTATGGTTAGACGTAGGTGAAGAGCTAATTGTTTCGATAACTGTAGCGGAAGTGTTCTGAGAAAGGATTGGGTTCTCTTTCATACAACAACCAAACGTACAGCGATGTCACTCTGTTCCTTACGAAATGAAGGTAACGGGGGTTCCTTCTGCGCCTACTGAGCGTTCCCCCTTCACGTGACCAGACGCGAGCTGACGGAGCTGTGATACTTTGGCTCCTGCTGACGATTCCTGTTTCGGCAAGAGCCAAACACGTCGTCTGACTTTTCTTTCTAAAAATCTCGGCTGTCTTTGAGTTTATAGAAGGACGAAGCGTAGGTGCAGTGCAAGTAGAAATAAGTAACTGAATATTCTTTGCCTCTTCAGGAAGGCAATAGCCCGCAAGGCAGCAACCAGGGCGTCAAAATCACACCAGACCAGCAAAAGAAAAGCAGCTTTTTCCGATGTGTTCTTCTGTGAGGGACACGGCCTTAATCTGAGCAGCTGCTCAGCTGAACTGGACTGTGCCTGTTCTGAGCGAGAGTTCCTCTGTCTGTGGACTTAGCGTTTCCAGCATACCTTGTCACTTTGTGACCATCTGAATAAGAAATTGTTTATTTTAGTAATTGTCTGACTCTTCAATTTTGGAGATGAAACAAGTTTATTTTTGTCAGATTGCCACCGGGCGCGTGTATTGTCTAGCAGAGGGGGTACAGACCAAACCTGTGATACAGCACCGTTGCTGACAGGCTTCAATCTTTGTGTTCGTATCTGTAACGTAGCCCAATTAGAAAGATTTAAGTTATGATCAGAATAAGAAACTGAAACGCCAATGCTAATAAATACAGGTATGTGTCCGTGATAGATGTGCACATCCGTAGATGCGATTAGATCAGTCGCATCGAGCCATCAGTAACCGCACTCCGGTGAGCAGTACAGGCGTACGCCTTCCAGAAGGTGGAGGGAAGCGTTCTGATCTCCATCGCTTTGCTACTACGGAGAAAATCCTTTGTCTGCCTGTTCCTTACTCAGTTGCGTTATTCTAGACAATCCACAAGTACAATTGAAGTTTAAAAAAAAAAAAAAAAAAAAAAATCCTCCTCAAAGGAATCTCTATTTTTTTAAAAAACCAAAGTGTGCTGTAAATATAACGGATCCTTGCCATCAGGAATGACTTTATCCATGTTAGACTTGAACGTGCTTAATGAAGTACTCCGGGCGTTTAGACGCGTTTAACGGGAGACGACGGCTACGTGAGTCCCACGCGAACCGTCAGTCCTCTCCTCGTGGAGAAACGGACCCTGGTTGGGGTAGGGACACTCACTCGACATCTGTAACGTTACGATGGGCGACTTTTCCTTCTCCGGTCGAGAATGACTCCAGATCTGTCAGGATGCAGTAGCTAGTTTTAAATCGTGACAAGAAAATGTATTGCACTGCTTCCAGTTGTGTGTTCTCATGCACACTTGCTCACATATGCAAATAAATGTTGCACATATGAACACTTTCTGAAAGCAAACTTTTTTAAGCTGAGATTTGCCTTGCTGCTGCGTATGATCACGTCAGATTTCACGCAGCAGCAAACCTGTTGATAGCTGGCATCAATGCAAATGACGTTTCGTCCTCAGTGGAAATATTCCACGTATTTATTCCTATAAACACAGTCTATTACATTCCGATGTATAAAATGTAACAGCCAAGTAAAGCTCGCAGGTAGGTAATAGCCCTCGGTTGCGAGGCCGTGAGCCTGACTCCTCGTTAGGCTGACTCCTCGTTAGGCTGACTCCTCGTTAGGCTGACTCCTCGTTAGGCTGACAAGGGGAGCCAGGAGGAGCCATCTACTTCACAGTCTGCTGTCAAGTGATGGGAGTTACGGGATATTTAATGCAAATGAACGTAGCGGCTGTGTCCTGCAACTCACTGGAATTGTTAACATGCTTTGTTTACATTGACAACTGCACTTAAGGGTAAAATTAAAGCTGATTTTAAAGTTAATGAATTTACTCACCGGGTTTGTTTTTTTCAAGTTTGTGGTATTACATTCTGGCCTCAAAGTAGCGCTCGTAAGTATTACTGAGTTAAGGATCGATCAGATTCATCATTAAACTTTATAATCTGCAGCATGCAATTGGTCTCAACAGGAGTATTGCCTGTTCTTCTAAAACGGAAAAAGGAAATTTTACTGTGTAATTTACTGGTTCATAAAAATGTATTTTATATGCTACCGCCTCTTTCTTTTTTTTTTTACCGAGCTAGCAGATTTCAGGGAGCTCTGTTCGTGATTAAAGTCATACGTAAAGCTTTCCTCTAACCAGAACGTTATGGTGGGGGTTTTTTTGTTTCCTCGTGGCTTTTTAGCGTGAGGACTTGGTGAACACGCACCGTAGCGGATTACACACATCTGTGTTTGTAGGATAAAATCACGTTAAGCTACTGAAGAGCCTCCCAGTCACTGTGTGCTTCGAGTCAGCGTCTGCTTCAGCGTGTCGTTAACGCCGAGCGCTAGGTGGGACGAGCGATGCTTCTGTCTGCAGAAAAGGACGCTTTTAAAGGCTTTGTGTGCGCCTCAGGAAATTATCGAGGCAGAACTGGGGAGGTGGTTAAGGCAGGGGGTGAGTGTTGCTTTCCTAACCAGGTCTGGTTAATGATTTGTTTCTGGTTAGCAGTAAACGTGGACTGTCTCGCATCCATCCTTCTACTGTAAGGCAGCCAGGGGTTGCAGCCAGGCATGTTTTTCAAAGTGACTGGAAAAATAAGTGGTTAGACAAACGTGATAGCACGGGCCGTCCACCACCGTACCGGCTGTTGCCTGTTGACAGTATGTAAATCGATAACTCATCTTGAGACGAGAAAGAAAAACCATATTAATCTTGGATTAAAACCTGAAGGATGGAATTGTGTACTTCGCTCCCCATTTTCTAAATCTCAAGTTACTCTTTCTGCGTTCAAAGCTAACTCTTTGTGAATACCTTTTGTTTAAACTTAGGCTGGTTGTTGCACATGTTTATATACCTAATTTATAGCATGATTTCCTCTTACAAAATGATTGGTTTTACTCCATGAACTACTACGTTATTGCCCGATCTCAGGAAGTTTCACGCAGTTACTGTGACTACAGTTATCACTACTTCGAGGGTGTACAGACTACACAGAAATCAAATCCGTGTGAGCAATATGAAACCTAAAATGCAGACGTAAGACAGGACAAGGCTACGGACACTGCGGTTGCAGCTGTGCTTGGCTGCGTGTCGCTAAATGCGGACATCAGATCTTGGAGAAGTACGATACGTAGTTGATGTTTCCATCACATCGTTAAATTACTGTGGTTTTTAAGTATGAATGTTATGGAAAACACAATGATCAAAAGAAGTACTGTGCACGTACATACAGTGATGTGTTTATATGTAAGCTTGCTTTAAGTAAGGAGTGGAAAATCTGAAATTGGATACAAAATGTGTAAAACTGAGGAATTTTAAGTAGATATGAAAAACTAACAATGTGCTCGCTACCCATTCTCAGTGTCTAAATGCCACTAAAATTTCAGGTAATCGATTAACACTTGGTTTGTAGAGAAACAAACTCATTTTTGAGCAAGTTCTCAAATTCCCATACTTTAATGAGTATCATAGAATTCTGTGGTTGTCCTTATTTTCGAGGCTGGGTGCGATATTTCATAGTCTTCACCCTCTCGGGTGCAGCCCTGTCAGTAGCTCGTCTGTCAATAAACGGTGGAACTGCTGTGTGAACACTTTGCCATTTTAACACTCGCGTTGTCTCGGTCCCTGCTGATAGGCACAGCTAATCTTCCGTGGCATCAGAGCCTTACGCCAGCATCAGACTTTCAGCCTCAGATTTATAAATCCTATGGATTGTTGTAAGTCTCTCTACTGCTGCTGAAAATTATTTGGTCTCCCACGTGAGATGCTAATCATCTCGCTGACAATTGCGCAGGGTTTTATTGTTGTGGTGGCGGTGTCTTTGGCTGATGATCCCGCTCAAAAGCTGCCACGGTTTCTTGTTCTCTTTGACTTGAAATGGCTGGTGTTTGTGCTGGAGAGGAAATGGACAAACAGCTGCGTAGAGGATGGTCTCCGTTTGTACTAGAAGTTGGTAGGGGTTGGGAAGGAATGACTGACTTCCATCTTCGTTTATAGATTAAATAAAGATCCGTTCAATTGAACGCTAATGGTAACGTGCAGTCCGATTGTTTCAGGCTGCCTTAGTCTTTGACCCATCTCTTTCGCTGATCACCGGAGCTTTTCTTTCTGTAGGTGACACGAGTTTAGCAGGCTGGTCTCCCTGGCCTTTCTGCAGGAATCACATGCTCTACGTTGAGCGTGAGTTGGGACTTAGGACTTTGTTTTGAAGGGAACTTAATGCATCCCAGTATTTTTAAAAATAACTGTAAATTGTGTTCTTTAGAATGACCACTTTTGGCTGCCCCCCTTCCCACATTACAACTGCTTTCTTAAACACTTCTCATTGACTGTCATGTTTGTATTAAAAACAAAACTGTTGTTTATTACAGTGTGTATGTTTTTACTCTGTTGTACAGGACCCTAAGCACTGCATAAATAAACTTCTTATGAAAAGAGCATTTTACGAACTTGGTTTGTCCGTCTTGTTCATCATTCGTGTGTGTAGATTATTGCGTGGAAAATAGGGTGTTTCTAAAACTAGAAAAGAGGAACAGGAACCCAGGGTGGGCTCTTTTGTCCTTTAAAGCGTGTTGACTTTTCGTTATAAATTCTGAAATGGAGAGCTCTTCTCTGTATTCTCAGAACTTGTACTGGGCTTCTGTGACACACCAGGAGAACGCTTCAGCAAGTTGATTCACTGAACCGTTTGTTAAGAGTGTTAAAGCTGATCAGAGGAGTTGCTTACGCAATTTTGATTAACCATCATGTTTTTGAAACTATTTTCGGGGGGGTTTACTGAATAAGGCATTTTCTTAGGCGTTTTTTTAGAAGCTACGATTTGATACAAGTGCCTTTACTACCTGGTGGTGTCTGAACTTTCAAAAAAGTACTTCCCATCTCACTGTCTAGGCCAGATTTGCACTAGCTGGTGGGGAAACTTTGTTAAACTACAGGGAAATCGCGATGAAGAGTTTAAGGAATGGTTCCTTTTAAAGAGGTGAACAAGAGACCGAGTTCTCTGACTGGTTCGGTTACCAGAAATTGTCCTCTTTGCTCCTCTCATTTTGCTCTCTCGTGGATGGTAATCTCAGGTGAAGTAACAGTCGTTGAAGGTTCAAGAAGCATTTCCATTTACACGTTTCACTAGATTCAGATTCGAATGTGAAATGTGCTATTAAAAAGAGAAATTAACGATCACTTA
Source organism: Rissa tridactyla (assembly GCF_028500815.1). Taxonomy (NCBI): domain Eukaryota; kingdom Metazoa; phylum Chordata; class Aves; order Charadriiformes; family Laridae; genus Rissa; species Rissa tridactyla. Next base: position 849,954 of record NC_071487.1, read on the forward strand.
TATATCACTCTAGTCAAAGGGACTCACTACAGTTAATCCCAGGACTGTACAGTAAATTGGAAACTTTATTTTGCAAAGCAGTTGCAAAGAATAGGTACGTTAATGCAAGATCTGAGTGCTGCTTTGTGTAAGGCATTAGAAATCACGTTAAGACTTAAACGTTGGGTGAGCTAATCTCATATACTTGTCAATGAAGCCTAAGGGCTGATGTGAACTTTTTAAGTTACGAGGACTATCTGTCATGTAAGAAGTACATCGGAGGTTCAAAAAGCAAGTCGAGAAGCCTCCACGCTTTTTTGAGCATCTGTTTTCCCAGCCTTTGCAGTGGGCAGCTCTACTAGAAACTGTCAGGGAAGACTGATGATCTGTAATGGCTGAGGAGATGCAAAACACACATTTCGGAGACTTCTGACAAGAAAACTAAGAGCAATTTTGTGGTAGAAGTTAAAAGCAAGTATTACCTGAGGAAATCTGGAGCTCGTATTATCATATGCTGAAAGTCTTCCAAAGACAGCTTGCCATCATTGTCCACGTCAGCTTCGTAAATCACCTTTTCACATACCAGGCTAACTTCTTCTGGGGTAAGTTCATTTCGGGTTAATTTGTTAACAGTTTTCTCTAGATCTGATTTGCATATGTAATCATCATTGTTAAAATCTGTCAAAGGAAACAAAAGGAATTCAAGGTGACGGAAGTCAGCATTTTATATGGTTGACTGCCAAGACCTAATTAATAGGAAGGGTTTGATTCCCAGGCCATAAGGTATTTGTACAAGTAGAACTTTCAAATCAGAAGTGAAGTCTTGCAGTTATCCATATTTGTTTGCACAAAAATTCAATAACAAAATAAAAATCCAGGAATTATTTCTTCTTATCTTCCCTAAGGGTAACAATTATAAATAGCTTAATGGCTAAACATAGTCTAGCCATAATTAAATCATTCTAGCAATCAGTACTACCGAACTAAGCGCAAGAACAAAATGGGTTGTTCAGCTTTGGTGAGAGTTGACTTTTTTAACATCTTTGCTGAATCATGTAAAGTTTAAATCACACAAAAAAAAAAAAGTTGGTTTGTTTGATATATTGTTTGGCTTTAGCTGATCATGAACAAAGTAACTGGAAATGGTACTGTAAAAATAAATCTTTGTATTTGTCCCTGGAGAAAAATGCTAGAAGTGAGCTTCCCTGCCTCCCGCCTCCCCCTACCAAAACCACCCACAGATTTATGGGCAGCCAAATCCCTTGTGCTGCACTTTTCCAAGCAGCCCCTCAGACAGAAGTATTTCTTAAATGTTTATCAGCTCTTGAAAACTGCAGATAATGCCAGGTTGCAAATTTTGTAGTAAATCCTAATCCTAAATAAGTAAGAGAAGGGTAGAGACAAAAGGATAAAGATGACCAGAAGTTTCTAAGAGAAAGAACTGGCATTCAAATGAAATTAAAAGGAAAGGAAAGCCGTATTAAAAACATACCTGACTAGAAATCATTATGGCAGCAAAATGAATATTTTGCATCCCTACATGAAGCTGCAGGATTTCCCCAAAGTTTACTTTTTATGCATGTCTCACTCACCATAAATTTTAAAAGCATAATAAGCTTTCAGGTCTCTGGGAGCCATTTCACTCAGCACTGAAAACATGTCCAAAAAATCATCTAAAGTCATGTTGCCGTCTCCATCCTCTGAGAAAACCTCTGCTATCCGCTGGCGGAATGGATTGTCCTGGGAAACAGAAGACAGGAGCAAAGGAAAGTCATCTTTACTAGCATTTATTTCAGTGCAGATAAGACATAATTACAGAATCACAGAATCTTCATGGTTGGAAAGGACCCTTAAGATCATCGAGTCCAACCAAACAACCTACAATCTCTGCCACTGGAGCCTGCCCTGAAGTGCCACATCTAGACGTTTCTTAAACACCTCTAGGGATGGTGACTCAACCCCCTCCCTGGGCAGGCTGTTCCAGTGCCTGACCACTCTTTCAGTAAAGCCATTCTTCCTGATATCTAACCTAAACCTCCCCTGCCGCAGCTTCAGACCGTTTCCTCTGGTCCTGTCGTTATTCACCCCGGAGAAGAGGCCAACCCCCACCTCTCTCCACCCTCCTTTCAGGGAGTTGTAGAGGGCAAGGAGGTCTCCCCTCAGCCTCCTCTTCTCCAAGCTAAACATGCCCAGCTCCCTCGGCCTCTCCTCACATGCCCTGGTCTCCAGACCCCTCCCCAGCCTGGTCGCTCTCCTCTGGACACGCTCCAGCACCTCAATGTCCCTCTTGTACAGAGGGGCCCAGAACTGAACACAGCACTCGAGGTGAGGCCTCACCCGTGCCCAGTACAGGGGCACCATCACTTCCCTGCTCCTGCTGGCCACGCTGTTCCTGATACAAGCCAGAATGCTGTTGGCCTTCTGGGCCACCTGGGCACACTGCTGGCTCATGTTAAGCTGGCTCATGTTAAGCTGGCTCCACCAGCACCCCCAGGTCCTTTTCTGCCGGGCAGCTTTCCAGCCACTTGGAGCAAGATTATTTCTGTTGTAATCCCTTTTTGGCAAATACTCCCCTTTCTGCTATTAAGTTCTTGTTTAATGTTGTATCAGAGGTAGACACGGCTGTAGCCTTCTTTAACCTTTGTGCAATTTCAGGGTGTTTTCAGGAAATTGCTTGAAGCTTCCAGAAAGACTTTTGACTTCAATAGCCAAATTTTTATTTGTATTTCAGCCTCCCAGCAATTAGTACTGGATGAATTATTAAAAAAGAATAGATTAAACGGAAACGTGTCACTCGATTCTAGCTGTGCTCCTTGCTCTGTACCTTCAGCTCTGGCATGCTGCCAATGAGTTCATAGGGAAGTGTCACGTCTGGTTTATCTGTGTAGTCGAGTGGAACTAGCTGTGGGGCTAGGTCTCGGTATCTGTAGAACAGTCTGAAATAGAAAGACAGGCTTGTTTGGGGAACGCCGCGAACAATGTGTTTGCCTTTTCCGTATCATTCTTCACACTTTGCATCCTTTACCAGATGGATGATATCCGTCGCTAAATAACATTTAGTATCCTCTGTAGTTGTGGGTAGAAGAGACAGTGTTAAAAAGAACAACATAGCGTAACTGGTGAGAAATACAGAGCCTTCGTGCCTACAACACAACAGGTGAAAATGCTTACACAGGTCAGGCAGCCAAACCGCCAGACACCCTGGTATCTGAAAACAGATTTTTACAAAGTTTCAGATTTACTTCTACGTTGCCACCAATGGTATTCAGGCACATAGTGTAGTTATGATTTATGTGTTTATGATAACAGGGCACAAGACCTTCAGCCTGAAGGTCCACCTAATCAGTTTCCAAACATACCAAATCTTGTTACAAGGCACAAGGGGTCTGTTTTCCACATCCACAATAAATGTCACCAAAAATAATGGGCTTCAATTGGAGCATGAAAGATTCAGTTCAAATGTCAGCATAAAACCCTGAGTGCCTAAAGCCATGGGCATGAAGAGAGAGAGCTGGGACCAACTCTATCAGGTTTTTATCCACCCCAAGTATCCTCCTCGTTTTCCACAGAACTCAGGTTAAAGAGACAGAAAATGTGCATAATAATTTGGATGTGTTCACCACTTTTTCAGCGTGCTATTTGCTTCAGTTCTCGTGCTAGAGTAAGGATCCCATTCACAGCTGTTATTGACAAAACAATAGGACAGAATTTTAAACGGGATCCTCATCAATAATAAATGTCTTATTCATGACGCAGTTATGGTTCTGGCCTCTATTTACTACATGGAAAGGCAGACAGATTTAGATTTCTGTTATTAAAGAACCATTCATATTTTAGCCTGTATAAAATTCATACACAAACATCAAGGTTCTAGAGAGGAACACGCTCCATACAAAATTGTCACTTGGGCTCTGCCCTTCAGAGAAATTAGCAAAAAATGTGCGATGACATCGTGAGAGATGCAGAAACTGAACGCTTCCCTTTCTGTTAGTGTGCCCGATGGTTAGGAAAGGCAAACGCAACTCAATATGATGTACGTTACTATCTGGGTAACTCGTCTTTACGAGAGGAGAACAAGTTGAGGTTTTCAGTGAAGGCTCTCAGCCACTCATGAACAGAACACTGAACCTGTCTTTATCGGATCCTTTGGCCAGAGATTGAGGGTTTGATGAGGTGCATGAAGGCTTTGGGGAAAATGCACCTTAGGGTATTAGCATAATTATTTACATGAAGACACAAACAAAACATGCATAATATTTGACACGACCATAAAGGTTTTCATAAAACAGGCAAAGTATCCCAAAGAATAACAGTATACTTTGAAGCATTTGTCATAAAAAAGGTGAGGGGAACATGGATGTCACTGGCAAAGTATGTACTAAAATATAACTCATTACATTTATTTCTGATAGAGAGACTGGTACCGTAATATAAAATTTCATTTGTATATAAAAAAGTAACAAAAAATGTTCAAATTGCCCAAAGGTATTGCTTTAAATTTGTGTAAATCCATTTCAAAATAATTTTTAAAATACCTCACCCTATATGTAACCTGTCTTTATAGCAATCTCTGTCCTTTACCCACAAAATGCAAAAACAAGACTCACCTCAGAATCTCTTTCCTTGTAAAGAATGTGCAGTCCTATGAAATAAAAAAACAGGTAATGACAATTTTTAGCATGAAGTTATATTGTAATATACGTGGCTAAACATTAACACTCTTTCTTTTTGGCATATAATTAGGAGTATTTTATAACCCTTCTTCTTGATGTAAGAATCAAACTACGTTACTAAAATCTTTGCTGTAATTTAGTACTTCTACTTAATAATTTTTAAAAGAGATTGTTTTTAAAAAAATCCTCAGCATTATTCAATGTTCTGTCCAAACAGCCATTTAGTTTGTTTTATACCTGGTATGCATCCAGTTGCTCTGGAGTGAAAATGGTTTGCTTGTTGCCCATTTCTAGCTCTGAACGCTGATTCTTGTCCTATCTTTCTTTCCTCAAAGGCACCTTTATAGGAGGCCTGGATATTTAGTTATTAAAAGCTGCAACAATGAGGTTCAGGTATAGCAGAGGATCAAGTAACCAGCTTCCCTGTTCCACAGGCTGCGAAGTATCATAATAGGAGCATTTCATCAAATCTTTAGTCTGGCTACTTAAGGCTCTTCTCCAGCATCGCTCACCTGTCTCCTGTGAGCACAACAGAGACTCATGTTACAGTATTTAGCCAAACAACTAATTGCTGCTTGTTTGTGTCTCTGAGGGAGCAGGTAGGCTTCACGGGCCGTACTTCTTCATTCCTTCAGGTATGTATGGTAAATTAACTAAAAAGTGTTAGTCGTGTCTTTCTTCTTTAAGAAGTAACACCAAATGCTAGAAATTAGTAACAGTGATGGTAACCCCTCGTCCTTTCCTCTTCACTTTTCCCTATAATAGACATTTACACTAATGCTAATGGTAGTTTGTACTGGAGGTAGTATCTATAAAGTTCACTCACCCCCTTTATTCTGCATTATCTGCTAACACAGATTGCCACTAGTTAATGATTATTAGCGTGATATGGTACATATAGTGATACATATAACACTGAAAATACATGTGAGTATATAGCTCATACGTGTAAACAGAAACGTGATGTTGCAGGCTGTATGAGATATGGCCATCAAGGGGAGGAGGAGGAACTGACTGCACAACCAGAGCACGTGGCAGCTGCCTTATTGATCAGGGCAGGCTGTAAAACAGGATCACTGAACATTGGGGTGGAAAGGGCCCTCTGGAGATCGTCTCCTCCAGCCCCTGCCAGAGCAGGTGGCACAGGAACGCGTCCAGGGGGGTTGGAACGTCTCCAGAGACGGAGACTCCACCACCTCTCTGGGCAGCCTGCGCCAGGGCTCTGCCGCCCTCAAAGGAAGGAAGTTTTTCCCCATGTTGAGATGGAATTTCCCATGTCCCAGTTTGTGCCCGTTGCCCCTTGTCCTGTCGCCGGGCACCACTGAGAAGAGCCTGGCCCCATCCTCTTGCCCCCCGCCCTTTAGCTATTGATGAGATCCCACTCAGCCTGCTCCCCTCCAGCTGAACAGCCCCAGGGCTCTCAGCCTTTCCTCACGAGAGGCGCTCCAGTCCCTTGACCATCTTCATTTCTTGGCCATTCCTACCGTCTGGCTGGGTGGGCCCCTCTGTCCGGTGGAAAATCTATTCCCCTCAGGGAAGAAACGCCCGCCTCACTCATCAGCGCGCCTTCAAATAATCAAAAATTATTCAGAATTGTTCTTTTCGGCGCGGAACAAGGCGCGTGGGGAGGGCGGGGGGCTGGATTTTTTCCCCGGCGCGGAGCGGGTCTCTGGACGTTCCCCTCACGGGCGGCGCGGAGCGGCCGCTGGGGGGCGCGGCGGGGCGGCGGCGGCGCGATGGCGGACTACGAGGCGGTGCAGCGCGGGCCGCTGCGGCTGAAGGGCAGCGGCGGGGCCCTGGGCGCCGGCAAGCGGTGAGGAGGGGGCGGCGGGGAACCGGGGAGGGGACACACGCACACCGGGGAGGGCCGCCGGGGCCGGGGCCGGGCGCTGACCGCCCTCTGCCCGCAGGAAGAAGAAAAAGGCGAAGGACAAGGCCCAGATGCTGGAGCAGATCGTCAGCAGCAAGAAGCAGGAGGAGGAGAAGAAGCGCGGCCTGGACAAGCGGACGCCGGCGCAGGTGGCCTACGAGAAGATGCAGGAGAAGCGGGTAGGGCTGCCCTGCCTGGGCCAGGCCCCTTCCGAGGGCTCGGGGTGGGGGGGCTTCGAAAACCCCAATGGACGCCTCAGATGCGGCCGCTGAGGGGCGACGAGTGCCGAAGTAACCGGCCTCTCCTGTGTCTTCCCCCAGCAAATGGAGCGGATCCTGAAGAAAGCCTCCAAAACCCACAAGCAGAGGGTGGAGGTAAGCTAAATCATCCCCATTTGCTCAGGCTTGTTGGGCCGGAGGAGCCGTTTCCCCTCCGCCAAAGAGGAGCGGGGCGGCAGAGGGTCTTGTGGTTCTACGGTGGCGATGTCAGCACCCAGCATTAAACATTTTCTTTCTCCTTCTCTCCCCTAGGACTTCAACAGGCACCTGGATACTCTGACTGAGCATTACGACATTCCGAAAGTCAGCTGGACTAAGTGAAGGGACTGCTTTCCGAGGCTGGGGATCAGGAGTTGTGTTTTGTTTGGTTTGAGCAGGGTTGCCATGTAAACCTGCATCTGCTCCGTACTGAGAGTGTAATATATCTTCTGAACGTTTATGACTTTGTACTGTCTTATTTCATTGTTTTGTTTTTTAAAAGCAAATATTCAACAAAGTCTCTTCCTGGCGGATGAGCTCTGATTTATGTAGGCGCAGAGGGCTTTTTTTTTTACTGCTTAAAGTGAGATTAAGGCCAAGATGGATTGCTGTGAGGCAGCTGGAAAACATGCCTTTGTTTAATACTAACAGTTCTTTTTAGAGGTGAAGGGTCTGACAGTCTCACATAGCGTAAGCTTCTCTTGTAAGTTATGGGAATTGTGTAATTTCCTTCTATCTAGAGTTCTTTCAGAGGTGGGGGGTCTGCTGTAACTTGTAACTTTGATGTAACTTATTAAAATGCTGCTTTCATCCTTTTTTTGGTGCTGACTTAACCTATAAAACCAGGGGCAGTGCACTGATGGAACAGGTTTTGAACTGCCTGGCCGGCCTTCGCAATTCTTGCTCCCTTCGTGACATGATGCATATTTTGATGTTTAAAATCCTAATGTGTCTCTTAAACCCGAATATTGACCCTCTGTTGTCACTAGTTGGGCCCTGGGTGCGCAGCCTCTGTCCGAGCCCCCTCCTTTAGCGCCCGGCCCCGACCCTGGTCTGTTCTCGGCGCCGTGGGGACATTTTCCAGCGTGGGGGAGGGGGGAAGATGGGACTATTTAACCGGCGTTGCGTGAGCTCAGGTGTTCTTCCGCGGCAGAGCCCTGCGCCTATCCCTCCCCGCCGCAGCCGGGTCTCGTTTCGTCACTTCCTGCCGGAAGTGCTGTGCGGGAAGCGGAAGTCGGTGTGTCTGCGGCCGGGCGAGACGGCGGGCCGGGCGGGAGGCGGCGGCGGCGGCGGGGCGATGTCGGCCAGCGCCGTCTACGTGCTGGACCTGAAGGGGAAGGTGAGACCCGGGCCGCGGCGGGCTCCGCGGGGCCGAAGCGCCGGGGCCTCCCTGACCGCGGGGGTCGGGTGCGCTCCGGGGTGTGAGGGGGCCCGGGATGGCGGGGCCCCCCCGGGGGCTGCAAGAGCCGCTTTCCCCTTCCCCGCCCCTCGCTCCAGCCCCGGTTTCCCCTGGCAGTGCGGGTCCGAGCTGTGGCAGGGGAGTCGGGGCCTGTGTCTCCTCCCCGCAGTTGCAGATGCTGCTGGTGGCAGATGTGCCAGCACGGCCCTTGGGCATCGCCTGGGGTAATTAATCTCTGCCGTAATTGGAGGCAGTTTGTCTTGGGGGAGTTGCGTGTTTTCGCACCTTAAGAGCACTACTAGGGCACGGGCAGCGATAGGTGAAGAATAACTCCGGGAAACGTTAATATGTGAGTTTGCAATGAAAGATTAGGAATTGCCTTCTAATCAGCAAAGTGTTTTGGGGTTGCGGTTGGCATTTATAGTATGCACAGAGGCTACAGCGAAGCTTGGTGACATTTTAAAGTTAATTAAAGAGGCCTTCCAAATATTTTGTGTGTTGGTCTTGCGTGGTAGCATCATCTCATGAAAGAAAAAAATACAACAATTTTGTTTCTCTCTTTATAGGTTCTGATCTGTCGGAATTACCGTGGAGATGTGGACATGTCCGAGGTGGAGCATTTTATGCCAATCCTTATGGAAAAGGAAGAAGAGGGGACACTTTCTCCTATTCTAGCACATGGAGGAGTTCGTTTTATGTGGATTAAGCATAACAACTTATATCGTATCCTTTATACTGCAGATAGCTCATGTATGCTGATAAACCAAGTGCTGCTGTGTTATTTTCGGTGTCCGTGTCTAAATGCAAAACTAGAGAATGGGTGAAGTGACATAAGCAAGCTTTATTAAATAAAGTCATTTTATGCTTTACATCGTGTCATGTGCACCAGCAGCACAGGGTGCAGAAAAGTGTTTGTGTTAATTTTACCCTAATAAACTATTTCTCGAATGTTTATCTTCATATCTTATTAGGCCAGAAGTACTGTTAATTAATTAACTTTTAATTTTTTTGGCCGACGCTACTTGCCTAAAGGCTTTTAAAAATGCACTTACTAAACATTTTATTGGAATGGTAACTTCGAATGCATATTCCTGAACATCCTTTATCAGTTGTTGCAACTTCTAAGAAAAATGCTTGTGTATCACTGGTGTTTTCATTTTTATATAAAGTAGTTCAGGTGAGTCCGACTTTTCAAAAGTAACTCTGTTGTCTTTTCTGTTCAATCTAACTCTGATCTAAACAGAAGCACATAGAGCTTTCACGTTGTTCAACAACTCTGTGGTAATAGCAATTTTGCTTTATATTTGATTATTTTATAGAACTATCTTCCTAACCACTAATAATGGAATTGGTATTTTGTAGCTGAGTAGGCAAAGGATGTGACACAATGCTGTAAGTAGTTGCACAAGACCTGAGAACACAGAGGAGACTTGTGAACTTGATGCATGAGTAGTGGCGTACCACATAGATTCTATGTTTGGTTCATCTGTAGCTGGCATGAAAAATATTTTCTCCAGAATAAATATTTTTCATAATAGTTAGAGTTGCTTGTAGGATTCTCTAGCTCTCTTTTAATTGAGGTGGGTTTCCTGAGGCTAATCTTCTGAACAGAATGCTGTTTGTGAATTATGGGGTTTGTTTTGGGGCTTCTTAATTATTATTATTTTAGAATGCAAGAATACATTCTGAACGTGCTGTAGTTCCCCAGTTAATGTCCTCCTTCTTCCCCTCCCTCCTGTCATTTTGTTTCAGGTTTTTTCTGAATATTTCAAGGAGTTGGAAGAAGAGAGCATTAGGGATAATTTTGTTATTATTTATGAGTTGTTAGATGAGCTTATGGATTTTGGTTACCCACAAACCACTGATAGTAAAATTTTACAAGAGTAAGTATCATTCCGTATCACTCACAGTGCCAAATTCCTTGGAAAGTTTTGAGCATTTTTCCATATACAAAAAAATATTTTGGCTTAGTCTAGTTATCAAAATTTAATGCTGGATAAAGTGTAGCTTTGTAGTATCAAACTTCTATTTATTGCTGATGTGAATCTAACATTAAAGGTGCTGCAAAAGTTGCAAAGTATAATTTTCATTTTTTTCGTGCCAATTATGCGGCTGTAAAGGTACATCACTCAGGAAGGTCACAAACTTGAAACTGGAGCTCCACGTCCGCCTGCCACTGTTACAAATGCTGTTTCATGGAGATCAGAAGGGATAAAATACAGGAAAAATGAAGTGTTCCTGGATGTTATAGAGTCCGTTAACCTTTTGGTGCGTACCTTTTAACGAGAATTGTAATAGGAAGTGTTGAAAAGCTTATTGTCCGAAAACCTGCAAGGCTACAATAAACAGTCAGGCTGACTGTGGCTGGTGTACTGTGATGCTCCAAACAGTGTCGGTCATTAAGACTGAGTACCCATAAGGACATCCAGTAGACAGATAATGCCTTACGTGGCTGCACTGGTGATTTCTGATACGTTCTTCACACAACGGGTTGTCAAGCATTGGACCAGGCTGCCCAGGGAAGTGGTGGAGTCGCCATCCCTGGAGGGATTTAAAAGACACATAGACGTGGCGCTGAGGGACATGGGTTAGTGGTGGCCTTGGCAGTGCTGCGTTAACAGTTGGACTTGATGATCTTAAAGGTCTTTTCCAATGTAAACGATTCTATGATTCCTTTCCTGCTCCATCTGTGCCTGTCACCTATTTCTGCTCTACTGGATTAATTTCTTAGAAGAAAGACATCCAAGAAAACCTGGGATGTGGAGATGGGGTGGGAGTGTTGTTTGGTGTCACGACATACCACATCAGAGCAATCTTACCTTTCTCTTCTATTTTGTTCAGGTCAGTGCCAATGGAAACGTATTGCGGAGTGAGATAGTTGGATCCATTAAAATGCGAGTCTTTCTCTCGGGAATGCCAGAGCTGCGCCTTGGTTTAAACGACAAAGTTCTCTTTGATAATACAGGCCGTGAGTATTTCGGTGATGTCTCAGTAATTGTGAAAGATGTTATCTGCAGTCTTACATTTTGGGATGCTTGAGGTTCAGCTGAAAGGATTTGTTCGAAGATGATAGAAATACTCCCTTTGTCAGTATAGAAAACCACATTAGGTCTTGTGTGACAGTACCAAGCACAGGTGAAATACCATGGTAATACATGGAAACCATCTAGGCTTCCTCATCTCTTCTTCATTGGGACTTCTCTAGTCCTACAGACCCGTAGCAAGCTACAGAGGATATTGGCCAAAGAGAGGAATGTGAGCAGACGGCTGCTTTGCTGTGGAACTGGCTGGGATGAGACTTTGGGCGTAAATTGAGTAGCACCTTGAAATGTGTATCTTCTGCTAGGTGGCAAAAGTAAATCAGTAGAACTGGAAGATGTAAAGTTTCACCAGTGTGTTCGTCTCTCTCGCTTTGAAAACGACAGGACAATTTCTTTCATTCCGCCTGATGGAGAGTTTGAACTCATGTCGTATCGTCTCAATACCCACGTAAGTCTGGATGTATGGATCTCGACTGTAGGATTCTATTATATGAGAATGTTTTAGATTGTAGGCAAAATTGCTAATAGCTTTTTCTTGATTTTATTTATATTTTTTTTCTTAGAGTAGTTTTCAATTCAACCGTTCATAGCAAAGCTTTGTGCTCACTCTTTTTGGAGGAAGTAAGAATGAGTTTAAAAATAACTTGGCACTAACTCTCTGCCTTTTCAACTGCTGTTGAAACTGGTTCTGAAATACTGTTCCTGTGATGATTTTTTTTTTTTTTAAGCTAACTACATGATGAAATGTCAAGCACAATGAATTGCTGCACTGACAGCACCAGTATTTATGTCATTTAATTTCATTAGAGCTTGCTAGCCACAGTAATAAGGATAAGCTTTCCTTTTAGAAAAGCAAAAATTCAATGCAGAGAAGGTCTATAATATGCAACCATGACAGGAAACAACAGATGAAAATTTTAAGATTAATTTTTTATTTTAAGAGTGGTGGTTTGAATTAGAGTCATTTTTAGGGCTTGTGATAGTTCAAGCCCTAGTGTGTTAAATTACCAAATATTTTGGAATGCAAGTGTTTGTTATTAGTCTGAGACATACCTCTTTAAGCCTATAATTCCTGTAATAACACTTGGTCGTTGGTACATCAATGCTTGTTCATGTGTTTTGGGTTTTTTTTTTTTTTAATAAAAACACAAGTTGTTTTATCATTTCGAACACCACAGGCTTTCTGTTTTCTGTGGGGTTCACGTGTGGAGTGTAGCTTTGTGGAGAAGCAACACTTTAATGACTGTGTCAAAGTAAAACCTACAGCTGTGAGGTGTTTTTCCCCCTTAGGTAAAACCACTGATCTGGATTGAGTCCGTGATTGAAAAACATTCCCACAGCCGCATCGAGTACATGATCAAGGTCAGAAGTTCTAAACTCATTATGGCTGATTTTAGTCTTCTCTCTTCATTTCTTTTCAAAGCTTGGCCAGCACTATGTGTATTTTTGTACAAGTATTTAGTACTTCTGTGGGACTCACATCTTTTTGAAAACTTGATTTGTAAGTTACAATTTCTGCGTTACGGTTCTGTTTCTCAGAGTGTCGATAGGGCTGGAGGGGAATTGTGTCTCTCGCAGCTCTCTGAACTCACCAGTATTATGGAAATAATGCTGCTTTTCCGATTTTTCTTCTTCAGGCAAAAAGTCAATTTAAGCGTAGATCAACGGCCAACAATGTGGAGATTCACATTCCAGTTCCAAATGATGCAGACTCGCCAAAGTTTAAAACCACTGTTGGAAGTGTCAAATGGGTTCCAGAGAACAGCGAAATCGTCTGGTCCATTAAATCTTTTCCAGTAAGTGTTATTTTTAGTCTTATCGCCTAATAGTGTAATAATTACTTAGTGTTAATATTTTGTGAACATTCAGACTAAAGCAAATTCTAATGGTATCAGAGGAGTAGTACTGTCCTCTTCCTCTTTTCCCTTGGTTGAGGGCTTGGAACTCGCTAATACGTGTTTAAGAAACTGTTTATATTTTTTGTTTAACTGGGATGATTTTTCAGAACTGGGTTAGGGAGCAGATTTTTGAGCTGTGTCTGTGGATGGTGTAATTCCTTGGCCTAGATCTAGCAGCAGCTGTTTTCGTTTGTCAGGCTGTGCTTCTTGGGTGGTTCCATGAGCATGAGCTCTTCCAAACGCTCGTGGTGCGGCAGTGCAGCGCCCTGTCAGCATTGCATCAGTGGCACCAAAAAAATGAACTTTTGTTGTTGTTGTTTTCCTCTTGTCTTTGAGTACGAATCTGGTCTTAATTTGATCTGCATCTTAAAAAAAATAAGTGTTTTGTTTTTAAAATAAAAACAAGCGCTCACTTTTAAGCCCTAGAGAAGAGCTGAAGTGAACAGTGGAGTTCAGCAATTTGACATTTGTATCGTTGCAAGGGTTTTTATTTTCTGTTTCAAGAAGGAAAAAAAAACACACCACATCTGTCCCTTTTGGGTAGGGTGGAAAAGAATACCTGATGAGAGCTCACTTTGGACTTCCCAGTGTTGAAGCTGAAGATAAGGAAGGAAAACCTCCCATTAGTGTGAAGTTTGAGATTCCATATTTCACCACTTCAGGAATCCAGGTTAGTAGTTGGCAATAGAAATGCTGCGAAGTTAACATGCAAGGCTCTGAACACACGAGTTTTTCTCATCTTCTTGGTGATTCCTGTTCAATGTTATCCATAAAAATTATTTTTGACCCCAAAAATATTTTTTGCCAGTTGACTTTATTTCTTAACATCTCTTTCTTTCCAGGTTCGCTACTTAAAGATAATTGAGAAGAGCGGCTATCAGGCTCTCCCCTGGGTCCGTTACATTACCCAGAATGGAGGTAAATGGAAAGCAGTAAGCTGTAGACGTCTCCCACTTGCGCTTTTTGTTTCTCCAGCATACACCTACAGACTGAAACACACAAAACCGGTTTGCTCGTATTCTTGAGTACTAAACTGTACGGTTTAGACACATGTTAGATTAAGGTGTGCTGCTTTTTCCAGTCACCTTTTTTGGTGTCTTAATAAAAGACCCAGTGGGATAGTTCAGTAATGCTGCTGAAGTATTTTGTAATTAAGATGGGATTCAGTGAGGTTTTTGGAGTATGAATTTAAAAAGAAATTGCTCACACGTATCATTCTGCCAGCTCTAAGGTGTGTAAGACACTGTCTACTAAAAGATACTCAATCGTTTGCAAGTAAAAGCAGTGGGGGTTTGAGGTCTTTGCTTTTTGTTGTTTTTGCTAATTAACTTCTTCCTGACTTGGAAGCATGAATGCCTGCAATTACCTCGGTAGCTTTAGAGCCCGTTTTCATGGCCATTCTACACAAAGATCTGGTTTTATTTCATATTGCTTCGTCCCGACGTGCTGATCTGCTTTACTGCCCTCAGTGAGACAACTTACTAAAACTGGGGTTTTGGGGTTTTTCTCCCTTTACAGACTACCAGCTTCGAACACAGTAAAGCACCTCGCAAGCACCACAGACGACAAAACTTCAGGCCTAGAATTTGTTTGCAGAAGCCTCTGTGGTCCTGAGAGCTGTGAATGTTGTTGCCAAGGGTCTCGTTTCTGCAGTCTTGGATTGGCAGGCGAAAGATTGGAAATTTACTGTTTTCAATAATGTGTTTGAGCATTTGAACCATTAGTGTTGATTGTGTGAATATTTATTTCATTCTTAGAACATGCTGATCTTGCTGCTAAATGCTAATTACATTAGGAGTAGCAGTTACCTTGAGGAGCCAGGAATACAGACCGAACCTTGAGAATGTCTTGTCAATGCCTCGTCCGTTACATTCGCAAAGTTTCTCCTATTCGTGTTATAGGATCTCTAAAGACGTTGGCAGCGTTACGCTACAAATTAGGGAGACGATTGTGCAATTAAATGACTGCTGAACACTTAGTTGTATTTAGCCCAAGGTATTTATTTTTTTTCTGGGCATATGGGTGCCTTAACTCATTCAAAGCTGTTAACTTATAAAAATTTACAGAATGAGTTGAAACTATCTGAAGTCGAAAAATGCTATTTGCTCTTTTTGCATGGTTTCAAACCAGTTAATCTGACAGAACAATTTCAAGTTGAAGGGTTTGGGAACAAAAATATGGGTGTGTTAAAGACTAAGTTAACCGAGAACAAGAGAGCGCAGAAGTAAATGTCTCTGGGAACATCTCTGTGGAAGCACGATGATTGCGAGCTCGAGGCAGTCGAAGTGCAGACCGAAGAGTTTCAACCCTCCGATACCCCTGGGGCATGCAAACCCCATGCCGATTGACTAGCATTTGCTTTTTTCTTTTTAATTTCTGTTCGTAAGGCAAGTTCAAAACTGTGATGTGTAGGCATAAGACCTTAGATTAATAATTAAAAAAGAAAAAAGACCGAACAATTTTGGAGGTGATGAAACTTGGTAGGAAGATGGGGCTTTTATTATTATTTTTCCAGATAATAGTAATATACTCCAACCTCTTCCTGAAATTGATTGTTGTTTATGAAAAGGCTGATAAAAATACCGTTGCCATCTTTCTTCCAGCTTGCCTTTGTGTTAATTTAGGGTAAATATTTCCCTTTTTTGCTATAGTTTGCTAGAATTGTTTAACGTTGTTTGCCCTAAGGGGGATGCTTGCTTTCTCAGTCTTTTCCAGTTGTTAGCAACTAGTATTATAACTTCCTGGCAGAATGGGTAACAGTTCAGAATGTTATACTTAAAGGTATTATTTTTTTTTTACATGCCGTTTCATTTTTTTCTGAGAAGCTAAGATTGGCATGGGTGTACATAGTTATTTTGATTTTTCAGAAAAATTTTGACGGTTATCAGTATTTTCTTTAAACAATTTTTTAGAATGTTTTGGGTTGAATTTAGTACTCCTGACACGCTAAACTTAAACCACCGAAATCTAAATATATGTCCACAAACGTGATGTAATACACCGTGTGCAGGGTTCTCCACACCACTCTGACAGTCCTTGACTCTCCCTCAAGATCGAGAAGTCCTCGTCCCCACAAAATCCATGTAGGCTATGTAGAGATATCTGTGCGTACAGTAGATACTATGAGCAAAAAATCAACTAAAATGCCCTGAGATGCAGCTGCTGTAACGTTTCAGGAAGACCTGCCTCGGAAAGGCCTGACCTCGGAAGGCCCCTGGGCAACGAGCAGAGCTGCTTGGCCAACGGTAGGTGTGGACGCGGCGATTCTGCAGGAGGGTTACTGTAGTTGTCACCCCACCAGCTTGACGCTGAAACAAACTAAATCGTCTTGTTCGAGATTTTGGTTCCGCTACTCGTTTTCATTTGAACGATTAAGCTTATGACTGGACTCAACACTTTTATATTAAAACTGTAACTGGTTGACAAATCGCTTTCTGATGACTCTGTTCTTCAAAGTGTTCGCTTTAATTATTTGCCTGTACAATGTGACTTTTAATAGCTTCATTTATATTTCTGTTGAAAGTTGTATCTTGCAGACCAGAACAGTGTTTTTCTCATATTTTGTTGCAATTTGACTTGATTTAGATGATGGGGCATCAGCTGTGCTTGTCCAGGAAATAATAAAGGGCAAAAAGTCCTCTTGGAATCAGTTGTGCCTCACTTGCTCTTTGGTGGGTTGTCTCCAAAATTTGCCCATGCAGCATAAAATTGGTGCTATTTCAGCGGGCAGCAATGGGGGGTCCCTGGGAGCTCCCGCAGGCGGAGGGCAGGAATGGAGAGGTGGGACGTTATTCCAGCACAAGCTCTTGTTCAAGAAGTAACTTTGGGTTTGGTACGTTTTGTTCTTGGAGCAACTGCTAAACCTTTCTGTTCTCTGCCTAATGTGGAAAAATGTAAATTTGATGGTCTGCCACTATGGTACAGGTAAGTGCCGAATATAAAATACTTTTAAAAGACAATTTGCATAATTCAAATAAGTGGTAAAGTATCTCATCTGTGTTTTCAGCCCGGTGTGGTTTCCTAACTCTGTTACCTGGAATTTGGAACAGTAAAAGACTAAACTTCTTCGGTGGCTCCGAAAACACATCTCCGCTCTAGCACTAAGCCCGCAGTGATTAAATCTCCGCCGGCTTCTTTCTGCAATCGGCTGGGAAGCAGCTTATTTTCCTTCAGCAGCAGGAAGCGTCGCCCCCCTCCCTCCCCAGCATGCGAAACTAAGCTCACGTACGCGTTGTTTAATCGCGAACTGCTCAGGTAACTGTTCCCCTGGGGGCGTCAGCGGCGCTCCCCCCGGAGGAACTGGGCAGCGGGGCTTCCCGCAGCGGGGTGCGCGGAGCGGGCGCCTGGGCTTTCCCGGGGTGAGCGCTGGCACAAAGCACTGCCGGGGCCCCCCCCCTGCCCTCCCCTGCCCTCCCCTCCCCGCCGCGGCCGGCTCTGCCGGCAGATGGCATCGCGAGCGCGCCCGTCACTTAGCGCAGTCGCTCACTCGAACGCTGGGTACAAAATGTGTCTCTGGATTTTGGAAGGTATCGTTTTAGTGCCGGTGAGCTCATTTAAAAAAAAAAAAAAAAACTCAAAAACTCTCTCTATATTATTTTTTTAGGCTTATGCGGTATGATTTTTGGAGTTCTGTAACAACTTAGTTTGGTTTGACAGTTCTCTCGTAAGGCGCTCGCTCGGGTTGCTCTCGCGTGGCTGGCGATGGCGACGCTGCGGAGCGGAGGCCGTCGGCGCAAAGGGCAGGGATGGGCCACGCTCACGCCACGGGCGCAGCTCGAGTCGGACACTGGTGGTGGTGGACGTTGCTGGGGCGCGAGTTAAGACAGCTCATGGTCTGAAAGCTCCTGTTTGATACAACATATGAGAGAGGGTTTTTTTTCTTTTTCCTTTTTTTTCCCCCCCCACTTAATTACCTCTAGAGAAAACTAGTTTTGTCTCAATAGAAGAAGCCAGAACCTACCACCCAACCACGTACAACGGGTGCATTGGAAAAGCTTCGTCCCACCTCTGTCCTCCAGCTGGGAAGATTTTCATTGCTTTTCTTTTATGTGTTTCTGCTCTTCCTCATTGCCAGCCTTTTATGCCTGTATACTGTTCAAACTGCTTATATTTACTTCCCGACTCTAATCTGAGCTGATTTTGTCTTCTAAAACATCCTTACACGGAACGAGAGACAGTGTGACTTTAGCCACAGTGGGTTTGGGTTGGGTTAAGCGCTTGCACCTGTTTGTTTCTGACTGTATTTTGTGACAAGAAATGGGCTAAACCTTGGCACCTCTCTCTCGGTCCTGTGCCAAGCGCAGTATGTTGCAATTCGTTCAGCGCCTTTTTTTTTTCCCCTCTGTGGTTGACACCCACTGCTGTTTGTAATTTAGCGGCCCTGGCACTGCGAGGGTTGATGGCCTTGCAGAAAATAGCGTGAGAGAGCGAAGTTAAGGGACAATACGCATAATCTTAATTGCTGTGGTAATTAATTATACACCGATGTCACTTATGCTACAGGAGAACCTGTTCTGAAATCGTGAACGATCGTAAACCTTTTTTCCAGTGAATTTTGTGCAAGCCGGAGTGTCATATAAGTCATGCCCTCCCGGCACACAGATAGAACTTGTTTCTCTTGCAGTTACGGCACGTTGTCTTGACTCAGCGTTTAGGAAAGCACAGTTAGTCACAGCGCTCGCCCCAGTCAGATGCAGGAGGTTCCCTTTTGTAGTTATTTCGCGTTGTTATTAGCGCAATAGTTAAAGACTTCGGGTCCTTCTGTATTTCCTCCCCTCCCGGGGCTGGGGAACTGGGCTGGAGCTTCGACCTCTTTGGCTTGGGCAGCGCAGGGTCCGTGGCCAGCTCTGGCCCTGGGCTCTCCAGGACGTCACCGTTGCTCGGGGCAGCAGCGTGTCCCGCTCTCTTCCTTGCGCACCAGCTCCTAAATGGGAAAACGTAATGTGTTTGTAAAGATGGGGAGTTGTAGCAAAACTCTGTTGTGTTTGTTCTGAAAATGAAGGATTCTTGTTTTATTAGGAGGTGTTCCGGGCTAAGTTCACAGGAACTTGGTGCAAACGGCCATCTGAGACGGGGGTCGTCAATAGCCCTGCCAGATCAATGGCATCGCAGGGGAAGACGAAAGCCACTTCTCCCACTTCAGCTGTTCTGCCGCTCCGTGGTTGTTGGCAGACGGGCTGAACCAGAGGATTTGGATAATTTTGAGTTTAATATCAGAAACGATGCCCAGCTTAACCTTATGACCTCTCTCTCCTTCCCCTTCTCCCTCGAAGCTGCCAGCGTTTCTTTATGCTCATTCTGGTCCTGTTGGCGGCCCGGGCAGTTGCAGCTTTGCGCTGATGCAACTGGTGGTGCTGGAGGTGGAATTACTCTGGGTTATCCTCAAAAAAATTACGGACTAGAGCCTGGAGCCTCCAAGTGCATTTGCAGGCTGACGGTCATATAAATAAGCAGAAACAGGCCCGAATCAAATGATCAGCAACGTGAAGAACAAGACGCTCCCAAAGTCAGCGTGCTGGGCTACGGCCTGTTCTGGAGAAAGTTTTGTAGGCTTAGTTCAAATCTTGGCTGTGGATTTGTACCTTGGATCAAAGTTTTGTTGCAGGCCCTTCTCCAATATAAAGCAAAGAAATGTAGAACAACAAATATCTAGTGAAATCCAAACACAATCTGCTCTATGTTATGCTACAAAAATGAATGAACTCTGCCTCCCACCCTCTCCCACTGTGACTTGCTGTGAATAAGCACTGCTCAAAGGAAACGATTGCAAGAAGTTCTGCCTCTTTCCAGCAGGAATAACAATTGAGCAAGAAAAAAAGCGCTGACTAGTTTTATCTCTGCTCTTCCAGTTGGGCAGGTACAGGTGAAGAGCAGCATTGAAAGGACTCGCCCTTAGCACAGAACTAAAGCCCAAGTATTCAATTATAAGGCTTTAAAAATGTTTTTCCATTAAGCTAAGAAGAACTCTTTTCTGATCTGAGACTTTCTTACACCCTCAGAAGCAGCATGGTGGTTCCACCATGGCTTTTGAAGGACAGAGGAATATCTAGGGAAATCAGGCAGACTAGGCTAAACCCGTACATTTCTTATTTACGAATCTTCGAGCCACTGGGTTACAAGTCACGACGTACCCGGTGGGTCGCAAGGGAAGGCTCCGCAGAGTGATTCCTGAGGGGCAGACTCTGGATTGCACTGTTGGCAAACCAGGAGTCAAGCCTGTGCTCCAAATCACTCCGGGTTTTTTCCACTTTAAGCCTTAGTTCAAGAGCTTGTAGAAGCTGTTGGTTCCTCCCCATGTTCTGGTGAGCGTAAATGTGCTCCTGCTCCTGCTGGCGACGAGAGATCCCTGCGTCCCACACAGTCCAGGAGTGAGCAGAGGTCCTGGGTTTCTCGTCCTGTCAAGATTTAGGAGGTTTTACCATAAGGGCTTTGTGAGTGGGCTGGCAAATACCAGTTGGGTGTCAGGTGGGAGATCTCGCTTGTGCATTAGAAATAGACTGTTAAGAGGTGACATAATACCCAAATCCAGATGCAGTTTTGTATTTTCAAGAAGCTCTTCCTTAAAGCTCCGCAGTGCTGCATTCCAGGCTGCGTATCGGCCGCTGCCGCCGTCTGGCCAAGGAGATGCCACAAAGCTACGCAGACAGCAAGAGTGTGAAGAGCCTTCGGTGTAAAAGTTGGATAAAAGGTCTGGGGGACATAAGGAGGTCTGTTTAGAAATGCCAATCTTATAAACAAATGAAATCTGCTTTTTAATCTTCAAACATAAAAAGCCAGTCTATACGTGGAAAAGGAATGTTTAAAACTGACAACAGAAAATATTACAGTGTAAAATTCCACCTTTTCACCGCATTTGCTTGGAAAAGGACCCGCGAGTCGAGCAGCGCCCCGTGGCGGAGGTAGGAACCCTTTGCGAATACTGCGGAGCCCTCGAGGCTCCGGCCACCTCTAATTGCTCCCAGGCCAAGAGCGAGCGCATGGCTCCAGAATGAGTGTTTATTTTCTTGCTGGCTTATTTATTAAAACAAAAGCACAAGACAGAGCGCTTCTACGTGTTGTGAACTCTACAATTGTTAAAGTTTCCAAGAGGTCACAAGGGTCCCAGATAACATTAGCAGCTAAGTGCGATGTTGTCCTTCTGCGTTATCAACAGGAAACATCTTTACCAGCACAGGAACTACAGCTTTGTAATTGGCCTGGTGCAAGAACATGACAGTATTTTCTCATCCTATCAGGACTCGGATATTTTGGGAGCTGGTATATAAAGCTCGCAGCACACAGTGTCTTTTGGACATTAGGAACAGGTTCATGGCAGAAATCAGTGTGCTTTGCTATTTTAGTAGTTGCTATAGTTGCAGCATGAATGATTTTTCTTGCCCTGCATGCTTCAGGGTGGTATTTCGTTACAGTTCGTACGTATATTTTTATTATTTGAGTGCAGATGGACATATTTAAAGTAATGAACGTGGTGATACAAGCCTTGTAAAGAAGCCTTTAGCAAATAAACAACGAATCCATAAATCATATCAATGCAGGCCTTGTTTAGCTTTCATTAAATACTCGCAGACTTCTATGGTGCGGGATTGAGCTCCCTCCAAGCAAATTTCAGATTCACTAGATGATAAAATGTTGTATTTGGGCTCTGAAATAAGAAGCGTTCCATGCACTGAATGATCTATGTGTTGAAAGGAACAGCCCTTCTGTCTCACGGCAAAAAGTCCAGCAACGGCTATAACGAGTATTAGATCAGAGCAAATAGCGTTTAAATGGAGCTGTAAAGAGCTGAGCTGGAAGGGGGCCAATATCGCAATTAATATTCCGTACAGAATTACACCACTCGCTGATTATAGCAAACCTCATTCGGACCATTTGATAAAGCTGGAGCGGTTTTTCCGTGGCTGCCGTCGCTGTTTTCATCCAAAGTAACTGTAACGACCGAGAAGGAAAAACGACAACAGCAAACCCCCAGCACGACGATAACCCAAAATTTGTCCTAAAAAGTGCATAATGAGACATTTTAATAACTGGGGGGTTGTTTTAATCCTTCAGAATAAACAGCACTACGCAACCTTTACTGCACTAACCCATGGCTGCTCTTCTAGCGCTCCCAAAGTCAGATTTTTCTAACTTTCACTCTTACTACAATTTTTGTTAAACATCCCTTGCCTTCAGAAATGGCTGCTCTTGCTGTATAGCAAATCCTTTGGTAGAGATGGGCGAAGGGATCGGTTTTGTTATTGCTAAAACTGATTTCTGCCACGGGGAAAGTGGGGATTTTGTTTTCCATTTCAGCACTTGGTTGGTCACAAAGCTCCACGTGGCACCGCGGCATCCCTGGCCCATGCCATGGCTCTGGATTGCTCTGCAAACTTCTGTCCCCAAACTTATCTCCGTGTATTGTGTCAAATACCAAAAATATCAGGGGCTGGTGACAACAGGAGTTATTTCCGAGGGACTGACACAGTGCATAGATGGGACGTTGTAAGAGGGTTTTTTCCTCCCTCTGGCTCACTCTTGCGACACACCGATGGAGGTGGCGGCGAAGGAGGGAACGTTTTGGTCTCCTGACTCCAGCGTTTGAGTACCCCAGCTCTCCGAGGCAGCACTCTTGAAGCAGCTTTCTTTTCTCCAAGCAGTGTTTTGTGACAGTACAGCCAGAGGGGTTTAGATTAATGAAGTGAAATTTTTTTTGTAGCAAGCACAAGATTTAATTTTTTTTTTTTTTATTGGGGCAGGAACATGAATTCGGCAGAGAAAAGAAACAGCAGCTGCAATGGCTGGAAGTTAAAGCTCAGCAAAGTCAAGTTAGAAAAGAAGCGTTTGCTTCCAGAAGAGTGTGTGTGTTTGCGTGCGCGTGTTTGCTGCTGGAAGAATTGATGTGGGGCAGAGCTGAGAGGTCCTTGCGTGAAGATGGGGGTATCTCCTCCAAAAGATGCACCTTCTCCAACAGCTGCAGTCCCGGAGCTGCGGCTCGTGTCCGTGGGGTGGGCTCTGTGCGGTGCATGTTATTAAAGGTGATGCTATAAAGGACCGTAGTGGTCCCTCGCCTCCAAAACTTCAGAGTAATCCTTCCTCGAGGTTTTTTTCCCCTGCTGAGCTCATCAAAGCTCCTGCCCTCGCAACAAGCCACACACCTCCACTCTCAGTTTGAATTTCCTGCAGGTGCCATGGGACATCCCCGGCTGAGAGCGGGGCACCGGGCGCTGAGTCAACGCGGAGGGAGGCTGGTGCCCGGGTGCCTCCGTGGGCAGCCCGCGGCAGGATTACGTCTGCTCTCGGAGAACTTCTCACCCACGTTTCCTGCACAAATCCCGGGTGAGAGTGGCGGTCGTGCGAGGGCACGGGGGAAGCCAGCGGCGTGGGAAGGCATGACGGCACACGGTATGTCCCATGCCTTCTTGGGCAGCTGGTACCAAAAACGTTCCATTCTCTGCCCTCCGTCCACATACACAGCCCACTGCTGGAAATATCGCCTCTTTTTTTGGACTGAATACCAGGTATTTTCCCCTTTCCCCCTCCGGCACTTTGGTCACCCTATCCTTTGACACATGGGTTAGAAGCTGCTGGCTTCGTGCTTGCGTGGGGGATGCTGGCCTCACGTCTGCTGGCTTCCGACCACCTCCTCTCTGCAGACCCACAGAGTGAGAGCGAACGTAAATGTTACAGCTGCTTTTCCCTGCATCCCTAGTACATTTCTGAAGGGAAGCTTTTTATGGTCCAACATTTAATCGTGCCCCATGCTGGATCCCATCAGCCACAGCCTTCAGCTCAGAGCCATTAGAAAGCGCCATAAGCAGGGGAAACATTTCAAGACTGTATCACAAATGCGGGGCCATCTCAGGGCGCAGGAGGAATTAGCAGGTGCCAGTCACAACAAATTTGCACCAAGATCTTTTTCTGGCGGAGGGAGTGCTGGTCCCCAGGCTGCCCAGCTGCTGCAGAAGAGGCTATTTGCAAGCAGGGCACTGCACCAAGCCCGTGTCCTAAAAAGCAGAGCTTAAAGGGCTTGGAATAAACCTGCTGGAGCTTGTGCAATGGGGCATGACCGAGCTGTGCCGAGCAAAGGTTTGCATTGTGGTGGAGCCTGGCAAAAGCTGTTGCTGTTAACTGGAGCTACCAGCGCGGAGTCGGTGCTGTCTCCGAAGGAAACGCGAGTACGGCTGCGCTTTGCTCACAAGAAGGGTGAGGCACCCTATTTAGATTGAGCAAACCAAACCTTCTGCAGGGCTTCGAGAGGCTGCAAAGCACAAAGTTTGTAGCACCCTCAGGGTGGCGAGGTGTCTGGGGCTGCGATGCTTCGCCTCTTTTTTTTTTTTGGGTGGCTCCGTCACTGCTTTTATCTTGATCTACAACAGGGGAAGGATAGTTGTAGCTAATTCCCACGGGCCTGCAGAGCATCAATGAAATAAATTGGAAAAGCTCCTTAGAGAAAGGCAGGGAAGGACTGCCGTCAGCGTGGCTGAAAGTGAAAAGGCTGAAGGCCTTTGGCCCGCACGGGGAGGAGACCATCTTCTTGTTTTTCTGATACTCTTGAAGAGAAACAAACAGCTGCTTTTCGTTTTCTGTGTTGACCAGCACGGTGGCTTCAGCAGGGGCGAGCCACGGGGCCACTGTCGCAGCCGTCGCGATGGTGCTCGGGGCTGGGCTGAGCCCGTCTCTGGGCTGTCGGTGGCACCGCTCAGCAGGAGCCAAAAGCACCCAGGAGCGGGGAGAGGGGCTGGGACGCGGTGGGGGGAAAATGTCCTGAATATTAATTTTTATGAGAAAAAAAAAAATACAAAAAGACCCCTACAACTCCAGCTTGTTTTAGCTGGATTGCCTTTTTAGACATCGTTAGACCGAAAGCAACTGGGCACCTGTTAATACCCATTCCCGTACTGGGGCGTTTAACCCCATTTGCGCTAACAAAGAGCCAATGCTGAGCTCGGTGCAGAGCATAAATGAACTGTTTCTGTAGAAAAATACACTCTTACAGTCTTCTGTAAAAATACCTTTGGGCAAAACAGATTATTTTGACTTTGGACACCATCATTCACGAAACGCTACGCCACAAGTTTGGTCTGAAGGAAACCACACACGATTTGACTCTTTTATCTCCTATCAGCGGCGGAGAGCTCGGTGCGGTTACAGTTCTCCTCATTTCTGAGAAGAGAGGATCATATTTAATCATT
Organism: Rissa tridactyla; assembly: GCF_028500815.1. Lineage (NCBI taxonomy): Eukaryota > Metazoa > Chordata > Aves > Charadriiformes > Laridae > Rissa > Rissa tridactyla. The sequence goes on from NC_071487.1 coordinate 875,241, forward strand.
GTGTCAGTTGGCACAAACACCGTGTTTGTAGTGAAATGCTAAAAAACAGCACATTTATCTTTCCCTTGATCAAGATTTGTACGATAGAAGCTCTTAACGTTAAAACTCATCAGTAATGAAACATTTGAAGGGCTCAGCTACCCAGCTTGTTTACTGTAGCTTATTTTAAAGAATGGTTTGACATCTCCTGCCTAATATAACAAATACAATATCAGTAATCTCCACCCAAGGGCATTCGTTCCTTGGCAGACTTCGCTCTGGCTCTAAGATATTATTCCTGGACTTTTTTTTGCGGGGGGGTGGGGGAGTGACAACAACTAACTTGCTTCACTGAGCAGCACATTTCAAAATCCAAAGTGCCTGTAGGGGTTGCCTCATAGCACGTCCTTACCAGCTGCGCGAGTGGAGAAGCCAAGAGTAATTTGGAGGGGGAGAGAGATTCTGCAGCCCGGGAAAAGCGCTGTGATTCCTGCTCCGACCCACACCAGAGGGGCCAGAGAGTTTCACCCGCCGGTTCCTGCGCTGCAAAGCTGAGATACGCTATTGCATACGGCGATACGGCATGACGCGCTGCTTAAACGGCCCTAGTATTGACCTGCCCTGATTCGTATCATTTTATTGGCACTGACTTGCGCTGGTATATGGAGAAGTCCCAAGCACAGGAAAGCCCCCCCTGCACCACAAAGTGGACAAGTGCCGAAGAGAACCCCAGGGCAGTCCGTGCCCTAAAGAGCTCGCGTACCACTCGCCTTTAAACCTGGCGGGGTTTGAATCTCTGTTGTAGGGCCAGCATCTGTACGATACGCGCCTTGCCAGGGACAGCAAAGGCTGAGAGCTCAAGGAGACATGCAATGAGTTTTGTGTGTGCTCAGACTGCAGTTTCAAAGAGGACAATAAATTCAAAGAACTCCTTTTCTGCAGGAAAGGCTATTTGAACTTTCAGGACACCAACAGGAGGAGGTGACGCCAGGGTCCTTCTGCCTGGCACCCAGGCGCTGCAAGGACAGGGGCTCTCATGTCCTTCCAGCAGCATCTCGCCCAGCCACAGCAGCACCCACCAAATCCAAAGGAAGAAGGAGTACTTCTAATAGTCACGCCGATTTACGCTGTGTCAGCTCAGCTCCTGCATCAGGTGCTGTAACAGCAGCTCACGGTTCACAGGACCATTGCTTTCGTAGAGGTTTGAGTTTCGGTGGTTTCTAACGACTTGTTCAGTTGATATGAAAATGTGGAGGAGTTTAAAACTCAGCTGTGCTTTTGGCAAAACCCAAGCCAAACAGCCGATACACAAGGCAGTGCTTAGCCTGCACCGTGTCCCTGAGAAGACTCGTTATCACCCCGAAGCTGCCTGTTTTCCCCCTGCCACCGAGATCCCATGGCCACACTGGTGCCAGTGGCTCCTTGGGCCACGCTTTGCAGGATCATCCCTTTTCCGAAGCATCTGGGGTGAAAAATTGAGCTGCTCCTCTGCTGCCACGAGCCCATTTCCTTGGGAAGCGCCGCCACAGGGCCAAAGGCACAGGCAGTGGCATGATGGAAAAGGCACGGCGTCGGCATCGCATCTCGTAGCAACCCTCCCCGCACCACAGCATCCCAGGAGGCATGGGATTGGCTTCCAAGCGAAAAAAGCCCAATCAAACAAACCCATCCAGATGAACTCAGGACAGCCAGCTCCTGAGCGTCCCGGCGGTGGGGTAACCCCGCGGGCAGTTGCCTTGTGCTGCCATCTCCCACCTTTGTAAGGCGGGAGCCTTGGCCGGGCTGTCTCGGGAGGTTTAATCGGAGCATGCTTGTTTTGTGCCATGTGTTGCTCAGCTAGCGATGGTAGTTATACACACATGATACATATTTACACATACAACAAGGGGGGTTGTGGCGTTTTTTTCCCCAAAAAATATATTGAAACATTTAATTCTGAAAACATGCACTATGGCTAAATAGCTTCTTTTTGCATACAGGTCTCTGTCTACAGAGTCGAGAGCCCTTCTCCTACGGTAACCGTCCTCCAGTGCGCCGCTCAGATAAAATCCTTGCATTCGTATATGTGTGTGTGTGTGTGCACACGCATGTAAATATAAGTTATATATAGAGAGAGGTTATACGTATGTAATTTAGTCAGAATGCAATGACTTAACTGTGCTTGCTCTAAAAACGAAGTACCAGTAAAAGATGAGTTATGATGTTATAAATCTCCATCAGTCAGGAAACTGGACCCAAGCTAACATTAACAATTGCAGCACCTCATATGTACTGTCCAGGACAGTATTTTATAGAAAAGCAGAAAGCGCTGAGTGAAAAACAAAGCCCAACCCGTGGCCAGCACAGGCAGCTTTCTCACTCGCTGCGCGCAGGGAGGGAAACAACTTTCATTTACTTGGCGGCTGCGAGGGAGCAGGTGTGCAGCCTGCGGCCGGCCGAGCTGGAGCTGTGTCACGGTGAGGGTCAGGGAAATGGGACCAGGGATGTGCACGTAGCTCAGTCTCATGCTCAGATGGCATTTTGTTGTAACCTGGACGCTTTTCTCTCTCTGGAGGCTTTCTTCTCTCCTGTCTTGGTGCACCTCAGAAGGGAGGAATTGAATGTCCCGTTAGAGTAAACCGAGAGCTAATGCTCATACGGTTGATTTAATACTTTGATACTATGTTGATTAAACCCAGATCCAAATCCTAAAGACAAAGCCATACATCCTGAAACATTAAAAATGCTTTATTTCATCTGTCATCCTGTATTGGAGTATTCTGAGCGTCTCAGGAAGGCTTGAGCTTCCTTGGGCACGGCCATTTGGGCTGGATTGCCAAAGGAGCATCTCTAGAGACCCAGGATGAATCTACCCCACAAAAAGACATTGCTGTGCCATAGCCCCCAGGCTGGGAACCCAGGAAAAGGGCAGCTCGAGCAAACATTGGTAGAAAGAAAAAAAAAGAAAACAAAACTTGGGGGGAGGGAGGGCGGTTGGCCAAACACATCTCTCGAAGTTTTTCTGCAGGTGGCTTCAGTTTCAAAGCTACTTGTGTCCTTTACTACAGAGTATGTGGCTGTCCACAGCCCCTTGAGGTTTAGTGATCTGGAGCTAATAGCAGGGCTTTACACAGACGCGCGGCAGAGAGCACTGGCAGTCCGGAGGCCTGCAAAACACCCGGGGTGGATTCAATTACAGCTTTAAGATGAGCAAGTAAAGCAGCAACAAAGGACCGTAGCTTCAGCCTTTGAAATGCCAGTTTACAGCATGAAGGCAGTGAAAAATAATACTTAGTTAACTTCTTGTTTAGGAAAAAATAGCAGAACACTTCCTTTAATGACACATTAGCCAACAGTGGTGCTTTTATGACTCTTTCGTAGTTACCGATGAATCACTGGATGGAAGCGCGAGGACAGACTGTTCCTATCTAAAGGTTGCCGTCCTGGTGGTTCACCGTCACCCGAAACAAGGTGCGTCTCTTGGTCTTGCTCTCCCTCATGTCATCATCATCAGCAATTCAGCTGGTCCAAGCTCTTGCAGGGCTGATCAGCCCCAGATCACCTCTGATAACCCCAGAGGTCTGTATGTCACCAGCAGAGACGTGGGCGAAGGCAGCTCCATCCCCGGAGCAGGCTCTGGGCTCTCGACACCCTCACGGCCAGCATTACGGTGTGCCACGGCCAACCTTACGGTGTGCCACTGCCACCGCACCTCGTGCTTCCCGTCATGGCAAGCCAAGGTGTCTCTGGAGCTTATCAGGCTTTTCTTCCGTTGTATTCCCTCCTAATGCAGTTCATATGTTTATAGACATTTCCCTTCACAGGCATCCGTTCTTTCCAAATTCCTTACATTTTAGATTATATATCCTTGGTTTTGATCTTTTGCATTAAAAAAATGCTTTCATTTGAAGCTTAATAGTGAGGACTCAGTGCATCTGCCAGAGTTCCTGGCACAGCCAGCGTCCTGCAGGAGCAATTACTTTCCAGTGAGTCTCTAAAATTGCTTATTTACTTTCACTTGTATGCCAAAAATACTTTAAAATCAGGACAGTATTTTCCAGTTACACAATCACCAGAAATATCTTGAATCCATACACTTCCACTGTGGTTCAATAGTCAATCTGAAAATAGTCAGAACCGTTTATAAAGTATGTAAAAAAGTGTTCTCTCCCAGAATTCAGGCTTCAGAAGCACAGCTCCGTGTGTCCAAGTCAACGAACACTACAAAGCAAAACCAATCTCCCTCTTTTATAACAACACGGGGAAAAGAGACGGCAAACGCGAGGGCAGCCAGCCTCTGCCGCTCTTCAGCAGCTTCCTGAGTGGAATTATCGCAGCCAACCACTTCTAGAAAGTCCTTTCATGTCTATTCATGTAGGGTTTATTTACTGCTCTTGGCAAAACAAAACGATGGTTGATTTCTGACAAGCCCTGAGATTGAGGATATTTTTCCATTAGAGTTTTTCAACTAATTGTAGTTCATTTAGAACATTAGAGTAGCAGCTCCTACCCCTTCAGATTTATCAAAAGCACGGACAAAACCTAGTTTTCAGTAATCCTGGTTTAAGTGTCAGATCCTCCCCCCTCCCTGTCTTGAGGGCACAGGTAACAAAATGGACAACGACCTTCTAAAGATCTCAAAGCGCTCTGCAAATTGAGGGCTCCATTTGTTTTCCTTACTCATGCATATTTTAAATTCCCTTTTAAGTTTCAACGGTTTGCATGGGTGTAATTCAGAACAGACTGGGGCCTTACATATTTTGCATACCAACAAGTTATGTGAGTCCAATTTCTGAAAAAAAAAGATTATATGAGCATTATGATGCAGTTGAGGAGTAACTGTCTGGAAAAAAAAATAAATTACAACAACCCCAGAAGGATTTACTTTGTAATTTTAAGCGCATGTTCACAAATGAAAGCAAGCATTGTGTCCACCAACAATGACCGGAACGGAATCAGCCTTTCTCCAAACCTACTGAAGAACCATGATCTTAATTTGCAGGTTTAAGTTACTAGCACTCTTTTTTTTATATATATATAAGGCATCTAGACTTTAAATGATATTGCAAAAGTAGAAATAGCATGATAAACCTTCAAAGCCGAAATAAAAAAGAACCTGTGTTTTAACTTAGTGTTGAGTATTTATACAGCCGGCACCATTTAGTCCGGCATGTTTGAATGAGTGCAAGTCTGTGGTTGCAGTTGTGTATAAAAATATTGTAGCCTGCTCCTGCTTTAGGAACTAAACTTCAGTTCCCAATAGCTCCCTCTGTAATTCTCTTTCCAAATAAAAGGAAGAACTATTCCTGGCTCGTAACGGTGTATTTCTGTGGCTTCTTGAACTATAATGAAGGCAGTCTGGAATGTTAAAAATTACATACTCAATGCCAGTTCTTAACCCAGGGTAATTTAGGCTTTAAATGTTTTGAAGTTTACATTTTGAGTCTGTTATTGTACAACTTTTTAATTAAAATGTTGCTGTAGTCCAGATCACTAATGCTTCTTGCTCAAAGATCCATTAACATCTATCTTAAAACCACTACTTAGGGAGTTTGATAATTTTGGTATTGAGGGCTAAGGCCATCTGCTTGGAAAATTATTTGGTTTTTATTTGGCTCCTTCTAATTGTAGAAATTCAAAGACATCTTTGATATTCCAACAACGGAAACATCAGTTCTCTTTCTGTAAATGCTTCAGTGCTTGTCTCTACTGTAGACTAAATCTTGATGCGGTTCAAGAAATAACCTGCCAAGCTTGTCGCTGATGAATCGGGTTTGGATTTTCCCTGTGCGCTGCAGAGGCGATATGTACCATTGATGCTCATTATCATCTCTATGTTTTCCCATCAAAATGCTACTAAATAAGTCAGAAAAATGTGGCAAGCTCGCTTGGGGCTTCTAGATGTCATCATAACCCAATAATAGCTATTCTTAGGATTAATAGCACCACTGACTCTTCTTGTTATGATCTGCAGCAGAGACTCAGGAGATATTTATGCCCTGAAATATGCCTTCACGTTTACATCCTATGTACAAAGAAGCGAGACTTTAACCTGACTTTGCCTCTCAGCTTAAGATAAAAATCCTCTTGTACCATGTGTGGTATTCAGTGAGAATTTCAGTCCTGTATTAGTAAGGGATACAAAATCTGGTTTTGGTGGTTTATTTTGGGGGATGAGGGGGTGGGGGAGGAGGCGGGTGGCAGGGAGGTCCCTTCTAAAGCCAATGTTGAAGCTGTCCCACTTTTTGAAGGAGATTCCCTCAAGGATTTCTCAGCAAGGTCCCCAGCAACTGGCCGTAGGAATAACTCAGCAGGATAGCAATGGCTTCACGATAGTTCTGCGTATTGAGGGGGCAGTCAGAGCTTTCCAGCTGAAAAGACCTGTGTGCTTCCTTCTGCCAAATAACTCAGCAATTTAATTACATTTAGCCCAGGTTTAGATTCCTCTTTGGCCTGAGGCACTTGTGTACGTATCGTGTGCGTGTGCGTGTGTGTAAACCTATGCACGAAGCAGGTCTGCTTTGCCTGACAACTCACTAAAACCTACAGGACCCCACAGCAGAAGGACCCCGAAATGTGAGACAGGACACAGGCCCTGCAGTCCAGGAAAGCAGCTTTCTAACAGCGGGAAGCACCTTGTCCACCCTGAGCCTGTATAATGTACAGTTATACAGCTATTATTCTATTTACATTTGCTAATTATTGTACAATAATAACAATTTCCAGCATAGCAGCCATAGGATTTTTATGCAGCTCCCTCCCCGCGGTGCAAGTGGCCCCTAAGAGCTTAGAGAAACTTCTGGGCTGCTTTAAGCAAGCAAGGAAAAAAGTCCTTTCCTATCTCAAAGCGCAAGCCCACAATCAGTCAGCCAAAAGGCACGTTGAAAAATACAGCGGTCCTCGTTAGTCTCTGACTGTGTTGCCTGTGGAGGCCTCAGACCTTGACTTTTATCACCCTACACCAGCCACATGATTTTATCCACAGTGCATCTGCTGACATGACACGGTATTCTGCACCATACCTTATTTTTAGCTCCAAATTTTGTTTTTCAGGTGTAAGTAAAACGAGGTGTTATTATTTCCACATAATCAAGGCAAAAACAGTTTCACTTTCTTTGAAGCTTTTTATCTCCCTACAACTGGATTTGAATCTCTGACTTCATCACCACAACCCCAGAGCCATAACCACAAGGCCACATGGTCCCAGAGCTGTTTTTGGAGGTGGTAGTGATGTGAGTTATTTTAGAAGCTGCTAGCTATAAATTTCAGTTATATTTGAAGGAGGGTGAGTTAGCTTTGAAAGTCCTTGGTGAGTCTGTCCTTCAGTGACTAGTGGGCAATTACTGAGGCCACTGGCAAGAGCTCGAATGGAAGGCTGTCCTGCAGTTTCTACCATAAACCACCGAGTACAAACAAACAGCAATTGTGAACGACAGTTAAACTAATTGTCCTTGTTGGTATTACTATCCCAAGACGGGTTGTGACGCAGAAAGTCAATCTGCACAAAGTCAGTTTTTCATTACAGTAAGCTCCAAATAGCATCAAAACAAGTCAATTTTAGACCGCTTGGCTGCGCGTGATAAATGCAACCCAACCACCTTGATTCTTTTTTAAAAAGGCTTCACCCTGACCCTTCAGTTCATGATGCATTTTTGCACTCTTGGTTTCCTGCCTGAAAATAAACGTGAATCTGCTATTGCGTACTACTTGTTCCATAAACTACACGGGCAAATGCTCTGAGCTAGGACTGCAACTACAAAACCTACATTTGCAAAATAAGGATCACTTGCCAAAATGATATCCTGAATTTGAAAGACTTGCGTGCCAAGATTCATTCAAAGGAAGGTGCGCCTGGCACAGCCAAAGCCCAATTGTTGGATATGATATAAGATAAAAGCCCCAAACAAGCAACGAATGAACAGCAGAACGAGTTGCTAAAAGCTACAAAACGTGGGGTTCAGCTCTTTCACATCTAGAAACTGTTTACATTTTTCTTTTCTCATAAGAGTAATTTTCAACTGCAGAAGTTAACCGCATCTGTGTGAAATGTAGATAACTTTGGGAGTAAAATGATTTCAATCAGAATAAGGGTCATCTGAGAGATCATTCAAGATCGTACTTGATACACCCCAGCTCCCAGTTCAGTAGTTGGTTGTCACCCATGAAGCAAAGCACAGCTGCTTGAGCAGCGTTATTGGGACCAGTAAAACAGGCATTAATTGCACTCTCTTCTTCCTGATAGAGATGACCTTTTCCGATGGAGACGCTCTCACACAACAGCCAGGCTCCAAGGGAAAGGCAAAGGGTAAAAACGTCACACAAAACCAACAGAGACAGTCAATCGTAAAAACAGAATAATTCATTTTTTCTTTCTATAAGGCATAACCTAGTGGTTCAGGGTGTGAGGGATGAGACTGAAGGACTGAAGAGAGTTCTTGAAGGAGGAAAAAGAAAATAGGAGGGAATCCTACAAGTCTGTAGATCTGGAATAGTATTAACTGCAGTTGCCTCTAGCTGTCTAAGAACTGGCCATATCATCCCAGGGCGGGATGAATTCTCCTTCCCTCTCTCCTTTAAGTACAAACAGAGCCTTACAATTCCTTAGCCTACATGCTTAAGCTGTGGATGATTAAAATTGCGGGGGGAGAATAAGCACACCTTACTGCCCGGCGAGCAAGAAACCGGGCAGGGCAGGGAAATCCTGCTCCAGTGAACCTGCTCCCGACGACCGACGACCGTGCTCGTCCCTCCAGCGCCTGAGGTCAGTCCTGGGACTGGAGAGGCCAGGTAGGTGTTACAGATGATTCTTGTTCGTGCCCAGGGCCATAAATAACCCTTAAGGCAACGCTGACCCAGACAAAGATGAGACGAGTGGAAATACTCCTAGAAAATAAAAAAATCACTTAAGTCTCAAGTTCTAGAGTTATCAGCAATTATTCCAAGTCATTATTACTCATAGACATGGGAAGTCACTTCACGGTAAGATTTCTTAGCGCGTTTTAAAATGTCAACTTGGGAGAAAATAGCATTCTCAGTACTGAAGGTCACATCTATTCCAATACTTTAAAGCAGTTTTGGAAGCAGGATTCCCTTTGGAATTGCAGTGAAAAATCTGAAGGAAAAATAAAATACGAAGGACTAACGTTACGCGTAAAACGCATGGTAAAGGCCCCGATAAAGTGCAACTGACCTCTTCTGTTGTCTCTCAGGAAATCAGAAGTCAGTTGTGCCTGTTATAACGATTATTTAATAGTTGGGGAATGGCAGCGTTTAGAGACCTGTGCTCAGCGCTGGACACAGGCCTTTTACTGAAGAACTCACAACAGCCATTTTGTCCCGGTTTCCAGGAAGGAAAGGTTGCTCCTGGAGCCTAAGAAAACTGTCACAAAAATCTCGAAGGAAAAAGGGAAAAAAAAAAAAAAACAACCACCAAACAAACAAGGAAAACATTTCACTAGAACCCATCTTTGGAAAAATATAAAAATATTTTTCCATCCAGAGAAATAACTATAAATAATGTTTGAACTATTAAAAGGGTGAACGCAGAAAAAGGCTATTTACATAGGAGCATTTTGTGCTGTTTCAGTCTAATTTGTCACCGATGTAGGAGCCTCATACGTTAGCTGGAGGAAATCCAGAGCTTTCAAAGGTTTTCTGTCAGGGCTTGAATAGTTGCCAGTTTTTTTAACGGAGCCGAGCAGTCTCAGGCCTGTTGTTCTCAGAGATTTTGTGAGCCAGGGCCGCATGTTAGCAGGAAACAGAGCCAAGTGGGCTTCCTGAGCGTCTGAGAGAGGAAACACTGTAATAAGCATGGAGGCTGTGGTTAAAAATAACTCTGGTATATAAAGGCTGCGAAGGATCCCCTCTCGCTCATACGCGCCGCTGCCTCTTGGCCGGCTGCTTCGCGCTGATTCCATGTGAATGAGACACTTTGCCATCTCATCAGAGCAGGTGGTTTTCGAGCAGAAGACGACAGAAAACAGCCCGCGAAGGAGCCGAGCACGAGATAGCACTTATTTTGCATGGTTTTTTTCCAGCAAGCAGGATCCTAGGCTTTATTTCAAGAGGGTTGTCAGGCTGAGCTACGCTTTAGCTACGGACAGAGTGTTTCGGTATCTAACTTTAGGCTGAAGTAAAAGTTATGTTGAAAAATAACTCGGTTTTCTGTGATATGAAACTCAAAAAAGGGGAACAGGGTGAATCACGCAAGCTCTTGAGCAATAGGAGAAAGGGCCCCCTAAATTGTTACCACCAGGCCCAGCGTGGCTTGGACCACTTCTGCTACAGCAGCTCTAATCCCACCCTGTGCCCCCCCGGCCCCGGCGTTGGCCAACTGGAGGAGCTAAATGTGGCAACCACCAGCTGAAGGGACTGGCAACCATCAATCAGTGTTTTGCAGTCCCCCTGCGCTGGTTTCTCACCAGGCAGAAGACTGCCTGTGCTTCTCCTCGCCGAATTCATTTTGCATAGCATTAGGCCCATCTCTTTTCCTTCAAAGGCAGTGATTTTCCTTGCAAATGTGGGACAAAAAAAATCATACTTGGTTATTTGGGAAATCAAGGCACCCTTTTCCCTGCTGTAACCTGACACTAACATCCATTCTGAACACTCCTTTGTAGCCCACATTATGCTGTAATTGGCAAAACACATTCTTCCCAGGCTTGTATTTTTATTGCAAACATTTATTTGGCACTTTGTGTGGCAAATGAAAAGAAAATTTCACAACTCTTTCTACAAAGTTGCATTGTATTAGGCTGTCCCTTGAAAAGCATTTTATTGCTCAAGAATAGCTGTAACCGTTCAAGGGATTTCAACAGCATTATTCTCTTCAACTATAATTGCTGTAGATACTATATCTGCTATAGCACAAAATATTAATAATTTTGACCAGTATCAACCCTGACGACTGGCACTTAATTCCACCCTAGACCTTACTGTCGGCAATAAGTGTGACATTCCTTGAAGGCATCTCGGCTGAACAATTTGGAGTAAATTTTCAGGTGCATGAACAAAATAAGCCGAAGTTTTGTTTCTGAATAGAAAGCTTTTTCTACAAGACACAAAGCATTGTTTCTAAGCTCAGATGTATCCAGGAATCTAAATATATAAGTATCCTAAAAGGATATAATAGCTCAAGAGAAAAAAAATGGTCACAACAATGGACTGTCTGGAAAAAAGTCTGTCCCAAAATATCCCACTGAAGTTTCAAAGCTTAATCATTATGATATAACTAATTGTGATCATGGAAAAAAAAACCAACATATATATATATATACACACCATTCTGAATACTTCAGTGATGCAAGTCCGAAAAGGACTTCACAGTGCAGGAAGACAAATGAGATCAGCTGCTCTATACATACAGCCTGTCCTGCGAAGATGCCTGTCTTCCTCTCACTGGCCAATGCACCAAGCTCTGATTCATACTTCCATGTATTCAAACAGGGAAAGTAATTCCAGGCAGCCAGCAATACCAATTAACAGTGTCACAGTTAATGAAATGCTTGCTCCAGTATTTCCCATTACTCAACGGCAGGACATATGACTAATAAATAATACAGGTGCAGTACAAAGACGGTATTTTATAAATGAGAACTAAACCCCACATGTTCATCACGTTAAACGAGGCTTTCCACCCTACGCCCTATATGAACTCCTACTTTGTATATTTGGTGAATAAACCTCCATTTATCAGATCAAACCATAACCTATAAAGATATTCTGCATGAGGGAAACAAACCCAAAGCCTTCCTAACTTCTAAGCAGTTCTCTGCTTGTGGCTGGTTTTAAGCTTTGTCCAGTCTCCTCTCCCCCTCCCCCAGTTAAAACCTGTGAACTTCAAAGTGACAAAAAAATCTGCTAAGGCGGCCATCTGCATCTGCCGTGCTGACTCAGACTGCAACACATCTCGCAAATTAAAAAGAGAGAAAAGTGCATCTGATTAGTTCTTTGAAGTCCTCTCAACAGCATTTTTTCCTGCATTAATTAAACCCCAAACACAGTTCTCACTTCTAAAACCAGTTAACTTTGCATGTCTTACAACATTACTAATTGTCCCAAGTGGACATAAGAGATAAGACATCATTTTACTTTTTCTCCTGTCATCTCCAAGCAATTATGCAAGTTCTCTCCTAAAATGCAGACCAGGAAAGAGGTGACTAGTATGAAACCTCACCGTGTAACACCCATTCTGTCCCAGAATTAAATGAGTTTCATCTTATTGGGCTCCTGGCTTCGTGGAGGCTCTTACATGTTTGTTAATAGTAACAATAATTTTTCTGAATGAAACCACATAGGTACTTTCCGACCTATGCTCCTGTTATTCCACACCCTTGTTGCCCATTTCTTAACTAGGGGTTTGACTCTGTAATAAAAAGTATTTGGCAACAACTGAAATCTGCCAGTCATAATCAGTGACCGATATTTTAAGCAGTTTCGCCGATACAATTAAACACGCTTGCAGAGTTTTTGAAACTGTGGTATCATTTCACAATTCTGTAAAAAAAAAAAAAAAAAAAAAAAAAAAATCTCTCGAATGTGTTTTTAATTGACAGCTGAAAGGGACATCTGCAATAGAGCATATGTGCATTACACACACACCAGTAAAAGCTGGCAGAAACACAGCTACATACCTAATCAAAGCTGATAATTGAAAAGCTGGCATAAATTGTTTACATTTGAAGAGCGCCCAAATCAAAAATGACAAAAAAATCATTTACAGCTGAACACTATCATTCTTCACACAGCAAGCTCAAGTAACAATACGTAATTATCTTGATTAAATTCATTAAACGGCTGATTTTTTTTGCATGATTTACTGAACCATGAATGTACTTTAATGATGGGAACGGTATTTTCTTGCACATTTCTGAGAAAGGTTTGATTTGTATAAGTCAACTATTTTATTGAAATGGCTCGCCTTCAGGCATCGATGGAAGCCTGCCCAGCTAAAGCCTGCAGTGGTTGCAAGTATCGACACTTGACATTGGCTAATCTTTGCGAGCTGAGTTAATTAGGCTTTCACTAAAACGAATTAAGATTGCCATCGCAATGAATGGAAATGGTACAACTGTCAATAATCGTGCTGAAAAAGCGGAAGTGCTAAAGAATATTTCTGTTCTCTCTTTGGGAAGAAGCCAGATGCTGTATTCAGATCAGACACTAATGATGTTGAAATACTTTCCATTCCAGTAACCAAGGAGGATGTTAAAACAACTGCTACTCATCTCAAACAATATTAAGTTGCCAGGTCTGGGCAACTTACAAGTGAGTGTTTCAAAAGAACCAACTAAGGACATATCCAGATGGGTAATGTTTATTAGCAATCAATTTCAGAACAGTGGGGAAGCCCCAGGTGACTTGAAGAATGTTAATATTATGTCAATATTTTAACATGGTAAACAGAGTGACCCAAATACGCCTGTCAGCGTTATAGAAACCCGGGCAAAAGACTGGAAGGACTTGATACATAAAAGGAATTATAAATAAAGACTGTTTAGTTAATGGCAATGGTGTTTTAAATACGGCAGTGGTGCTGATGTAACAAGCAGATCTCTGTAGGGATTTGCCTCAGCGCAGTATGATTTTCACAGTAAGAAACAAGAACATGACAAATCAATATGGTGTGCACACGCAAATTGGTCCAAACACAAGCTGATACATCTTGAAATCTAATTTAAATTTTAATCAAGCAGGTTTATTAGTTCTTGATCTTCTTTTATCATCACTTACCATTCAGTGTTGTTAACAATGACCTGGAAGACAACAGAAACTTGTTACTGATAAAGTCCTAGACGACAAAGATCAAGGAAGTACAACATAATTTGAAGAACACGCCATTGTTAAAGAACTACTATAACTGCTTCGCTATCCAGGCAGAAACAAGCACCACACTTGGCTGTACAGACAAGCTTAAGGCCGTACTTCTAGCGATGAAAAATGCAAGCAGCTTTGCTGGCATAGACAAAAATAGGTGCCTACCTAGGCCAAAAGGTAAAAAAAATGGGGCAGCAAAATTGCTCTGCTGGAGACAGCAAATGTCAGATGCCTCTTCTCCTGGTACCTTTTCAGTCCCTGCCTTCCATGTGTGCAGTCCTAGATAAGCTGGATTCCTCCCAGTTGTTCCAAGCATCTAAGGATGCTTCCCAGCCCTGCTCCACGGCCCCCCAGTGCTCCCACCATGGCCTCCCAGGGCCCTGCTCCGCCTTTCAGACTCCCCTTGTGTCACCATTGCGACTGCCACCATTGCGACTGCCACCATTGCCATCAGTTACATCTAGTGGAAAAGCCTCGAGCCAACGCTGGGTGCAGCCCATATAGACATGGTGGTGGTGGTGCCCTTGACTGGGAAGCTGAGATGCGATGGAAGAGCTGGGGGAGAGGGGGGCTTTGCCAAACAGTTACTCACCCAGGAGCTTCAGTGCGATACCGCGACTGGAAGGGCACAAGTGGCTCAAGAGGGGTGACTCGTCCTTGCCTGCTGCTCCACATTTTCCGTGCTCAAACCTCAAGGAAGACTTTGGAAACACGCACATAGTTCAGAGGAGAGTCACTAAAAAATATGAAAGGAAAATATGCCATACTAAAAACTTAATGAGCCCCTTCAACTTCAGCTTATCAAAGAGAGGGTTCACCTTTGTCTTTTAAGTCTATGAATGGGAACCAACTCCAGTCATGAAAGGGCTGGTCAAAAAGGCTCCTTTATCCAATTAATTCATGATGTTACTTTAATCAGATAAAAGGCCTACAGGATTAAATCACTCCCCAAATGAAGAAAATGCCTCTTCAAAAAAATGCCTTTATATTTCATTTTGTGTGGTTGTCTACATCGTTGTTTACATCTTCCTTGAGAGCAGGCTCTAAAAAGTATTAACTCAGAATGTGCAGTTTAAATTAGCAAAAATAATCGTATAGTCAACAGAACTATGGCACTTTGAGACGCAGGCAGGGAAATCCTCTGATAATGCTTGTCTCATTTAAATATGAAGTGGCTCGTCACAGTGTCAGCAGTATTGTGATTTTGAACAGCGGTGCTAAGAGGTCTCATTCTCGGCTCGTTTACCCTGCTATTATTGCGTTTGCTCTAGGTGCAGTCAGGGCTTTCTGAGAACAATCCCATGAGAAAGGAGCTTTTTGTTTGTTTGTTTGAGTTCTGTAATGACTCAGAGTGCTCTAGCAGCCAGGTGACGTGGCCATTCTCACCAACCCGTCCTGCTGCAGGCTTTCACCAAGGGTGCAGCTCGGCACAGCGCCCCGGTTTTGATCCTTCTATTAACATGGGGAATTTCGATTGCAATCCCTTAAAAAGTTTCCCTTGATGTAAAAGCAACAACAGAGATCAGCAGCAACACCTAGAAAAATCAACTTTGCATACAAAAATGGTTGAGCCTGGGTTTGCTTTGGCTGGAAGACAAATCACACATCGTTTAGCTCTCCTCTACCCACAGCAGATTAACAAATACTTTCTAATCTCGCATTCTTCACATTTATACACCAGTGGCATCACTCCTGACCGATGCTGCCATAAGTGAGATCAGTGCCAGGGTCTTGGCTTCAGATATTTAAAATAAGCGTTGCATATAGCAAAAAGCCAGAAAATGTCAGCACAACGATCACGGACCGAGTGGAAGGTCATGGCAAAGTTGTACTCACTTGGTACAGAACTAGTGACTCACAACGTAAATAAACTCTCACATTCGTCTCACCAGGTTTAGTATAGCTATAGTTTTTAAGCTTTGCCGCTTTACTTGAAAACAAAAAGAAACTAAAGGCAGTGACTTTATTATTTTGTGCGCTTGGCTTTCATCCTCACTACCCACTAAACATTTCCTTTATGCAAAGAAAAAACACAACACGGTTAGGTGACAGAGTCAGCGCAATGCTATAAACAAACGTCCTTCCAGTGCCTACTGGAAGACGGCATCCGACTGGAGCTTCTCAGTGAAACGCACACGTACTGTTGTATATCCTAGAAACAAAATATTTTGTTATAGCTGTTGCTGAAATCACAAGCACATAAACCGACGCAGACATTCGGGGTGTGTTATCAAGGGAACATTCACATTCATTCTGAATTCATCAGAGTATATTTTCTTGGCTGACTCACAGCACCATATATACGTATTGTACACTTACTAACATTTTATTAGAGGAAAAGAGTTTACACTGAAAGATTACACAAGTGTGACATTACATAGCTATGAGTCATACATCTTTGTGTACTTCGTTACCATGCATTCAGTGTATTGATTCTGCTCCAGTCACAGAAGTTTGGCTGCTCCTCCTGGCCATCCCGTGAACTTTTAGAATAAAAAGTATAGAAAGTTAAACAAGAGATATTCATTATTTTAAAACATGTGTAGCTATTGAAAGGATCATTTACTCACCCTAGCAACCGTGCTTTCCTGAGATGGCTGCGTACAGCCACAAGCCTGGGATGGGCTCTGGCGAACACGCTCCAAATGCTTCTGAGAACCAGAGCCCATCAAGGGCCATCACTCTTTCCCCTCATGGGGCACACAGAGCATAAAAGTGAGAGTTGTTCTCCTACACGCTTCTGATCTCCAGCTCACTTAGAAATCCTTTTAGAAGTTATTGCAAAGGAAATACGGAGGAGGTAAGGGGAAAGCATAGCTCTTTCTCTGAACAGGCTCTCAAAGAATCGGTCTGTCCTGTGATAGATCATCATTTTTCCTCCTTTAAGAATTGCCACTTTTGCTCTTTCGCTCTTGGATGGCTGCCAAGCAGCCGCGATCCTCGAAAACAGGAGTCTGGGGCATGTTATCAGAAATTATTGGAGAATAGCCCCTTCAGACTGGGCATCGGAGCTAGAGGCCAAGGTAAGGGAGGAGAACAGTCTTCCCTTCTGAAAAATCCAGCCCAGGACCATAAATTGGCCATGGCCAGAGGAGATCACAGAAGCTACTTGCATTATTTCTCTCATAATGTCATAGGGAAACGTTGATTTTGGCAATCTTTCTGCAGCAAATGGAAACTCTGCTAGAGACCTGGACTTCCATTAAACGCAAGTCTCCAGCATTTTCCTCACAGGGAGCGGGTACAAGAGTGGCATTAAACACCTCTCTGTCACTACTGAGATGGGTCCACGAGACACAAGGGTGACCGGAGCTGGGGGTCTCTGTCACCAGCTCAACCCTGTGGCGCAGGGCAGCTGCTGCCCTTGCTGTGCTCCTTACACCTCCTGCTCCCACCCTCATCTTTTGGGTACGGTCCCACCACGTCCCCCAGGGGCGAATCCAGGCTGTGAGGGGTGTGGGGAAATCAAGACCCCTCATTCACGGTGTCTTCCTCAGCATCCCCGGGGCAGGGATCCCTCAGTGTCCCCCATCCCACAGCAGGTCCCTCACGGTGTCTGTCGGAACTCGGACCCGCCAGTGTCCCCTCACGTCATGGCCAGTCCCTTGGTGTTTCCAGGGCAGGGACCCCTCAGTGTCCCCCATCCCACAGCAGGTCCCTCACGGTGCGTGTCACGCACGGTCCCCTCATGTCAGTGAGGGTCCCTCAGCGTCCCCGGGGCTGGGACCCCTTCTGTAGCCCCTCCTCGTCCCCAGGGGGAGGCAGAGACCCCTCGGTGTTCCCGGAGCAGGGTCCCCTCAGCGACCCGAGGCCGGGGGTGGCCGCTCGGCGGCGAGCCCCAGCGCGGAGGGGATGGCGGCGAGGGGGCCCGCCGGCCGCCCGGGCCCGGCCCCGCTCCGCTCCGCTCCGCCCCGCTCGGCCTGGGACCGCCGCCGCCGCCTCCTTTTATACCGGGGCTAAATTTAGGCTGCGCCCGGGCCGCTGCCTCCCGCCCGCCCCGTCCGGGACGCGTTTCCTCCGCTCCCTGCAATTGGCTTGAGGCCGCCCGCGCCCGCGTTATAAGCTGGGGAGGGCGGCATCGCCGCGCCGCGCCGTCCGCCCTGCCGCTCGGCCCGCACCATGGCGCTCAGCGACACCATCCTGCCCTCCTTCGCCACCTTCGCCAGCCCCTGCCGCGAGAAAACCCTCCACGAAGTGAGTCTCCCCCCCGCGACTCCCCCGTTCCCCTCCCGCCGCCGCGCTGAGGCCGGCGCGGCTCATCGCACGGGTGGGCGGCGGTGCCGCGGCCCCGCTTCGCCCTAAATCCCCCCCTCAGACGCCACCTCTAACCTTCTCCCTTCTCTCTCTTCCCCCAGAGGTGGAAGTGTGACCAGGAGGCCAAGACCCCCGCCAGCACCTGGGGCGGCCTCTCCCCGCGCAAGGAGGATGAAGATCTCAACAACGTGCTGGATTTTATCCTTTCCATGGGCAGCGACGGCTACGGGCAGGGCGCAGCCGGTGGGGACTATCCCCCTGCCCAAGGGGAGAGCGGTGGCTTTTACCAGACAAACCCGTCCCCGGGATGCTACAGTGCCCTGGAGCAGGGCAGCCCCCCGCCCTACAACAATGGCATGGTGCCGGAGATGATCCGATCCGAGATGGACTCCAACTACTGCCCTCCTGGCAATGTCCACGGGCGGTTCTTCGTGACACCCAGCTTTGGGGGCCCGCAGTTCGTTGAGAACATTAAGCCCGAGCCCGACATGGACAATTATGGACCGGTGCTGGGTCTGGTGCCCCAGGCTTGCCCGAAGATCAAGCAGGAGGGCAACGCGACCTGCATGATGGCCTACGAGCAGCCCCGGGTGGCCAGCTCCCCCCAGATCCCTGGGGCAGAGACGCCCCCGCTGAGCCCTGACGATCTCATGGTGAATGACTGCCACACGCAGATGATGTGCCCCTCGTCCGTGTCTTTCCAGCAAAGTTACCACCCAGCCTCCGGCTTCCACCACCCGCAGACCCATCTCCAGTACCAGAACAACTCCCAGTTTGGTCTTTTCGAGGACAGCCTGCCCTTACAACCCTCCGCTCCCAGAGGCATGCTCACCCCTCCGTCCTCCCCTCTGGAGCTGCTGGACTCCAAACCCAAAAGAGGACGTCGGTCCTGGCCGCGGAAGAGGACGGCCACTCACACGTGCACCTACGCGGGCTGCGGGAAGACCTACACCAAGAGTTCACACCTGAAGGCCCACCTCCGGACGCACACAGGTAAATACGGCAGCTTGCCTTCAGCCCATAGCGCCTGTATGAAACAGTTTGCAGCCTCAGCTTTAACCCTGTGGAGCCTTAACTCCAGGAGCATTCAGGGTTGAGCTGTGGCAGCTGATCAGGTCTATCGTGTTTAAGTGTTTTCCTGTGTATACATAAGCTTTTACTGAGGGCTTCCCACGCCCCTTCTCAAAAGATTCTCACTGCAGGTATAGATTAGTGGAGGAATTGATAAATCTGGTTGGGCTTAAAAGCGCCTGGAGCTTCTTGTGAAAGGGCTCGGTAGCAAATGAAAGGCTGTGCCGAGATAAACTCGGAAGGGTGCCTGGCGTGTCATGCTGCCGGCCCGTGGGAGTGCCGCGCTGACTCACGCTCTCTCTGGTCTCTCCGCAGGTGAAAAGCCCTACCACTGCAACTGGGAAGGCTGCGGCTGGAAGTTCGCTCGCTCCGACGAGCTCACCCGCCACTATCGCAAGCACACCGGCCACCGGCCCTTCCAGTGCCACCTCTGCGACAGGGCCTTCTCCAGGTCGGACCACCTGGCTTTGCACATGAAACGGCACATGTAGCCCGAGAGAGACTGACCTGCCGACAGCGGACGTTATTTAACTGCTCAGGTGCAGACGCGTTAAAAAACTTGTAGCTGGTACTACGTAGGGAGGCACCGATGCTCTAGCGATGGAAGCGGAGGAGGATTCGACACAAGGAGGCTTAGCCAGGCATCTCCTGCAGAGAATTTGACGTGACTGTACAGTGGACCTGTCCCGGTCAGGAGAACAGGGGTTATTTATGCAGCTTCTGTGAAGGGTAAACTCCGTAAGACTCCATACAGATTGTATAAAAGAGGCTGTAAATATGTTTTTTTTCCGATTCTAACTGCCCAGTCCTAAGCTTTACAAGACAATGTTTGTATGGAAACTGCCTGAAGTTGACCCTAGAAGAGATTAAATGAATGTTACTGTAGCTAACGATGTTATTTTAGATCTCAGTCGAAGGCATGGCTAAGAGAACACTCCTATTGTTAGACTGTTTGTTTCACAGGTGCAATAATATTCTTGTTTGCCATGATCTACACTAGAAGTACAGGGCTTGATGTCTTGTAAGAAAATAACCTATTTTACTGTAATTTTTTTATATATTGTAAATAATTTTATACAATGAAAAATATTGTATATGTAAATAGGAGACAAATGGGTATTTTGCCTATTTCTGTTTTTATAAAAACACGATTTTTCAATGTTTGAAAACATTTCATCTTTTTAATAAAATAAGTTTTTAATTGCTGTGATTTTTATTCTCCTTTTGAGCTCTCCCTGTTACTTTTTCCCCTGACGGCTGGACCAACAACCACCTGGTTGTGTTTGAAATTATCAACGACTGTAAGAAGCAGCTTAAAAAAATCTGAGCTATGGATTTTTCTAAAATGGATAACAGAGCACGAAATTCATTCTCAGCGGTAAACAAGATACAATACGGTGTTTTATCAAAAAAATCAAATGGGAAAGTAGATCACATTCAAAACACACTTCCTAAAAATGGTTAAGTAAGCAACACTCTAATTTCAGTCTCATTTCTAGTTTATGCTAGACTATTTTAATAGCATCCTTAATGTTTTCCAGATGCAGTTATAGTTTTGCCAGCAGTGTGTGGGTTTTTACTATAAATTTAAACACTGCATTTTTGTAATTACGGAGGCTTATTTTAAGGCATTCTTGTACATAAATTATCCTTGCTCTCGAGAGCTCAGTGCAGAATTCCAGTAGAACAGTAGTGGAATTTAAACATAAATTCACAACACAGGTTAACATACCTTCATAACTCATTCCCAAAAACTTAGAATTCACTTAATAATTTTAAATCCCACCTCAAACTCAGGAGTTGAGAAAGATATTTACTATTTTTAAGGAAAACAAGGTAGTCAAGAATCCAGATTCCGGAAACTAATTTCAAGTAAACCGGATGCTGCAATAGCTGTAGCAGTGAAAAGCTGCAAAAAAAAAAAAAATCAAAAAAAATCAAAGGGAACCCCCCTAAAAGCTCTTCCCCAACTGTAAATGAGCTCACGAGTCCAAGTAGTTTATCTGTGCAATTACCCCGAGACTCTGACGAGGATCCTGCGTTTTTGCAGCTCCGGTTTAGTGGTGAGCCTTGGCACTCCTAGAACAAGAGCACTGTTAACTAAGCATGCGGAGTCAGCTTAATGTTGGAGCACTTTTTCCTTACCATCTGGCTACTGGGAACTTGACTTTAATCAAGATTGTGACATTTTTCTGACTTCACAAGTTAGGATACGCAGGAATGAAATCAACAGGAATACATTTAGAGTAACTACAAATATAGCTATTCTTCTGTGAAAGCAAAGTCTGCAGTTGTTCATGTGGAACAGATGTATTTTGGGCTTCTAATCATTGACATGGAAGAATGAGTTCCACATTTCACTTTTATAGCTCTTTCAAAGTGAAATATAAGGGAGATTTAACATTTCTTCATTAAAAACAAAACGCATTTATTTGCTAGAAAAAAAAATTGCACAATCTAATTCCAGAAAGTGAGGATGACTTAAAGATGTTCTAAAATTAGCACATTCATTGTTGCAACAGTTCTAGGTATTTCTTTCTCTTTCCCCATAGCCGGAGATTTTCATATTTCAGCACGTCCTTCAGTGTTTATAACCTTAAGAACATGGGTTTTGAGCTTAATTCTTACCCTTTCCATAGTCACCCGGCTTTCCCTTGCTCTTTCTGGGGAGCTGACCATGTTTTTGGTCATTCCCAGGTTTCATTTTGGTCACTGCCAGCGCAAGCTTAAGCTTTCTGCTAAGGTAATTAAAAGAGGCACAGTGGGTTGAGCCCTCGCTGGTGTGGGTATGGCCCCCCCAGCGCACATCAGCCCCCCGCTGGCACAGGGGGTCCCCCGCAGAGCTCTCCAGCGGTGGGGAGCTCGGCAGCATCAGGAGGTGTTCATCGGGCTCTGCTGGTCCCCAGCAACCTCGGTGACCCGTCGGAGGCGGGTGCTGGGCGAGGTGGCCCTTGGGGCTGACCACCTTTGCGCCCTCCCAGGTTAAAGGCGCGAAAGGCAGCTGCAGCGATGAACCAGCAGGACGCATGAACGCTGCACAGTGCCTGCATCCACAGATCAATGTCACTGCAGCCGCCGACCCCTAAAAACCCCACTTGTGTGGCTCCTCCATAGCACCCACCACAACGGCACGGGTGCTCCTCCTCCGGTAGCTCTGCGTGGGGGCGTCCCAGCTTCCCCTTGCTCCAGTCCAGCGTGAGGGGGGTAGAACCTCTGCTGCCTCTGCTCCTCTTCACTAGAAGGTCTTGAGACAAGGCACTTCTTATCTGCATGACATCATGTTACCAAATCGTGATGAACGGCGGGGACCTGCTCTGCTGCGAGCTCTTCACGATGTAAAAATGAGCCGGTTGCGTCCTTTGAGATTTTAGATTTGTTGCGACTCAACTGAAAATAGGGCAAAGCCATCCCCTGACACATAAATATAAAATAACCCATATAAAAATATATAAATACAGGCCTCTGAAAGTGGGGAGGGATGGGGGGCACAAAACAGTAATAAAAGCTCACGACCAACTTCTAATTGTTTAAGGGAGGGCATGTACGATAATTTCTGTGTGGTCTTTACAGGAAACTGCAGGTTCCTGAATCTTGCGATAATCTTGTAGCAGAAAGAAAGAGATGCTGATCTCATTCTTCTCACATTCTATTATGAGTAATTGTCAACTCTCTTTTTCTTTTTTTTTTCTAAATTGCCTTAAATTGGTACATCCAAAGATGTGTTGATGTGATTCCACCAGTCTACCAAACCTCCCCCGGCCGGCAGCAAATCACTAATGCTCTGCAACACCTAATAACAGACCATCAGGTCCTCATCTTTTAAGTAATTTTGTTCTAATTAACACGAAAGACCCAGAATCCCGGCTGCCTCCCGGGGAGCACGCAGCGAAGACCTGCCCTTCCCATCTGCAGCTATCCTGGATCTGAGTTTGACGCTCCAGGGAAACTAAAATAATAATAATAAAAAAAAGAAGTTGTAGTTAAACCCAATGGGAGGAAATGTAGAGTCCGCTGTAAACAAGATTTTCACACATATTCTTATAAGATACCACAGTGATGGGCTCACTACACTCGCAAGGTAGATTGCCAGATTAGATAGAGCACGTTAAGTACAGAGAGGAGCAAATCCTGCACAACGCTCCGAGTGAAAGTTTTAGCAAATTATTTCTGAACTCGAGACACCATCAAGAGGAGTTACTGTTTAAAGTCAGTTAATGCCACCCCGGGTTTCAGAGCGTCGTGTTTCGCTAGGCTGAAAACCGTTTTTTCCTCCTCTCACCTGCTGCCTTCAGACGCGTCGGTTAAACCTGCGCGATGGGACGGGCTGCAGCAGGCACCCCAAGGCAGAGGCTGCTCAAGCAGCTCCCAGCGGGGCCGTCGCAGCCACTCGTCACCTTCCAGCTCCCCGGGGGGAGACGCAGCACCCGGCAAAGCCACCCAGCACCCCCCAGCACCCCCCGCAGGCGGGCAGGGTCCCCACGAATCCATTTTTTTAAACCCCGAAGTACAAGGCTGGACTAGAAACCCTCCAGCCTTTCTGGAAGTTCATTTCGATTTGCAGTTTTGCAGCTGATCAGGGCCGGGGGTGTGCGTTAGCCTTTAATTTTGGCCACAGCTCAGCTCCTGCAGGGAGGGGGGGGTTTCAGCCTGCGCCAGACCTTGGTTACTCGCGGCCGTTTACACACTGCCTGAAAACATCCACTCGCTCTAAACTTTGGTCCTCTGTCCACAAGAAGTGCCAAAAAAAGTTTGTCCATTCTTCAAATTATAGGATTGTGCGGTTCTGTGGTTTTCTGTGGTAGAAGCTCTGTGGTTTCCAAAGCTATTTTGTGCACCTATAACACAGAGTAGCTGTTAGGCTTTTCTTAAATGGAATTTTCGAAGCCAGAATCCCGAGCTCTAGCAATTTCTTTAGCTATATTTAAATAAAACAACTACAACAAAGTCATGTAGCCGTCGCTATGGCAACTAGCAGTGTTGGGGGGAAACATAAAGAGGAAAATTCAATCCCAACCCCGTGTAATTTAACAGGGAGAAAGCTCTCCCCGTTGCTAACATGCAAAACGGACTTGGTGGCATCCACAAACCTTAAAATCCCTGCGGGTCCTTGGAGCAGCCGCTCTCAGCTGGGTGGGGAATGGGTCCCACCTGCCCGGGACTCATCCTGCCGAGAGCAGAGGGGGCTGCGGGACCCCCCCGCCGCGACCCCGGCTCCGTCCCAGCGCCATCGGAAAGGTGCTTCCCACAGACTGGGAGGAGAAGGGAAAGATTTACAAGCCAAACGCCCCTAACCTAAAGCACGCCGCCATACACAACTCACGGGCCCTGGAGGCAACTGGCTCCACTTATCGATTCCCAGGGACTCCTTAGAGCTCCACACTATGTGATCCCTAAAAACCGACTCCCCATCACTTCGGCTGGGACTGGGAACAGCCTCCGCCACAAAACAGTCTTTAAACTTGAAACGCACAGAGGAGGCAAGGATTTATCCTAAACTTGTTAGGCAGAAAACATGGCTGATTTAATCTTTTGAGGTCTGACTTTTCAGCCACAATCATTTGATCTTATAGTATTTTACGTAGACACAAAAAATGAGTCATATGCACTGCTTTATATAATGACAATGTATTAACTTCACAAAAACCACCTTTCCAAGCACAGGACGAGCAGGAGCAACAAAGTTTTCATTTACTCTGTACCCACAGTTAGCATTAGTTACCTGCTTATTTACCTGCTTCAATTATGATTCCTTTTAGCAAATCAAAAGTATTTTGCCCTTTGTAGCAGGCATAAATTCAGCGACACAGAAATTGCAGGCGAACTTACCTATTGCAGGTTCATAATTAGACATGGTATCCCTTTAAATTGCTTACTTTGGTTTCTTGCACTTCTCACAGCCGAGAGCATTCCTGGAGTTCTGACCTATCGTCGTGTCATCAGGAAACATCTGGAATATCACACTGGACATCCCCTGTGACATCTAATGTATTAGGCGAGAAGCTACTGAGCCTGAGGCTTAAACACAAAACAAAACTCACACACACACACACAAATCCCCAAATCCCAACCACCACGTTTTTTTTTTTACAGCCCGTGCATGATGACAGCGTAAGTGGGTTTTGATATATTGATGATTTTCTATGGCAAGCACTTGGAAACCGAGGGATACAGATGTCCGGGTGCCCTTCCTGCGGGTGCGAGGGACGGGCAGGGAGAGCACAGGGCTTGTTCCTCTGTACAGTTCCCTGCGGAAAAGCTGAGACTGAGGACACCACTTACGGGAAGCTGAACAGCAGAAATATACTGCGTTCGCAGCTGATGAGAATTCATCAATAGCGAAGGCCATAACTTTTGTGAAAAATGCCGTATCAGCACCAATAAAAAGTGTTAATTGCGGTCATTAAAAAAAAATGCTAACCAGACAGGAGGTAAAAGACGTTCAGAGTGACTAAAGCCATAGTCATGGCGAGCAGACAGGAGATTCAGCAATTTTCTCCCGCCAGCACCTCCCCAGGAAAAATATGATGGCAATTTGAGTGGCAGGGACGGCAGGAAGGGCTGCGAGAGTTTCACAACACAGGCTGGTCTTGGGTCACAGTTAGGTACAGTCAACAAAGGCTACGTTTGCTTTTGAGGTTTTGCAGCTGGGCTCGTAGCTTGGGGTTCCTTCACGTTTGAGTTCCCACTTGGAAATGCTTCTTTGCGAGCAGGATGCCTACGCTCTTCTTCCCTTCCCAATGAAGGGCCTCTACGCGACGCCTGGTACAAGGAATCCTTTGGGATTGGGCACGGACAAGGGAGATGGGGCAGATATTTGGGAAAGGTACATTGTCAGACTCCAGAAACTTGAATGGGAGCAAACCACGGAGCCTTCGTGTTCTTCACGTTTCCGTAGGCGAAGAGGAGCATCGTGCGATGAGAGAAGTGGGGGAGGAAGCTGTGCCCGACTCCGACAGACAGCAGTCAAATCCTGGCTTCCAAATGCCAGCGTACTAAAAATACTGCTGGGGAGCAATTCCAAGAGAAACCTGCCTTGGCGAGCTGTGGTTATCCCTGCCAACGTGTGCAGAAGCAGAGTAAATAAAAGAGAGATGGGAGAATAATGAGTCAAAGTGAATAATGCGGAATAGCACGATGGTGAGGTGTGTTTTTCCAGCAAGCAGAAAGGGTTTGTCTCTGGTGAGCTCCAGCCCCTCCCGGTATAAACTGCCGGGATGTTTAGCGTTGCGGCACACAAAGGGTTTTGGAAAGGGTGCGGCGCTGGATTTTCTGACTGGTCTGTACAGACCAAACGTGGCCGGGACGAGGAAGAAGGGGAAGGAAAGAGGGAAAAAGAGTGCGCGGAGGGCACCAGCCAAAAGGAAAAAAGATCCCAACGCAGCGTTAGGTGATTGTTCTAAGCAAGAGTCACAAATTTGACACAAAAACTTGTGAAGTCACAGACAAAAAAAAAGTAAAGAAAGATTGCCGAAGTCTCAGAGCTCCAAAAAGTAACTTTTCATTTATTATATTAAACAATAACATTTCTCTTATTATATTAAACAATAAACACATGAGATGGGTTAAAATTAAAATACCTTTCAATTTGTTATGATATTTGAAAGATAAATATAACTACAATAATGTACATATTTGGAGATTAGTCAAATTTAGGTCAACACTGCAGTTTCCACTTTGTTTTTCCACCTTTTTTAGGTCAGACTAAAGACCGTCATACGAAAAGGGACCCCAGAAGAGCACTCTGTAACTCTAAGAGCAGAAGGAACCATAGTCACTAGGAGTTTTCCTTTTAAGGTTAAACTTCAAGGGGAAGTTGGAAAAATGAGAATTCCATTTTATAACAAATTAGCCTTTATTTATAAAACTTTCAAGTAAAAGAGCAGTATATCAACTGATAAAACAGGTGTGTCAACGAATAATAGTTAACATATTTACTCTAAAAATAAATCTTCTATGATTCCACCATACTCCAAGCAAAATTCCTTTCTAAGAAAAGATGTTTGTTGTGAAGTCTATGGAGAGGTGCAGTGGCTGACACACAACAAAAACCCGGCTGTTCTGCCGGTGCAGGAAGAGATTTGACACAGAGCGTCATTAGCACAGATCAATTCACTTTAACAGAGTGCCAGCTCTAAACGAGGATTAAACAGAAAGAAGCTCCCGAGAGGGAGGAATAAAATGCAGAAGAAGGGAGAAATCAAACTCTTACACAAGGAAAGCAACGATTCTACTTGGACCAAAATTCCTTGGGCCTCGGTTCTACAGAATAAATACTCTTCTCAATGGAGAAACACTAAAGAAGAAATAGTAACCCCAAAAGGATTATAAGAAGAATCCAAGAAAAGTGCATTATCTTTGAGCAGAAGATGACAAAATAATTTCTACAAAATTTCTGACAACAGATCTCACAGACAGGAATTAAAAACAAAAAAGAAAAAGAAAAAAGGTTACACAGTCAGACACAGCTTGGAATTTCCTACACTTTGAGAGCACATTACATGAAAAAAAAATACATTAAAGACTGATGATCCTCACAGGGCGGGGATTTCATAAGGAAAAATTTGCCAATATAAAAATATTTCATACAGCATTATCGTAGAAGTACTACTTTTACGAGCATCTGTTTTTATTGCAGAATGACTGGTATGTTTTACAGCAAGACTATGTGGATATAACTTAGGGAAACCACTCGAGGCCAACGTGAACGCACTCTATAAAGGATGATGTGGGTAATTCAATACCTGTGTCCTACATGCAACGTCTGCATGCGGAGATTCAACGTGAGCAATTGTCCGTCTTTCCTGTTTTAACTGTTGTGCCTCGGTTTTGTGCCTCGGTGCCGTGAGCAATTCACGGTTTTCCATGAGTCATTCCAGCAGTGACGACACTGTGTATAAAACACACATGGGCCACTATAAAAGCCTCCTAAACTCTTTGTGATTGCTCAACGCACCACAGAGTCTAATAATTTACCCGAGTAGAAAGCAAGATCACCTCCATTCTTTCCTCCGAGCCAAGAATGCAATGGATAGTCATTCCTCCTGAAGCAAAAGCTTAGGTGGAAATGGAGGAAAACCAGAGCTGAAATCCAGATGACAATTATGTGCAACCCATATAACTGGAATGAAGCAAGAAAAACATGTTTTCCACCTTAGCGTGCGACTGTTTGGGGTGTATGTGTGCACGGGAACAGCTCCTTAAAAATGATTTTTAAAAAAAGGGAAAAAAAGAAAGAGAAGTGAAACTACAAGCAAATGCAGGAGAAAATTCATTGCCTCAGCCTAAAGAAAAAAGAAAAGATGACAGGACCATCACGTGCGAGGAGATCAGCAGTCGAGCCCACGGTTCAAAAGAGACTTTATGAACTCAGAAGAATGTGAGATCACATCCAGTGCAGACGGTACCTACTTTCTGCCAGGTTTCTCTCTCGCACTCGGCACAGCTACCGAACACAGTTTTTCATGCCAATGAAAGTAAACTTGAAACAAATTTATTAAAGAAGTCATTTCTCTTTTTTTTCTTTTTCTTTCACCAGAACTTTGAAATTCTAAGAGCCATGATCTAATCTGCATTTCTGTAAAAATTCCATTTCTGGATCCATCTCTGTTTAGCGAATACATACATACACACAAGCTTTAATATATAGAATATATATGCATATTCTACATATTCATTGTATATACACATTTTATGTACAGCACAAGTAACTATATACTAGACATAGTATGTGGACATATATAGTATATACACACACTATTATTACATTATACAATACACTATATATATATATATACACACACGTAGACACAAATAACATGGATCTCATAATGTACACTCTATATGCATTGTGTATACTCACATTTTATATGTCTTGCATTGTACATATTTTCTCTGCCCAAATAGCAATAGGCCTATTTGTGCTTTAAATTTCACTGTTCTGGAGGAAGAAGATGATCAACGTCTTGCAAAAAAAAAAAAGTTTTGTTTTAGAAGAACAAGTGCAGGTATTGCAGAGTTACAAGCCTAAGGGAAGAATGTGGGTCATCTTCCTTTTTGTACGGAAAACTGTATTAAACGCAATGGGGAGAAATCCCAGCAAAAGTTTTCTTCCACTGCAGTCTAAAATTTTGCATCAAGAGTCTCAGTAAACCTAAAGTTACTAAATCTAATACACTGTGCATAGAGAACGTGTTCTGTCCTTGTTCATTTGCTTGATCATCTGTTAGTGCCCAAGCAAACATGAAGAACGAGTCAATAAGGAAACAGGAAAATGAGCAATTAGTTCTACTACTACATGGAATGCTAGATTAATTCACATTTCTGGCTTCCTGCTGAACATCTTGAGAACTCCGACTCGTTGCCTTAGAAGCGTTATGAACTCCAGTATTTTAGAGCCCTGCCAAAGCAGCAGAAAGCCTTGTTACGGTACGTAACTCAGCAAAGGAATCAGGCAATTTAGCTCATCCACCCTGTCCCACTGGAGTGACATCACCCAAGCACTCATCCAAAAGTGGTTTTCCTTTCTAAAACAGCACTACATATGAACGGGGGCTTATTGTAGCAGAAAAGACACCACAAAGACTCAGGCCCAAATGAAAATGAAAAGGAGAAGCTTACATGTGAATACAATTTGATTAACTTCACCAAGAATCCTGCAGCCACTCAATTTTGAAAATTGCTCTTTCAGAGCAAGTTTTATCTCACGTTAGCTACAGACAGACCCAGGTTTGCTCTCAGAGACTTTCAAGTCCTGTACCCCAACAGAAAAGAGAATTTGCTGACACTGTGGTATGTTTGATCATATAATCGAACGTATTTTAGAGAAAAATGACCACAAGGGGAAGGGATTTCAAATCAGTTCTGTAAAATTAGAAATACCTTCTACTGCATTCCAAAGGGGTCATTAAAAGAGTATTAAAGATCATTACGTGGTTGTTTTTGATAGTAGAATGCATCGTCTCCCCTTCTGAGGGTAATTCAAGATTGACACTACTTGTAGTACCATTAGCACAGGAGACACACAGCGAACAGCAAGCTGTGACTCCTAAAATTGCATTTTGAGATACGGGGCTTTTCGTCGTACGTATTGCTGCACGTGGAGCTGGACGTGTGCACACAGACACTCGCGGGCACTCGCCCACACACCTACTCACAAAAGCCTGAGACAACCAATGCCGCACCTTAGCTGCCTTCCAGAGCTGAAAACTACTAAGAAGATTAAAACGATCCAATCTGATTCTCACCTCCGTGTAAGGAAAGCATCCAGAATAAGGCAATTACAACAGAACGGGGAAAGACTGTTTTCAATCAGTGAACAGGCACTATCTTTGTATCATGAAAAATAAAAGGAAGCAAGAACGTAAAAAATATAAATGCATTAAAGATGATGAAGGAATACCACATTTTCAAAACAAATAGAGAAAATATAATTATAAGATAAGGGCTGCATCAGTAAAAATGCTGTTAAACTTTGAATTCCTAGAGAACCAAGGATAGGAAAGCAGATCTACATTAAGGACATTTTAAAAATTTTGTGCTAGATGCTTATTCTATTTAGACGTAAAAGTCCAAGGCAAAGTCAACTGAAGGTCTGGAATTCCTGTAATCAGAAAAGGCGTTTTTAGCACGTAAATAATTCACAGACTCATCCTAAGGGCCTATTTTATACATGACCCGTAAAGCACATTCCGTGTTATCCTGACCAGGTGGAAGCATTGAGTTCTACAGACGGATATAAAATCTGTTCCTGCCTGGACTTACTACTGCCCGCCGTGTTTTACGGCCAATCCCGCCTATCAGTACTTCTGTAACTTTGGCAAATAAAATCTGTTTCTGCTTGGCCTTATTTCAGCTGAATTACGTTTGATCTGTAGCCTCATTAAAATAAGGTAGGTGGAATTAAAGAAACAGCGGTCAAGACTGTCTCCCACAGTCAACTGGGCAGGAGAAACGACAGGGTCTGTGTTCTGGTGGCTGAAGCAAAAGAGGGTAAGAGGAGCCGTGGGGCTGAACGCTGCTCAAGCTCTGAAGTTTTCCATTGCTTGATTTTACACGAAAGCAGCACTCAAACCTGTATCACAATCCTGCAATTGTATTCGTTCATGAGATAAAGCAAGATTTTACCTAATGATTTAATTGCCAAATTATTTGTCCAATCTACTACAACTGAATTAACTCCTTCTTTTACAACATCCCATTAAATTATTAAAACTCAATGCAAACAAATGTTGAAATTAGAACTACTCATTCATCGAGGCTTCAAATTTGTAATATTTGACACAGTTCACTATGTTTGTGTTCATCATATACAAACTGCCAGATTCTTTTGTAAAAGCCTCATCTGCTGGATAGAAAGGGACCATCTAATAATGAATTTATGCTGAAGACTTCAACACAGATGACATACTGATTAGCCTACCATGAATCATTAAATAAATGTAACGAGTGAAAGCTAATTCTATAAATACTATCTTTTTATGACATTTTCTTTGAAATTCATACCGCAGCCTCAAAAAATCAATGGAATTCAGGTAATAAAAAGCCAGATTCACAAGTTGCAGTTTACTATATGCAACGTTGTCTTCTAGATAAAGAAACTTTGCTTTCAGTATCTTAGGATCATACGTTAAACTTCTTTCAAGCAGTAAATTTTATCTAGAACATATAATACAGCTTATACAGTGTTTCCTGCTTATTATGCACTTGAAAAGCCACAGAGTGCCCAGTTTGACGTAACCAGTCTTGTTTAGAGTTGAAGGTGACTAAAGTATTCACAACATAAACCAAGAATTTAGTATTTTTTATAAAAGCCATGGTTAAAGGTTTCACTTGGACAGGGTGGAGCCAAAGAACCTCTATTTAAGAGTTTGGCATATCGGCCTTACTGAGCGCAATAGCCAGCTCAAGGTCTTCTTGCTCTTGTCTCCGCAATCGAGCTAGTCTTTCTTGCTCTGCTTTTTCGCTCTCACGCTTTGCCCACGCCAGCTGCTGCTCTTCATTTCCAAACTAAAAAATGAAAACGGAAAATAAATTAATAAATTTACCAAAAAGCTAGAAGAAATTAGGCGAAAAATACAATGAATCAAACTTATTAAATATATGAATCGAGTATACCAAGCTGTTTCAGGGTAGTTCTGGATTAAGACAGAACTTCACTCACTGATTTCCTCACTCCATCCTTTACTTTATTTCCTTAATTTCTTCCTCCTCCCACCAGGAAACTACCCCATCTGGGCTGCAGGTCCCTGCATCCATGTCTCAGTTGTGTATGAAAGGGCCAGGGGACGGGAGCCAAACAAAAACTCCACACGCACAAGAAAAGCAAGTTAGTGGTTTGGGAGCACAGCAACCTACAGCCGTTTTTAAGAATAGTAAATAGTGGGTAAAACCAGGAGTTATTTACTCTTGTGCAACTCCATTGCAGAGAGTTTTATTGTACGATTTCCTGCTAAGGCTGAGGGGTTTTAATAGTGACTGTGGAAACTGCTGATTTGTGGGAAGTTTCGTCACCAAATCAAACGTTACAAAAAGTGCTTCTGTTACTGTTTATAAAATACATGCAGAGTTTTTTCCAGTAAGAAATAATGTAAGAGAATCCAATTTACTCCAGCAGAAAACAGTAAGGAAATGTAACACGTCACAACATGCAGCTTCTAAGCCCGTCTGAGCTTCTCAAAACACATTTAAGTTCACTGCAGCAAAACTATTCCAAAAGTATATTCCAGTATCTACACTGAAGTATGCAAAAGTTTGCTTGTTTTAACTTTTTGCACAAAATATTAAAATATTTTCTTGAAATCATAACAACTTAAAATATAATCTGTTACTGTTTAATTTTAGAATTCGCTGCAGAGGACGATGTTAACAGAAGCGCTCACGCAGCTGCATGCAAATGTTTGCATTATATCCCACTTCTAAAATTTGCTTTGTGCTGTCTTTTTTTGAACGTTCAGGAAAACATATTATTTGGTTTTTGGTTTGGGTTTTTTTTTGTTTGTTTGTTTTTTAAGAGAAAACTACATGGAATTTATAGTTTCAATTTCAGCTGAACGTATACTGCAAAAATTGCCGTGTGGTCCCCAACGCGGCACGGCTGAACACAGCGAAACCCGCCCTTGCCCCAGCTGCTCCGGCTGCGCCTTCCCAGGGAAGCTTCAAAGACTGAACCCAGCAGGAAATCCAAGTGCACGTGCCAGCCCCGCGCCCTGCTGCCCCTACACTCACTACCTGATGGCCCCCACCCTGCCTTCACCACCTGCACTGTATCTAGAATTCAGATTTTTTAAATAAATGCATCTATTTGAATTCTTTCAACCCAAGTCCAATTCTCATTTACTCATAATTTAGTTAAATTACGCCTTATCCATGTACTTCTGGATATTCACAATTCCTCATTTTATTTTGCTCAATATGATTTTTCAGATAATTTGATGCAAAAAAAAAAAAAGGGACTATTTTATAATTACTGTTCTTCAAACAATACCTCTGCTGTCATTGCTATCAAACTTTAGATGAGGATCTTTGCATTTGATATTATTAAATACAACGACAGTGCCACACATTTTCTGATGTTTTACTTTTATAATGAAGAAAACTCACTATCATTACTCAATTAAATATCATCTGACAGGTAAGATTTAAAAGCTCACTAAGACTTCAAATAGATGTTTTTTTTCAAGATACAATAAGGACCGACTCAAAGGGAAGTAGGACTTCTCCACTGATTCCAAGAATTCAAAAAGATCATATAGGCGGGATGGAGAATAACAGTTACTATTTTCAGAAATACAACAAGCTTTGGTCAAACCCTGTGGGGTGGGTTTTTCTTTTTTTTTTTTTTTTTTAATGTCGAGAGAACAGTTTTAACTTATATAGCTTACATCTTAGGATAAGTCTTCCAAAGCTTATGAGAGTCCCAATTACGACTTGTTTATGGAACACAAGTTATATTTTTGTGGTTAGAAGTGCTGGTTAAAAAACAAAGTAAAAAGTAGGCAAGTGATTCATTGGAAACAGATCTGGATGCGCCTCATTACCAATGGTTAGCATAAAGGAAAATTTTCAGGAGCACAGGAGACAG
Organism: Rissa tridactyla; assembly: GCF_028500815.1. NCBI lineage: Eukaryota > Metazoa > Chordata > Aves > Charadriiformes > Laridae > Rissa > Rissa tridactyla. The sequence goes on from NC_071487.1 coordinate 909,418, forward strand.
AGAAATAGCAGTTCATTAATGCCACTGGCTCTTGCAGACTGTCTATAAGAAGGTAATGTAACTGAATTACAAGTCATTTAACACAATAACAGCTTCTTTGCATATGTCCGGGTTTCAAGACATCTATAAATATGTATCACATATCTGTCAATTCTTGAAAAACCACTTTTTTTTTTTTCTTTTTCAGAAGTACAGTTAGACCCAAGGCATAAATGAGGAAAACAGCAGCCAGCAGCCAAACTTATCAAATACACAAAAAGCTACACTGACTTGCATTTATTGAATTACCAGCTTATATTAAGAGAATAATTTTAGTTTAGTTCTAAGTGCTCTATTTCTTGGAAATTTAAATGCTTTCTGTTGGCAGAAAGATTGCTTTCCTTGTTGTTCCGTAAACTGAAGCTGGAACCTCGAAATACCTGAAACCTGAGCTACCAAAAGACTTTGTTTTGGTCCAAAGAGTTACATTTAATGCCAGTGGAAAAGCTAAGAACACAATGAGAATATACTTAAAACTCTGGGTGCATGAATTTGCCAGTCTCTCCAAAAAAAAAAGCCAAATTTTCTAGAGTGCTACTAAAACCCAGTGAAGGTTCTCATGTTACTTCTTTGCAACAGCAAAGAATTCCAATCAAAAAATCAGGTTATTCAATTATTCAAACGTAAATGATTCTACGATTCTGTTCTGAGATTCCACGGACTCAAACTACGTGTCAGAAAACCTTCCGGAAGCAAAATTGCTTTTCATTTCCATTATGAGCAGAGTTTTCCAGACATTAGGCAAAGACAAGCGCAATATTCTTGCTGATTACGAGGTAACTTGTACCCTTAGGACTTCATCCAGAAGGGTTAGGAATTATCATGTGTAGCAATACAATTGTGGTACAGGCACGCAAAATATAAATATTGAAAAGAAGAGGGATGAAGTCTCTTTTCTTTTCAGTCAAATCCAGTTAACGCTTTTTTTTCCCTTACAGCAATAGAAAGTAATTCATGAAACCAATTAAAAATTAATTTCATTGGATGAAGTGCCACCTAGCAGCAATCAGAATTGGCTACTGCTCAAGATACAGTTTTTCTTACTTTATCCTTATCTTCTAAAGTTAATCTCATCTCCTGAAAACCTGAAGGCACGGCAAATTGCCCACTAGAGCACCCACTGGGATGGGCAGCAGAGATTTTGGTTAATCACCTGGTACAACCACTCAGTGTAAGCCACACTTTTAAGAAATGCAGTCTGTAAAGCAAGACGACAATAGCTGGGTACCACTCAGTCCGCTCCGTTACTTGTCTTTCATTCATGGAAGAAATTAGATGTTCAAGAAATTTCAGATAAAGCAAGTTTTGCGTCTTATTTTTATTAAGAATGTCACCATTTTGTATACAATCACAGAATTTAACTGTGCAAATTCAACAGGCTAGTACTAACTGTGGTAAAGCATACATCAGATCTCAAACTTTGACGTCTTCAGGATCATAGATAAATTAAAGCACTGAGGCCAGCTACGAGTATGCACAGATGACCTCAACTAACAATATCAAATAGGAAAGTGATACACATTTACTATTAACTAGGGGAAAAAAACCAGTAAAAATAAGCAACCTGAAAGATTTGGCTTAAAGTTCTCCCTTTGCTGAACACTGAACTGTGTCCACCAGAGTTAAGTAGCAGATTAAGTTGGCAATTTTACTGCATGGCAACGTGACAGAACAAAAACACATGAAAGGAGGAAGAAGCCTGGGGCGGTGGATGGAACAGATTTCTATCTACTCATGGAAGCAGCAAGAACCACACTACTACTACATTTACAACGATTTCCAACTCAGTAACGTACCTGCCAGCACTAAAAACAAAGCCGGGCTTTTAGAAACCCTGATATTTTATACTGAAGGGGTACTTGGCTTTGCTTTCAAACCTTCTGATACTGTCTTTTGGAGTGCAGGATGGATGTTTCTATATTGGTTCTACAAGACACTTTTGTTTTCTTTGTCTAACAAGGGCTTTTCTACAATGTCAGTAACTGAAACAAAATTCAACAGCTAAATTTTCAACCTCTGCCTCGTGTAAGTATCTTTACGACCACATTCCATTGTATACAGCAAACATTGTGACAGGATTGTCAGCACTTTTTTCACAAACAATTACAAATACTTTATGGAATCTTTCCCTTTAAGGACTTGCTTGTCAGGATATGGTGAAATTGCTATAGAAATGTTTTCAACAATTGTTTTGGAATCTTTACATCGTTGGCTCCCAAAAATCAGTTTACAAAATAGCCTCCATGCAACAAAAACAATACACAGATTCGGCTACAGAGAATTTGTGAGTAAAGGCACACTGTACTAAAAGAATTTAAATGCAAGTAAACCCTTTAAAATTTAGTATGAAACTTCTTTTTTATTGAAATAATGCCTTTTTATTACAGAAATATTAATACAAAAACAATGAGGACAGCATGAAGGTACTAGGAGACAGAAGCCAGTGAAGAGTAGGTCTGCAGTTAAACCAAAACCCCAACAGATTGCTGCAAGCAGAGCAGAAAGTGGTTTGCTCAGAGACAATGAACTTAACTTACAGAGCTGAAGTCTGCAAACCCCAAGGAAGAGTCTTTAGAAGTTTTACTTGAAGAGGAGGGAGCAAATGGATCTTTTCCACTAAATGGGTCCCCAAACCCCTTTTTACTTTGAAACGGGTCACTGCTGTCAGCCCCAAACGGCTGGAATGGATCATGGGGCTTGGGAAAATCTGAAGACCCCAGGTGGCTTACAGGAGTACTTTTACCTGGAAAGTTTAGGAAAAAAAAAAAAAAAAAAAAAAAAACAAACACAAAAGGAGAAAAAGAGAAGTTACTTACCATGGACAATGCAACCCCCTTACACAGGAAACTGTGCTGATACACTTTAGCATCATCCATTCCTCCTGGGGTGGCTTAAAATTGTACTGTAATTGTACTCATTTCTCAATGCAAATAATCTCAAACAGTTGTTTTATTTAAATGGATTTATCATCTTACTTATACATACCGCGATATTAATACCACCAAGATTTTACATGCTAAAACCCAACATAAAGGCATTAGATCAGAAGAATTTGACCAGCACAACTTTACCTCATTTTCCAGGATTAGAGATATTTCAAGTTTAAGTTTGGAATCATATAAAAGACAAAATAATTAAAAACGCATATTGCTAAAGATAAATAATTAAGCATGTTAAATAGAGTTAAGCAGCCCCTTATCTGTGACTCTACAGAATGCATGCATTCTGGGTGGTTTTGCGGGACTTGTTTGTCCTTCTACCATCGCGTGTACAAGGGAAGAGAGCCATTAAGAGATCGCCTTGTTCCGGGTGCTTGCCGTGCAACCCGCCTCTTGTAGGTGACTGCTGCTGCCTATAATCCACCCCAACAACAAATGAAATCACAGGAACTATTGCGTACGCTCATAAATAATGGCTGTATGTTTTATTTGTTGCAATTGGCACCTCAATTTTTAATTCCCCTTGCAAAAAGTACTATTTTGTTAAGTCAAATAACTAAACAGATAAACGTAATTTCTTTTTCTCTTAAAAAAAAAAAAAAAATAAATTGCTCCTGACAGGTACACAATCTAACCTCCAGGGAAAATAACTCCTTGGATGAACAATCCTGATTATAATGTGTAACTGACAAACAATAAGGGAAAATCTAGAAACATTTTTAAAAGAAACAAAAAATTTAGAACTTCCTGCATAAGAACGTGAATTACATACATTATTTGCATTAATAAAGCTATCTTTTTTGAAACGTCCAGTTCTTCAAACTGTAATTTAATATAGGAATCTTATAATTTATTCATATCAGGATACACATACTGGGAAAGCAGAGAGAAATGGTGCTGAAACCCCAAATTTCAGAGCACGTTCTTGGCATATCTGAGACATAACCTGGTAGCTTTTAAGAAGGTGCTTCAGTAGTTGCCCATGAACTTTATGATATTTGCTCAAAGCTGTGGAAATCCTCCTTTGTCTAAGAAAAGCGAAGATCAGCAAACTTGCACTAAGTAAATAAGCAGCAGCAAGAATGCCAGGCTCGGGTTTCAGACAAAACACGGGGACCACTTGCAGGCACCGTGCTTCAAGGAAAATGGGGAGCAGGAAATCCCAGAGCTGAACACGTAGACAGCAAGACGTAGAAAACACGACACATGCAGTAGGAGATGTAACTGGGTTTGTTCACTCTTAAAGAGTATTCAAAGGGAACGTGATCACAGCCCTGCAGGCACATCTTCCACCAAGAAAAAGGCTAACAGATTTAGATTCCACCAAGAGAGATTTACATCAGACAATCCGTAACATTTTTAACAGTTAAGAATACTCGAGACTGCCTAGGGAACTTGGGAGTTCCCTAGACATCAATCACCACGTCCAGGAGGTCTGAGAAATGGTTTCTAGAACTCACACTGGTTTAGCTGCTGTGAAGCTGGAGGATAAATGAGATCTCTTAACGTTCACTCCAATGCTATTTTTCATGGTACAGTAAGTGCTCCATCCTGGTTAACAGATGTGGCAAGGAGAGACGGACACCCATATTGGCAACCATGTGTGGGACTTCTAAAGCCAGGCACATCAGCCCAGTGATTTGTCCTTCGTGGAAGGAAGCGACAGAATATACAGGAAATACCAGCAGCATTTGCTCTCCCCACAGGCATGGACCCTCCTTCACCAGTTCCAAACCGCTTTTCCTATCAACGGAGGCCATGTTTTGTTCTCTGAAACGGAGTGTGGCGCCTACATCCCACACATCACCACGGCCTTCAGGAGATCTCGCCTTCAGTCACAGCTATGCAGCGTTAGGGGACTAAGCAAACTGCGTCAGAGATGAGTAACTCAGCATTTTCTATGTAATTGTCCAGATAAAAGAGCAAATTAAATTATTTTAAATTACAAAGAGAATTAAAGTATCTATAGTTCTAATTTAAGGCCAAGGCAAAACAAGAGCCCTCTACACCTTCTTCTCCTTCCTCTATTGCCAGTTACTAGCAAGTAAATCCCCCCTGGTGCCCCTTCACCCTATATTGCCCCAAACCAATTTTGATTGATAGAGGCAAAATTGACCCATTTTAAGCTGCCCTTTTCTTAGGTTAAATCTTCCGTTGACGAAACCACTTTGTGGAATTGGCGACTGTTAATACAAACGCAGAGTTTGCAACGGATTTGCTCAGCAAACCTGTTTTTTTTTTCTAGGTGGCCTGTTTAATGTTTTCACACGAAGCCCCTAGTGGTTTCGGAACGTACACAAAGAGCATCGGGGTTTCTTGTGCTTCATCTTCACAGCAGATTACAAAGAATCACTTTACTGCAGAGGAAATGTCACCATGAATATTAAAGTTAGTGCTAATAATATTGAAAATTTTGATTTTTATGTTGTAAGTGCCATTTTCATCAGTTTTTGTATGTTAAAGAATAGAACAGGGATTTAATTTCGTTATTTTGAAGAAAAGGTGAAAGAGGGTGACCTTTCTAAAATCAGGTTTATTTTTTGCAGAGCAATTTTAAGGGCAGTGCCCACGCTGAATACGCCAATCCTGGCACTCACGATAGAGTCCTCCTTCACTGTACCTTGTACGTTGCTTATAGTTTGTTTTATCCTGCCACACTCAGCAAACACGGTTTTGAGGTCTGGTAGAAGTTTATTTCTTTCAGTTAGACGTCCAAAGTTACTCATTTATCGGCCACAAATTAGTAATAACACCATCAGAATTACCTTTCTGACATCCTTGCTGGCTTACACCAAGTGTGAATCTCCCAGTGCAGTAAGTGCATACTTAAGTACACAAAGATTTTTGTATTCCCACATTTAGTGTGTCAAGGATGTGAAAATACAGTATTTCTATAAAAAAAGCAAAAATACCTAAACCACATTAAAAAGCCACCAACTGAACTGAAGGTAAAATCGTAATATTGCAAGCTATGCACTTAATAGTAACTGCAATTGCATTAATCTTATATTCACTGGAAAATGGTACGTTTTTACATGATACTGCTCATCGTTTTTGAGGTATGGCAGTACGAAAGTGCAGGCAAACAATTGTAACCCTTACTTATTTGATTTTTCTGCTAATAGTTTCAGGGGAAAAAAGTTCAGAAAAAAGCAAAACAGGTCCTATTCTGAAACCACAGCAGTTTCAGCAGTTACCCAAGTGGTGCACCCAAACCACACCGAGGACTCACTTCAGCAAAAAGAGATGATGAACAAAATGGTTTACCACAGCAAATGCTGTTAACTTATAGTGAACTCCACCCATACGAAGGCTTTATCTAATTTCATACCCCACAGCAAACTTCAGGCTTGAGATCTACAGTTCAAGACAAATATAATCTCACTGCTAAAACACAATTATAAAATTTGTCTGACTGAATTACAAGATATTGACAACGAAACAATGAAGTGAAACGCTGATAGTTTTCTCGATGTTGCAACGATGGTCCTAACTTTCTGCTTAGGAGAGGCCCTTCCTGACCGAGGAGAAGCAGCTCGTTTCCATGTGTTTGAAGACTGGGCTCTGCAGGCTGATGGGCAAACAGGGCACAGTTGAGATGACACGACTTTAAACTTTCACTAAACAAACACTCCTTTCCAGGAAACTTTCTAAAGTGAAAAACACTTCAAGAAGTCAGAGAGATGCTACATAGGATAAGCAGTGATAGGGTGAGTTAAGTCCATACCTGCGATTATATTTCAACATAAAGTGCCAGGGCTCCTACCACTCACAGCTCTTATAAACCAGAGGAAGTGTTACTCCAGAAATCTTTGGAGACTGTGCAGTATGTGAGGTGCCTCCCGGCACACCTCTCCCTTGGCCCTTTACCAAATTTAGGTATTATTCCTAACTTACTCAGCAAGTTGTTCACCATCCTGTTAAATTATCCAGCTCTTCCAGTGGTGCAGAATAAGGCTTTCATGAACTGTGGACTTTAGGAACTTACAGAAAAATTATTACTAGTTTTCAAAATATGGTTGAAGTTTAGTTAAATTAAAACCAGTTTTCTACAGAATACTCAAAGGTATTTGTCCTCAACAGGGGCTATTTCTGCACTGTATTTCAAACATAACTGTTTAGCGATAAAGCTCTGCACAAAATCACAATATATACTTTTAGTAACAGAAGGAAGAATTTTTCCTATGCAAAAAAGCCCTCAAAACTATTTTTGCTTAGTATTTGCAAAATGTGCACTGTGAGCCAGCCTGTAACTCTGAAAACCTTAGCTTAAGAGAAATATTCTGAAAACTATGAACCTCTTGAAAGGTGAGGTTAGAGAAATCGTTATACATTCAGCCTAACAATCCGTTCTGAAACAGATTCTGAACAGCCTCTTTCAACAATCGGTACTGAAATATCTTTGCTGTGAGAGATCAGCACAAACAACAGAATCAGAGCGTGAATGGAATTTTTAGTTTGTGGCTGGGCAGGTGCTCCACCCATGAGTCATTTATCCTCCTCAGCAAGGGATGCCTGTGTTCTAATGCAACTGTCAGGGCTTCTAGAAGGCATGAAAAATAAAAAAAAAGCTTTCCTGTCAGTCACCAACTTTGAGGCTAAATTTTTCACTCTCGGCTGCAGATGAGGAAAAAAATATAAAGGTAAACAGGCACTGCGCTACTTGTGAATAACCCCGGGTACCCAAGAAGCTCTAAGGAAACAGGTGTGTGGTACCACTCCGAAATAAACATCACCCTCCTGTACTCCTGTGATCACGCAAAGAATAAAGAACAGAACGCTACACTCTCCTCTAGACCAAATGATTGATCCCCACCACTCCAGCACTTGAATATGCTCATATAAATAAATGCAAGGGAATTATTTTATATTTTTTTCCCCCGCTTGCTTAATATAATTCTTTCTTTTGTTCATAACTCCTGATTACATCTATTACACCTAACATGGCTTCTTTCTTCTTAAAATTATCTTACTAAATACATAGAATAAATTTCTGTGCAAATTCATATCCTGGGGGTGTTGTACATGGTTCGGGTCAAAAAGAATGGCCACAAAACCATGGTGTGTTTAAACACGAAGTATTCACAAGACATAATTTTCTTTAAATACATGAAATCAGTAAATGCACAGAAAGCACAATTCTGTTTGGCTGTTTTAAGTAAGATACTGAGCAAACTGTCAAGTCCTAATTTTCATCTAATTAAGACACTGAAGACAAAGTACAGGCAAACACTATTATCGAAAAAACATTTCTATGTCCAACTCAAAAAGCAGCAAAGACCTATCTATGCTCTTTTTTCCTGACAATTGTCAATACAAGGTCAATGTGAACTGACAGTGCTCCTGTACTGCTTTATAGCTGAAAAATAAGTCTAAAATGGTAAAAAACAGTCAAACCATAAAATGCCTTAAATTTAGAGAAGTGACACATATGAAAAAGAACTATATTTATCATTGACATAAAGGAGGAGGAAGCATCAAATACAAAGGAAGACAGCAGCAGAACAGGGCTGTACAAACATCGCCCTTCTGATCTGAGCAAGCAGAGTGGTGGCTGGCAGCATCAGGCATCTGGTTATGCACAGCAGTAATAAGAGGCACCTAAAATGGTTCACGGGGTGCAAAAAACGTCCCATAGAGTGAATCCAGCTCAAAAGCTTGCAGTTAGACATTGCTGGTCCAGGTAAGCCCGGAATGTGTGTGCACACCCCACCTGGGTACCCACTCACTCAGACTCTGATGGCAAACAGCCTTCAGAACATTTTATTTCAGTATATATTCTTAATTATGAGCACTTAGCGGGAAAATCTGTCTTAAATTTACCTTCCAAGGTGCACACGCCATATGAACAGAATGGAAAGCTGCTCTGTGAGCTGGCTGTTAATGTTTCTTGCTCTTCTAGCTTCTTTGGAGCTGACAACAATCTTCTCCAGCCACCACACTTGTGAGAAAAGGGCAAAGCATCCTCACCCCAAACTAGGGAATTATTACTTCTGTAGATGATGGATTAAAACACGCATCACAGCTAAAGAGTTTTCAGATCAGTTCAATAAAATATTAAGATCCTGAAGATCTTAATAGATCTTAAAGCCTGTGAGAATGAATCGAAGTTCTTAACTCAAACACAGATGTGTTAACCACTAACCTCTGAAATGACAATTTATAAATTCAGTTGCCAGCATACATCAGAGCTACAAAGAATAAATGGATCAAAAACCAAAGGGAAAGTTCTCTGACAAACTCAGTGTGCAGTCTAGCATAATAATTTCACAATATAATTTATTTTAATACCTGTACTTCAAATAGCAGCTAAGTAAATCCACTGATTCTTGTCTCACATGGGATGAATTCAATACGTAGTCCTTTGAATTCCAAGTTACAAGATATTTTTCTGCTATTTACGTATTGGCATCCCAAAGAAAAAAAATGAATTTTTAAGAGTACATTAGCATTGAAGAAGTTCACTATTAATACAATATCCACCACCTCCATTAGTCACTAGTACACAATATGTTTAATATAAATTATGACATTTACACAGGCTAAAAAAGCTAGTGAGATAAAAATAATTGGTTTTATTAAATAATCACTGCAAGAAGAAAGCACACTGAAATTGGAAAGTACATTTTCTTTCTGCGTTTTTAGGACTTTTATATTCTTTCAAGGTTAAAAAGGTCAAAACCACTGTAAGCAAGCAATAAAAATTTAGAAGAGGTTGAAGGTTACACACTGGTTAGTGGTGAAGGTTCTTCCACTAATATCACTGGTTAACAGTACTGTTATAACCGCAATGTGGAATGCATGGTGCTGCATTTAAAGGAAGTGGTAAGGGTGGGGCAAAAGCAGTAGGTCCCACGATCAAAGCACTAGAGCATTGAATTTTACTTATAACCCAATCACTGACACCCACACAGCAACTTCCTGTACTTTAAAAAAAAAAAAAAAAAAAAAAAAGAAAAAAAAATCTGTTTCTCTCTTTTTGTAATCAACAACTTTTACCTAGAAACTAGTTAGCGGTGAACTCTGACTGATTTCCATCTGCAGCTCACGGCAGAAAACATAATTGTTAGTCTGTGAGAACCTACAAAAAACATTTTAACTGACAGGTTTCAGTGTATCGGTTCTTTCGGACTTTTTTTTATTCTTAATTACACAAAAGTCCCGCAAACCCCAAGAACTAGTGTAAGAAATATCAAGTGACCAGAAGCTTGGTAGTGCTAAACACTACAGGTAACAGACAATAAAACGTACTTATAAATCTACAAAACTTAGCTATGTTTTAGGACAACTTGAGAAAATAATTTGCACTGGAATTCAGATCCCTGTCACAGGTCACCTTTGCTTAAGTACGTCAATATACACTACTATTATTTTTGTTACTATAAGTAATTAATATTGTTGTGTTTTCTGTTTATCAAAGCCGATTAGGCAAAGCACAGGCCTGTTTATATCTGGATAGTTTTTTGTTGCTTTTTGAGCATTATTCAATAAATACAGAAAACCTTCCCCTTCTCTCCAAAGAAACCTTCAAGTTCTCCAGTACCACCTGGTGAACATCAAATTACTTCAGCCAAGTCCCGGGGGAGCTGTACGAAACCTAATGTCCACTAGGAACTTCACAACCACGAACGTATTCCTGCAGAGAAAGAACACGCACATACTCCCCGTGTGGATTTTTATTAGAACAGTCTAGTCAGAAGTGCTAAAGAGCTTTTTCTTAACTGACCTTCCTCAACCTAAAAAGAGAATCTTAAACCAGGTAAGGGAGAGAGATACTGATTTTTCAAATCTTTGCATGTAACAGATATGTTGGAGCTTTGATGTACACTGGTATCCAGGCTTGCTGCTTCTGAAACACCTTCTCCTCGTCATTCTCTACTTTATTCACTGATTTATTACCCTTCCTCCAATTCTCTTTAAAGATTCTGCACTTTACTTTTAAATAGTTATATTGAAAAAACACAACAGAGCATTTAATCAGAAAAAACAAACAAATGAAATTTCTCTTGGACCAAGCAAGGATCAGTTTAAGACTCTGTAACATCTAAAAGATCTTGAAAGACTTAGGTTCAAAAAGGGGTGAGAAAGAAGGAAAATGATTTAATGAAGGACAGAACACACGTAAGCCTGAGATTCAGCCTAGATACAATTTTAAGGAAATAACCTCATGATTGTCAGCCCCTCTCTTAACCTTCGTTTTCGAGAAGGGAAAGATACAGATCTCAAGGGTGTCTAATCCATGCCCCACAGCAAGTGCTTGCCTGTCCTTGCCAGATAGCAACAACCACAGGCAGCTCTGAACTGAAGTATCTGCTAACACAGTCAGCAGATCTGAAGGTCCAAGCTTTGGAAAAAAACAAACACCAACTAAACCCAACCAACCCAACCCAACCCACCAATCTCCACGTTACAAGCAGCCAGCAAACAGGCCCAGATTTGCAAGGTCAGACAACGATCGCCCACTGCAACCCTGCTGCGTCCAAAGCCGGCAGCAGCAGAACCATTCCCTGAAGCCTGGTATGAAGACTGTCTCCAGAGCCTTTATACGAGAGCAGCTCAGCTGAACTACACATTCCTTTTCCAGGTTTTTCCAGGTACATCTGAAGGCCTTTTGATCTGGCCTTCACTACACGGTAAGCAGAGGCTGTGCCTCAAGCGTTTCCCCAGCCCCATGCTCAGAGCCAAAGGTTTGCTCTGCCTTTGTTGTCATGAAGAAACGTGACCTGATGCACAACTCCTCATGCATCTGGGCAAAACGGACACATGGGCAAGATGGGAACTGGGGCACACGTTGGTCATACCCTGATTGCCCAGGACACCCTTGACGGATTGATCAGAGAATGCTTGCATGTCACACAACTCCTAAAAAAACCTGCAGATAGAAAAGCGCTGAACTGGGAACCATCCCCAGTGGATTTTGCTAGTTTCGCCTATCACAAACTACTTGAGAAATATGCAAAAATATTTATTAGTATTTTCTACCTGACTGTAGAGTGTTGAGGACAAGTAAAGCTTTATATTAGATCTTCACTGCACCTGTCTGACAAAATGAAGCACACCACACAAGTGCTTTTCAATATTAAAAATCCCCCCCAACAGAAGTAAGTTTTACTAAAAAGAATATGAAGTGGGAACAGAAAGGCAAACTACAGATTTGTCTGGTAATAACTAGCATTTATTCATCCTTCAGCAAGATCTTTATCACCTACTTGTTTTTTTAATTAAACAGACCAATGAGAAAGGTAAGAAACAACGGAAGTTTCTTGTCTGTTGTTTGTTTTCTGAGCAGCGTTCCCATTTCTAACACACACTTGTACACCCGTATCTCTCGCTAGAATCACACTATATTACTATATAATTTCTCATGCTTTAAGTAACCACTGAAGATTGCCTTAGTTGTGGAAGGAAGGGAGGAGTATAACTGCATAAGCACATGAGGCTCATTTGCTTTAAAAAAACCCTTGCTTTGTTTCCTCCTTAGTCTATTTTATCATAACAACATTTGCTTTTGGTAGAGCAGCGGAACCTTACAAATATTGTGTCTCCCAAGACGAGGGGAAGGTACACATTTAAACAAATTTTTTAAAAGACTGATTAAAGGCTGAGTGCACATGTCTAAATTCAAAACAAACTAAAGCTAAGCGTTCTCCAAAACTCCTCCATATGTACAAAAGAGGGAATGAAGAGACATAAATCCAAAAAAACCTCATGTAGGCAAGTCAATCTTCTGGCATGTATTTCTCATCTTTACTGCTACTATTGCACTGTATTTGCTAGGAATAATCATGTTTCGAACAAGAAACAGAAAGAAACCACATGAAAGAGATAATATAGGTATATTTAGTATTTGTTTGACTCATTCAACTTTTTATAGGCCCTCTAAACACTAAATTATTTTATGTAGACATTTCCTAAAAAGATGGCCACTTACATACTTTCCTTGAAAACCAAATACAGAAAAATAACATCATTCACAATGGCAAATAAGATTACCTTCAGCTTTCATATTTCTGCTTCTATTCATTTGTCTCCTATTAGTTGATATTTGTCATCATTACATATTATGGGCTTTCTAATTACTAAAGGCTCTCTAGTACCTCAATGGTAGAGAATATTTACACAAAGCAAGCATGAGCAGACCCCTTCAAGACCTTTTCCACAATCCTGGAGCATTTCCTGACAAATCTTCATCACTACTCACCTACACAGAACCTCATCATTTGATTTCAGGGTTTTAGTGTGCATCATCATCTCTTGAGCAATAAAATCATAGGAATAGGAACAAACTAATGCTGCTTGCTTATAATTCTATTGTAGTAAATAATATTTTGCAAACTGTGGATCAATCTACGGGATAGTTAATGAGATCTTCAGAATACCCTGACAAAAGAAAGCACTTTTCATGTTATCCAAGGAGCTAGTTCTAGCATAACTGGTTTGCAAAACCAGCCAGATCAACAATACCTTTTATAAACAGGATGGGTGCAGGGTGCGTGCTTTGCTACGAAATGCAGTAACAGAAAGCTAGGCAACCCACAGAGTTAGAAAGGGAGACATGAACAATTAATCTGTTTTCTTTATGTTATGCTTCCTAACACTGTCAATGGATACAGGAGAATACTAGATGTTGACACACATGTTCAGTGCAGAATTATGTGCCTATTCATAAACAGAATCCAACTTTTTTCTTTTTTTTGAGCCAACTAAATGCTGACTGCTAGTATTAACTGAACTATACCACTGTTGTTAAAAGGAGACTTGAAACTAACAGCTCTAAGTGGCTTCAGTTCTTAGAACCGTTTCACTGGTATCTGAATATTTTGAAAATCAACTCTAGGGAAGACGAAGAAGTAGAGGCTGAATCTCCATTAAAAGAGATCTTATTTTCAATTCAGGGGATTCAAACATCTCTAAGAATTTCCATACATAATGGACCTGAAGCAGGAACGAGCCATATATCCAGAAAGTGTTTTATATTAAATTAATGTAGCAATGCATGAACACAAGAATGATCATACCTGGACAGATCAGGACAGGTCTATCTAGCCCTGTACCCTGTTCTTGTTAGTATCGAGTGGCAGATGCCTCAGGAAGAACATCAAAACCAGGTAAAGACACAGCCATACTTCAGACTACCTTGCAGACATTCAGGAACACCGGAGCCAGAAAGAGTACTTTGGCTTTTGGTAGACCCTGTTGCTCCTGTTGGATTTTTCTTCTAAGAACTATCTAGTTGTTTTTAAAGCCCATTTAAACTTTTTTGCATTCACCATATTCTCTGGCAATAAAAAAAAAAAAAAGTCCTAAATTTAGAGTATTGTATAAAAACAAACCTATTTGTTTATTTTGAAGGTGCCATTTACTAATCTCATTTGTTGCCTACTTGGAAAAGACACATTTCTCCCCCCGCCATTTTCCCTGCCACAAGTGATTTTACAGATCTGTCACACCACTCCCTAATCATCTGTTTCCCAGCCTGAAGAGTTCCAGTCTGGTTTACTGACAATTTCTGGCAATTTACTGATAATCCCATACCTTCCTCCATGGTTGAAATATAAGATAACAAGATAGAAGACTGTCAACTTGTCCTTAAGTCCAATAATACACAGAAAATTGGGGGAATTGGCTATTAAAAAAGGAAAACCTCCTTACCACTGGGTGGCTTGGGTCGCGGAGGGACATTTTTCTTCGGTGGCAACGCTGGTGTGTCTGATTTGCTTTTGAAAGGGTCATCTGAGAATCCCACCCCTCCAAAAGAGGAGGCGAAGGGGTCTGAAGCTACTGACTACATGAGTAAAAAGAAAAGAAAAAGAACGTAAGCACATTGTATAATACCTGTTGTTTCATGAAAGATACAATTTAACTCAAGTAAAAGCATTAACTTCAAAAAATGAGGACAGATTTACAGAATTATGTCAGTGGTGTAAGAGACTAATGCCCACTGACAGAGGTGCTAGGACTTCATTAACATTCAAAAGTACTTACGCTCTTAATGACTTAAGTACTTCTAGAACTTTTAGCCCTAGCAAAAAGCTGATGAGAAAAATAAAAGGAAGTAAAACTCTGCTTTTTACTATTTGGCAACAAACGGTCATACTACACTCTGGCCCTTGCTCTGATAAACAGAATGATGATAGAAACTGGAAAAACATGGTAGATTGGAGAACGGAGAGCTTTTTTCTATGCTCTTCTTAAGTTACACACAGCTATTTGTCTTTTTTGTAAAAGCTCAAGGAAAATTCCAAACCCATATGTTTAATGTTTCCTATATTCAGCTGTCTCTTATGAAGGACTCTGCTATTGATTAAAAAAGGCACGAAAAAATTACGCCATGCAGGGAAATTTATCATCCTGAAATGAAAAAAGAGGAACTTTGTAGGCAAGGCTAAAGCTCGCAGTCTGACTTTCGCTAAAACTTCTAACTCAACCCAAACACATCAATATTTGTAAAGACTGTTGCCACCTAGCGGAGAGCTAAACCCCCCACAAAACGGAGTAACAACGGTAAGAAAAAAACCCCAAGAAGTTCAATTAGTCACAGTGACACGGATAATCTATTTTCTAACATCTACTCTACAATGTTGAAGCGTTCTTGTAGAACTAAGTGTAGAAAATTGGATAACTGATGTAAGTAACTGTAAATTCCAAACTCCATCTCAGAAGGCTAACAGCAGACTGTGACCGATCCAGATGAGGAGGTAAGGACCTAGTTCTATTTGAAATACCCTATTTACTCAGTTTATACCAAGAACCCAAGAAAAAAGACTACTCTGTTAAGAGCTATGAAATGTCAGCACACCATGTTTTCTACCTTCCTCTGGTTCCCTGTACTCACGGAGAAGTTTAAGAACAAGTGAGGACACTATGAGAGATGAAGTATCCAAGAAGCAGACTTCAGGATGGCTGGACATGGAAATATATTAATATCTGGAACAAGTACCTTTTCTTACAAGTGAAAATTAGAAGTTATTTCTTTTGCTCCTCTGGTATTTGAAAACGTTCATGAAAAGTTGATTCAGCTCTGCTGAATCTACCAGTCTTGCTAAGACTTTGCCCTGTTTGAGATGCATGGAAAATGCTTTGCTAAGTAACTGGTGAGGTTGATCGGAAAAAAAAAAATTAACAGAAGCGGATTGTCAGCTGCAAAGTTACAGTCATCTCACACCCTTAAAAAAACACCTCTGCACATACATTTTTAAAAGGACAGTTGCTTTCCTCGTAACCTTTACCTTTGACATCTGACTGAAGTCTGCAAATCCCTCACCACTACTGAAAGCACCACTTCCAAACGGATCCAGTGTTCCAAATGG
The DNA here is from genome assembly GCF_028500815.1 of Rissa tridactyla. NCBI lineage: Eukaryota > Metazoa > Chordata > Aves > Charadriiformes > Laridae > Rissa > Rissa tridactyla. The sequence continues at coordinate 925,706 of NC_071487.1, forward strand.
ATCTGAAACAGATACAGAAAAAAAAGAATATTAAAATAATACTTAAGAATTATGAAGAATGCTTGGTGACAATGAAGTACAAACTAGGCACCTGGATTTTGACCTGACATGAGATGTTTAAAGAGAATTCCATAAAACAATAGGTTTGCTACCAGTTGTTTGGAGGAAAAGGAAAAAAAGAAAAGAAATAAGTCAAGTATATAGGTATGCGAAGACTTAATCTTCATAATTCATAATAGGACCACAAAGATATTTGCGAACAGTTCACAAGACACCTTCTTTATTCTCAACTTTTACATTTGAATCTTCTTTCATAAAGAGATACCTCATTCATCTTCATGAGAAAATATTTTTTTCTTCTTACCTGGACCTTTTGAAGAGATACTGGAAGATGTAAAAGGATCACTGCTTTCAAAAGGGTCAGGCTAAATAAGAAGAGATATACATAATTACTGTTCTGCTGTACTGCGCGCTTGTCTTTTTATGCACATCAAAATCTCTTGCCTTAAGACAAATGATTTCCAATTTCAGACCACTCTGTTCAGTGGATATATAGTAGCATAAAATCGACTGATTACAGGAAATTCGCATTATTAATGCATTTGGCTATTGAGAGCCTTGAACAAAACACCAAGTACCTACAAGCAAAACACATTCAAGTGAAAAGTGTATCACACTGAAATACAAGTTACCAGGGAAAAATAAGAAGTGACACCCCAAAGTCTTCAATCTTTAAGCAACAGGGACTGAATATTCAGGTCAGGTATTTACATTATTATTAATTCAGAGAGTCTGTATATCGCTTCTTTTTAAATAGATGGTGTTTACAGTTGCTATTCAGTTTGGAAAGTCTGCTGTTACCTAAATCCAAACCTACATTGCAAGACAAACTAACCTCCCACTGACTGACACTGGAATACTGTTCTAACCCTTGGGTGGCAACAGACAACGAGTGCCACAGGGTGAAGGAAAGGTTCAATTAACAAAAACAAAACAAAAAATCCACATTGCCTCTCCCAAAATAACCCTACACATACATGTAAGGGCAGCTTAAGAACCGTGACTCTACATTTGACAAATGTGTTCTGTGCAGTCCTTTCACTGTGCTGGTGGATCAGAAATCCGTTAGCCAGATCAGTTCCTCGATCCGATTCACTATGTGACTGCACAAATAGAAACATCAACGGAATGAGGGTAACGGTGTGAATGAGTGGGTGCTGGTGGGTTGAAATTCCCAACAGAAAAAAAAAAAAAAAATAATCCACCTAACTGCATCTTCATGGTGAATATACACCATTATCATGGAACTGGAGAGAATGAACAAACTCCTGATTGCCTTAACAATCCATACTCAATTTTAAGAAAAAAATTAATCATATTTCATCAGTTGGAAGAAAAGTATTTAGTGATATTTCATTCCTTTTTGCTTTCAGACAACTTGTCTGAACTTGTCAATAGTAAAGAAATTATGATGTGTAGATTTAAAAATTACTGACCTTTGAGGGTAAAGCAGGGGGTTTTGTGAATGGATCTGAGGTAAATGGGTCACTCTTCACCTGTTTCTTGAAGAAATCCTCAGGGGCAGAACTACGAAATGGGTCACTTTCCTTAAATGGATCGCCTCCAAATGGATCTAGGAGTATTAAAAAGTAAAGAGAATGTAGCACCTACTGTGTCCATAATAAACTATTCTATATTTGACCTCATACTCACTCATCTAATTTTTCTTATTAAAAAACCACAATGATTTCGTAAATCTGACAAACTTCCAGATACCTCTCTATACAGGGTATTTACCAAGTTTTAATAAGTACGTGTTTATATTAAGGTTATGGACTTTATAGAGAGTTACATGCATCTCATTAACATATTGATCCCAAATGCACACCCTGTCAAGGTTTCTATGTTCCCACATGCAAACGAAAAATCTGAAGCCAGGGAAACCTTGGAAGTCTTTGAGCTTGGCTACAAATTGTTTCTATCACATCTGTCCTGTCATCAAAAGGGCTATTACCTGCTGGAGCAGGTGGTTGTTCTGCAAAAGGATCATGCTGGAATGGGTCACCTATGCAGAATAGAAAAATCATTTGTTTTATCCACTACTTAGCAAGATGATAAAAGTTTGTGAAAATATCATTTACTCAACGATTGGTCTTCAAGGTCTCAGCTAAAACACTGGTCACTTACTGCCTTTGAAAGGGTCTGCTCCCTTAAACGGATCAGATTTGAAGGGATCTTCTGACTGGAATGGGTCTGTATGCAATTCTTGTGTATTATTGGTAAACACCAAGGCTTTATTCTTAAATGGATCATCCTAAAAATTAAGAGGAGAAACATTACAGCAACTTCCCACGATTAAAATGCTCAGTTAGCCATTTAGCAGAAATTCTAGGGTATCTGGGTTCCTGTTTAATGATCTTAAAAATTACTTCCTAAAGAACTTTCTGAATAAGTGGCTTCTAAGCAGAAGTAATTACACAGCAGAAAGAAATGTGTAGCCTTGGGCTACACAGAACATCAAAAGTACATACAGGTACCAATAAAAGGTTGAAATGTTTGTCTCATTAATATATTCAGTTCTCAAACACTTAAATAACAAAACCAAAACTCCAACCACCACACTATCCAAAATCTCTTCTCTCCCAGTTATTTTACAGCTCAGCTTCAGGTAAGACAGTTATTTAGAAGAAATGGATCCACAAATCATTTGTGGACTACAAATACAAGAAATTACTACTGAATAGTCATACACAAGATTGCTCCTTGTTAACTCATTCTTCAGCTTAAGGTTCCAAGTACTGACTTTGCATTGCAAAGCACTACATGGCAGGATGAGTGTCACCCCAACATTTTGACAATTGAGAGGTTTGTCAGTGGAATCCAACCCATAGCTTTGTCAAGTTACAAAAAAATCCTTTACAAGTAAACTAAAGCTGTGACACCTCTTCATCATTTGCATCTCATACCCCGTCTTACGTCTGTTTGGGGTCTCTGATGAAACCAGTCCTTGCCACAGCACCTGCACAACAGAGCCCCAGTGACAATCAACGTCATTCCACATTAACGTAAGAAATATCTAATAACAACTACCCACTTACACTGCCTCCAACACAAGAAAGACATGGGATTTGTGTCATGCCTTTACAAGATGCAAATGAAGTAGTCTTAACTAATGCTTCTCAGAACAGCAGGGAGAGAGGTGGGGACAAGAGGAAGAGGAAGGAAGAATTAAGAAACAGGAAAAGGACACAATGGTTTAAAAAATTTACTATGAACAAAACTGCAGTTTTCTTCTGGTTAATGATTCTCAGGTTTTGCAAATAAGAGAAACATCCGGATGTTTCCACTGGAAATTAAACATAAAGTTTATGCAAGCCATGCAAGCACAGAAACTAAAGTGTTTTAAGAACACATCTCTCAATGTATTGTTGTTTTTCCTCTACACTTTTCTGCTTTTAAGCATTTCATTTTTACGGAAAAAGTGTGAAGCAGGGCAGAAAGGTAGCGTGCCTGCTGAATATTTATTAAGAAACTATACACAATATATATTTAACTTCGTACTAAAACCTGTGCTTACAAGGATTCTGGAAGATATATTTCCCTAATGAGGAAGCACCAAGTAGATGTGCAAGCAGAATCAAGCAAGTATGCAACTTTTATATTTAAAGCAAAGAAACAGGCTTAAAAAATGAAAAATCTTGTGATTTGGAGTATTATAAAATATCCAAATCCACAACAGATACCCAACAGAAATTGACTGTAAAAATCTTGAAGAAAGAAAAGAAGAAACCAGAACACTTGAATTGGAAATAAAGTCCTACCTGCTTGCTGAGACTAAAGGTGTGACAGGTTACAAGTCAAGGGTTAACATGACCTTTTCTCTTTGTTTCCGTAATTAGAGTTTGCTTATATATCCATACTGTTACAGTTACACAGGTACACGATCCTAACAATCCTAACCCAAAGCTTAAAAATCAGGTTTTCTACCAGCATTAAAATCTTTGCCCTGGAGATTGCTGCCTTGCAGGAATCACAGTATTTGCCAACATACCAAAAGCCAACTAAAACATCTTAACTATTTCAGACTAGGTGCAAGTCACAAACCTAATTATTCTAAAATACGCTAAACAACAGTATTATTTTTTTTTTTACCATAGCTCCATAATTGTTTCTTTCCGTCTGCCCGAGGCCTTCACTTATGTCTGCTAAATTCGTCAGACTACCACCGTGAATCCCGTTGAGAGCTTCATTATATTCTTCTATACTCTTATTGACTTCTTGATGGCTCTCTTGAAGTTGAGAAAGTTTACTTCTTGCCTAAACAGTGAAAAATACTTTAGTATGTTACCCATTCAATAACGCTGTCATTATCGTTAAACATGGTTGCCAGACTATGGCATTTTCCCCCCACCAGAGTTGAACTTTTCTTGACTCAAACTAGGAATTAACCTACTAAGCACCAGTCAAAAAGGCTTATTTCATGAACCAATATTTTTTTTCCCTCTTCTGAAAAATAATCTTTCTAGGTGATGTTCAACTCTTGGTCTTCCGGGAAGCAAAAAAGAAGTTGTATGAACTACAGTGAATACCTGGTTTATTTCTTCCTGTGTTGATTTTAAAGATTTGATTATTGTTTCAAGCTGCACTTTTCCAGCCTGGATGCTCTGCTCTAGCTGAGTCTCTTCTTGCTGGAGGCGATTCAGTTCTGCTTTTGCTCTATTGAGGTCATCTTCCTGTAATTTTAAATCTGATTCCTGAGATTGAATCTGCATTTTTAGTGATGAAATCTGAAACAAAACATTACAAAAATCAGAGTGAAATTTGAAATAAATGTAACTTTATAAATTTATAATAGATACTAGAAAGTTGTAAAACAACCTATCAACTGCTAAGGAAGATAATAAGGACTTAACACGAAGAACTGCATGCTTCTTAGTACGTTACACAAAATCCTTGATAGAAGTACGTAGGACATTCGATAACATCAAGACAAATTACTATTTTAAATGATAGAAATACCACACTAATTATAAAGGTAATTAAAAGGTGTTTCTTAGATGGTCATCTTGTAGTTTTCTGAACTTGGCTCCTTTTCCATTCAAACATTTATCAAGTATTATAAAGTTATCAAGTATTATACAGTCCTTTCTTGGACCTCTGGATTTGTGTGGAAATTGCTATTTATGGTAAAAATGAATTAAATAAATAGAATGTCCTTCAACAAAAGGCACAATACTCTTGAGCACGTCCAGAATTAACGTACACTCACCACCTGTGTTTCTTCCTGGCATTTCTGCCTTACATCATTCAGCATATCTTTCAGTTTGGCTTTCTGCTGGTCCATTTCATCCAGGCGGTCTTGGGCATCTTGTTTCTGAGCCTCTAGTTCTTGCAAGTTACTTGTCTCCCTGTCCAAATCATTTTGCAGTTCCTGAGGAAAATTCCACAGTTTGTAACTTACATTTAGCTGCTGTCTTATAGGAATGATCAAGGACAGACACACAGGCTAGCAAGCTCCAGAAGACTTTCTATATCATGTAGGCTATTCCCTGCACGCGTACGTTTTGTTTCTGCAGGAACTCGTATGAGACATCAGGAAGTAAATCAGTGCCCACAAGATGGAAAGAGACTGTGACACAGAGCACTTGTAATTGAGCTATCCTAATTAACAAAACCAACACTCTTTGAACAATAATTTCCTAAACTGCAGTGTTAGTCAAGCACTAGCAAAAAGACATTTCAAACTGTTCATGTATCATCTTCTATTTATACTAACCAGCATCAGAAGAAAACGTTTCTGATGGAGAACAGGAAAATAAAGCTATTTCTGTAAGTTCGAGGAAAATCCCACGAAAAGAGAAAAGAAAGACTTGCCCAGAAGCAACATAAGGGAAGACAAAGAATGCTTAATTCCCCATATATAATTTTAAATTAAAATGAAAATTAATAATGATAAACAAAGTTTTTACCTGAACTTCATTGGTTTTCTGTCTGATTGATTCTTCCTTTTCTCTAATGTCCTGCTCCAGCGAATATTTTTCTCTATAAGATAAACAAGCACATGTATTCATCATCAGTTAAATAATACAACACACAAATGCATGCACACAAAGAAATCAATCAATATTATTCTGGAAACACCCGCAGCTAAAAATGCCAGCCCATATTCTGGTATATTCTTTGAAGGAGCCAAGGTGTATACATATCAATTATTCTTCAAAAAATACTATCTGTTCCATAATCAATCTTCTGAAATCACCTGGTAGAATCCAGGCCAGCTTTACACAATTGGCTAATTGTAGGATATCAGGGGGAAACCTGTCACCAACTTCAGTGACAAGTTATGATAAATTTACTACCAGAAAACAAAAACAATGGACACATCAGTATTGTATACTTAATTGGTTCTCCTAGTCCATGATTTTGTTAATAGTCCACAACTATTACCTTTGCAGCTGTGCAATTTCTTGACTAATATCATCCAGTTCCTTCACCCCTGTAAATTCTCCTGATCCAACGGAACTTGAACTATCCTGTTAAGAATGAAATAGCGAGACACAATCCTCTTTTTATGTATTTGCAAAATTCTATGGGAGACATCAAATTATTATGCAACAACCACCAAGCATGCCACACAAGTCTGCTGGGAGACAGGGGAATTTTCCCTAAGCCCATTTAACAGATGGGAGAGTTAAAACACACAGCAGTTAAAGGACATGCACAATGTCAATGAATAAACTGCAGGCAGTGGTAGAATTAAAATTAAAAAACTAAAAACCCAGCTCTGCTACAGTCAGTAGCAAAACTTCCAGGGAACTTAATGAAATCAGATTGTAATTTCAGTCTTCTTGAGCCCTAACACAAATTAATGACAATTTCTGCAATTATGCCCAATTTCCTGCAGTGCAGGTCATTCCTACAGCCATTCAGGTGTCAATCAGGGAAGATGCAGTGGGTACCACTTGCCTTTTAAACAAGAAAATTGTCATTAGAAGTTCTTAAGAAAGGATCTCAGCATTTGATAAAAAATTTGTCATTATTATAAAAAGGATTGATAGCTTTTTGAAAAAAATCACGGCAACTCAGCAAAAACTGCAACCTGAACTCACTGCTAGTATGACAAATCAGGAGAACCACCATTTTTAAACAGCATTTTAAAAAGAAGTAAGTACAGTTTGCTTACTTGCTCACTTTGAGATTGCTGTGATAGGCATGGAGTTTGGCTTTATTCAATATAAAAAAAACCCCCAACAACCCAACCAACAAACCACAAACATATAGCATAGTAAAATCTGACATTTTTTGCAGAAACAATAGGTGAATATCCAGTTTAAATAAGTTAATTACGTCCTCATTTTTGGATGAGCATTTCTTTTGTTAATATGCCATTAAGTAATCATAGATAACAATAATCCAGACTAATTCTTCAAGCTAGCAAATCAAAAGCTTCTAATATCACTTTTATCTTTTCTGACTAGATACAGATTTGCTGAGAGACCTGTACTGTATGCTGCACAGGATCATAATAAGGTGTTACCCAATATGATTGTGAAATAAGTTAAAACGAGCTGCTGTTTGATTAGGGGAACACAGTCCATGGTTCCACAGGAACAGAAAACTATTCTGCTATGTTCACAGGAGCATACAGTTTATTTCATGTTATAATGAGCTAAACCACAGTAAATGAAAAAAAAAAAAAAGATACAATGAAGTGAAAATAATGGGAAGCTTAAAGCTCTTGCACCAAGGTATATTTATTGCCTACAGGTTCAGAGAACTAGTGCATTAATAACTTCAACGTGCCAACATCAAGCTGCCCGTCAAAGAACTTCCTGACAGACTGCTACAAGTCAAATTGTTGAGGGAAGCACTATCACCAGGTCAGCAGCCGATAACTTCCCACTACTGTGGCATTATCATCATGCCAAGAGCAAGTGTCACAGAACACAAGAGGAAAGAGACAGAAGAAGGTGTAGAAATAAAAACTGTTTTGAAGTTACAAGTAGCGAACATGAACAAATTTGCATTCTTTTGGGTGTTACAATTACTCACACGACGCATTTCTGTTAGTGCTGAGATCTCAGATCCTACAGGGGTCAAGTAACCTGACAGAGTCTACAGAAAAAGGATATAGGAAAAACTTTAAAAGGACCAGAGCAACAGCAACAATTAAAATATATTTAGAGGCTGAAAAGCTTTCTGGTTAGGGAAAATAAAAACGTAAAGGAAAATACTGTGTGATTTATAGAAAAGATGAATGTACTGACATGACAGAAGTTTCAGAAACACACTAACACATTACTGAGGAAAGGAACAAAGCAGGTTCAGTAGAAGATTAGATACTGCAGTAAAATGGTATTAACAGTGATGGATTAGGACTAGGGACTGTCATGCTGCAAGGGATGAATAAACCACCAAGTCCCAGAAATTAGGAAGTCATCCCCTTTCATTTGGAAGTGAGCAGAATCAGGCACAGGCTACTAAACCAGCTCGTAACAGTTGCTTTTAACAGTTCCCTGAAGTTAAAAAAACAACCCAACCCTTCTCTATGACAAAGGAGTATTTTTCATGTTAGACTTTTCTCAGTGGCATTATTCCTTTATGTATGGTATATTCTACTGCATTCTTCTTTATTTACGGTCTTGTTAAAGATGTGTGTATATTTTCAAATGCTAAAGAATTTTGTAAGAGGAGACAAGAAAAAAAAATATTGGCAACCCTTTACCACAATACTACCAAAAAAGGAAAAAATTGACAACATGAATACTCAAAGCCCACTACTTTCAAAGCACATAAGCTCAGTATTATCTACAAATAATCAATGACCTACCTGTATGGGAGTGTTCCTCTCTGTGGGAGGGATCATATCTGGGGTCAACACTTGTGGAGGATCAATCCCTTTACTGACCTTCTGCTGAATGAGATACATTGCTAGTGCAAACTGATCTTTGCTTAGCTTTCCCATCTGTCTTGTGTCTGCCAAAGCCCTGGTAAAAAATAGATCATACTCATAAACAAGAAAAGCTTATTTCTCTTCTACCACATATACACGTAATTTCTTTTGATTCATCTTCATCAGTTGCTTGTTCTAGTAAAAGAGTTCCATAAACAGAGCAGTATTTTATTAGACATACATAACTGAACAGAACCGTGTTACTCTGAGAAAATATTTAGAGCACTAGAACTTCAAAAAACAATCACAATTCAAAGACTGACCTATGCCCCCCTCCCAGAAAAGCAAAGTGAGTATTTATTTATCCCTTGTTTTTCCATATAGCCCACATATCGTAGTATGGCAACAGACAAGTAAAACAGGTGGTTTTTTTTCATTTGGATTTTTGTTTTTTCTTTTAATGTTAGGATCACAGTTCTGGCTGGATAATCTGACCAGATCAGCACGTTACAAAAAGGCAGCTGCTAGGGAATTCTTACCATATATGTGCTAGGAGATTCTGAGACAGACCTGAATGCATAAAAATGTCCTTTACTTCTTGGCCACTCACAAAACCATCCATGTCTGTGTCGGTTTTTAAGAAAATTTCGTCGTATCGCGCTTTTTCAGACATAGGTACTACCCAGTTCACAGATGGCTGTAAAACAAAGTTGTATATTTCAAAAGAAGATAAACAGTCTTTACAAACACACTGACTATATATGACATTATTCAGAGCTGGACGTGCCGAACACCTTGCACAACCAAATTTGATTGGTAAATAGGTATTTCCTCTCTTACCATTAATGTTTTAGCTTAATACTTTTAATCCGAATTATAAATACTGACAAACAGCTATTCATCAGTTTAAACGCATTCATCCTTTGGAAATACGGACCCAACTAGGCATAGTAAGTCCTCATGCTAAAAGAGCTTTGGAAGGTAGATTAATGATTTCTTTGCTATTAAAGTAGATACACGAATAAAACCTTTCTATGAAAAGTGAAAATCCACCATAAAATTTGCTACCTCATGATCACTCTGACTAAAATTCATCTGCTCTGCTTCCATTCTTACAGGTCTTACCATCCTCATTTCGTTCCCTCCATCCAAATCACCCAACAACAAAGGCATTTTCAGAAAAGTGCTCGCATAAAGCAGAAATCAAAATGCAGTTTTTTCCTGCAGTTTACTGATACAAAAAAAAAAAAAAAAGAGAAGGAAAAAAAAGAGAAGAAAAAAGATTTGTACCTGTGCCTGTTTGATGCTGTGCTTGGGAGACAGACTCCCTGTGCTGTTCAGACTGTTGACACTACCATGAGACGGGGTAGAACGGAGACTATCTTTTGGCGGAGGACTTGCAGGGAGAACAGGAACTGCTCCAGGAAAGACAGGCGTCTTCTTTCTTTTAGAAGGTGGTATGAGAGAAGGGGGTAATAGTGAAGGAACTGGCTCTTTCTCAAGAGCTCTATAAACCAAATGCATTGCCTGCAAAGTCAGAAAGGCCAGATAACAATAACAATTATAAGAAAAAGCAACAAGACTTTCCAGTGTCATTCTTTTACATATTAATAAAACACAGGCAGTAAGATCAGAGATGTAAACCAGAGCAGATAATTTTGAATGTAATTCCAAAATGTTTAATCTTGATGACACAGGCAAGGGTCAGTAGATGGATTTAAGAAAGATCATTTAATAGCTTCATACGAACAATTTAGATTAGAACAGTGGACTGTAGCACAGAAAGCTGCAAAGCTTTTCAGAAAAAACTGAGCAGTTTGCTCTAGCAGACACACTGTGAATTGAGAATTCAAAGCAACCTACCACAGCAAATTCATCTTTGTCCAGATGACCATCTTTATCAATATCACTGAGATCCCAGACCTACAGCAATTACGACAAAAACAATGATTTAGAGAACAAGTTGCATTTTGTGCTTTTGATGTTTATCATCATCAAATTAAGCATGCTCTCTAAAGACTCCTAATAGATCTTTGTGGAGATCATATTAGCTATATTAGGCCTAGCTAAACATTCTCTGATTAATTAATCCAGTCTCTGAAAAGACTGGATTAGCGTTTTCTGGCAATGTGAATCAACGCTGGCTCTAACAAATTCTGGACGCAACACAGGTAAGTTTGTCATCTTTCTATGTTGCAATTAAGGAGTCATCAGACTGACAAAAACCACCCAGATGTGGCTTTCAGAATTGTCCAGCAAGTGTGGGCTAGCAGATCGTCCAGATTTGTCTTATAAGAAAGTTAAAATATTTTTAGAAAAGTCAATACGTTTCTAAATTGCATTCCATTCCTAAATTTCTAGTTTTCATTTTTAGTCAAAAAAATATGTCCACCCCCCAAAATTTTCGACAGGAGAGAATTTAAGTTTCTATCAGCTTTAGTTCATTATTAGGTCAAGTACAGCCAACGAGAATTAGGAGGATACAAAACTTCGTGTACCCTAACGCTCAGCCACCAGCTAACACTGTTTAATCATCAATGAGACTTGGAGACGGTGCAGTAGAGTGGACAGAATGCTACGACTGAGGCTCAGGCATCTGAACTCTACTCCCAGCTTTATCACTGGACCCCTGTACAAGTTTCAGTTAGTTCGCTTAGTCCTTTCCCCATTTCCTCAGTCCCCCATCTTGTGCACAAACTTTTCTGGAATGGGAAAAAGCTTCCTGAATTTCTATTGTGACAACAACAAGATAAAATACAAAGCCTTTCAAGACTGAGTACTTCATAGTGGTAGAGAATTGAAACAAGTCATATTTAGATTTTGTAGATATACAGAGAAATACAGATAATACAGAGGCAGTTTTTCCTGAAGAGATGAAAGTCTGTACCGCAGATACAGCTCTTACATAGAATGTATTCATTCGCAGTCATATCAATATGCAAAACATTAAAGAACACATATTTTAAATGGAAGCAGAAAAATACTTTAAGGTTTGCTTCCCATGCAAATATGCAATGGATGCACTAAACTCAGATCTCAGAAGGATTTATAAATATACATGAAAAAATACTTGACGATTTGACAGCTACAATAAATGAAGATGTTTTAAAGTGTTCTCTCATACAAACAGTGGATAGATTTAATCATATGTCTAATAACCCGTATTTGTAAAAATGACAAAACAGTGAAATATAATGTTATAAAACCTATTATGGTTTAGAGCTTTCTCTTGTGTTTAAACAACCAAAAATCAAAATTTCCAGCTCTTAAAATGAATACAGAGATAACGAAGCCAATCTACTCTAGGGACAAAATCACTACTATTATTCTTATTTCTAAGTGGAAGACTTCAGAGCCTACTTAATGTTCTTGCTTTATAGCATGCACTCAATGTAAAATCTCAGCCAAAACCTGATCTATGTTGGTGAGTTACATTTAAATATTTAACATTGCAACTACGAGAAGCTAAATAGAGAACTGCTAAATCTAAACAGCATACTTACCCTTCCTAGGATATCAAGAGGTAGCTTTGAATTCATCAGTACTGGTTTTACTTTGTCTCCTGAAAGTAAACCATTTACTGGCAAAAGGCTTTCAAAAATACCATCAAACTTTGCTTTTTCTTCCACCTAGTTGGTAAGAAATAGCCTGAATAAGTAAAAAAGTGTGCCTGTGTGAGTGTTGAAAATGAGATCTTGCAAGAAATTAAGATTGGTCAGCAATGTATTCATTCTAAATGTCCAAGCTTTCTTGCAAGTGCCACCATGCTGTATTTAAACGTAAACCCCATGGAGCTAGATTTAGGAGCTTAATTTCAAAGCTAAGGTTATGATAGCTACAAGATTTTAACATGCAGCATACAACATGTTTCCGTAGTGTTCTAAAAGGACAATGCATTCTGATTAAAACACTGCTGACCAGATTTTAAACAAACTTTGACAAACTCCATAGAACAAAAAAATGTTCATCTCAAATAATTTGCTTCCCACTTTAAATTGCAACATGCGAGTACAAAAAAAATCAGCATTAAAAGTTATTCTATTAGAAAGTCTTTTAGAATATGTCTGCATTTGAAAATTAACTAAATCCAAGTATTCCCATGTATGTACCGAAAGTTACTGTTTTCCAATGATATATACAGTGTGTATCACTGACTACTAATTAGAACATATGAACTCCAGCTTTAAATTAATACTTCAGGACGGATTTGGTGAAATGCTTTGCTGTTCTCAGTGGGGTTCCTTTATACAAACATGAAAGTGCCTACTATTAGGATACTGGAAGAAATCCAGGCAGAAGATTAAATTCATTGTGTCTTAAAAACATCACACCAGGGGTTGTCAAAGCCTTGTTTAATACTTATTTCAAATACAAAACTACAGCTCAGAATTCTCTATTGTGCACAAATCTGTCATCAGAAAGGGAGGACTTCTGAAATGTGAAATATATTTGATAAAAAATTCTATCACTGGGAAAATTACAGACAAGGAAAATATTTACTTTTAAAGAACGGATGGAATGTGTTGTTTTTTATACTTACCCTAACAGCCCAGTGAGTCTCTGTTGAAGGTGGTGTGATCAGCAAAGGACTGCTAGTGTCATGCTAAAAATTAAAGATTTTTTTTATGTATATGTATATATATATATATATATATATATATATAAAAATACATACACACACTTCTCTCTCTAATCCTTACTAATTGCTTTAAGAGATGGTTATAGATATGAAGCTTAACTACACTGAAAAAAGAAAAAAGGCTGCACGTGTGCCCAAATAAAAAAATAAGTCATACTGATTATTCTATTACAGTACTTGGATAAGGACTTCATGTGCACTAAGTACACAAACACAGAACTAAGACACATTAAAGGGGGTCCCACAGCAGCTGCTGCAGGCAAAGCTGCAGTCGTGCCCTTTACCACAGACTCCTGTTGACTGAGTCAGAAAGTAATTTCTTTTTTTTTTTTTTTCTTTTCTTCTTTCATAAATTTAGAGTTTAGCCACATCAGCTTCCTGAACAAGCTGAGCGTAGTAAAACTTGCATCAGTTTTGCAGTCCAGGAAGGTGCTGGTACATATGACTGAGGAAGACAGGACTATGGCTGCCATGACTGCAGCTATCTTAAGGAACAGCCTGACAGCAGCCTGAAGTCTCAGAACCATGACATTTATGAAACAGAAGATTATTACAGCGTTCCAACTGAAGCCTTAGTTCTCATACAAGACATACATACATTTAGGTAGATATTACTTACAAATTTGGGAGGTGGTACAGTCAAGTTCAGACTGCTCAGGTTGACATCATGGCCATTCTGTGCGCACGCTACAAGACGCAACGCGACATAGAAACCCTACAAACAATAGTCGTTTTTATTAAAAAAAAAGCAGCCAGTCTAAATCAGTCTCCAATAACCCATTTATGATTTTTACTAACATTGTACAAATGAAACTCAGTAAAGTATGGAAACAACAGCTGTATAGCCCCATTCAGTTAACTGCATAGTGACAACTATCCCACTGCTTTTAAAGATGATTCAGGCAAAACTTTACAATAACATGGAAAAAAGCTCAGAAAACTTCAAAGCTAGTTTTTAAGAAGTACTCTCCCATAACTAAGAAGATTTCAGCAGTTTTTCTTCAAAATTAATAATGTTTTTTTTTAAAAAAAATCTCTATATCGACAACTTGGTATTTGATATTCCAAGCCATTTTTAGTAATGCTAGTTATATTTTTTCATGCAAGACTTCTAAAATAAATCTTAAAATCACCGTTTGTATTTGTGAAATATACACACACACTGGTTATGTACAAAACGAAAGAAACAGAAAATTAGATCCAAATTCCTCCAGCAGCCTCACCAAGTATAATATACTTGGATATGAGCAGGACTAGGAAAAAACACTCACCTTATAAACAAAAACTTAAAAGAAAAAAAGCTAATGATAACTACTATTGCTATCAGGGTTTTCTTGAAACAAGGCTAATTTGTGGAAGGTAACACAAGCAGTCTACAGGCACATTTCACTTACTTGTTTATCCAAGTATCCTTTACCCTCCGGGTCAGCCAAATCCCATATCTGCGGAGATATGAAATAAAAGCCATTGTGATTTTAAGATAAAACTTAACTCATCTCAACAGTCCATATTTTATGTCTTCTTGAACTGTTCATTGCAGCTTTCAAGTTATGACATACAATGCTCCTTAATTCTCAAGTTAACAACAAAAATGTCACACAAGAGATGATTTTTCCTTTTAGATTCCTGTGAAACTCAGAACAATCCCTTGGAGCTACTCCCAATCCGTGGTTAACCTACTGCTCCATGGATCTGATTTGCATTCCACCCAGCTCCGTTTTGCAAACCCCGTCTGCTCAATGTTAGCTGCACTTAAGCAAGCACACACGTAATTACTGCATTATCCAATTCCTTCAACTTACTTTTCCAAGGATAATATCAGAGAGACCGGATTTTTTAAGAAAAAGCGCAGCTTCACTTGCCCCAACTCTCCCCGTATATGTTGGATCTACCTGAAAGATAAAAATTCCCACTCAATTGAAGCATGTCTGTCACGAAAGCAGAGGCAACAAATGAAACATCTCTTCTCTCTAGGTCAAAAGAAGTTACAGAAGTATGCATTACCACTGCGCAGAGAGAACTTTCGGAAGTTTAGCACCGCAGTGGGGAAAGGAAAGAGGGAAATCTTGGGGAAGAGGAAAATGCACTTTATTTTTAAATTACTTTTTTTAAGAACCTACCTGTTTGTAATAAGTTTCGTATAATGGATTCCCAGTAGAAAACTGAAAAATAAGAGAAACATTAAGAAAACGAAGAATGAACTGCAATTACAGACAGCCCACCTTTAGGGATTGACAGAAAAAAAAGCGTATAGTATTTTGTGTATTACTTCTACCAAAAATATAGAACGGTAGGTTAATTTGCTGTGTTCCAAACTGGATACTTCAAATCTAAGTGTGAGTAACAGCGAACCCTCAAAACTTGCAGCCAACAGACTACTGTCACCTCTTAAAACTTCTTATTCACCAGCACTCATACTTATACTTGCACTTTTAATTAACAACACTTTATGGTAATAAGGTTTTGCAGAACAGCTTTGAACTATTTGCCAAAGTATTTCAGATCACAGTTTGAGAACACTGATATCAAAGGCAGAGTTTTCAACATAATGCTGACTTGGCTACCTCCTGCATTGTAAACATACTTATGGAATATTTTCAGCAGACAATTATGAACAGACACACACAGAGCAAGCCCTGGTATCAAAATATGCCTGTGTTTATACATTGTCAGGGCTAGGATCTTGAACTGAAACAGAGTTAAAAAAAATAGAATGAGTAGTTAATTAACAAATGTCAGAATTCTCTGGCAATGTTGTTTGAAGATTTCACCTTGGTGTCATCACTGCATTACACCAAAGCAGCAGACACAAAGGTGGGCCCTGCCCTTTCAGGACACTGAACAAGCAGATTCCTCATCCCTCTTGCTGACATTCCAAGCAAATGGGAACTGAAACGCCCGAAGAGGTGGAAGCCCCAACACCCATCTTCTCACTCGTCTCCTACAATTGCCACACAAGTTCTAGCCATGCGTAGGTTATACCTCCGCACCGTTCTCCACGCTCAATGTCAAGAGCAAAACCGTTACAATCCAGTCTCAAAGAAGTCATCCCTTAGAAGAATCAAAAGCCTTAAAAACAAGCAACAAAACAACTCAGTAATGCACAGTTTAATAGGTGAGACACAGAGATGTTGAAACATCCCAAAGCCTGCTTGGACGACTGCTCTCCACCTACAGGACATAAGTCAGACACCTGACGAACGATTATTTCGCACTAACTGTGATCATTGGTGTGTCACCTCCCAAATGCTACCTTCTTCCTTGTCATCCACACGGATTTCTGGGTGTTCTTCCTATGCTGAGGGCAAGGGAGACAGAAATATGATGAAAGAAAAGACCAATGAAGAGCACGAAATTTTATTTTACACAAAGAGAATCTTCCTGTAAGTTTACAGTAAACATGCCAAATCTTGATTTAAGGAGCTATCCAAAATAACTAAACCCTATTAACCAAACGCAAATACACAGACTCTTTGAAGATGAGTAGTTCTACTTGGCTAGAGAAAACATGTTTTTCAGAAGTTTCCTAAGCATCTTAAATGTACTTCACTTATATCCATCAACAAAACAAGCTGCTGCATTCTCCAACATCAGTACCCTCTAGAAGCTCTTGCTCTTCAGTAGTGGACAGGAGTTCAGAAGATGAAACTTGCAACCACAACTCATAAATCTGACTCATCTTTTTGCTGGCTTGTAAACAATCAGCATAGATAAGCACCATGTTTCTGTCCAAAGTAGGAAACACATCATTCAGAGAAAACATCCAAGCAGGAAATAGTCTGTTCAACTCGGAATAAAATCTACTACGTTTTAGCCAACCATCACCAAACTATATACCTCTCGTTGATCAGAAAGCTCAGAGAAGCTGCCAAAGACCAACTACAAGCTGCTCTAACTAATTTGGCGAGCATCCTGCAGCACGCAGACATTGGATTCATACCAAGATCCAGAGCAAACCACTCCAGCAGCAGTGTTGCATGATCTCATCCCACCACCAGCCATCCTTGTCATCCTCATTTGATATTGTCAGCCATGGCATACAGCTGACTTACCTGACAGAGGTGGCAGGAAGCCAGGGGGGATGTGCTTAAATGCTGTGAAGTTTCTTCTACAGCAATATATTCATCCAAGTGCTGCTGGAAAGCACTTCATCTACTTGCAGAATTTTACAAAGATTAAGCCTCCCTGACCGATTTACCTAAATGACTGCATCTCTGTGATGAAGCAGACCAGACAAAATGGGCTCAAGTGATAAAAATAGCATAGCTGCACATCTACCCATCACCACATGTGACTACATCACTATTATTCAAGAGGATTCTCTAATTTGATGACAACTGCTGATGAAGAACCTACACAAGACAGCGTCAATGCTGGCAAACACCGACATGAAAAACACTTTGAAAAAGAGTTTGCAGTTGGTGAGTGGTCAAAGGATATATAACCTATTGTACAGCTGTTCAGTCTGACTTACAGGTTAACAACCCTCTGGTTTCTATGCCTACTCCATATTCCCAAAACCGTCACCTATGATAAACACTTTATGCCACCTCCCAAACAGATGCTTCAGAACCCTGGTGCCTTGTTTCATCTCTAAGTTGATTTCCTGTACAAATTCAAAGTTCAAGACTCAAACTTGCACTCTCAGAGCAGATCTGGTACACTGCATTTGTGGTATGCGGTACACGCACATGGATACACCTCCACGTCCCTTAACACGGGTCTGGGAAAAAGGCAGGCATAAGCTGCTGCCACCAGAACAATTAATAAAGCCAGTTCCTAGCGGCCCCCTTTCCTGAGGTCATCTCCAGGCCACAGAGAACCCTGGATCAGGTGAACTATTTTCCTTGCTGTCCTCCTGTTCAACCACTCTTGTCACATCATAAGATGGATGAAAATAGGTACTGTGAAAGGGGAGAAAACAAGGTGTTCCACAAAGATCAGAGCCAAAAGAAGGTTGCTGCTGCCCCAGAAAGATTACCTTTGCCCTTACTCTACTTCCCGGGTATCCCGAGTTGTCTCAGAAGACCAAGCTACAAAATGATCTGCGCTGTCCCAGTATCTCTAACTTAATTCTCCACAACCTCCAGAGGCTATAGGTTGAACATGCCCGGCACAGTGGAAAGACCACTGATAAGGTGATCAAATATTCAAGAAAATAAAGTTACCAAAGGTAAATCAAATCCAGTTTCAGTTGTTGTTTAACCCCAAGAACTGATTTTACATGCTTGCTCTTCAACTGGGTTTATGCATAGCCAGGTGAAACAGACAGCTGAAATGTTAAATAGTTTGAATACTGTAATTTAGACATGTAAATTATCTTTCATAAAAAATAATAAAACCCATAATTTCATAGAATAGAACCATAATAAAATTGATTTATGGCAACAAATATGATTAAACACTTTCACATGCTTGAATTGCCCATATCGGTTATAGCTCCTAATATCACGGAATCACGGAATCTTCAGAGTTGGAAGGGACCTCTAGAGATCATCTAGTCCAACTCCCCTGCTAGAGCAGGGTTGCCTAAAGCACATCCCTCAGGGCTGCATCCAGGCGGGCCTTGAAAATCTCCAGAGAAGGGGACTCCACAACCTCCCTGGGCAGCCTGTTCCAGTGCTCTGTCACCCTCACCGTAAAGAAGTTTTTCCGTGTATTTGAACGGAACTTCCTATGTTCTAGCTTGCGCCCATTGCCCCTTGTCCTGTCGCTGGGAACCATTGAAAAGAGCCTGGCTCCGTCCTCCTTAAACCCACCCTTTAGGTACTTGTAAACATTAATCACGTCCCCCCTCAACCTTCTCTTCTCCAGGCTAAAGAGTCCCAGCTCTTTCAGCCTTTCCTCATAAGGGAGGTCCTCCAGTCCCACAATCATCTTGGTTGCCCTACGCTGGACTCGCTCCAGTAGTTCCCTGTCCCTCTTGAACTGGGGAGCCCAGAACTGGACACAGTACTCCAGTTGTGGCCTCACCAGTGCAGAGTAGAGGGGAAGAATGACCTCCCTCGACCTACTGGCCACAGTCTTCCCTATGCAGCCCAGGATGCCATTGGCCTTCTTGGCGACAAGGGCACACTGCTGGCTCATGGATAATTTGCTGTCTACCAGGACCCCCAGGTCCTTCTCCTCAGAGCTGCTTCCCAGCATGTCCGCCCCTAAACTATACTGGTGCTTGGCATTCTTCCTTCCCAGGTGCAGGACCCTACACTTGCTTTTGTTGAACCTCATTAGGTTCTTCTCTGCCCAGCTCTCCAGCCTGTCCAGGTCACGCTGGATGGCAGCACGGCCCTCTGGAGTGTCGGCCACCCCTCCCAGCTTGGTATCATCAGCAAACTTGCTGAGGATACACTCTGTCCCCTCATCTAGGTCATTAATGAATATATTGAACAAAATTGGTCCAAGTATTGACCCCTGAGGGAATATCTTGCTACCAATATTCTTATTTTATATCTTTCTCAGTGAACATGCTTCAACCTGACAGCATATGTAACATCTCCTATTCCTTTTAATACCAGTTCTGGCATTTGTCATAACCAGCATGTATCTCTGTATTAATCATGAAACTGAGACTATTAAAAGAGGAAATTTATTAATATCCAGGAAAATTCTGTTTACTGCTCGGATTACAGCTAGGTTACTCTTGTTAGTTCAATATAGTAAAAAAAAAAAGTTTGAAAACTAGAATGCTTCCAGTAAGTAAGCTCTAAAATAGTACGTCAAAATAACTGATACGTTCACAGAACACGGCGCTGTTCCCTAAAGATAATGTATTATGTTATACAAAATAAAATGCCACTGATGCCAGTCTCTCAAATATCAATTAGAATGTAAACAACACAGAAGCAGGATTTCTACTATAATAAATATTTGATATATTTTGTCAATGTACTATAGAAGATAGAAATTCCACAACAAACTCTTTCAAGTCCAGAGGTTATTCTACATATATATTTTGCACCACATGACTGCTCTTGAAAACTTTTGGTAACAGTCTGCATGTGCATGGATGTTTTCAGATGTTTCTGAACACGTTCATTTAATTAGAGAGATGTTAAACAGGACTCCTACTGCTATTCAGAAGCTAAAAAGCAGTGTGCTCTCTTGATAGGACACACAGGAAATTACATATTACCCAAGTATCACATAACTCCATTGAAAGACAAATTTTCAGAGTATCACAAATAAAAGTCCATTATTAAAATGAAATTGATAAATTTAAATAACTTGAACATATCAATGGCAGTCGTTCTGAATTCCTGACTGGCCAGGCCACAGTGTAGAAAATAGTTTTAATTTCAAGGCCTTGGAAGGTGGTGGGGTGGTGCTGCTTTTGTTTCCAAAGAAATAAGTAAACTGACTGTCTTCACAGGAATATGGGAAAGAATAAACAGTGATCACACTGTTCAGGTTTAAGTTATTTGGGTGAGAAATTAATCAAAAAACTTTTAACAACAATAATCTACTCAAGGATCCCAAACATGAGAGCAGAGCTCGAAGCCCAGCCTCTCCCAGAGGCACGCTGTGCTCCTTGTGCGAGATAAGCTCCAAGGTCCAGGGTCTTCCCCTCCCCTCAGAACCCTCATTCTCCCGCTGATGGGTGAAAAACCTCTTTTTCACTCCTTCATTCCGAGTTCCTTCCTGGCGCACCCGCGCTATGGCCACGCTACTTGTGCACCTCCCAAGTATTAAGCACAGTCATGACACCCCGACAGCAAAAGGCGACATTAACCCTGCCTTACAAGTAGGAAAATAGGGTGACGCGACCAAATTCGGAGAGTCCGGAGCAGAGGGCGAGCCCCAGCCCCGCACCTCAGACCGCCGGAATGCCCGCGGCCCAGCCCCAGGAGCTGCAGCCGGGGAGAGAAAGCATCCAGAACGCCTCGGCGCTGCCCTTCCCCAGGGGGGCAGCTCCGGGGCCTCCATCAGGGGAGGGCGCCAGCGCCTTTTGTACCCCCACAGAACCGGCGCCTGCCCCGGCAGGCTCAGCCCCGGCCCGACGGCGGGGGGCCAGCCGCCCCCGTCCGGGGCCTGCTCCCCGCCGCGCACCGACCCGCTCCCCGCCCGCGGGCCGAGCCCCCCCCCCGGCGGACGGGAGAGGCAGGGCCTATGCCCCAGCGCCGACCCGGCCCCGGCGGCACCCGCCTGCGGGAGCGGGACCCGCAGCAGGGAGGGCCCGCTCCGCCTTCCCCGATCGGCGCTCAGCCGCCGGGCCCAGAGGGCCGCGTCTCCCCTCAGCCGCCCCCGGCTGTCCCCTCCCGGCAGCGTCCGACCGGTTACCTGCTGGCTGAGGGGGATGAGCGCCGCCATCTTCCTCCCAATGATTCGGGCAGCGGCCGGGGCGGGGGGAAGGCGGGGCGAGCGGCGGCGGGAGGCCGCCCGGCCGCGCCTGGCACCGCGCGGCCCCGCTGGGCCGGGCCTGGGCGGGCGGGGGCCGGGGCCTGCTGGGCCGCCGCCGGGGAGTCGGTCGGGGCGGCTGAGGGGAGGCGGAACAAAGCGGGCGAGGCTTTATCTGTCCCCGGCAGGCGCTCCCCACCCCGCCGCCGCTCAGCCCCTGCTGCCCGCAGCCGCTCTGCTCCCGGCCATGGTCGCCTCCCGCCGCCTCGGGGAGGCTGGCCCTGACCTACCTACTTAGGGACAAAGTAGGTCTCCGGGAGACGGCAGCTGCCCTGAGGAATATTCTTCCAGGTAACCGCTCGACCTTTTAGCTGGATGACCCGCATCCAGCTTTCTCCTGGACAAACCTAGTTATTTTACTTTATTACTCTAAACCTTGTCAAAACAGACTTCGCTACATTAAGCTTCCTCTGGTTTGCAATCAATATTCAAAGTTAACAAATCCCTGCCTGGAATGTGTAAATATCAAACATCAGACTGAACGACACTAAATCATTGTGGTCATATAAAAGATAAATAAACAGGAACGTGTAAAGGGCATTACAGTGTATCTCAATAGTTTTCCAAGTTCTTCACAGTGTTATTAGGATTGTTTTACAAGGGACAGCACTTGGACAAGCAGAAGCTAAAGAACTCAACCTCAGCCACTCCACAGGCAAGAAACTGGGGCTTCCACGGATCCTCCCGCTCCCTCTCTCCTTACCCCAGCAAGGTCTGCGTGCTGGTGTAGTCCAGAAGTAAATGCAAAGCCATTGGCGCTGGAAGGATGGCTTCAGCTTCTGCTAAATTGATAGCATTAGTTCTTGGAGGGGGGGAAGGAAACACGGAAGACTGGAAGGACCTGAGAAGGGATGAAGGAAGTGACTGAATAAGGTTACAAGACAGGTCAGACAGAAAAATAGGCTCATCCTTCACTGTTTCAAATTCTTCCCCCCACCGCCATATTAGAAAAAAAAAATTTAAGGCAGCATCCAGGCAGTGTATGTATTAATTTCAGATTTTTTTGAAGGGAAGAAGATTGACTGAACACATTTAAATTTCACGGATTTGTGGATGGACAGACCACTGTCCCTCAGGTCCCACACCGAGGCTGAGCGCTAGAACGTTCTGTCAGCAGATGAGCAATGGCAGAAGTGCCAGGAGCCGCGGTAATCCCCAAAACCCTGCCAGGTGCACAGTTACTGCAGCAGCTTAGCAGAGCTTATCTCCTCTGCAGTGTGAAGTATGTTGTGAAACACGCTTCACGCACCTGAAACGCCAAACCTTTCAATGAAACATCATAAAAAGCTTATTATGATACTTCCTCAACAAAAGTGAGCATGAATTTTACATTTACTATTAAAGCATGAAAGTGTAAAACAGTTCCAAAACCTAGTGCTTTATTACAGGTGGTTTGAATACATTTTAGCAGTGTTAAAGATACAGTTAATAAAAAAAGTAATTAACCTTTTCTATATAGAATTTAACTACTTTTATGGTATTTTTATTAAAAATAACTGAAACCAATTACAAAATTTAATGTTGAATTTTGTAAAAAATCCTGTTTTAGTACAACTCTATTGGCGAAGCTTTCCACAAGCTGTTAACAAAACATCAAAATCCTTAAGTGCAAAAATCCCTAAGTGATTTAAGTGAAAATAACGTGAGCTTCCTCCAAATAACAATTAAAGCTCCTCCTTCTCAACAGCATTACTTTCCACATTCTTTTTTTCTCTCTAGCTTTTTCTTAAACTGTTACTCAAAGTATTTTTCTTCTGTAACCCCTTCTCTCTCCTGCTCTTTTCAGGACTCTAAATATTAAGACTTCATTTTTACGCACCAATAGGTTCTTGATGAGATTAGACAGGGCATGTTTAAAATGTGGTAATAAAGAACCAAGACAGACAAAAGAATTTCATGTTACCTTCATTTCTCTCTCCCCATGTTTCATCTCCAGTCTTCTGCATAAACCTCATCATCTGTTATCAAGAACTTGCCAAAAACTGTCAGCTCTCACCTTTGAAGGAATAGGGAAAAAAATGAGGATGCCTCTTTGTTTTCTTAAGTGTCTTCATCCCTCTTTTCTTTTTTTAACAGTACTTTTTTATCATATATTCAACATAGAGTAATCATGTAAGAACCCCATAGATTTTTTCAGAATTTGATGAAGAATTCTCTCTTTTTGGGCACCTGTTTTCAAGAATCTAAAGAACTTGTTTTAACTTTAGGTACTTCACTGCACTTTTAAGAAGTTTTCAGTCTCATCACCGAGAGAGGAAGATCTCAGAGGCACCCTGGAGGGCAGTTTTCTCCTCATTAATCTTTGGGTAAATCAGGGGTCACTGAGCTGCCCGAAGCCTCAGTAAATGCACCTCAAGTCAGATGGAGCAAGTCATGCTTTACAATAATTACACAAATTAGTTTAGGCCCCTCAATTACCTGTAGATGATTATCATCCAAACAGTAACTACAAGAGAAGATCAGTCTGTTTTACAGATTTTTCAATTTTGTACACATATTTACATATAAGCAAGTTAAAGACATAAGTCCCTAAAATCCCAAACCAACAGATAATGTTTATATGGAGAGGGTAAACAGATTGCTACATACACAGTGAGAAAAAAGGTTTTCTTTTCCAGTAAAGGCACTTCACCTGCCAGACATCTAGTCCAATGATGCTAATATTTTCAAATCCGTAGACACTGGAGTCTGGCGAGTAATTTGGATTGTCAATCTGTGGATGAGGCCAAACTCCTCTGTAATATGGGTTATCAACCTGCCTTCGTTTCCATTCCCCCTGGGATAAACCACATGTTCTGAATACAGTCAGGCAAAGAAAAGTTGCTTAAAGTGTTATCCATAGCTAGGCTTATGAGATTATTTATGCTCTGTATAGAGGTTCTTGACCATAGGATAATACCATTCTCCATTCACAGCATCATCCCAATCTTCAGGTTTCTCAGCGCTAGTGTCCGTAATGTATTCAGGTTCATCCCAATCCTTCAGAAAAAAAAAACAAACACAGGAAGATTAAGAAAATAAAAACAGTCCACAGTTCAACTATATCAAATGTGTATTAAGTAGGAATGAAATAATCCACTAAGGCAAAATAAGGAGAGCAAATTACCTCAGGTTGATGTAATTCGGATCATCAATTTGGATTCGATCATCCCAATCAGTGGGTTTCCTCACTGTTGGATCATTAATTTTCTTTTATGTTTTTCCACCATTTCCACAACCATCTTTGAAGAACTGCACAACAGCAGTGCCAGTATTTTAGTAATGAAGAAATAAACTGACCAAACATAATGTAGTAATGTGAATCTCCACTTAGGTTCTTCTGATACAAGTTTGAGGAAAAAATCTTAACGTATCCCCCACCGCAGGCTATCTTCTGCTCATGTTTCACAGTATACTGAATGACCAGACTTCCCTTTGTTACTAAATGGTTTAAAACATGAGGAGATAGCATAAAATTTAGAATTTTCACAAGGTTGTAGACCTGTGGGGATATTAGTAGAGTAGTCAAACTTAGATTTTTCTCCATTTGCAAAGAAAAAATATTTTTATTGCCATGCACGGCACATGTATAAAGGCAAATACCCAGCTCTCAAGATGGTTCCCATAATGTATTTTGAACAACTCCCACACACCTTTATCTCACACTGGATCTCCATAAAACTTCCCTGCTGTGAGCTTAAACCTCCCGAGGTCTGCTTTGAGCTCAGAATTCATCCACCTCTTCACCCAGCTGGTTGTCCCATGAGGCCAGCACCAACACGGCAGTGGGGTCAGTGAGTGCCGTCACTACGCCAGACTTCCTCCCCACCACCTCACATGCTCCTGGCTGTTACCGGCTGCTGCCTCGCTGCCCCCTCGGCGCTACCCTCCTGCGCTTGGCCAACCTCCGTCCAGAAACTGCTCCTGGAAATATGCCGTGAAAAATCCAGTGCGGCCCTGAAGAGCAGGGCCATGGCCGCCGCCCTCACACCACCGCCGCCGCCTCGCGCCTCCGACCAACGCCGGCTTCGCGCCTTCAGGGCCCCGGCCTTCCCAGGGCAGGCTCTGATTGGCTGCCCTTTCCTTATTTATTATGATACGGGATCGGATTGGCTTAGCGCCCCCCAGGGAGGAGCGGTCTGCCACGTACCCGCGCGGCGAGGTGCATGCTAGGGCTTGTAGTTGGCGCTCTCAGTATGCCTTCTTAGGATTGGCTGGCGCGCGAGGGATGGCTCTGAGCGGAGCCAATGAGGGGGCGGGGTGTTGGGGAGTCGCGGTCTCCGGGATACGGTGCGGCGCCGACCGCTCTGACCGCGGTCTAGAGGAGTTGCCGCCGCCTCAGGGCGCTCCGTCGCGGATGGCGGCGATCGCTCGGGCACAGCGGGCGCCTGCGGGCGGAGGGCAGGTGAGGGGGCAGCTCTTGGCCCGGCCGCCGCCCTCGGTCTGCCCCCGGGCCGGTGCTTGAGCCGCGTGTGGGGAGGGCCCACACCGGGAGTGGGAGGAGGCGGCCCAGCACAGGCCGGGAGGAGGGCAGGGCGGCGGGGAGCGGGGGCGTCTGCGCGGTCCGGGGGGCTGGGAGCTGAACCGGGCCGTCTGCCTCCGCCGCTGAGGGCTTTTCGCTTTGCATCCTCTTCTGGCAGGGACACAGCGATGGTCCCCGCGGGAGAACCCTCACAGCCGGCTGCAGCCTCCTTCCTCGCTCCTGCAGCGGCCTCTCTGTGGCTGACACAGAGTTGGAGAAACCTGGCAGAGCTCCGTTCTGCCGCAGTAGATTCCTAAAGGTGCGCAACGAAAACGTACCTGGAAGCCCATGGTGCCAGACTTCGGGGAGCGCCGGGCAGACAGTGAGCAGAGATGTAGTCAAGAGCACTCCGGGTAACGCTTCCCACACACGGTCGAGCTCAGCGCTGAGGAAAGTGGCACAACTGGAAAGCAAAATCATGAATCGAAAAAAGCAGATGGAATTGCAAAACACTGACTTGGGCCAGAAGCCTTTGGATGAAGAGTCCTTCTCATCTGCCTCCAGTCGTGACCGTAGTGCAAGGGGCAAGAAATATCTGAAGAACTATGCTATTGCCAGTGGAAATATGACTCTCAATAATGCTTGTTCTAAGGAAGAGGAAAGCATCCAAAGTCCTAAAAAGAATGTTATGGTTAAACAGCAGCTTGGTTTGGATAGTGATGAAGAGGAAATGAGACAATTGATGGAGAGCTCGTTGGAGTTGTCCAGTGGAAATGAGAATGGGAGGGTGGTTGCAAGTGATTCTAAATGGGGTGGAAAGGTAAATACAGACTTCACTGGATTATGTGTTTTTATTTATGCGTTTATGAAATTGTTTCAAATTGGTAGGTCACTTTTTATTTAGATAACACCAGAAATTAAATTTTAATTTTGCATTTGTGGCTTGCTCAGGGTATGATTTAACTTCAATTCACATTTTAAAATTACTGGGGTTTACTCATTATAATTTGTTTTCCCTTTCAGTGTTCTACACATAATAAATGAAGTAACATGTAAATCTCTTTTTCATGTTTTTCAAAAGAGTAAGACTCCGGTTTCATCGGGAGCACCTCCTCCATCTCATAAGGAAATTTCACTGACAGAGGTATCTAAAAAATCTCCTTTTCATAGCAAAGACTCAGAGAAAAGTGGTTTTGGTAGAGTTAATTCACCAACACCTTCAACAGCCAGCAGAAACCCATCAGTACGGCATAATACGAGATCTCAGTCGCTCTCTTCTTCCATGAAAGACAATACTGTAAAGGTTACTCTGCCTACAACAGGCAACACCAAACAAAGCCAAATATCATTTGACAGTGACAGAAGTGAAATAAAATCATTAGATGAATTGTTTTCAAAAGCAGATGATGCAGAAGATTCAACCAGTAGCAGCTCAAATGGTAAGTTAGTTCTAAAATATTGTCTCAGTAGACTTGGCATGAATTGTACTACTAATCTACTAATAAATTTACTAATAAAAATGACCAAATACTCACTTTGAAAGGATTCAGTAGTATAACTTTACATAAACCAAGGCTTTATCAAAGGAATTATGTTGATGTTTCTTTTTTCTAGTGTAATATATTTGTATTATTCTTGGCTTTTGATTTAATGAGTTCAGTTTTATGATGCTTCCCTGGGTGACACTTAATTATGAGATTAAAACAATTACAATAATTTTCATATATCAGTGGGACAATGTACTAATGGGTCTGAGTGAGAATAAGTGTAAATGAGGGGCAGCAAGAATCTCTTGAACTTGCATTAGCAGATCCACTGATGGGCCAAGGAGGGAACTTCAGAAAGAGCTGCTGCTAAGTTAAAGATTTCGAGAGACTGACAGCTATTACTTTTTAGTATTACACTTTGAACTGGGAATGTAGTACCGATTTTCCCCCCCCCCCCCCCCACTTTTCTCACTTGAGGGAAAGCGTACTGTAATTTTCATGCAAATTCTCCTGACTATTTGTCATTTGATTGCAGATTTCAGACTGAATATCCTGAGCCTCGATGATTTGGCACCAAATATCACCAGTGAGGCAGCAGAATTAAAGCAGAAAGTAAGTAGAAATTCCCTACTAGCACATATTTTCATTGTGACTTACTTTGGTGGAGGATGGCTATTCTAAAATGGATACTTCTGTTCTACTCATAGGCGACCTGAGGTGTGGGCATGTCTCGCTTAGCTGTAAGGGTTAGATCAGGATTTTACAGTCTACTGAAACCTCATCGAATTATTTTTTTAGTGTCTGCATTTCCTTACTCAATGTAACAGCACTGCACAGTTTGCACAGTGACACAGAAGAGCAACCTTTTTATTTACTAATAAAGTAGTAGCTAACAGTGATACGCAGCAGAAGAGATGAGGAATAATAGAGGCATATTCTAGGTTATATTTTGTTGATTCTCCTAACATACAGCTGGTTTGGTTTACAGGGGACAGACATGCAAATTACTCAAGAATCAAACAGAAATCCAAAAAAAGATACATTCCTGGTGGAAAAAGACCAAACTTCTGTTAAAATGACAAGTACAGTGACTGGTGTGAATGATGCTTCTGAAGGGGATGTTGAAAAAACTGTGACTGAAGCTGAAATCTCTGAGCATTTAAGTGGAGTTTCTGCAGATTTTCATAAACACGAACAGGATTATCTTGATCATGATGAGAGAACCATTAATTCAGAATATTCTGAAGACTTTGAAAGGTCTCTGTCTACAACAGACAGGGAATCTGTTTCGAAAATGTCAGAGGAATACTCTGAGAGCCGCACGTATTCTGGGAAACACCCATCTTCGGCATCGTCACCTTTATTTACCAGAGAGCGGCACAACCAGGCACAGAGAGTAACTGTCAGAGAAACTGCGGTTCAGACAGTGGATCCTCCATTCACCTATTGCTGGGCAAAGAGTAAGTTCACGAGATATCACCCTATTCAGGCAATTTTTAATTTTTATATTTTATATGCCAGCCTAGTCGGCATTGATAGAGTTCTTAGTTTCAGTACTAGCTTTCCCCTAGCTGACATTAAACTAAAAACTTTCTAAAGCCCAAGACTTTGATCTGCTTTCTGTAGGAAAGGTTGGGATTGGACAACAGAATAAGAACTTGGAACTGTTTTTTGCTTAAAAAAAACCACAACAGCAACTCTGGATGGATGAGGTAGCGTTAGTGACAGTT
This sequence comes from Rissa tridactyla, assembly GCF_028500815.1. NCBI lineage: Eukaryota > Metazoa > Chordata > Aves > Charadriiformes > Laridae > Rissa > Rissa tridactyla. The sequence goes on from NC_071487.1 coordinate 955,290, forward strand.
TCTTCCAACAGCCCGAGTAATATTCTCAAACAGAATTCAACATTTTTATTGTATCTTTACTATTGTAAACAATACTATTGTATTGTTACTAACGTGATCACCCATCATAGAGTTCTTTTTTGCACTGTATTTATTGAGAAAGCACTATGGCCCCATTTAGAACAGACAGACATGACCTTTTACTGTTTCTGAGAGGTAGCTCCTTCCCTGCCTCCCTTTACTGAAAGGAAAAGTGGTAAAAGCCACTTCTTGCCACACTCAAGGAGGAGAAAATAGAAACTCGGGTGTGCCTGAAAACAGGAGCTTCCTTCAAGTACAAAAGCCTTTATTTTTACTCTGTCTTGGGTTAGAAAAGATGCCTTCCACAATGGCACATGTGGTGCACATAAGAATAAAGAAGTTGTGGAGCTCATAAAGCTATTTTAGCATTCTTTGGCTGACAGAACTCCTTGCTAGGCTCCACAGCAATGTCCCAAAAGACTGACGAAGATGAACTGAGTTCTGGTGCTAAACCTTCCCACCCTCTGAATCCAGCAACTCTCGTTTTCCTGCACACAGCAAACCCCTCCGCAGTACTCGACCCGCCTGTAGGAAACAGCTACATCGATCCAGTACCTATTGCCAGTCATGTCATCAGCACCGATGCAGTAGAAGGTACTGAAAAACGTGTTTCTTAGCGTTCTGTTTTACTCTATTTTATGCATCTAACCCCTACTTCGATTGCTTAGCCCTTACTGCCTGCCTGCAACATATCACTAAAGGACATACTCTCCCTTTCTTGCAGCCCTGACAGCATACAGCCCGTCAGCTCTGGTTTTAAACGCCATGTTGAAACAGCACCTGATGCTGACTCAGCAGTTTGTAGAGAACATTCACCACCTTCACTTCTCCCTCGTGGAGTCACTAGAGCAGGAGAAGTTCCACTACCATACGCTGGAAGAGGCTAAAGAGGTATCTGTGATAGACTAGGCAGCAGCCTGGATAGGTAGTTTATTCCTTTCCAAATGCTTCCAGGAGTCGCAGCAAACAGCTTTTGTGTATTATTCATTAATCAGATAAAGTTCATATTATCACTGAATATATTACTTCATAGAAGAATACTATAATGCTTGTGCCTGTATTAAAAACAAGTCAGGAGTTTATACAGTAACAAAGACTAAATCTTACTGGAGGCAATAGTTTTGAAAGAATAAGCATCAGCTGTGCCATTTAGCTGTCCTCAGATGAGCAAGAATCTTTCTAATATTGCAACAGAACTATCAGTTTCTGGTGCTAGTATAGAAAAGTGCAGGTATCTTGACACAAAGTTATTTATTAAATACTAGGAATATTTATCTATGTAATAAAGAAATTTGTGTATTAACTTTTTTTTTTGCAGTACATCAAGAATCACAAATCCCCACCTCTAACACTTGAGCGAGCACGTAAAGAAATTCAGAAAGCACAGGAAGAAAAACTGCTTTGACTGTTTGAATTTTCAGTAAAATCTACATTTACAGATCTCAAGCTGGAACAAGAAACCCTTCCCAATTCTACAGATAAGTTATAAATGATGTAGTAGAAGAGTTTATACTAACTGCTACGTATCTTATTATAAATAACTTATTTTCCTACATCTGACTTTCTTTACTAATGTACACGATAGAGGGAGATGTAGGAGCCTTCAACCAGACTGTGTCAGTGTTCAGCACGAGAGAGACCCAGAAGACAGGGTGGAAATCATCACAGTGTGCGTGTTTATCATGTACGTCCTGTGATCTGTGATCACGGGAGAGGTGCAAGTCTGTACTGCAGCACCCAAGGCCTGTGGGCACAGTAGAAGAATACCATAGCCTGACTTCAGTGCTGTATTTAAATGGTGTTTATATATAATTAGCCTTGGCAGATTACTACAAAACCAGGCAAAATTAAGATAAATTCAAGACAAGAAAGGCTTTATAGCCAATTACAGGAATCCATTTACTCTGAAATATGAGCTGCCATTTTATTTTTATTAAAAAAAAAAAGTGTTTATTGGAAGGCAAAACAATAAAATTCACAAGTTGATAACATACAGGTGTTGTATGCCGATTCACAGACAGTTACAGCTCCACAACTACAGTAGATCTAGAACAAACTGATATTTCACCATATTAATTGAACGGTTTTAAGAGGGTTTCTGCTATACAAACAAATGACTCTGGAAGAGGTTACCACCACGCAGACCTCGGGAGTGGAAGTGCAGTGTAAGGGCCTAACATCTTTAGCTGGTGGTCTCTGCAAAGTTACAAAAGGTTTGGGTTTTTTTTTTCTCATTTAGATTAAAGGAAGTTTCCAAGAACGTTTCATCATTAGAAACCTGCAGAGCAGAGAAAGTCGATTCTCTTCTATTCAACTAATTAGCTTTTATTAAAGGGTATATACAAAAATAGAAAAAGCTTAAAGAATGTCTTCCGTTACAAAGCATTGAACATCCCTTAGAGCGCTTGAAAAGCTAGACCAGTGAACCCTCGTGTTCTGACCAGAGTTGGGACTGCAGCAGCTGGTGTGTAGGGGCGTTAAGGTGGAGGGTAGGTTCTAACAAGCTCGCACAGTGCTCATAGGTCACCTGTACTGGAACTAGGTGCTTCATTCCCCATTTAGACATTAGGATACACTGCTCAGCATCAGTCTGACTTGATCCCAAGGCAGCACCCCTCCACTTCAAATAGAATTAACCTTTTGAGAGAAATAAACATACATTATGGAACTAGAGAACATATAACTGTATCAGATAACGTCTGTATTCCACAGGAATGAATGAATCACAATCCTGCACCAGGGAGAGCTTGACTGGGGTTTAATTCTAGTATAAAATGGGAAACTAATTAAAAAATTTTGCAAAATAAATGGAAGTTCTTAAACTTGCTAAGACATGTCATAGTTACGACTGGCCTTTTTTAAACACTAAACAACAAGTGTTGAGGTACATGTCATAGCTTTCCATTTTTCACCATAGTTTAAAAAGTAATTCATTTGTCACTTCCTCCAGACTTTAATCCGGATTTATACAAGTTTAATGTTTTGTAGAAGATGCAAGACATCTTTCTTCAGAGAGTCTTATTCGGGTGGTGGAGGGTCTTGCGTTTCACGCTTCACTGAAACAATAGGGAAAAGAGTTCTTACACATTCTGCAGTTACCTAAGCTGACTGAAAAGTTTCATGGACTGAGGGCTCTATCAAGGAGGAGTTTTTCTTTTTGGGCTTTATTTGAACCCATTTTATTGCACAGATCTACTGCAGCGTAGGCAGAAGTGACTTTTCATTGGGCAATTTTTTTTCCTTTTAGTCATTGGCAAGTGCAGTTGTTCTACGTAACACAGACTCTCTGCAAAAATCTATCATTTGGGTAACTGTCTTCATCTCTTAGGAAGCACCTTGACTTTTTCTGAACCCTTCCTGCGCTCCAGTGAGTTTGTTCCCAGTTCTGGCTTGGGCAGAAGACCGCGCTAATTGTCAGAAACTTGGAGTTGGGCAGGGCCCAGCACTAAGCGTGCTCCAACTTCATTCCAAGCAGGAAGCCCTCCCTGCGTCAGCAGCATCCCGCCTGGGCACGGCTGCTGCCTCTACCTCGGGAGTTGCTCCGGGTCTTTGAGGGGTAACACTCAAGAGGTGCAGGCCATTGGTACTGCAGCCAGCACGTGGCTTACACAGCACTGGCTAATTAATGTTTCAGAAATTAGAATACAACACAACTCCTAAAAAGGAAAAGATGCAGAGTAATCAGAGTATATGTCTACTTACCTGTTGGTTTACTGTATCCGTTACATTAGAAAGAACTAAGAGTTACTAGTCTTTTGATTTGGGTTTACAGTCTACAGTAAATAGGGCAAAATCAATATCAAGTCTGCACAGGTTTTTAAAATTGCTTAGAAATGTTCACTTACATTCATCTCTGGCCTTCATGCGCGCAATAAACGAGTAACTTTTATTTCTTCGGTAGTTTTCGTAAGGGTCATCTAATGCAACTCCCACTCCTTTATATTGATCCCATTTGTCTCGGATATCGCCTCCCTTAATTGGATCCTGAATTCCTTGTTCCTTGGCTCCCAATCCACCCGATCCACTCCATCCTGCAGAAAGGACACAACATTGTAATCCTGTAAATATTTTTTAATGACTAGAATTCTGAGAACAAACAGACATTTTTGGAAACAACCAAAGAAGGTGTTAATTTGATACAGCAGGACAGTGACAGCCAGCCTGAAGCAACATGAACCGTCCCGTTTACTGAAAAGCATTAACATGCAGATAAACTCGGAGCTGGCAAACATCAGCGCTGTCCCTAAGAACTCTGAAGGGGGCAAGGGGAAAGGCAGCGCAAGGCCGATGTGTCCAGTCAGCCCTGCTGAGCCGCACCGCGGGGGGATGAAGTGCCCCGGGGAGGTCAGTTCTCACACAAACTTGGGCCTCTTGTGTCTTCCATACCCTTCCCAGAAAGACAACTGCCACCACGGCTCCATGTTCTACATACTCGTATCTCTGAATATCCTTACACTGACCTTGGAATAACAAGGGATAATTACTTAGGAAAATACATGAATTAGCTCTATCCAGGAGCTGGGTGCCTGATTTTGTTTCCTGGCTTGCGCAAGACTCCAGAACAGGATCTTACCCATTTTCACTAGCATTTGATGGCCTTTATTTTCTTCTCCAAGTCTTGATTCTGGTATAGGAGGCCCGGAACTGGAGCCCAAACCAGCAGAAGAACTAAGGGAAGAAAAAGAACAAATCAGGAACAAGCGATCCTGTTCTGACCCAAGGCAAGGTCATTTATAATCTGTTAAACATTAACACCCAATATAATCCCATCCACTCTACTAAACTATTCTTTTATAAAGCTATTAGATTATGGAGTTATAGAGGTGCCAGAAACACCCTAACAGCTTCTCGGTACAAGGGAAAGCAAACGCTACAGTCCTCCTAACAGCGAGTACTCAGAGGACTCCTCCTGCTTCCTAAGAAGGTGTAAGGAGGCCTTCAGAGTTGCACAGTGTTTTGTTAAAACAAAAAGCCATCACAACAGAGGAGTGTTCTCCCTATAAGCACATAGATTTGTTTCCAAACCTGCTTTCCATCTTCTTTTCTACTATTTGTTGAAGTGCTTAATAAGCCCAGGGTATGAGAAAGCGTCCTTGCTGGTACTTTCCCAAACAACCCAGGTAAAAAGAGAAATAAAACTCCAAAAGCTTACGGAGGAGTGGGGCTGCGAGACCGGGACCGGCGTCGCCTTCCTGGGGAGTACGATTTCGATCTTGATCGCGACCGTGATCGCGAGCGGCTGTGAGAAGAGCGGGACCTGCTCCGGCTTCTGCAGAGGAAGAGCACACGAGATCAGAGGCACAAGTTACCGGAGCAATACCCACAGTTCCTCGTTCGGCCTGGAGTGTTGGGGTTTTCCCACCCCCAGTTCCCCAGATCCAGCCCATTGCACTCTACCTGGACTGAGAGCGGGAATAGGATCGTGATCGAGAGCAAGAGCGAGATCGTGACCTCGAATAGGAACCAGATGATTTTGAAGATCGTGAATTGGACCGGGAGGATGAGCGCCCTCGGCTTTTAGACCGACTGCGAGACCGAGAAGGCCCACTGCACGGAGAAAAGCAGAGAAACTCCAGTGAAACTCCTGGGAGAAGCACGAGAAACACAAATATTCTTCTGATCAAATTCAAATTACACACGAGCAGTGTATTTCTGCAGACGATCCAGTGAAAACTTGTGTGGCAAAAACGACTTTCTGCAGATCAGACAAATTCCAGCAAGTTGAAACTCAGTTATTCCATCAGCGTGTTGCTGAACAGACTTTCCCCTGCATTTAGCCCAAGGTATTCCTAGCACCTCCCAAACAAAAAGCATGCATCGGAAGGCAGCAAACAGCATCTCTCACCTGTTTCTCTTCTCCTGACCTTTCCTCCGTCTCGCTCTCATTTTAGCTCTGAAGAATTCGTACAGTCCATTCTGCTCCCAACCTTCACTGCAATAAATCAACCACACAAAGAACCGTCAGCTGTGACGTTCTACTTCAATCAATGGAGACGTTCAGGATTTCCGCTAGATTTTGTAGGGAACAAAGGGCCTGGGCAAAAAGGTCTCGCAAATCTCAGCGTAAGATCAAACAGCTTTGCAGTTTAAAATATAACAAGAGCACTCATTTCAGCATTAGAAGAACCAAGACACAGGTGAAGGAAGAGAGCGGCACTTGGTGGTTTGAGACAGCTTCTTAGGGCATTTTCCTTACCATATCGTTAGCTACACCTACTCTTACCTGTTTCTAGGCCTGTCATGAGATGGTGGACTATAAAATGCCTCAACCGCAGCCAGTAGTCTCTCACTGGGGGGCATTGGGGGTGGAAGACGTATATCTTTAGGATCTAAAGGTTTATACTCATGATCTTCAAGCTGCCGGAAACAAAACAAATTACATTCGTGTCATGTGTCATGGGGTGGCTACCTGAAGAGATAAATATAGATTTAACTGTGTAGGGACCTCACATTTCACTACGGGATAAAAAAGTGGTCCAGAAATAAGGACTCTGCAGGTGACCCGATGCTTTCTCGTGCTATCACTACCATTCTGAGTTCTCTGAGAAAAGCCAGCACTACACAGGTTGCAGCATTAACTGGATCACCAGGTAGATAAAATGCAGCTCTCATCTATCCACCTTCGTGCTAACAGTGGCTGGATGGAAGCCTGGCAAGAGCTGGTGTGTGCTGAGAGTAACACAAAGTTTAGAGATGGAAGAGACGTATTTGTTCATCTCAAACACAGAACGCATAAACGTCTATATCCCCACAGATGCTGATACAGATACATTTCCTGTTCTCTATCATTCTTTGTTTGTATATGTAACATTATTGTTGCAAAACATCTTTGTAAGAAAGAACTCTGAATACCAAAAACTAGTACACAGTGGCCACATCAGAACTGCAAGGTCCCTCTCCCCATCTGAAAAATCACTGGGGATTTCTATTTTCTAAACAGGGGGGTAAGATTTTCAAGAGTACATTATTCTTCCACTTATATGAACTCAAATGGCTTTCACTGGGACACTGGATCCAATTTTACCATTTTCACTACCTTCGCCCCCCCTCCTGCCCTTGCATACCCCTACAACAACTTTGGCTGATGGCTGCTGGATGGAAAGATTTGAAATTTTAAATGTCCATGTTAAGCTGTCCCTAATATTGACCATGGGATTTTGATCTTTTAATCCTACTAGTCAGGACCCGTTGCAAGCACTTACTTTTACAAGTGGAGCCATCAGTCCAGCGGGAAGATCAAAGTAGGGAACGTTTGGCACCAGACTAGGATCATCGTGGTTCATGTGAGGGGGCCCTTGTCGCCGCATGTGAGGAGGCTGCCCATTAAATCCATGCGGGGGAGGCCCGAAATCAGGGTGCTGTGGCCCTCCCCAGGGAGGATGCTCGCTGATCCCAGGATGAGGCAATCTGTGACCAGGGTGATGATGAGGAGGTCCAATTTCTGCAGAGTGGAAGGGTTAAAACATTTTATTTAGCTCTAGAGAAAGGAAAGCAGTCAGAGGGATGTACTTCAATTAGTGCATTTATCCTAAAAAACAATCTTGGCACCCAGAGCCCTGCAGACCAAGAAAAGCAACAGAACTGAAGAATTAAGAGGCCGGCTACAGGTGCACATTCATCAGCATCTCACAGCGCATCTCCCTCCCTGGCCACAGAAACTGCTCTCAAGACAACAGGACACTTTAGCCCTAAGCCACTGCTTTCCTTGGGACATACCATGGTCAACAAGTACCACAAGAAAGACGTGCTCAAGAACAGAAGGTTTCAGATGCAGCAGGGCAGCTACTGATGAGATCCATTTCTGAAGCCTAAATACACAATCATGTCTTAGCACAGACCTGTAATTAGTTCTGGCTCTACGCCAAATCATCCTACGTAAAGAAATAAACATGGCAGGAATTAACTCACATGAGTAGGTGACAAGAAAATACTTTGTTTAAAGAGGCGTTTCGAGAAGAGATAGAGATAATACCCTGTTAAAATAGAGAAGTGAATGACATACATCCAATTGCTGATGGACAAACCATTTGCCGTGAACGCCAGGACTGAACCCTGCTGAACTCACTGCACTACACAGAGAAAAACGCAAGACTGACAGTCACCGTCTTCTGCAGCAGGACCAACAGTTTTTCCAGGAACAGCCATTAGATCCACTGTCCAGTCTTCAGCCAGTGTTACTTCCCTCATCTTCATCAGAGCTTGAGCAGAGTCGGCATTGTCATCGCTTCACCGCTTTCCTAATTTTAGCCATCTGTTTTAGCAGATCCCCTCCTTCAACAACTTCACGCGAAACAACAGCTGTTTTGGATCACCACTACAATCCAAAACAGAGCATCTTCTTCTGAGCTTAAACCTTAATTCCCCCAGGACAAGAAAAGCTGTTTTACCCACTCACTACCACAACTCTTAAAAAAACAAACAAAGAAAAAAAAGAAAAAAGAACAGTCTCTACTGGAGAAGTTAATCACAATCCTAAATATATGAACTCTAATTCATTGGTTTTCAATGATTTTTGGACTGGGAAAATTGACAATCTTTTAAGCTTAAAATAGCAACTCCTACATAGCAACATAATTGCTCTTTTAAGCGGCTTGTCCTACAGAACCATGGTGATCTTTAGACTTTACCTTGATAAGGATCATTCCAGAATAATCTTAACTTCTGCATGTGAAATAGAAACATCGGGGCAGAACTACACCAGACTTCACGAGGGAGCCCGCAGCCAAATCTGAGCCACAAGGGCCGGGCAAGCAGAGCACTGACCGCACTCAGACACCCCCGTTCCAGCACGAGAGCAAAGTGAACAAGAAGGGAGAACCGGAGGTAGGGATCACTTCACCAGACACTACATGAAGGCAGGTAATTGGAGAGCTTTTCAGTAAAAATCAAGAGAAGAAAAGAAGGGCATGGATGAATGTATGCACACGCACAAACGCTTCCAGCCTGGTTTCCTCCATCTACGGAGGACACAGCTGCAGAGCCCTCACCTACGGCCTGCTGTACCGGAGATCGAATTTACAAACAAGCACATGCTGCTTCTCATCTTTGAACTTACTATTTTTAAAGTGAAATAGTGCCAAAAGGGGTGCCTGTAGAGATGCTGACTTGAATTTGGATTACGATTTCTGGTTATCTGCATTCCTTAGGGAAGGAAGACTCAAAAAGCAAGGAAGCATCCAAGTCTGCATCTATTTCCGACTGAGTTGTTAGCAGTAGCTTCCCAAACCCCCAAACTCAACATTTCTGAGGAAAAACACAACAGTACACCAAGAATAAGCTGTCACCCCAAAGCACTAACGAATTTTGTAATGGCAATCAGCATCGCAACGTAAGAAAACCTGGCCTGGTACACACTTTACCTTGAGGAAAATCCCCCTGGGGGTAATCAAAACGATGAGGATAAGGAGGCCTTTCAAAGGGATGGCGAGGTGGAAAATCATCCTGCATGAAGCGAGGTGGAAAGCGGTTGAAATTATGCGGATGCGGGGGCTGGTTGAATTGGGGATGTTGCTGATGTGGAGGAAATGGGCCTCTGAAGTGAGGTGGCCGCTGCATTCGAAATGGAGGTTCCCTTTGACCCCCACCCCATGGAGGTTGTTCATGCTGGTTGTTCCACGGTGCTTCAAACTGGTTGTTCCAAGAAGGATCGGGCTGGTTGTTCCAAGGTGTCTCTCGCTGATTGTTCCAGCCTTGATCTCTCTGTTCGTTCCACATTCCTTCATGGTTGTTATTCCATGGAGGACAATGAGGCGGTCCCTAGTGGTGAGAAAAGCAGCCTGGTCATTAGGCTACAAAAATAAAGAATGCAATAAAAATAGTCTGCCTTTTTGAAGTAAATGCAGCCTGTAGGCAATACACACAAGTGAAAGAACTTTCCTAATACAGGGTCTGAACAACTGCAGCTCCAGAGAAAAGACAGGAAAAGACCAAACTGTTACTGAACCAAATAGCTCTGTACTCAAGAGAGTACTTCTTGTTAATAGGGAAAGAGTGTGATGGTTGGCAAACTGAAATACACTTTATACTTTGCCTTTAACTGGGCTCAGAATGAGAAAGCTTGGCGTTTGAATCCGGATTTGTAACTTTCACAGCTTTTCATCACACTTCGGTCATTCTAAACCTCCACTTCCCTCTACATCTTCTTTCAGAACTATGTTTCTTACCTGTTGTTGACCCCATGGTGCAACAGGGTGAGGTTGGTCAAACCAGGGCGGTTTATTTGCAGGAATCTGGTCATGAGATCCAGGGCCACGCGGTCCACCAGAGGCAGGATCCTGCACTCCAGACCCTGTTGTGTCATACTCTGTAGAACCAGCTAGAGGCAGCTGGGATTTACCATCATCTGAAACATATTGGAGACTACTATAAGCATCCAGGTCACAGGCAGTTAATAAACCATGAGCACACCTACAACATAGAATCATAGAACCTTCATGGTTGGAAAGGACCTTTGAGATCATCAAGGCCTCCACCTGAATTTCTTTGGATGTGTAAACGTTCTGCAGAAATCTACTACTGGGAGAGCAGATTTCTGATCACAGTTCAACATTCATATCTTTAGTTCTTTTTATATTCCAGCATCAGACCATGCCAGCTGCAAGCCTCCAAAGAGTTTCAGGCTTTTGCCTGAACCAAACCAGCATAGCACAGTACACTGCTACCGAAAAAGGAACAAATTAAAAAAACCTCACAATGTTGCCACCCACTGATTTCTGCACAGGTGCCCAGAACAGGCTGGTACCTGCTTGTGTAACTGGAGCAGATGGCGGAGCCGAGGCTGGTGCTGCTGTGGGGGCTTGAGGTGGGGGTGTGGATTTCACCTCGTTCTCTAGTGGTGGTATTTGTATTTGTTGCTGCTGCTGCTGCGTTAAACTGTTTACAAACTCTTCATGTTGAGTTTTCAGGTTCTGTATCTGCTGTTGGAAGGCTACCTGTACAGGCTGTACTACCGTCGCATATTCAGTGATCAAATTTGCCTGACAAAGAGATAAATTAAGAAGAACAAGTTAACGAGAACACTGCACCTAAAACAGTTCTCCTGTCTGCTCAGACCCTCCTATACTGCTCTCCACCCCTGCCCAAGAAACACAGGAGAATGCAGGACAACCTGCTGGCACAAGAACCTAGTCACACTACCAAACTCTGTGCAGATTTCCAAAATATTCTCTGCAGGCTAGAATCCACTGTCTGTATTAATGCTCAGCTTTCAAATACAGCTAAAATCAACACCATTAATTATTAACGCTAAAAATGAATAGTTCCTGCTGTCACAACAATTTTTATGCCTAGTGTATACAATTTAAAGCCACGGTTTCTTTAGTTTCCATTTTACCAAACACTCATTTCCATAAAAAGAGAACACACTTGCAAATATGTACATGACTGTAGCAGTTACAAACACAAACAGACTTTCCGGGATGCTATCAGCAGCTGGATTATTGAATGTTTGAAATAACAATAGTATGGTTTACATTATTTTCATAATCCCTTGTAAATGACTACAAGGGCAGGGAGGGGGGGAATTAATATTTACCTTTCAAAAAAGAAAAACATTTCCTAAATTTGTTTTCAGAATATTCACATCAATAGAAAAAAGAGTTACTTTTCTTTTGTGGCTAACCTGGTACTGGCCAAGTCCAAGAGCCGGGCTCTGTAACTGCTGAATAATTGACTCATCAAAGTACCCATTTTTCTCCCATAGTTGAAGAAGCTGCATAAATTCAAAAGTGAAGTGTTTTTAGAAATGATGAACAATAAAAGAAAAGTCGAGGCACAGCATTTTTATGTCTCTAGCTTTGACAAAAGACCTAGGATTTCAGCACTTGTCTTTGAACCACCAAAGATTCAGACGCATTCCTCATGACGACAACTTTTAAACAAAGCCTAGGTACTTACAAGTTCTAGTTTAAACACGAATTAAAGCACATCCTGTAACAGACTTTACGAAGACAATCACACTAGAAAAATCTCAGTGGTCCTCTTCCATCCTCCTGTTTTTTGTTAGCCTAGCACCAACCTAACGAAGCAGAGCACACAGTTAAACCAAACCCAGATACTCACTCTGGCAATTTTCTGCTGTTTATCCTCCTCCACCGCTAGAAAACTGGTACAATAAATAGGCACAACCACCTTCTGCAAAGCAGCCAGAAGGTCTCGTGCTTGCTTCCGCTGGCTTCAGAAAAGGAATGGGAAGAGAAGAGTTACTGCCTTTCGCTATAGTGCTAAGAGCATTGTAATAGTCAATTTCTCCCAACTTCTGCTACACTAAAAATAGTGGACTCATAAAATAGAGAGTTCCCTCCTTTACGTTTTTACTGTAAGTCTTGTCTGGAGGACAAATACACAAAGTAGGTAAAAGCTGAATTTGATTATTAAAGCACTAGATCTTTGTGCCAGCTATGGATACAGCTGCTAAAAAATAATGAATGCATTAAAAATTAAAAGTGACTAATCAAACTAGCAATGTACCTAGCAGAGAGAGACTCACTGAATTAATCAAAACATCAAACTGAAAACCCCAATTTAACTCTTACCAGTGATGCAATACATCATTGATTAAGTAGATTAGATGTAACCGAAGCTCAAAGTGAGCTCCTTCTGCCGTTATACGATTTCGCAGGTGCCCAGCCATCAGCTCACAGTGCGCAGGAGATTTTGCGTTACTAAACATCCAGTTCTTGCCAGCCTTAGAAAAGCAAATTTAAAGTTTTTTAAGTTGGTCTGATGTGTTCACATTATATGGACTTCCTAGAACTCTGAAATAACTGCAAGAATGGAAGCTTTCAAGTAACAGCTATTATCTCACCTACCATACAACAAAACATTAAAGCTTCTGTTTATTATACAGACAACCTCAAAATTCAAACTGTATTTAAAGCACAACACCACCAAATAACTGTTCAGATTTAGATCACTTACTGAGATTGCATCTTTTGTACAAGTGTCAATTATCGGCTGCAACAAATTGTCAAATTCATTCATATCTAACTGGGTTTCCTCCAAAACTTTCTGCATTTGTTGCTCAATTGCAAGGGCTACTGCTGATGTGACTTGTTCCTGAAAAAAAAGAAGAAGAGAAAGAATTATATTACATCCAATATTCTTTTAATAAACTGAGCTGCTGTACCCCTGTCCTCTTAACTGGAAGTATCTATCTCAAAGACCAAGACCTTTTACAAGCAACGTGACTACATATAAATATTCCAGTAATTTGTTTCTGAAAAGACTCTTCTCATTCTTCAGGAAAAGTCCAGTTCGTTCCCACCTCTAGAATCTCTCCATTCCTAATCAGAATCCACATTCCAATACTACAAGCGGGAACGTCTTGCAGTTCACAGCAAGCTGCAGCATTAAACAAAGATTAAAGCAGTCACAATTTATTCCACTCTGCAAACCAACAAGGTTTTTCATATAACAAATAAATATTTTAATCACAGACGAATCTTGCTAGCACACCAGATACATCTGTTTTAAGGAGATGGCGGCAGTTGCCACAGAACAAAAATAAGCAAAGCATGACTCCTTCTCTCTACTCACCAACACATGCCGCTGCTACTAGTCAGAAGGAAACCTTTGTCTCACCCTTCACTCCTATTTTTTACAGCCACTGGCAGCCTAGAATAAACCAGTGGAGTGCTTATCTTAAACCAACCTGTCTCATGGCAAGGAGATGCTGCTCCTGCTGCTGCAGGTTCCACTGACTCTGCTGGATAAGTTCCTCCACAGAAGGAGTGCCCTGAGGAGCTGGGATCGGTGCAGCCGGTGGGAGAGACGGCTGTGGCAGTGGCTGGATCTGCGTGGTAGCCTCGATATCTTGACTTTGCTTGCACAACACTATCAGACAAAGTAAACTTTTAAAGTAAGCCTCCCAGAGAGATCTGCTACCACCAGCCCACACACGAAACCCGTGCTGGTTCCAAGACAGACCCTCACTGTTTGCATAGTTGCTTAACACAAAATGAGAACCGTGCAGTCGAGGGTGGACGGTGCAAAAGCGGAATGTCAGCAACTCCTTGTGCACTTGGAGAGGAACGACTCCAACACAGGACCAGCCCCCAGCGCTGCAGCGCTCGGCTACCCTATTCTTGAGGGCCCTCCGGGTGTCGAGCTGCGTCCCACCGCACCGCCGGTACCGGCGGAGCGGCCCAGCCTACCTCCAAACCCGCCAACGGGGGGCGTGAGGAGCCGCGGGCAGGGCTCGGCCAACTACCTGGAGCTTAGAGGGCTGGAAGAGGCTGCAAACCAGTCCTGGCGGGTCAGAGCGCGGCCAGGAGGGAGAAAAGTGGCTCCGCCAGCCGGGACCGGGGCCCGGTGTCCGCGGCGGGGGGAGCAGAGCCCGCCGCGGCCCAGCGCCGGCCCCGAGCCCCCGGCCCGGCACAAGGCGCGGGCCCCACTCACGCTGCTGCTGCTCCAGGGCCAGCTTGTACTTGTAGTAGCCGTAGAAGTCGCCCCCGAAGAGGAAGGAGAATTTGGGGTTCTCCTTCTGCTTCTCCATCGTCATCTTCTCGAACTCGGGCCCGTTCCGCGCCACGAACTGCGCCAGCTTGTCGATGACATTCCGCAGCTCCTGGTCTGTGGGCAAGGCAGCGCCGTCAGCCCCCGCTGGCCCCGCCGCCCCGCTCCCACCCGGCGCCCTCCCCTCCGTCCCCGCCGCCGCCCGGGCCGCGCTCACCGTCGGGCGGCAACGGCATCTCCATGGCTGCGGGACAACGGGCCGCCGCCGCTAGGCCGCACCGGCCGGAAGTGCCGTGAGGCGCCAGGCGGCACGCGCAGCCGCGCTTTACGGCCGCGTCGCCGTGGGGACGGCGCAGGGCACGTACGGCCGTTCCCCGCCCCACCCGTCTCGGGGGAGGCGCGGGCGGCGGCGAGCGGGCACCGGGACAGGCCCCGGCCGGGGCCTCAGGCCGCTCCGGGAGCCATCTCGGCCCGTAGCTCGCCCTCGCCCAGCGCCGCCGAAGGTCGCGGGCACGTCGCTTTCGCCGGCCTCTGAAGGAGAAGCTGCTTCTGGCCTGCGAGGCCTCGGCCTCTCCCGCTCGGCGCCCCCGGTACCTGCGGGGCTGCTGGGTCACTCCCACCCCGGAACCACGCTGTCCGTCTGCTTATGAAACGGCACGGCCAAGCTGCGGCTCAGTTGCCGGGGATCGATAGGGAGCATTAAAAGAAAGCACGTCTTGTAACAGCTGTTCGATGGCGGGGGAAGCAATCCGTGGCAGCGGCACTTCAGCTACGTAGACCATTGGCATGATGTAAAATAGGAAGGAACATGGATGTGGAGGAGGCTCAGTGGGGAAGGAATTGAACCTAAAATGCAACTGTTAAGGAAAGAAAGTGCAGATGCTAAGCAGGGACGTTAAGCGCTGTTGCTTTCCTTAAGTGACTTCATTTCTTTATGCAGTTAAAACTAAAATGTTCAAATAATTTCTGGTTCTTACCTTAACTTTCCTTTTGCACCTGATACTCCGTTATTTTTCAAAGTGGGATTAAAATTACACCACATTCGCTTACCTGCTGGATTCAGGAAAACATTCCTTCAAAGCAAGGTACTGATTGGATCAGCTTCACATCCTAGTCGAGGTGGAAGGCAGAAATTGCTCAACTCCCTCTACTTACGGGATTCAAAACGCCCCACAAAACCCCATCCCACTTGAAGACCATTTACACAAGAACTAGACATGAAAACTCAAAGTGGGGCCCAAATAATTTTGGTGTCCTGTAAGGAAAACTGAGTCTACAAGTGGAAGCGATCGTATGGGAATCGTATGAGGCCGAAAGCAAACCTGAGTACCCTAACGCTCACCAGGAGCTGTAATCACTCTCTTAAGTTTCAGGCATTAAATTACAGGATTTCCAGTCGCACAGATAACACTCGCAGACGTCCTCACAAAAAGGCAGAACTTTTTATTCTTAACAAGACATACCATGAAGACCCCACTATATTATCTACAGAATACAAAAATTCAGAAAGAGGGATGTTTCTGTGTATCCAAGTAACAAACAAACGCCAAAAAAAAAATACAGACTCTGACCATGATTCTACATCACTCGGCAGTCCTGGAAATCAAGACTGATCCCAGAAACCAGAGTAAGTTCAAATTTTAGCTCATACTAAAAAAAAGTAAGAAACTTTTCAAAATTCTTGCTGCCGCCTCCTGTTACTGCTTTGCACATTGGAGCCCACGCAGTCACCGTCCAGGCTGCCGCGTTCCTCAGCACGCAGCAACGGTTTATCCACAAAGTGCCTCAAAAGCTACAGGTACCTGACAGAGGTGTCTGCCAAAAACCCTCTGAACACCTGATTTATTTCAGAGAGGAAAGAGTCCCAGTACCTGGAAGTCACCAGTGTGGTTTCCTCCCGTCAGCCCAGCCCCGGCAGCAGTACCGGCAGGCCGGAGGGGTGCGTGGCCGGCAATCCGGCCAAGGAACAGCCAGAACTTCGGAGAACGAGAGTTGAAATAAGAACAGGAAAACAATACAAAAGCGGTCATTGGCTTCAGTGCCAGTTTCATACAGTAAGGAGTATATTATTTTTTTTTTTGTTAAACCACCCATATTCACATAAATTTATAGATTACCAACATAAAAAAAAAAACAATAACAAAAAAAAGATGGGTGGTGACTGCCACCCACATATTTGCACTTGGGTACGTACACACCGTGGTTGTGTCATACACCTCCGATCTCAGGATTAACAAATTCGTTTTACCGGCCTGTACCATCACCGCAAAGATATTCCAGAATTATTTTTAATATCTTACAACACGGTTCAGAAATGGAAGCCTTAGAATAGCAAAACTTTCCCTTTATTTATATTGCACCTTTTCCACAAACAGCTACATGGCAGAAGTTTCTTCTGCTGCAAAATGCTACATCAGAAAAATGTGGGTTTGAACAGACATGAGAAAGAGAAGGTCTTGAGCTTCAGGAATCACCATGAGTTGACCCCAAATTACCAACATTATTTTTACAAGTCACTGTACACCTACGAAGCCTAAGTATTGCCTCAAATTTTTTTAGCATTCAGATATTTTAAAAAAACACAAGCATTTTACCAGATGATAAAGATGCTCTAATTGCTACTGGGTACTAAAATTGAATCTGCAAGGGAAGTATTTCCAAGAGATCTTCAAAGAGCATCAAATACTCTACGGAGCTACCACCAGAGAACCCACACGTAGTGGGGAGAGATTGGTGTCTTTCACACTGGTGTTTCTAGAAACATCCAGGACTGTTTTGGGAAGAATTTCCCAATGTTGTGCTGTATTTCCATGTATGCTAGAAATGCACAATGGAAATCAACACATTTCTAAGGATACCAGTGACTGGTCTCCGACAATTAGCTACGGCATCCCCATCACCCTAGTTTCAGTCTATGTAACCACCCGGTCAGGTCTCACACCCGTACGGCAAAACAGTAATCCAGTCCATCTCCCAGGTGGCCATTACTACTAACGCACGGCACTCCCAAAGCTTCCTGCCGTAAAAAACCCAAACCAACCCCCTTTACTTTGATTTAATAACAGGGTCATTATACACGATTGTCTAGATATGCCCTTTTTATTCCAGTGTTTCCATACTTTCTACAGACCTATGTACATAGTTAAATACGTCATTAATTTACAAACCATGTTAAAACAAATGTTTCACCTTGCCAAACAAAATCTTCCAGCAGTCCAAGATTAAAATACATATTACAACAGTATCAGAAACTTCCTTTACCAGAATGTGGGCGATATTGCTTAAGGACTCGGATTCAGGTACTCAGCAAAACCACCTCTTGTAACCGATTTACGCGACCGTTTTAATTACATGTTCTACCAGACAAAATTACCCCTGTTGACCACAGACCTGAACTAGAAGAGCACGGACACTGTCAGGCAGTCTCCGGGGAAGAGATTCACTCTCTGGGCCCTAAAAGACGATATCCTCGTTTTGGGTCCGTCTGGTTTTGCTCTGCACGTACAGCAGTTTTGCTTCAGAGACAAAGTGAGGCCACAAGCCCATACTGGAATTTGGGACAAGGTATTTTCAACAGAAAGCCCTCAGCTGCTGCCGTATTTGTGACAGAAAAAGCTGAGCTAAAGACCTGCCGCGGTAAGTGTGCAGTGCAAGCTTTCTCTGAAGAGACCTGCAAGAAAGATCTGGTTACATTCTTTAAACAGAAACCATCTAAACATGTTTACTAAAGCCCCTGGTCTGTGAATAAAGCATGCGGAGCGTTGTTCCGAGTACCCGTTCCAGTTGTATGACGATGGTACAGCGGCAGATGCACCCCAAGATGCACAGATGAACTCAGAGCACGCCTCTACGTCCCTGGGGCCCCCACTGCTACTTTTTCCTGGTGTTTCACGCCCCTGTGGAGCAGGGAAGAACCATCCCCATTTTCCAGATGGGAAACTGAGGCACAAAGAACACAATTAAGCATTTGCAGGAGTCTAACGGTTAACTTCCAGCTGCCTTTGAAAGCAGCTGGAGAACTTGAGCCCCTCTTAAAAATCTCAGCCTAAAAGTCTCACCCTCAAATGAGTCTGCTACAGAGCCAGAACCCAATCCACAGCCGGAGTCCACACAATCCTTTTTACGGGTATGTAAAAGCACTTAAATATTGGGAAGTGAGGCTTAGAAATACACATGTAGCACCTTCCCATATTAAGAAGAAATAATTATACATAAATTTATGCTGGAAGAGGCAAAAGAAATTTCACTGAAGGAATGTTGTTTTTTTCCCCCCCTCATTATCTTGTTCGTGTTAACCTGGGTTGGGGAATAATTTATTTATTTAGACTTTTCTAAGCTAAAAGCCCAAGTTCTGCGCTAGCATGGACAGATTCGACTCCAGTCAAGTCGAGGAAGTTCTGCTCACAAACATTAGCAGCGTTCGTAACCCACCTCTGCCTTCAGAACCATTTCCTCTCTCGGACTGTGTGATGGAAGGCAGTCTACGTAACTACCTCCACAGTCAGCCAAAAGAATAAGATCAGGTTGACTTTGCACTTAAAAATAAATTCTTTATTATCCAGAAAGGAGCCAAATCATCATCTCACATCATGGAAATGGTCATTTTTAAAGCAATAAATAAGTGGAGGGAGTGTTCTGTACCACACTCTGAATATTGTCCCTGGGACTAATACGTCTCTAGTAAAACCATTATACTTATGCTATCAAAAATCTCACTGTGCAACAGCTTTTCTGTTAAGGAAAGAGGGCCCCTAAAATCTTCTTTTCTAAAGCACTAACAGTAACGGTCTGATTCAGTGAAACCCGAGTTCAACTGGTTTCATCCTTTCGTGCACAAATGCAGCACCTGACGCGCAACGATCAACTTGCCAAGGATCAAGTATGTTCACTGATATCAGCGAGTGAGTTCTTCTCGAGCACGATTTATCTGTTACTGCTGATTCGAGTCCTTTTTTCTTAACAGTTTCCTACTGGAGCTAGGGAGCTGCAGAACAGAGCGGGACACGAGTTTTAACTTCTTTCAACAGGACGCAGAAGTCAGGCTAAGTGCACACAGCAACTCCAACAGCAGTAATTAGGAAATGTAAAAAAACAATTAGGGCTAAAAGGATAGACTTAAGAAACAATTAAGAAGGATGATTATTCAAATGAATGCATTCATAATATACGGATCATGTAAGAGAGCATAATTTATGCATAAAACTGAGAAGAAAACACCTTAAACCTTTCAATTTCTAAAGCAACAAGAGAGTTTCGTAAGAACAGGTGTGAAGCAAGTAAAAAAAAAATCATATTATTCCAACCACTTTATTTGTGAAGGTGTTTTCTGTATTGCCAAGGAAGAGCAACGTCTGAAGTTACAGGGCTACATTATTCAGAAACAATTACGACCTTAAGCTGTGTGTGTGTGTTTGTCACCTACAGTGACTGGGACAACAGTGATTTTAGAGAACTCCGTTTCTCGCTGCCTGAAGTACGCTTCTCCAGAGATCAATCTTTCCACTCTCTACTCTCTCAGAAACACTCCTGGTTTGCCAGCAAAAACCCAAGGCATTGGCACAGACGTACTTAATACCCACGTGAAGTTTCGTAGTTGCTCGCGATGAATTCAGGTCTACCTGTCTGCAACCGATGCCCGTGAGCCAACCCTCCTCTACCAGACAGCCCCGGACAACCAGAAGTACGCCTCAGTTTCACTTCTTTCTGAAAGTTTCATTAAAAGAAAGTATCATTAAAAGATATCAGAGAACAAATTCAAGGTGACGTTACCAGTGTGGAAACAAAATACTGGCCAGAATTTAGCTGCCAAAAGAATAATCAGTTGACAGACTCTGAAAAGGAGCAGCGACAGCAGGTATTTTACTCTGCAGCTTCGTACGTGCGTTTCACCAGAATCTCCGTACGAGAGCTACGCTGTGCACTTAGTTCCGGTGTCAGATCTAGCTGTTTGGCGTTTAAAGCTCCGCTCAGCAGAAGCTGATGGTCTGTACCGCTTTCACTACACATGCACCTTCCCTTCTGCAAAACCTGTACGATAAAATGGCTTTACATTCATGGATGTACTAAAAGTTTCTGACAATGTTGGGGACACTTTGATATCACAGTCTGTACCTGTTTGCCAGGATTCTATATATCAAAACGATTTAAGTTGTAGGTAGTTGGATAGTTTTGCCGATTATACTGGAAGTGGTCTGTTAAGATATTGGTTCGACCGTACTGATAGTCTCCGTGCTGGGCAAACGCCGTAAGTCCGTTCTGAGACTTTTCAGGAGTGTTTCGATGCCGCTCCAAATTCACGAGGTCTCCAGTTGTAACTGGAAGTAGCTGCTTCTTTGCCTCTTGGTTTGCATCATATTTTGTCTAGGAAAGAAAGAAAGAAAGAATGTTTTTCTTAGATATCACCTGACATATTCGTATACCTAGAAAAAAGCATAGTTTTCCAACTGTGCTACTATCTATGCCTGTTAGACTCCTAAAATACTAGTGGCTTCTAACAAAACCCTCATTCCTCTCGCATACCAAATCAGCAAGCTGCTCTTTTGCTCAAGAGATTTGGAGTGAGTTACTTCCCAATCTTTATTTTTAAAGAAAATATTAAGATCAAAATTTAAGTTGGTTAGAGACCTAAGAGCTGGCCTGAGCCAAGCACTTTGCTGAGGCGATACACGTTATCTCCTCTGCAATGACGTTTTATGCCACACGTTCTACGTTTTTGTTCCAGCTACTCAAGCTGCTAGGCTGTTTCAGGTGAGTTTCCTGAATAAACAAACAAACAAACAAATAACCCCCCACCTTGTTGTATAAGAAGACCCCTAAGATAGCTGTCATCATTCCGAGGACGTTGGTGCTCGTAACGGGATTGCGAAGCATTATCAGGGACACTGTGATGACCATGATTCTTTTCGTGGCATTTGCGACAGAGTAACTCAGCGGGCTGATCAGGTTGAGAATACTGAAGGCAATGACGTTTTGGGCAAAATTACAGAATCCACTGATTATAAGCAGCATCAGGGTCCAGGACCAATGAGACATCGTGCTCTGTTGTAAAGACAAATATTACGAGAAAAAAAATAAATCTCAGGTTTCAGATAAGAGAAAAAGAAACAAAAATACAACTCGAGTCACTTTTTACCTGCCTTTGATAGGAAGAACATCTGCGACTTAACTCTAAAGAGGCACCCGAGTAAGTTACGTGCAACTGGCAACTCTGAGAAAACATCTCTCTACGCACCCGTACACACGCTCCAGGGGCGTCTGCTCCTGTCTCCAGCTACTCGTTCCTGAGGTTTACGCTGTAACGTAAGCTACCTCTCCCAACCCCCACGGGAACTCTCACAATAAACACTATGCTTATTTTTTTATAGTGTTTTGTGAAACAATTTGCAGGTATTTCACAAGAGTTCCTTCCGTGCTGATGAGGAACTACACTGAAACACGGCAGTGCACTTTTTTGGTATGGGTGGTGGTGTGTCTTTGTTGGGGTTTTTGTCATTTTTTTTTAAATTATTTTTTCTTTCTTAATAGCAAACAGTTTCCCAAATACAACACTTACCAAGTCATTCTCTACTAAGAAGGAAGAAAGATCTACCAAAACCCACGTTGGGATCATGAAGAACACAGCATGGCACCCAAGTATGTTCAGCAACCGAAGATGATGTATTCGGGAATCTCTTAACACCTGACAAAAAACACCATTAAACATTTCTTCAGCTACCGCCTGCGTCACCAGCGGAGATTCAAGAGCCATGAAACAGTAACAGCTTTAGACAACAGATAAATTATGAAAATAAATAAATACTGTTGCGGTATGAAATTCCTGTAAGGATGACCAAAGAAAAACAGACGTCCATTTGAAAAACAACGGCTTCTTGAGTGGTGACTCTCAGCGTAACAAGACAGTAATACATTTAAAATACTCTACAGACCAGAAATCATCTGGTAACTAAACAGCTTCAAGACATACGTTTTAACTTTGTTTCTGAGATTTCAAGGAACGCCTCGTGTTGACACTGACTCGTTCACTCCAGAGAAAGGATTTGATACAGCAAGGTACACTAAAAGCTTTCAAATGAACTGTTAAATTTAAGCACTATTGAACTGTCCGCGGGGAGAAAAAAAATCCATGCCAAGGAGTAAAGAATAACTCTGAGTTCTGCCCAATTTTCAGTATAACAGCTTTGACATGTAGCTGTAGAGAACAGGCGTGCAAAACAGGCAACCACTACTTTGGGCTCCTTTGACTAAAAAGTCCACTTAAAAAAATAATACTTATGTACTGGAAAGTACGTACTGTCCTGCCAAAGGATGATGCTACCGACCAATCTCACGAACAGCACAACCATTACCTTCTTTGAGAAGATGTTCTGAAGCGAAAAACACAGAGTAGCAGCAAGTGCACTGATGAGTCCCCACATGTCAAAGGAAAGTTCCGTGACGGTGGCCAAGAGGACACCGGTTATTATGGGGATCAGAGACAAGTACACCTGAAAGAGGAACAGAGAGGAGTAGCTTCCATCCTGCAAGAATTTTCACTTCAACTCAGTTTATACATACTGCTGATCTGGGGAGGGGAGGAAAGGAGAATAAAGCAGCAGAACCAGGGATCAACTTTTATACTCTTGTAGTTTGAGGAAATTCAGTGATTAGAAGACACACCGTAACAACTATGGTGTATCTGAGAGCATCACCTTGCTCAATGCTTAGATGTGTTTTCTTTACATTCACAATAAAAGGAAAAGGAACTTGTAAAATCTGCATAATCTAATTTCAAGCACAACATTCACCCAGGTAACCCAGCCAGCCAGCAGAGCACACCACCACCACCAAGAGAAGAAACCTCAGCAAACCTGTCCGCACCTTCGTCGTCTGCTTTTCCTTCATTATGATCCGCGAAAGAAGAACCACCCATATTGGCATCGTCGCTTTTACTGAGAACGGAAAGAAAATGTCGGTGGGGACGCGAAGCTTGGGCCAACTCCATTAACACCATCAGCAGAGGGTGAGCGCTGGGGATGGAGGAGGGGCTCAGGTCTGGTCCTACCAAAGCCATAACCCCAGCCCACACTGGGCTGTCCCTCCTTGTCACCGTGCTGGGCACTTGTACAAACGCGGGCTGGTTCTCGGTGCTCTGGGACACTGTACCAGGCACCCAGAGGGGCACAGGACATGGCACTGGGCACCTGTAGGGCACGCGCTAGGACACAGGACATGGCACGGCACTAAGCACCCGCAGTGGCCCAGGACACAGCACCAGACACCCACAGGGGCACAGGAGATGGCACCGGGCACCCGTAGGGCCACATGTTGCGGCACAGGACACCCCACGGGACACCCACAGTGGCACAGGACACAGCGCTGGAACACCCACAGGGGCGCTGGACACCGCACCAGGCACCCACAGGGGCACACGCTGGGACACTGGACGTGGCACTGGGCACTCACACAGCCCCATGCTGAGGCACAGGACACCTCAGTGGGCACCCCCAGGGGCACGGACACCCCCACAGGCCTCGTGTCACTGCACCAGGCACCGGTACGAACACACACCGGGGACCAGGTCACCGCACCGGGCGCCCGTACGAGCGTGACCGGCGCTGGGACCCCCCGCCGGGGCCCGGGACACGCCGCCGAGCCTCACCTGTGTGGGCGTAGGAGACCGGGACCCTCCAGAGCGAGACGTGCGCGGAGACGGAGGCGAAGTACTTGCCGAAGGCGAGGGGCAGGATGTAGCGGGGGTAGGCGCGGGGCGGCAGCTGGGCCGGGCCGGCGGGCGGCACCCGCCAGGCGCGCAGCAGCGGCGGCAGGAGCCCGCACAGCCCCAGGATGTGGAAGAGGGAGACGGTGACGGGCCGCGGGAACCCGCCCAGCAGCAGCTTGTTCACCACGTTCCCGCCGGCGCTCAGCCCGTACCAGGCCAGGCACAGCGCCGACACCCGCGCCCCCTCCCGGAGCGCCGGCCCGCGGCCCCCCCCGCCCCGCCGCCGCCGCCGCCGCCCCCGTCCCCGCCCCGCCGCCCGCCGCCAGCGGGGCCGCCATGGCTCCCTGCGCCCCGGGGAAACGTCACCGCCGCCAACGCGTCGCTTCCTGGGGCGGGGCCGGCGCGGGGCCGCCCCGCCTCCGCGGCTACGGGTGCCGGCAGGAGCCGCCGCGCGTCACTTCCGCCGCGGCCGGTCCCTCAGGCCTGGTGGGAGTCCGCCGTCCGCGCCCGTCCCGCCAGGCCCCGGGCTCCCGCCGCGCACCGCCCAGCACCGGCACCTCCGGGCGGGCTCAGGGCGACGCGGGGGGTAGGGGGGGGGTCAGGCCGGCTGTGCCGGGGTCACGCTCCCGCCGGCGGAGCGGGAGGAGCTGAGGCCCATGGGCCGGTCCACCTCTCTCTCTCTCGGGCAGGAGCCTTCCTCAGGGGAACCCGGGGGTTGAGGTAACGCAGGGGAAGCATACGGTGTACAAGGAATGCTCGGAAATCTCTTTTTTGCTCTAGTTTTACAGGCCGTTAAGGGCCCGAAGGGGACGGCGGGCCGTAAGGGCGCAGTGACCGCCTCAGAACAGCCCTGGGCAGAGGCAGTGACTGAGCAAAGGTCACACGCTCACCGAGGTGACTGTTCCGACCTTTACAACCAGCTCCGGGAATCCATCGCAGCGGCTGCACTAAAATATGGGCGAGACCCGGGAAGCAGGAGGGGGTTCTAGAGCCTCCTCCATCAAGAGACATCTCTACATCATGAACGTACCTATAAAAACATGCACTTTAGGTAATGGCAATTCCCAAAAGATTTGCAGATGAGCCATTTCGTGTCATCCACTGACAAGAAGAGATGTCAGTATATAACAATTAAAGATTTTAGGAGTAAAAGAATAAATTCTGTAAGGTAGTTAGAAGAAAGTAGCGGAGAAATTGAGTTCATGCAAAAATGAGAGTACACAGCAGATAAGCACATGGTAAACTTCATTTGAACTTGTTTACAAAATTGACAAAAAAAAGATATCACCTTGTAAACTTATTCACATTTGTTGGAGCTCACAGAACTGGTTATACTGGCATGCTGAAATAAAGATTGTCAAGCCTCATCCCACCCTGGATGCCATCCAGGTGAGTCGACCCTTACAGCAGAAACAACCTCGGTGCAGAACAAGAGTTAAAGCTCGCGTTGGGAGGGAATTTCTCCAGGATTTTGTACCGCCAGGGAAAGGGCTGGCTCCGGTACCTGATGCTCTCTCAAGCAAAGCGAGCGTCAGTGCGCTCAGCGCCCTGCCGAGAGCTGGGTGGAATTTGGCAGCAGTGATGAACTTTGGGCATCACCTCACCGAGTGTGGTCCACAAAGGCCATCGCTTGCGCCAGAAATGGAAGCGGTGGAGGAAAAGATCAGATTTATAAAGTGTAACGTAATACTTTGTCATTTCCTGAAATTTGCCCTATATTCAAAGGCCACAAAAGAGCACGGACCCTGTTCCTAAATAAGACCATTCAGGGAAAGGGAGGTGGGGCGGAGGGAGATGAGGTGCACAATATTTTTTACATAAGCAAAACCCAGGCATTTTTCCAAAAAGACCAGCTTTTTAGCCCTCTACCATCAAATCTCCCTTCCTGAACTGCAAGACGGTAGGTAGCTTTCCCCAGGGCTAAACCACGGTGCTCGACCTCAGCAACTGCAGGAGGACAAAACGGAAGTAAACTGAAAATATACTTGGAAACATTTTTTGGTAAATTTTTTGCTCTCAGATTTCAGAAGTGGAAGCAAACAGGCATCAGTGAAGATTTCCGAGACACCCACACGTTTCAATACCGGTCAGATCACAAAAGCAGTAGGTTTAAGCAAGAACGACTTAAAAATAAACCAAACCTTATCAGTTGTATTCCATGGAATGACCCAACTTAACGCATACCTGGCGAGGAACACCCTTTGAGGGCTTGACCCCGCTCCCAGAGGCGGGAGAACTCTCTCTCCCCACGCCTCCTCTCCACCGAAGCGAGATCCAGCACAAAGGGGTTAACAGAGTTAACGTCGCTAAACCTGGAAAGATTTTTGGTATCGTGTCCCCCCCTCGTCTCCCCCGGCCAGACGCCCAGCACTGGGGACTGCAGAAAGCAACCAGTCCCAAATGTCAAAGCAATTACAGTTAATAGAAATTAGCTTTCTATACTGAACCAGGCCGCTTTAGAAAGCGTTTTAGCAATTAGTAATAATATATTACAAAGTTACTGAGAAAAAAAGATGAACTATGACCTTTTTAGACTTTGAGGTACATTAACAGCAATTGGGTTATCAGTCTCCAGCCCCTGGGTGCAACCAGAGTTACAAAAGAAATCCAACCCGTGCGACTGAATCCCACCAACGTACTTGGAAGACATCTCGTAAATCCCTAACAGCCAGCGGCTTTCAACAGCGTCGGATGGGATTCAGCTTCGCCGCACTGCTCCGACGGATCCCAGCGGCGACGGTCACTTACAGCTGGTCTGAACTGAGCAAACTTTAAAAAACATGAGTTCAGTATAAATAATTCACAAACTGTTTTGTGCAAATTTTTTTTATTTCCACATTTATATCACAATGTGTCCACTTAAAGGACCAAATAGCAAAGTTGCTCCCTTCTGCATCCCAAGAACACAGAAGTCTAGTTACTGTACATTCACTAAGGCTCTTTGTTTTTGCAAATTGCGTTTATGATGGATATCCATAAGGCAAACAATATCTAAAGGAATGGTAACAAGTATATTTCCAGCATACAAACAGGCTTCCTTTTTCCCTCTCACAGTACAGTTACAAACTTGTAGCACCCTCATTACATTTAGATTCTAGAAAAGGTGATTTTTCTTTTTTTTTTTCTCTTTTTTTTTATTTTTTTCCTTTTTTCCTAGAAGTTTGCAGGAAGGGAAAAGGAGGAAAAATATTTGGCTGGTGGTGGTGGGATCAAAAATATCATTAAACATCTAGTTTTTGCAGCATTTCTCAGAGACTGGATTTAAACTGAAACCAGACTAAAATATGTGGATGCCTATGGAATGTTGAGCTGAAGCTGGTCTCCCAGCCTGCAGTGCAACACCTGCTGTTTAAAACCCAATCTCCGTACCACATGACTCGAAAAAAAAACCCCAACGCAATCATGTTCAGAGATGTGATACAAATAAAACTACAGTTTTTGCACATTGTCTCTCGAATATCTCACTGCCAAATAAAAACCCAAATCAAGTCAAATAAATAGATGCATATTTTGTTAAGGTAACTTCCACAATTTTCTCTGTACCTGCCTGTAATAAGATTCCGGCATTCAGAAAGTGCTGGAAATCCTCTTCACTTCTTGGGGACTAACACTTTTTTATAGCTGGCTCGCTAGAGAGTTTTGAACTCAATTTATCAGCCTTCGTATGCCTTCCTTTGCAAATTGTTAGTAAACTGGTAGCAGCATTTCACAAAAGGAGAATTTAAAGGAAAGAGCTGGGAGGAACCAGCTCCCTCCCCCCCTCTGCTCGTTGGGCCTGTTTGTCCAGGACAGGAGGCTTTCTCCATCTTTAAGTGGCATAGTGTCTGCCGGGTTTGCTAACTGCGGGTGTAAAAGCATTTTTAGCAAAACGGGACTCAGTCTAGGCAGACGTAAGGCAGGATGTTCAATCTACCGTCATCCCCGTGCGGATCTAACGATATGCACTGTGTCCAATCATACCAGTTACCCTGTGTGTCGTAACAACCGTTCACGCCTGGCCAGTTATGTTCGCGTATTCTGTCGAGGTCATCGCTCGTGACCTCTCTCGTGACCCCAGGCAAGTCTGTAGGTTTGCTGTTAGGAGCTAGAACGTGAGTCTTTCTAGCCTCTTTTCTAGTGCTTTCCTCCTGCTTTAAATATTCAGACATGAAGTAGTGAGCTCCTGGAGTCTGTACTCCTGATGAAGACAGCAAGCTACTCTGTCTGTTTAAATATGACTGAATGATTTCATTTCTGGATAATTCCTTCCAGTTCGTTTGTTCAAAGGGGCTTTGCAGGTTGGGTTTTTGCTCCTGCTTTTCCGTTTCTGTCCTGTGCTGTTCAGTAAGCGCAGGGATTTCTACCTGCAAAGGATCTTTCTGTGTTAAAGGTTTTATCTGTCCTGTCATGGGATCAAAAGTGAGCTTTCTCTCTTTTAATCTCACAGGTTTCACACCCCCTTCTGTCACGTGCCCATCCAGGTTGACTGTATAGTCTCTGGGTCGGTACCTTTTCTTCTTTTTACTATCGGAACCTGAAGCAGCATCATCGCTGTCCATTTTTGAAGCGTCCTGGGAAAAGCCCATGTGTGGCGTGAGCGATTCCCCAGGGTGGGAGCTGGTTTTGCAGCTGGGAGATGTGTGCTGTTGAAGTGTCCCTGCTGTGTGCCTGTGCTGGCTTTCAGAAGGTACCTGCTGCTCCTGCCAGTGCTGAGACACCTCAGAGACCGACTGCTGAGGGAACTCCAGTCTTTTTGCTGGCATCGGAGGTGTCGATGGTTGCATCAAGGATGGTGGCGGCGATGGCACCTGTGCAGAATCTAAGAACTGAGACCTTTGAGATGGACTAGGCATCGAATCCTTTGGTGAGTACGTAGTATGCTGCCGAGCAAAAGTATCATGCCTAACGTTTCTAGGGCTAAACGAGGAACAGCGAGGACTCTTAGGTTGGTGCGGTCCTGTGGTTTCTTCCGATTTCTCATGCTGCTGAAGCACTGCAGTCTTTAATAAGGAGGAAGTGCTTGAAGGTTTTACAAGTCCTGGAGAACTGGTGTGAGGTTTTACAGCATTTACCGGGATCTTATTGTGTTTATCGTTTTCACCGAGTTCTGTCCTGCTGCTTTCAGGCCCTGCGTGTAGATTTACGTCTACAGGACTAGGAAAATTTTCAGGACTACCTCCAATGCCATTTGTTGGAGGGGGTGAAGAGTTTTGTAATACTTCATGACTAGCTTTGGAGACTTTTGCGGGAGGGGGGCCCTGATGCCCATCCCTGTGTTCACCTTTCCTTTTCCTATTTCCCAATTTCTCTGGTTTTGGAGAATTTAGTTTCTGTATATCATTCCTGCTTTTCAATTCGCTGATTGGCTTTGACCCAGCCACAGCAGGAAGTTGCGTTTCTTGCTTGCAGTTGTGAGCACCACCATTTGCTGACCCAGGTGGGTTCGGCAACCCTCTTGGCACTGGTTCATTCTGGGTTACGGGTTCTATCAACTTTTGCCAATTCCGCAACAATTTCTTGGCACGTTTGGCAAGTTCCTCATTGGATGTCTTCTTCCTCACCTCATTGATAAGCCTCCCAAGTCTCGTTTCCTATAAAGAAAGAAAAGTTGTTTTACAAACGGGTACATTCTAAACAAAATTCTTACGGTAAATTTCTGCTTCGTAATGCTTACACTAAGAAATACCTAGTTAAAAACCACTAACAATTTAAGTGTTGAATTAATCTTTTCGGAAAGGATTAGTCCGGTTGGTCCAGCGCTCTGCCATGCAACATGAAATCTGTAGGTTTCAAGTCACCCTGTCTTTATTCCCTGGCAAAAGCACCAGAGCTGTTAGCTGTAAAAAACATTAGGAAAGAATTCCTCCATCAGCACGAATCCTGAGAATAAAGGTGCAAGCTCAGATCCGAGGGGGAATGCAGCACTCAAGGCAGAAACGGCACGTGTTTATCACAACGCAAGTACAAGATCTGCAGAGGCAAGAGAAGAAAATCCGAGAACCTTTGCCTGTTCCAGGAACGTGTTGACAGTAAAAGCCCCCGTTTCACAAACCTGACTAGCCAGGACGCGACTTACGTCCTACCTTCTTCCTCCATCTCTCCTCTCCCTTCACTCCCCAGGATCTTGAAAGCGTATGAAAGACCGCTTTAAACAAGCATTCCTGGGGTGTCCCAAAGTGCTTTCATAAGCAGAAGGAAGTGAAGTGTTTGATGGTTCCCAAAGCACATTTGAAAACAAGAATTGTTCCACAAGTCAGATTACTTAAGAAAAGCACTTCAAAGGAAAGCACAGACCGGACTCAGAGAGAAATAGGCAACGTGTTGTGATATGCGTGTTGAAAGTCAGGCGATAGTTAAAAGCAAGTAACACCAATAATTTCAATATAAAGATTGAAAAAAGTTCTATAATTTAGCCATAAAAGCCTCTTTGGGCTCTGTTTGCAAGAGTGGCCAGTGAGGCTGGCGCCACTGCCCCTCCTGATGCTTCAGCTTTTGCTACACCTCATCTCACCAACGAGATCAGACACCGAAACCTGATCAGCTGAAGTTAAGATTGATTTTATAGCAGCTATATTCCTGTTCCAGAATCTTTGCTGCTTGGTCACCAAACATCTAAGAAGGTGATGGGTATTCAGGAAGCAGAGTGACACTGCTGAATGCAGCAGAATTAATCAGCAGCAAGTGACGACTGGTTTCGTGCCCCACACGAGCAGGAGCTGCGTTGCACAGAACACTGCTCTCAATCCAGAAAAAAACCCTGTGTTTGCACCGAGATGTCAGAAGCAGCACGAGAAGGACAAAATAATATCTTAATTGTGAACCCTTTGCAAGCAATCTGTTGTTTCAAGAGAAGCTCTTATGGAAATTAGACAGGCAGAGAACATCCTTTTATACACACAAAAACCAAGAAATGGTTAGGGGGTGACATACCTCAAGTGCCTCTTTGGTAATGGGGTATTTCTCCAGGCTGGAGATCACTTCCAGCACTGCCACCATGTTATGGATCTGCAACAAGGAAGACAAAGTCACTTCGTGTTTCATGTACAGGTCTTAGTTATCAAATGTAATTTAAAACCTTCCACTTTATAATTGCTGGAAGCATTAATCACAAAATTGCTATCACACTGTCTGGCTTTAGGGAGCTGATTCTTCAAAGAACAGGGACAAGGACACTTTACTGACCTAGTTGGAAACTGCAGGAGCCGTAACAAACATACTCTTATGTAAAAGTAAAGGAAACATTAGCAATAAAACCAGTGTGACTTACTAGCAAAGAGCTGAGACCCCCCAGCCAGGGTGTTAGTTAATTGTCCCACAGCCTAACTGGGAGGAAGCTGTGGCTGCCCCATCCC
Organism: Rissa tridactyla; assembly: GCF_028500815.1. Taxonomy (NCBI): domain Eukaryota; kingdom Metazoa; phylum Chordata; class Aves; order Charadriiformes; family Laridae; genus Rissa; species Rissa tridactyla. Next base: position 986,832 of record NC_071487.1, read on the forward strand.
TGGAGGGGTTCAAGGCCAGGTTGGACGGGGCTTGGAGCAACCTGGGCTGGTGGGAGGTGTCCCTGCCCAGGGCCGGGGGTGGCACGGGGTGGGCTTTAAGGTCCCTGCCCACCCAAATCATTCTGTGAAGTAGAAGTGTCGAGCGGACCAAGAAGAGCAACGAGTCAAATCAGAAATCTTGCATTTATTCCTTTAGCACTGCTGTAGATTTACACAAGTCACCGTTCTACAGTTTTGTTCAAAACACTGATGTTTCCCGTAGCTGCACATGGCGAGTCTAAAACCCCAGGTACAAACTGCTGGAGCAGAGCAGAGCTGAAGACAGCGCTGTGCCCGGTAGGTGTCCTCAGCCCATCGCCAGCACCCAGGGACCAGGCCGGGGACAGAGCTCGGCTCCCGAACTGCCACCTTCGAACTCCGCACGGTTCTGGAGCTGGATCTCCCGACAGGGGAGATGGTGAGGAGGCACCGCAGAAATTCACGTTACATTAACAAAGCGTGTAGCAGATTTTCTGATGGGCTTCACTGCAGCATTGCTGCACGCCTGAGCGAGCTCCGCACAAAAGCGGTTGCCACAATCTGCAGATGTTAAGCACAAGCGTGATTTTAATAATTTCTACGAGAAACCCCAGCCTACAGAGAGATCTGCTTTTCCATTACCTGACGTTAAGAGCACCAAACCCTGGAATTTCTAATTCACCTTTGTAGATAGATTTGGAAAGGAAAACTTGAATCGCAGTGTCATTTATTGCTTAATTGCATTTGTGACTCAACTGGACCTGAACTGCATCTGAGAAAAATCTCGCAGCAAGAACCTCTGTAGGGATCCCTCGTTATCCAAATGTCTCATCAGAAGCATAATCAGGTGGCCCTGCCCTCCCAGCCACACACTCCACTGCAAGATTCCTCATTTTAAAAAGACTGCAAGTCTGTAAGAATTACCTTTTTCAAGTCAATTCTACCCTTCTGTTAAGATACAACAAGAGAATCAGGAGCTGAAGCCTCTTCCTTTCAGCAAATCTTGTGCAGAGACAGTGTTTTTTCCATCACAGCAGGATTGCTTAATGTTGGAGATAGTCGGATAAGGCTGTCAGCAATGAAACACTTTGCCTGACTTTCAGATTTACTTTTATCAAACTTACGTTTAAAGTCTACATAAGGCTTTGAATGACTATAAGTCTTACCCAGTGTAAAACCAACTTCAGACCAAAGATGAACTAATTTGTCACGGTCTTTCCTTCACCGAACTACAATGCCCCCGCAGATATTTAAAGCCCTACCACCCGGTCAGGTCTGGTAAAACTCTGCTAAAGCTTTAAAGCAGCAATAGCACATATTTTGACATATTTTACTTCTTACTATTTCACTTCAGTGCGCTTTCTTCCCTGTTGCAATCCTTGCACTGTCCTCAGTGCCTAGGAAGGACGATTTAGCGCCACAGTTTAAGTAATACATAACACCAGGGTATTTTTTTCAGTTTTTAGAACCAGAGCACTTAGAATAGCTAATGCTCAGTTCTGGGAGTTTCCAGACAAACATTTTTAGACTTGCAAAACATGATACTCTCCTTCCCAACACATATTTTAGACTATGAATTACCAGGGTGCGAAGAGGCTGTGTGTGTTGCACACACCGATAATTGGTACAATTATTTTTGTAGTTACTGGTAATCCCCAAATATTCATTATCTAAATGACGAACGGATGGCAAAAAAGGATCCTTAGTCTATCAAAAGGTCGAGATGGGGAAAGCGATATGCGCATGTATATACACACCTACAGAATGATGAAACTGGTCAGGGAATTTCCAGCAACAGCTTTGCCTTTGTTCAGTATACCCAAATACACAATTACGGATGCCCCCGGATGCTAAAGCGCCTACCGGGGAGCAGGTCTACAACAGGACTGCCAGCCTGGCACCTCACCCCCTCCTTTGAGGGACACACGCTGCCACTTAAAGGCAGGGAAAGCAGCCTTACACCGCTGAGCCCGTGCCCATCGCACCACTTCTGATAACAGACTAAACACCCATTTCAGATTCTTCACACATTGGTACCCAACTGAAAACATGCCATGGCACTGAAGCAATTGCTGCAAGGAGCACGAAGGCTCACACTCAGACCAACTGCAAGAAGCTTCTCTCATATTCCCTTCTTTTTGACCTGCAGGGAAGCATCGTTCTAAAAAAAAAAAAAAAAAAAAAAAAGTGAAATGTTCAGGCAGGTTCAACAACCTCTCCATCCTTCCCCAGTAGTTTTGTGTAGTTTTCTTGGAAAGCTTCACCCAAACTGCAGCAAAGAGAACTTATAGTAAAAATCATATTCACTTATTTCAAAATAATATAGACTATGAAGTTTCTTGTGGTATAGTTAAACACTGTGATGAAAACAAGCTGACCTCCCCAAAACACCTCAAGAATTATCTATTCAATGTGAAGACACCTATTTCGATAACAGCAGCACGTCAGCATTGCACACCACCATCTTTCCCTTAAACCACATTACTGGCAATGAAATTAATATATTGTCACATAACTGACATGAGACTGAAGTTACAAAACGCACCAGGACATCATACCACTTTAAGCAGCACCAGAAATGATAATTTATTAATGCAAGCTGCTATTAAAAATGCTTATTGGCTCCACAACAGAAAGGCAAAGTACGGTAAAGCAGAGGGGGACGAGGGAGTTCAGCAACCTTCCTCTCTTCAGGCGCTGCTCAAGAGTACAATTGCATAAGTCTCAGGAACTTGCACATCCTTTTAGTTTCTATTTGCCTTTTCCTACTTACCCTGCAACCCATTACTACCACCCCAAAACAAGAACTTCCATGAAGTAACCCCAGGATCTCGCATGTAGGAGCCTGCGGAAAACAGCTAAGAATAATTTATATGGCATTTCAAATTATCCCATGCTATTCCCATGTTGTGAAGACTCCCTGGCACACAGACTCACTCACTTGAAAGTTTACTGGAGAACATCTGCTTTGAGTCATCTACAATAATCCTTTCCAGCCAACCCTAGTGACAGTCACAAAAAACAAATCTTATTTATTCCATGCAAGTCTCCTGAAGTCATTCAGCCGTGCTCGGAGCTTACTACTGGTATCCAAGATCTCGTCCAAGTTAAGCACTAAATGTTTTTACTACAGCCTCAGACAAAAGCATGGGTTTCTGAGCTCTCTGGAAAAGATCAAGCCGCTTAATTTCCTTTTTTTAACTGCCATCTTAATCCTATTTTAGCTTTTATAAATCAAGAGCAATTCAGTAACTAACTTCATGGTAAGTGTTACACAGCAGTTGAAAAGGATAACACGTGTGTTGGGGTTCGGGAAGTTTAAGCTGTTCCTGCCACCTCCTTCCCCAGCAGATTTGAAAATAGCAGCAAACGCAGCATCGGCAGGTGAGCTGGCATCACCGTTCCACGTGCCGGGGGTGCGGAAGGGCTCGGGCTACCAACCTGCTGGGGCGCGTTTTATGTCGGGCTAGCAGACTCAACTGTCAGGCTTTGCTCCTCCTCCTCCCTCTACAGACCAGTCCAGACAGAAAACCCAAATCAAGCACCAGTGTAACACCTTTCTTTCTGCCTCGGGACTGCCTCGACACGCCGGCCAACCTGTATCTCTCCCCACTGCTGCTAAGAAACAAATCTTACAGAAACATCCAATTCAATAAAGCAATTTTTTTTTTTTTTTAATGGTTCACAGAGATGTTTCTGAAGATCTTTGCACCTATGACTAGAGCATGATAGATGACAAACCAGATCTGAGTTAGCAAGGACGATGTTGCTGAGACAATTATAGAGGCCTGGAGCAGGAGAAGGAGGAGGTATCTCCTTGTAACATGGAAACCTGAGAGTTAGGTGCAATTACCAAAAAAAAAAAAAAATGCTGCGAAACTGCTAATACAGATCCCTATCCCACTGGATTCTGGCCAGAAAAGCTCATTTTAATCACCTACATGAAGTTCACATCACAGCACAACGAGGCATCTTTAGACACAGCATCATCATCCATACGGGTCACGTGAGTACCTTGGAAAGTTTCTAAAGGGTGTTTACACGGGGCCTGGTCGAGAGTCCCTAAGCACCGAAGCTTTTCCAACCCCAAAGTGTAACGGTGTTATCCTCCTGAAATCACAGGTTATAATAACCCATGATCTGACTCCATTGTAAGCACTGAGAAACAGACTATACAGATATACCAGAAGTCACTGCCTTTGAGAGAATGTATTTGTCATCGTACTTCAATGTACTTACACAGAACATGCTATAAATACTCAATATTTTGCTAGTTTCAAATAAAGTACTTTTGTAACATTTTCCCACCTGTAGCATCAAAGCAATTTTACAAAAGCAAGCAGAGAAGTGGACCCACCGTGGAGGACTAAACAGATCTTTATCTTTCCTACAGACACAAATCCAGATCTCTATCGCCAAGTTGGTGTTTTCTGTTGGCAATTAATATAAGAAATGCAGTATGGTCTACACAGAAGTCCGCAGGAGCACTTGTACCAGTTTTTATTGCCTTCCCCCTGCTCCTAGGGACAGCGGCATTTTATCGGGTAGTTATAAAAACTGTCATATATCTTTGGGCCATGTATATCCTTAGGTAGCGTAAGATAACATTCAAGAAAATCCCGGGTTCAAGGTCAATATTGCCTACATACCAGGAAGGCAGAACCCATTCAAAAGGAGGGACAGCAACAGCACCATGAGCAACTGCATCCACTCACATTTATTTTCTCCAAAGCGGAATAAAAGCTACTTCATTGCATAATAATCTGAAACATGGAATAAGAAGTAAGAAGAGAGAAAAGTTGCTATTCATAGTAAGCTTTATTTAAATGCGGCAACAGAAATACAGTAGTATAATGTTTATTCAGCACTTCATATAGGACACGCTAGATACCAGACACTAATGGTACATATCACGAACAGTAAACTATAATGGTATTTTTTCAAAGATACAGACCAAACACACGAAGTTAGAATCCAGGTTACAACCTGCTGGGATTTAGTTCAGTTCCCCTGCAACTGAGCTATTAACAGTTTCCCCAGCCCGCAACAAGACATGATGCTGTCTAAGGAGAGGGTACACGGGATGCTATTCACAGGAATGACAGACCAAAAAGATGACCATGCACTACTTTGCTCATAATTATTAAAAATGTTTGAAAGTCAGTTTGGTAAGCAGAGTTCAAATATTCACCAGTACACAACAGATATTCTTAAAGGTGGAGGCGAGTTTTCTAACAGTATTTAATAAAATGGACCTTTAAACATGAAGGAATTGATGATTTGGGTTGAAAATCATCCACTGGGAGTATCTTTTATGACAGAGAAATTCATTTGGAGCCCATGCTTTGAGAATTGATCAGAAATTTGTGCTGCGAAACACCAGGTGGAAGAAATGCTCCATCACTACCAAGAACAGTCACAAAACTGGCCAGGCACAACAAGCACTTACCCTTACCTCTGGATTTAAAATTGCCAGGTCTAATTTAAAGAGTCAAACAATCTGCATATATTTTATTTGTACTTAGGCTTTATTTCATGGTAAAGTAACATCATCCAGATACCTTCCCATATATTCCTTTACAAAGCCAGGATCATCAAACAAGAGTAAGGTGAAATTCCAACAAAATATTGCATTGTAAAGAAATCAGACCTGAAATACTTCACTTGAGCGAGACAACAGTTTAGCCCCGTTCCCTTTGGCAGTCTGTACGCACGCGAGTAAGGTGTAGAGAGTACACAGCCAAGAGATGAAGGGGAGTTTGCCCCAGCTGTTACAAACAGCCTGAGACACAAGCCACAGCAGCTGGGAAGTGCCACAAGCACTAGCTCTTCTCTACACGGTCCACTCCAAAGGTGACATCTAACCCTGGCAGGAGCCCCCACGTCTGGCCTAGACATCGCAGGAACACGCGTGACGCTTTGGCAAGGCAGAGGAACCCACCCAATGGCAGGAGTATCCATCGGTGAGGTCATTTAGCAAGTGAAGATGTAAGAGGCAGTAAAATACAGATTATAGAGACGACGCGCACCCAGCACAGAACCAGTTCACACAACAGCAGGGGCACATGGAGGGAATCCTCCTGCTCTGCAGCAAAAGGTCTTTAAGGCAAATAGAAAACAGTCAATAGTACAACACTTTTCTCCATTCATATTTATTAGCTTGTAATAATTGGAAGACATTCTTGTTCCTACAGAGAGGAATAACTGTCAGCTTCAACATTCACTAAGCGCTTCCCATGATATCATAAGAATCGTACCCGTAGCGCCTACCCTTCAGCTCTAGATGAAACAGAGAAGGCTCATTGCAACACAACCCCCCCATACTTCTTTTTCCACCCCCCAATAAAAAAAACCCCAAACCACCCAACCATGAAGCCGGGCAAAACCTTCTGGGGAACAAATTTATTAGCCTGCTTTAAAACGCCCAGCAATTGAAGTGAAGGTTAGTTACATGCAATACTACTAAACTGGAAAGACACGTGTGGCACAAATTCGAGGTAAGGGAAGAGAGTGAGAGGAGGACCGGGTACTGCGGGCCAGGGCCAGGCGGTCACTGCCACCGCAGGGCACAACACAGCCTCAGTGGTGTCTCCCAGCGCACGCTGCAAGCGAGATCATTTGAGTCTTGTTCTTCCCCCAACATCATACTGATAAGGAATGGTAGAGGAATCAAATTCAGCTGGAATTACATGTTCATCCCAAGGCGTCACAGTTCAAGAAGAACATATACAAAGAGGAGTTTGGAGGAGAGCACTGATCAGAGGTTTTGAAAACATGGTTAAATAAGAAAAAGGTTTAAATACTCAGTTCACACAGTACTGAGAAAAAATAGGGAGGAGACTCAATGCTTGAAATAAGCCTTCCTATGCATTATTAGTCATAATAAAGAAAATGGTGATCAACCGTTTTCATGCTCACTGGCCAAATCTGCAACAAGACGAATACTGATTGTGTATTAGGAGTAACAAGAGCACTACCAGTGCACTCCAATAAGCTCTCAAATAGTTTCCGTAGCCTCTACGGGGGTTTAAGAACAGATTAGACAAGTCTGGAAGGAGTTGTTTTATTCAGGTGATGGGGCACGTAGCTTCATGAAGTCCGCTCCAGCTGCACACCCCTATGATTCACACCCAGGGAGCAGAGACTGCACAGCAAGTAGTAGAAACACATCGGAACACCCATTTCTGTCTAGTCCAAATTAGACTCAAAATGGTAATTCTAAATTCTGTCCTCTCAAAGCAATACACGCAGGCAATTATACAAAGCAGTTTGTATTATGAAGGACTTACAAAATTCAAACTTTGCCACTCGCTGCCCCACCGCAGCGGGCAGGCTCGCCAGCCCACGCGCAGTGCCCCGAGCCAACGCTGTCCCAGAAATGCCCAGGGCTGTCCCAGCCCTCGCAAGCGGCTCGTCACCACTCAGGCCCTGTAGTCACTTCACACCACCATGTCAGCCGCCTCACGCTCACCCCTCTGCATCCCAACACCTGAACACATTTCTAACACAGCATGGTCCTGCCAAAACAAAGCATAATAAAACAAGAAACCACAGAAACTAATAGGTTTGACCAGCCCTATACATCCACTGCCTTCTGGTATAAATACGGCCAGCTACAAATGTGTTTAACGTTTAGTGGAACATCGGAGCACGTTTTATAGAATGAGACTTGTCAAGCGTTGAGCTGCACAACCAAAGAGTACGAAATAACGCAATGTGTCTGCTCTCCGGGTGCAGCAGTCGCTACAGATTATTTCAGCACAATAAACACCACCCACAGAACACATCACTAACACACAAGTCCTAAAAACCCCAATCACTACACTGCTCCTAAGGACATCTAACCACGATACAGTTTCGTTGTATACATGATAACCATTTCTGCTCCGCTTCCACCTGTACAGAAACTTTAACTACACATATCTTGGTAGTTACTATTTATTGTAAGTCATGAACTGAAGTCCAAAATTATTGCTTAAAAATTTAGAGCCACAAAACGAGATTGCTGTGCAATCAAAGCCACAGGAACAACTGGTCCTATGTCAACAAGAGAGAAACGCTGCGTTTCTTGATTATTCAGGCAGAATAATACAGAGTATATAGAAAATTCGACCTTAAAATGCACCCCTTTTGATTCACCATGAACTCAGTGCTTTCTACATTAAGGAGAGACCCACTGATTCAGCCCGGAGTCTGTACTTTGACTGCAGTTATTTGGGGAAGGGAGAATGCACAAGCAGCGGGTGCCGGTGGGGCCCAGCAGCTCTCCTGAACCCCCTGTTATTATCCACCCGCCTTTCGGTGAGAGCAAAGTCAGAGACTGAACTGGATCATGAGAATGACCCTTAAAGGCATCGCCTGGACAGAATCATTCTGCAATCACCTGCTTAATCTTAATGCACTCCAGAGAACCAGTGGAGATTTAAAATTATGCAACACGCATTTAAGGACCTGATGAGATGGCTACAAAGGGTCAAGAGCTTTCTGAAGTTCTTAAACGTTATGTTACCCATCACCTGGAATATCTACCCAGAGCTGTTAACATGAAGCAGTTTCTATCTGAATGTAATACAGAAAAGCCCTACTAACATCACCACAATATAGACTTCACTCTTTTCTTAAGAAAGAAAAACGTTTATCACTGTATTGGTGTACTTTTAAATGCAGCAGGACAACATTTGTAAAAATGCTAGGGAAGCTTCTCTGCTGATTCCTTAAACACTAAAGGAGGCTCAAGTAAGAGCCTGTTGAATACTCTGCGTTGTGGCATTTACTAATTCATCACACAGAAGCACAATATGCTTGTGTGGTTGCTCATGAGAATTTAATCATGGCATATTTGTTCACAAAACCTGAGAAAAACAGCCTTACAAACTGGGAAAGTTCTAAATACAAAGTTTGGAGAGAAGTCGCCATATCCTTTAAACAGGAATTACTAATACAGAATATCCATCAGCATGTACCATAGAGAAGTTTTATGGATATGGAAAAAAACTGAACCAAATTCTAGATAAAATGTTCCTGCCTGCCACCCATTTCCAAATACCTCCATTCTCTGAAGACTGTGCAGGTCCTGGGGAGACTATAACCTGTCCAAAGGAATGACCCCCCTGACAATCAGTTGAGAATGCTCGGCCATTCCATGCAGTGGCACAATCATTAGCAGCTACTTAGAAACAAAATGAGTTTTCTATCTTTAGCTGGAAAAAAAATAATCTTCCCCCAGAGGACCATAAACACAGCACCTTTCATCTCAGGGTTTACGAGCTGGAGGGCTACTTTACTTTAACATCAGTAGCAGCAGCGTGATCACGACAGGACAAAAGAACCCAGTACCCCATCAGCATTTTATTCATATTTAAACACAGAACACTCAGGAAGCTGCAACCTGGCGCTAGTAATTTCTAATCTAGTAGCAAAAAACTTGATGATTTCCACTTAAGAATGCCCCACTGATGCTTAATCCCCTTGGCAGCCTGTCTTAAGAAGTCCAGTAAAGAAAACACTACACAAAGTCAAAACTCATATTTTGACAGACAGAAACTCTTACATGCTCAATGATGGAGACATAGTTTTCATGACGTAGTTAGCACACACGCTGCAGACACCCCACCTTGGCAAATACACTTGAAACATCACCTCTCACATCTTCTCTTCCATCTCACTAAGCTCAACTGCATTCAAAAATCAACCGTAGTTCCTCCAAGGATAAACTATAATATTGAGGTATACGCTCTTCTGGAGCTTTCAGGATGATAACTTCTATACAGACATAGATGTTCCTTCCCATGCGATTAATCTACACAGCACACAGTGTTCCACACTGACCATGCCATCCACCGTCCGCTGCACAGTCAGCTCGAGTTACAGAAACTCGGAGCTGGCTGTAGACGTGCTGGAAGTTTGTTCGCTGGAGACAAGTTATGAATGTGCATCACTACCCTGGGAAAAAAAACATGCTCCTCTGCCATCAGAAGTTCAACACTCCTTAAAAAAAAAGAAAGGACAAATCCATTTACACCTGCAGTATAATCGCGATACTCGGCAAGCTGATTCTGCATGAAAATAGCAAGAAAGCAGCTCCAGAGAAGTGCTGGCTGTCACTCTCAGACGAGAATTCCACCTCTGCACAGTCATCTTTACAGCACAAAGTTTCAAAACACACCCAGTTGAGCGTGTTGCTGAATACTACAGACAGACTTGGACGTAGGATTCCTCTCCTCCCCAGCTGCTGTGTTAGAAAACCACTTTGTTCAATAAAACAGAACTAATTACGTTTTACTTCCAGCAATCTCTCAATAGACATTTCTACCACCAACTGTTTGGACATGCTGAAAATCGTATACTTTGATATTAACAATCACACTCCAGCACACACCGCTGCCCCATGAAAGCCATGCCCCAGAAAACACTGACACGCTGTTAAATTTAGCAGATAGATTGCACCTCAAATTAAAGCAATTTACTAGCACTTAAATATTGTTCCAAACACTGAAAGCATGAATTACCTGTAGAAAGAATAATTTAGTTGTTAGAATACTCAATAAACACACCTGCATTTACATTAAAGTGACTATGATGTACTTACCTTTACCTTAAATATTTCTTTAAAGACCAAGCGTGCAAGTGGGGCCACATCATACCGTATGTTATACAGACCCAAGAAAGTTTATTTGAAGTTATCACCAAGCACAAAATGGGTGAGACGAGATAGTGGTAAAGCGTTATCAGCCAAAACAGACATGGCTTGTTTTTTTTTTTTAATTTATAAAAACTATACTGACATTAATTTTAACTCCAAATCTAATACATTGGAGTAACTATGCCTTAAAGAAGTGCTTCTTAATTAACATCAAATTTCCCCAGTAGGCAGAATCAATTCCTTCTTTCCCTACCCTGAAACTTTTGTGGTTCCTGAAAAAAACCCCAACCTTCTACTCATCTACTGCAGCAGCTCCTTGGAAGAAACCGGAAAAGGCTCTTCCCTCACAGGATACTGGGAGAAAAACCTTCAGCTGCCCTGAAACAACTTTGATCAGGAGCCAAAGGTGGCAGCATGACAGCGCTGCTGTGTCATCTGGCCATACCAAAAAACCTCAAGAGAGGCAACAACCCACACCTTATGCACTCCTAAACTGGGCTCACCCTCAACATACTGTACAAAACCCTAACAAATGGCAAACTGGGCCTTCTATTCTAGGTCCAGACTTCTGAAACACAGGCTAAGATGAAGGTATTCATGTTTCCTAAGACAGAGATTGGGTCTCTCCCCACTCGGGAGCTGTGACAGTATTTTTCCTCCCACCCAGGCAGTGCCTCGGCAGCAGGACCTGATCCAGCTGCAGCCCATGCCCACCCAGCCCAGCTCCAGCTGCCTCAGCTCATCGCTTTCTTGGGTTAACTGTGTGCCAACCTGCACCGAAACAGCCTAACACAGGACCTCCAGGGGCACCAGCGGCCACAGGAGCAGAGCTGTCCCCAGTCGGAGCAACTTGGGAAACTGCAGCCTCGGGTTCTTTGCTGTCTGAGAAGTTTGTTTCAGTATCTCTCTCCTGGAAGGATGCGCATCTTGCACATCAGCTGTCTTTTCCAGGCTGGGGGTCGTGGTGGCTGTCACAGAGCATTCTTGATGTTTATTCTACCTACAAAACATTGGTTCTTCCATTCAGTAAACTGCTTCACTGTTACATCAAGAAAAATATGTTACATTAGTTATTTCCCTCCATCCTCTGAGCAATTAAAGTGTTCATTTCTCATCAAGGGTCCATGCTACAGTGCGTGCAGCCAGCCACTTGCTTGAAAGTTCTATCATTTGGATTTGAAACGCCCGATCCCCGTTAATGAAACAACCCGAGAGAGTGAGGGGTGCCTGGCTGGAGTGTGCGGCTCTCCCAACAGCTTCAGCTTGGATGGCTCGGGGCTGTCACCACCCCAACGTCACCTCTCCTTGCCACTCACGCTCCCCCCCAGCTGCCACTCCATGCCAAAACTGCCACATCGCTGTGCCAGGAGGAGATAGGGCAGGGGAAGAGGCCCCAGGTCAGCCCTCTCCAGCAAGGGAGCAGGAACACTGGGTAGCGGACGGGGACCACAGCAGCTCTCCTGCCGGCTGCGGCTCCGTTGGCAGTTTCAGCTGGTGTAAGCACGTGAGTTTAAGCCAAGTCAATCGTTGATTATTTTGCACATTGGCCACACGGCCTCTAGTGTAAGGTACTTTACTCTTTGAGTTGCAAAGCTCACTGCTCAGGAGCATCCTCCTGGATACCCGTGATGAAGCTTTCCAGAGTTTCTCCCAGGAACACATGCCAAGCCCTCGTGTTACACAAGGGACAGTGACGATAAAGTGTCTACAAGTGAAAGCTGACCATGAGGCACCCAGTCTCATCTCCACACACAGACAGGGGAACTTTTCCAGGTGACACATCCCTCTTTCCTAGGAGGCCCCAAGCCAGCCTGCTAAGGCAGCAGGGAAGCATGAGGAGGCAAATGGCATTCCACTTTTCAGCTTCTGTACTTATTTAAACACTGTAATACCCGATTCTGCTGCCACACCTGTGCCACTGCTATTAGTGATGCACTGAAGTTTTACCAGGTAATGGAGCTGCATCAAAAACTACCTGGGAAAAAAAAAAATCATATTATCTCTTCTTTTTTAAACCCCGATCAATTCCCCAGTTCAGTTCACCACCTGATCCTGCAAATCGTTGCATGGGCGCGCATCAAATGGGTGTGTGTAGCAGGAATAAGAAGTGGGTGTTATTTAAATTGTCACTGCTGCCGAAACAAACACTCAAATTACAGCGTTAAGAGCAAATGACTACTGCCCTCATCACTGCAACCCGGGGAGTTTCAAGGAATTAACAATAGAAAGGCAATTTGGCATTCCCCTTGCTCTGACCCCTCACCCTAAACTCCCTGCTGCTTTTGTTTGCTCAGATTTTGTCTTGGCAGCCTCAAACTTCATAATGGTCTCACTACTGCAAGGGGTACTGTGCAAATGAGTTTTTAACCCCCTCCAAAAACCCTCTCAAAAAGTTACAGTATTACCACCCATAACAAACTAACCAGGACTATACAGGCGATTAACCTGACAAGTGCTAACTGGGACTAGTTAAACTCGGTATCTATACCTGCGTAAGCACCACCGGTGCTGTTGGAACATGCTTCTGCCAAGCAAAAAAGCTATTTTAGAAAGAGGTGGACAGGAAAGCTGCAAAGCAAGGCCAAGAAACCAACTACACCATTGCCCTCCAACAGGTGAATTCAAGTGTATCAGGCATATTAATGGCTTAATGGCATACAATACAGAGCATCAAAAAAGCAGTCGGCCCACTTAGGGGTATTTAAAATTATGAGGAAGGTGAATACAATGGGACTTACTACCTCAGGCCCAAATCTTTACCTGGAACCCAGGACTGAGATGATAATGACCCTCCAGACCCTACACAACAGGAAACGCCACAACCACCCGCGTGTTTCACCACACACCTGAAACATAATCCCCTGCCTTGATGCACAAAATGCTACTTGAATCAAGACGAGCTACAATAAGGAAACGCATAGAACCGGTGAAAGGTACAACAGGTCCCAGCCTCTGCATGCTGCAGCTTCCTCAAAACTGATAAGCTCATTAAGGCCTCCCAGAAAAGGCTAAAGCTAAAGCAAAAGCCAAGCCTAGGCTACTTTCACCCACACGTAGCACTTCCCTGCATCCAGAGAAATCCCCAAGACCCTCCCGAAGGGAACCTCGTCCTCCTCCACTCTGCATCTGCAGCAGTGCCTGGCACCTTCTCCCCGCCTTTTCAAACTCAATTCTAGAAAGCGTATTTGTCACTGATGATAGAGGCTTTTGTTTCCAGGACTTTGGTAAAGCAATCAATACAGAAAACAGCCATGGGAGCATCTTTAACTATGCAACTCATGCCTCAACTGGAAGATCACCCCAGGCCAATGCACTACTTAACATATTACAACACATGGACCAATTTATTATTAATAATTCAGATCACGGACCTCTCCTGAAGGTCTGAGCAGCAAGGCCAACAGAGATACTGCATGAATGGCAGCCTGCTTTACAATCAACTCTAACCACACTGTGAGCGTCCAACGGGTTGTTACTCAAACCAAAGCTGGGTTTGCATCACAGAGAGGTATTAATGGTAAATAATTAAATTATTTTCTAATATTTAAAGTCAGGAAGAGCTTGCTACATATTCAGCATGAGGAACCATTTAATTGGAAGCACAATTCTAACAGACAGTTGGAAACGACAGGCTTTCCCACAGAGAAAAACCTAACAGATCTCATTATTCCTGACATCAGGTAATAAATTCCCTGAAGAGCACAGAGCACAATTTAACAAGGCGAAGATGTTCTGCTTGGTGGAAGAGGTGGTTTCTCCACACACCGAGCCCGAAGGGAAAAGCGTTGCTTCTCCCAGAAGCAAGGAATATCTCCCCTGTAAGACCTCACACACCCACTGCAATAAGGTTGCAGACACTCTTCTCCAGTTCCTGTTTCCACACGGTTCTTCCAAGAAAAGGATTTTTCCTGCAAGAAAATCAAACCACCTGTCATTTTGGGTGATACCACTAAACTCACGCATTGCTCCAACAGGAGTCTTGGTATGGTCTTGCTAACACACAAGCCTTGGAAGGAAACTGGTGTTGATACTCAGTGTTTAAGTCATGCAGCAGAAGTAGTTTGCCCATATGCTTTTTCAAGGGGAAAAGGCTGAATAAATGAAGACATAATACCAGACATCCCTGGTGGCTTCCAAGATGATGTAATTTTTTTTAAATAGCTTATTTCTTATAGGTCTCCTTTGAAATAGAGGTTACCTGTGTAAATTCTGAACTAAGTGTGAAACTAAGTTATAAATACATTCTGCAGCAATTACTAGAAGAGGTCTCAAGCGCTAAATGCATGTGTACAATTAAAACATTGCTCCTGACTCAGCACGGCTTTATGTAGCAGTTACAATGAAGATGAACAATCGTCACAGAAGATGATTTCTCAAAGCAAGCAGATTCTGAAAACTTGGGAAAAGATTATTTTGACCAGTTCAAACCAACACAGCTAGGGAAACTTCTCTCTCTTTTCCTTTTAATTTAAGGCAGGACCTCAGAGTTAACCAAGATTTGTATATACTGCAAAGACCTTTACTGGAATGAGTATCCACACCAAAGCAGCAGCTTGTATTAGAGAACATAGCAGCAAAGCTTAAATTTACAGCACCCCACAGTAAAGCACTATAAAGAACCACATCCTCCTCCTCCTCCACCTCACAAAACTGGGCTTTTTTTGCACACCTGACAATATTAGTGCAGTTTTCACCCTCTCCAGAAACACGCACATACACACACCGACAATTATATTGAAAAGCCTGAATGAAATCCAGGCCTCAAAGCTTGACTTTCTTGGTAAACAAGGAAGTCAATCACAATAATGAATACTCTAAGTTTGAATGCAGCCACTTCTTTTGGGAGAAGATTCCAAAAGCCAGAAGAAAGTAGCCAGAGTTTTCTGTGAGCACCCGCAAGTGCTGCAGCTTGTAGCTGCACTGACTTCTTCCTGCGGGAAAACATCAGAACAGTTTCTTACACTTTTACACTGGTGCCCAAGCGCGATTAAATTCAGAGTCTGCTTTTAAGCATGTTCAAAATTTAAGTTTTTCTTCTCTTTTGTGAAAATGGCATGACAGGTAGTTTTTTCAATTGTTTACCATGTATTCTACATGCTTTGGAGAAAGAAGTCCAAGAGCTAAGCCTGCACAATGAATCCCAACTACATACACCATCTCTGCTCTCCTTCGAAGAAAAGGTTAAAATGGAAGACAGCCCCCTGCCTACAGGCATTTCTAAACAATGGGCTGATTTTTCTGCCACCAATTATTGCCCTGGATAAGTATCAAGTATGTAGAATTATAATGTAACATACATTACTCCTCAGCTTATGGGGCTACTGACCTGTTGGAAGCTCAGCAGAGCTACTGGCCAATGCTCCAACTTCCCCTTGCAGGCAGCTGCCTGGGTATTTCTGGTGCCCCTCATCACAACCAAACCGCGAGCAGGTTCGCAGCTGAATGTAACATTAACATACAGAGGAAGGGAAAAGTATCCATCACAAAATGTACTTCCCAGCTGCTTCATTCCACGCAGCCACTGTGTTTTAGAAAGTAACACCAGAATTAGGGTGACCACTACTGCTGACAGTTCTGAAGTTAAAAGAAACCATAGATCTGTTACAATTCTATTAAACTAGCTTGACACTTGGTCTAACGTAAAGTGAAAAATCTGCAGCCACAAAAAGCCAAAGCAAACAAAATTCATGAAGTGTACTAACTGACATTTCAGCAAGATCCACGTTAAAGTACTGCAAACTCAACTAACTTTGACATTTAAAAGCCCACAATTACCATTATAATTCATTACTGTTACTCTAACATGTAATATGGCAGCTGGTGACAAATGCACATCACAGGGGGTTACTAAAGAAGGGCGATTTTTCTTCTGTTTTCATGTCACATGCAGGCCACTCCAGAATGCTTCCAAACGGTAATAACTTTATTGGCTACTTTAAGACTTCAATACAGGTCTATTACAGCAAAACACTTGTTCAGACAGAAGCAGGTATGACTTTAATAGAACCAAAATACCATTTCACACACCCAGCCTCCTGGAATAACACACACACACACACGTTCAGCCTGACGCACCCACAGCTGCCCCCACAAACTGCAGATGGCCGAGCCAAACCCACCTTTGCATCCTGCTGTGCTGACTGTTGATCTAAGATTCAAAAGTCTGACAGATTGCAGGCTCTGCAGTCCTCTCACAGTAATAAACACCTAAGCGGAGAACTGCTTTAATGTGCCAAAAAACACCGTAAAAGGAGTAAATGATACTTTGGATAACCTACACTCAAACGTTCAGGCCACTTACAGGTAAAATATACGCCGACTTCTGTGCTTACACTCCATCCCAGAAGGAGCAGATAAGCTCATTAGCGTGCTGCAGGAAAGGATAACAGCGAAGACCGAGGCTGCTCGGTGCTGGAGCAGCTCCGCAGCCCCGAAGCCACCGTCGAAGCCCTCCTGGTGTCCCCGGAGCCCGGGGTACCCCACGGTACCCCAGGGCCTCGGCGAGAGGCGGCCACAGGGGCCGAGGAACAGGTGGGCGCCCCGGAAGGTCCCGGCGAGCCGCGGCGAAGCCCGGCCCAGAGCCCCCTGCAGGCCGCGCCCGAGCCGCGGCCTGGCGTGGGGAGGCCGCCGGGCCGCACGCCGCATGGCCGGGCAGCGCCGGCCGGGCCCCAGGGGTGCCGAGCGGCGGCGGGAGGCGGTGCGGCGGGGAGCCGGACGCGGCCCCCTGGGGAGGAGGGAAGAGGCCGGCGGTGCGGCGCCAGGGCGGCCCCGTAGTGCCGGCTCAGGGGAGCGGGCGGCGAGGGGCCGCTGGCAGCGGGACCCCGTACGGGCAGGGCGCCGGGGAGCTCCCCGCTACCGCCCGCAGCGGAGGCTTCCGGTGCCCGGGGAGGAGCCCGGCCGCAGCCGCGGTCCCAGCGGGAGGCGGCGGACGCGCGGCCCCCGGCGCCCCCTCAGACAGCGGCGGGGGGCGGCGGGGCGGGAGCCCCGGGGGGCGGCGGGCAGGCGGCCCGCGGCCGGTGTCGCCGCGCTGCCGGCACGGGAGCGGCGGGGCCCGGCGGGCCGTACTCACGTTGCTCTGCGGGTCGATGGCCTGCAGCAGCCGGTCCCTGATCTGCTGCGGGGAGGGGGCCGGAGCCGCTGTCATTGCCTGGGCGAAGCGGGGCGGCTGCGGCCGGGGCGGGCGGGCGGCGGGGCCAGGCCGGGCCGGGGCGGCGGCTCCTCACTCGCCGGCGGCGGCCTCCTCGGGGAGCCGGAGTCGCATGATTCGCTCCCCGCGAGGCGGGGGGCGGCGGCGCTCGGAGCGGGGCGCGGGGGGGAACCGCGGCGGCGCCACCGGGCCGGGCCCGACCGTTCCGCTCGGGGCCAAACTCAACTGTGGGCAGGAGCCAGCCCCGCGCAGGGCACCCTGGGACACGCCCGACGCCGTAACGCACGGCGCGCCCCTGACGCCCCGCCGCACGCACCGGCGGGCACGGAGGGCGCCTGCGCCGTGAGGCGGGAGCGGGCCGCGCGTGCGCCGTGAGGCGGGAGCGGGCCGCGCGTGCGCGGTGGGCGGGAGCGGCCGGCGGCCGTGAGGGGCGCCGGGCGGTCGCCGCGGGCCCGGCCCGGGGGGGACGGCAGCGAGTCCGGCCGCCTCCCCGCCGAGCGCCTCCCCCGGGCCCTACCGGCCGCCCCCGGCGCGGGGCGGCCCCGGACGGGTGGTGGGATCAAGTCTTGTGGGGAAGAGAGGGTTTCAGGGAATAAATATCGGAAATAAACCATCGCTACGCGGATGTTACAGAGCAAACGCAATGGTGATGCCTTATTTCAGGCTGGCGGGAAGGTAACGCGGACCTGTTAGTCTTGAAAAGCTCGAAATATTCACGAAAAAAAATAATTGCAACTAAAAGTTTTTGCCAAGCGGCAGAACTTCATATTTTCATTATGTTCAGAATAACGGGTGAGGCAGCAATTCCAACTTCCAGCCATCTGGGAAGAGCTACCCTCCAGGAACTGAACAAATAGTTCTTTACGCGGATGTGTTTACCTTCTCACTTCTTGTCTTCTCGACTCGGAAGAAAGCGCAAGTGAAAAGTGAGGTTTTCGGAAGGTTGCAATACAAAAATGGACTTGGTACAAAAGCAGCTGTACAGTAACGGACAGAGCGGAGGGCATCCAGCACCACTCTGGGTAAGCCACCAGCCCCGCATTAAACTTTCCACAGCATTTAAGAGCACCTTAAAGTTAACTAATTATTTTTAAAGCACCTGCTTAGCAGCTAAATGACACAACTTTTATTCTTTTGAACAACTGAAATCTTGAGGTGACAGCACAAAAATTATCCGTTTACCAGCAGAGCTTAATCATCTTCTGCTTCCTGTATTCACAGCATTGCTCGGAAAGCAAACTGTCAGTTCTTCCCAGGATCAACCATTTTTCTGAGTAAGAATTAAACCCCCGCGTACAAAACCGAGCCCGGCACCGTGGTGCCGAGTCCAGGGGCCTCGCGTGGGTTGTGCAGAGGGTGACAGCCACTTCCACCCTCCCCTGGATGTGCCAGGGGAAAACTTGCTTTCATGAAGGTTAGGGAGAAAATGTTTTCCACGAACTATATAAAGCACTGGATGTTTGGACGCCATGACAAACCGCACCTGCAGAATCCTTTTTCCGTGTTCATTACAGCAAGGCATCTTCCCTCAAACTGCCTTTCCCCCAGAAAAAGCGTAAAAACTTCAGGTAACACAAAAGTGGGCAATTCAAGTCAACTGCTGCGAGTGCCCAAGCCTGGCGTCTCACTACCTGACTGCACCCAGATAAAATTCAAGGTATTTGCTAAAACCTGAGCCCCAGAATCATTTAAATGAGGCCTCTCTCTCCTCAAGTCATGCAGCTGAAGAAATTGAGGCCAAGGAAGTTCCACTAATAGTGCAGTTTGATTTAGAAGCTTGCCAGCACTGCACACTCTTAATGATCTTGGTGATGCTGGGGAAAAGTTGCTGGTCAAGGAGGCTAACTTAACGCGAACAAAAATAACACAAGGCGGCAGACACAATTACAAGACTAGTTAAAATCTCTCAAAACACAACAATACTGAATTGATTTCTCCTGTAACAGAATGAACACAGCATCAAATGTGTATTTTACCCTTAAATAAAACTTTATTCAACCAAATCCAAGATTATTCCAAAACTATTCCTTTGCATTGACTATAGAATTATTTTTGCCATTTTTCCTATTCAAAATCCCTTACATATTGCTTAGAAAAAAAAATTTCTTGTCTTTGAAATTTTAATTTACAAAGCATTTTGTTGGAAAAACAGGAGGCAAGAATCCCATTTTTTTAAATCATCCTTTTCTCCAACAAAACTACATGGAATAGTGAGAAGTTCCACCAACGCTTTGCTCAACGTTATAAAAATGAGAAGCGCGACTTCCAAGGCCGCCAGACAATGGTGACATCAGCAGACACAGGACGAGCTGGGAGTGACTAACAACGCAGAGTTTTAAGATTGTGGTCTTCGGGCGTGCTCCGATTCCACCCCGCATACCAGGTACCGCGCTCCCTAAGCCTGGCAAAACAATTTAAAGTTCTCTTTATTTCAGTAAAGTTGAAATAATTTTACTTTGAAGATTTTTGGCTCAGGGACCTAAAGGCTCTGTCCCCCCAGCAGCAAGTGACCCCGCATGCACCATGTGTTACGGGACAGGCTGAAGAGGAGGAACATCTCCTGTCCCTGGAACGTGTTAGAGGAGCTTGTGCCGAAGAACAGGCCACAATCCCAGGGCTGTATTTTGAAAGCATTATAATCTTTTATAGAAAAAATTGCGTTTCCAGCCAAAAGTCTCTTCCAAGTTAACAGACATGTTTGTGGGTGACTTTCAAGATCCAAATAACCTAGTGGAGGCAACAGAAAAGAAGGAGATGAGAACCGGGTACGACTGGGAACAGTCACGCCAATGCCCTTCCAACTCACACCACCAGCGCACATCTGGCCAGCGGTTTTGCTCCCCCATGCATCAGACCATAAAGCGACCTAAGCGCAAGGGAAGCGGCCTGCTAGCCTGCCTACGGAACCAAAACCTGCTCTTTCCAGACACCATTCTCAAGGCCGACTCCATTCTATTAACTGGTGGGTTTTCTTCCCCCCCTACAATGAAAAACACCCCAAAAGTTAAACTGAAATGCTCCCCCAAATGATATTTTACTGAAGCAACCCACGACAAGGAACATTATATCTACGGCTGTATGACTTACGGGCCGGCAAAGAAGGTTTTCATGCACTACAGGTGGCCACATTAGCAAAGACCTGTGAGGTCTCTTTGAAGATTGAAATAAAGTAGCAAAATGAAAAGGAATTACGGAACAATAGAGTAAGAGAGAAAAAGATCGGAAAAGAAACATGCCAGAAAAATCCCAACATATACAACTTGCTATAAACAAATGACAAGATGCGTTACTTACACAATCATGCAGAACATCATGAAGACATTCCACAAAGCAATGAAGATTCGAAAATATCTGAGACTCAGCAAAAACTCTCTGATATTATCACCTGAAAATCAAGAGAAGATGACTTTGATGTAAAAAAATACCTAACACACTGACAAATCACATTTTCAACACTGTCTGGAAAACATAAGCAACTCTGACACAGAAAAAAACCCACAAAAAGTCAGAGAACAAAAACCTGGAAGTTGAAGTTTTAGGTAAATGATGCATACTATGTTCAGTGCATCCCTACTAAGGGCATGTGGGAGAATAAGCAATAAATGATAAATAAAAAGGGCAGGACAGCCCTCCGTGGGAGTTTCCAGCCTTCCTGCCACTTTCAACCAGCACGCAGAGGGACAAAGGAGTAATAAATGTACATACGCACTAAAATGGGAATCAGGCTGTAAGCAGTGTTACCTCTGTACCTACATTCAAAAATGCAGAAAGAAGTGTGCATTTTTGTATTTCTCCTCAAATCACTCATTTGGGATCAACAAAGGTTTGCCACGTCTGTACGTAAGCATCATGGGGGAAAATTTCAGGTTGCAATTTAGTAAACCAATTATTCCAGCCACAGCGTAATTCACATCCAAACAAAATGGGGCTGAACTTGTACTTTGTCGCCTTGAAAAAAATGCTTTAAGCGAGAATTTCCTTCAGAAAACACCCGTTCCTGGACGCATTTGTCCCTCCCCGAGCCCTCGGCCCGGGGGCGCGGGCGCAGGCCGGCAGCTCCCGGCGCCCCTCCGTTACCGGTGGTAGGTTCCCTCGCCTCCTCGCCGAAGCCCTCCGTGTCTCTCTTCCTCCTGCGGGACAGCGAGAGGGGATCCGTGTGAGGCGGGGTGAAGGGCCCCCCAAGCCGCCGCCTCCTCCCTCCCTCACTCCCTCCCTCCCTCCCCCCCCGTCCCCGCCCGCTCACAGCCTGAAGTTGAGCACGGCGCCCGCGTTCATCAGCAGCGTCCTAAGGGAGAGACAGAGAGAGCCGTCAGGCCCGGCCCAACCGAACCGGGCCGCCGCCGCCGCCACCCCGGGCCCCGTCCCCGCTACCCGCAGAGCAGCAGGTCCCCGATCATGGCGGCGGCTCCGTCGGCGGAAGCGGAAAGGGCGGGCGGGGCGGCGCCTGCGCTCCCGGGGGCGGCGGCGGCGGCACGGGAGCTCCGCGTCCGGGCGGCACCGGCCTCCCGCCGCCGCCACAGCCCCGTTCGAGGAGAGGCCGCGCCCCGGGACGTCCCTCCGGAGGCGGGCCCGGGGGCGGGCCGGGGCTGAGCGGCGGAGGGAGGGAAGGAGGGCGGCCGGCGCTGCCTCGCTGCCGCGGCGCCATGGAGCTGGCGGGGGCCCTGCAGCTCGGGGAGCTGGCGGCCGCCTTCGCCGCCCTGCCCGTCTTCCCGCTCTTCGACACGGCCTACTTCATCGTCTCCGTCCTCTACCTCAAGTACGAGCCAGGTGAGGCGGGGGAGCCCGTCAGGCAGGGCCGGGCCGGGGGCGGGAACGGCGGGGGCCGTACGGGCCTGCTGGGGAAGAGCAGCCACGTGCCTGTCAGGATTTCCGAGGTATAAACCTGACATTTTTGGTGCAGGATCAGGTCATCGCGCCCGCCCGATCCGTGCTTGTCCGTGTCGGCTGTCAGCAGCCGTGGTGTGAGGGGATATGGAGCCGTGAGCCTCCCCGCATTGCTTTTTCCAGAGGTTGACACGTGTGTAAATATAAGGCAGAAAAAAACCCCAAGAACTAGTCACTCTGATTTTGACAATTAGTCTTGCATTTTATTTAAGACTGGATTCCAGACACATTGAAGTGTTTAAGTTCAGTCACCAGTTTGCTGCTGTCCCAGGACTCAGCATTACATTTCTGTCCAGCTGCTTGGCTTTTCTGTTTTTGTGGCAACGCTCTTCTATTTATACACAAAAAGGCTGTAAGTAAAACCTGATTGTTTCCCACATTCCAGGCCATGCCATAATCGGTTCTCAGGCCCCTTAACTGACCTTGCTGTTCATTCTCCTGGGCTTATCTGGTGAAGATCGGCAGATCTGCATCTTGCCTTTCACTGTTGCAGCCTGTGCCTTCGCCTTTTCCAAATGCCATCTTCTCTATGTATTTTTATAGCGTTCATACTCTTCATGCTCTGTTTTGAACAGTCTCAGTGTAACTGCCCGGTAACTGAGGGGAAAGGAAAAATCCCCCCTGGAATGATTTTGAAAGGCTGCAGTTGTCAGATCTCCGTGCCGTACGCTCCACATGCTGTTCTATTTAAACTCCATGTAAACAGAAGTGCTGGGTTTTCGACAGCTGTCGATCACTTACAGCTGTCTTCCAGCATTAAGTCCCAAACAGAACAGTTAACAGGCAACCCTTAGGAAAATAGCTTTTAAAAATACGTAAGCCCAGTAATCCACTTGGACTGGGTAAGGCTGGGGTGTGCTTTTCACTAGATTGCTGCACTGCCTCATCCCACAGCTCCTGTGCTGCAGATCAGGGCCAGGGCAGGAATGTCCTGCTTCCTCCTTGGAGACAGCATGGCTTCAGGGAGCCAAAGAAAAACAAGTGTTACTAAATTTAAGCCTCAAGCTGAACTTCAGGTTCCTATAGAACCATCTACGTATCGTGGCTGTTGCAGCTGTCTCGCTTCCACTGTGTTCTCAGCTGGTTCAAATGTCGTTGAGGATGGAAGAGGCTGAGCAGTCAGTTATAGCATGTGCTGATTCACTTACTGCTATTTAAGGTAGGCCACTGTTAGCAACGTTGACATAACGTTTTAGCATTCTCTCTTTTGACTGCCTGTTACTGGCTTACTGACCAGAGTTTGGTATCTGAAACGTTGCACAAAAGACTCTGGAGCCGTTTAAGGTGATGAAACAATCTTACAGGAATTACGTTCTTGGGAGACTTCCTTGAAGAAGTACAGAGGTGGACGAAAATGTCTAGAGGAATAAAAAGAAGGCAAAAGGAGGTTGTGGGAGGAGACCATCGTGTATTACCAAATAGTAACGCTGTTTTAGTATCTAGTTGTATTTTCAAAGGGCATTTCCAAACTAGTACAGGAGCAGGGGAGAATCTTTAAATCCTCAAATAAAGATTAAGAATTACTGTTCTATTTTTACAGGTTATCTTATGAATGAAAGAGCTGAACAGATTGTTCATGAATTCTAGAGGGCACCTAGGTTGAAGCAATGGAGAGAATGGTACTAATATGCATTTTATTTTTAGAGTGTAAAAAGATATTGATTTCAAGGGGAAAATTGTTCTTTCTGATTGCAGTAAGTAGCAGCAAATGCCGAAGAGAAACTCTTAGCTAATTCATACGCTTCTAATGACTCAGTTCATTTGAAACCTCACGGGGGGCCTGCAAGCTCTGACCATACATGGCATTTCTTGACAGTATCTGGTATTTGTTCAGGCTTCACAGAGTACACATTTTTGTATTTTGTTTTACAAGCACTTTTCTTTGACTTATTTTGTTGGAGAACATGCACCGCAAGCCTCTTTCTTAGCGGTTCTTGAAGTTTCAGCTTATTTGCTGAATCCGTCTTCTCAGTTAGAATTTGCTTCACAGGAGCCGTGGAGATGTCTCGTAAGAGCCCTTTTGCCTCCTGGCTTTGTGCTATGCTGCACTGCTTTGGAAGTTACATACTTGCTGATCTGCTACTTGGAGAATCCCCTATTGATTACTTCAGCAATAACTCCAGCGTCATCCTGGCCACAGCAGTCTGGTGAGTCTTTTGCACTTCACCTAATTTATTAAGCACGAGACGCCGCTGGGTGTGCACAAACCCAGCCGGTGTGAAGGGCGGTGTTCTGCTTGTGTCACACACCTGTATTACCTTGCTTGGATTAACTGGGGAAAGAAGAGGTGGGGTGAGGTAGACTTCGAGTCTTTTGTATTGCTAGATCTGGTTTGCCGTTTCTGTGACCGGTTGTCCAGTGCTTTGATTATATGGGTTGGGGCCAGTCCAATCGCCAGGCATTTCTATTCATAGCTGCCGCGGCTGAACTGCAGCCAAACCACAAGAGCAGCATGCACTGTCCTGATAGCACAGAGACTAGAAGAGGGGCACATTTGGGGGCACTTTCTTCATTGAGTTAGAGAAATGTGCACAAATTAACCACAGTTACTCCGAGTTTAATTTCCTTGGTGCGTCTGGGTTGTATGTGCTTTGGCACGACAGACCCAGCATTTCCTTCTCCCTGACATAATTCAGGCTGACACCACAGCACTCTTAATCCTCTCTATACGTCCCAGATCAGGACAAACAAATGGGTCCTTAAACTCTTTGTGGTTTTGTTCCAGGTATTTGATATTCTTCTGTCCCATGAACCTCTTCTACAAGTGTGTTAGCTTTCTGCCTATGAAGCTCATCTTTGTGGCAATGAAGGAGGTGGTCAGAGTTCGCAAAATTGCAGCCGGGGTCCACCATGCTCATCACCGTTACCACCACGGGTGGTTCATCATGATGGCTACCGGCTGGGTCAAAGGTGAAACACGAGATGCTCTTCATGCAGCCGGGAGGCAGCCAGCCCTGCGGGGAGGGATGGGGGGATCTGTGAGCGAGGCTTAAGGTGACCACATCCCTCAGCGCAGGGCAGCAGGCTGGTGGGGGGATGTGGTCAGCTGGCTTCAATCAATCACGTTCCCTAGAACACCGGTATTTATTCGTGCTCGCAGAATGGTTGTCAGTTGAGTCATTATCTGACTTTAACGGGGCCATGGAGAACTGGAGTCACTATCAAATATGGGAGCAGAATTCAGGAATTCTTCCTCCTGTGTTCTATTGCCTCTGGCCTCGCCTGATCTTTTCAGGGGGTTTCTGTCAGTGTTGAAACAGCCTGGTCAGTTTTCCTTTAGCTTTTGTTTGGAGCAGGCTTTGAGCGTCAGTAAATGGAACAGAGGCAAATGCCCTTTTCCTGCATCAGGAAACACTTTTATATAAGAGAGTCTAGAAAGCCCTTGCCCTGCTCTGTTATTTTAGGCTAACTTTTAAATTTGGGAAGAATATCATGAAACTTGTGTTCCCCTTAGGTTATCCTTATCCCTTGGGGATCTAGAACAGGCAGCAGAGCTCTCCTCTGGCGTGGCAGTTCTAGCTCTTCACTTTTATTGTTTCCCAGGTTCTGGTGTTGCCTTATTGTCTAACTTTGAGCAACTGCTGCGTGGGGTCTGGAAGCCAGAAACAAATGAAATTCTTCGCATGTCCTTGTAAGTAGGTAGCCTGTAAATTCTCTGTCAGACCAAAAATGGACTTTAAAGAACCATTCAGAACTGGATGCAAACCTTCAGGAAAACTTTATTTCTCTTCTAGCCCTACAAAGGCTAGTCTGTACGGCACAGTCCTCTTCACTCTGCAACAGACTCGCTGGCTCCCTATCTCTGAAGCCAACCTCATCTTCTTTTTCACCATGTTCATGATAGTTTGCAAGGTAAGTTTACAGCAGGTTTGCTGCTAACACATCTACAGAACCAGAGGAAGAATAGACTCAAACTGGGGGGTTCACCTTCCTACGCCACTACTGAGGACATTGGTTGTGCATACCAGGGAAGGTCTCTCAGGAAATCATAGGCTAAATTCTCCATCGTGTTGGCAGTGTGGTAGAAGATCCTTGTGATACAGCCTTGAGCCATGTAGCAGTAGGGACTTTTACCTGGGATAAGTGGAATGCTCCTTACTAGTTAGTATTTCATAGCTGGTGTATGTGATCTTTAAGTATTCACTGTTGCATGGCAGGTTTTCATGACGGCAACTCACTCTCACGCCTCGCCTTTTGCTCCGGTGGAAAGCTTCATCTGCCCAGTTTTCTTTGGCTCTGTTTCCAGTGGACACACTAGTCATCATCATGATCAGCACGGGGCCTCCCATGAGGTTTCCCATCCTCCGCCTCCTCTTGCAAAGTCAAAAGAGGAGCTAAATGAAGGCACAAGGAAACGGAAAGCAAAGAAAGCTGAATAAAAAAGCAACCACACAGTAAATAGGCCAAGAAAATTCTTCCAGAGCTGAGTCTCAAAGCCACCTGTGACCTCCTTTATCCTCCAGTCCTTCTCGCAGACTCCAGAGGAGAGGTGGAAGCCAGGACACTGCCAGGCGGGTCCCTGAATTTCATTTGTGCTCTCTGTGCCGCTGCTTGCTTCTTGGTCTCTGTCTCTCTATTCTGATCACGTTTTCAGGGATTTGCAGATTTGTGCCAGGATGACAAGTGGGTGCCAGTTCCCAAGCTGTCAGCAATTATGATGCAGCATTTAGAATTGATGTATTTCTCTGTGTTTATTTATCAATGGAGGTAATGGCCTGTGCTCCTGCAACTCCCAAGTTCCTTTGAGTTTGCATTGACCTTTTTGATGTCTACCAAAACAACAAACTGTTTAGACACAATCAATGTGGAAATTGGATTTCATACTCAAGGAAATTAAATGGTCTCATATGAGCCTGATCTAATTTCTCCTAGCTCCCACATCTGCCATATCTCCAATTAATGTGACATTTTATATGCAATAAGGACATCGACTGGTGTCCTGGCCAAACTCTGTTTCTCTCACCTAAGTTCTCTCTGATTCCTAATGGACAGAACATTGTCACTTTCTTAACTACGTCTGTGTTTGCAAGAGCTCTGAAGCTGTGAAACGCTCCGAGTGCGATGTATGGGTACTGTTGTTATTCTGAACTGTTGGGTAGCGTTGCTGCACGTTGTTAATAATAGCGTGTCCCACCTCAAACCTGATCATATTTAACCAGGGGAGAAGCACGGTTCTGGTCTGTTTGTAATCCTGTGGGATACAAGAAGGGTGTGTGAGTGTAAATAAGTATTTATTACTATTTATTTATAACTGCCAGGGCACTTAATTAATGGACCTGAAACTGGCTTTTTTAAAATGTTGCATCTTTGTATAGAGAATGGGGTACTTCTAGGTATGGTCCTAAGCCCCCAGCCATGTGCTGGGTTGTGCTTGCAGCACTGATTTCCATGTGCTAAAGGACAGCCCGAACACTCACAGGGTGCAGGAAGGAATATTTCCTGTATTCCCAAATTAAGGTATGAAGGCTGAAGAAGCAGATTTCACACCAGCTGATTAAAACTACTTTAAAGGACTGATAAACGCACACCAGCTGAAGATATCGATTATCCTTTGTTACGTCCCTTTTGGCCAAACTCCTGCTCTGTGAAAGCAGCTAGTGCCCCATGAGTGAAGAATACGAAATGCCTTGCCTGGCTCAGGGAGGAGCCTGTCAGTTCGTTCATGTCCTGCTTAGTGAATACTGGCTTTTAGGCTAGTTTTAAGCTGTTCTTAGAACTGATTTTGTTCTTAAAAGTGTCACCTTGAGCATTGCACCCAAAAGACCAGAATTTTTTCTGAGGTTTTTGTAATCACCAAGGCCTGGGATCGCTGCGGTGAAAATGGCACGTGTGGGGGTGTAGCAGCGTGTTGCCATCCCTCGCAATAAGGTTTGCTGCTGTCAGCTTGCAACTGAGAATATAAATAGGATGATTTAAGAAAAGCGTTTTTATTTTTTTGTGCGTCCCCGTTCAAAACTGGAATTGATGGTTAACTAAAAATAAAAAAATATTCTTGTATACAAGCAGATGAAAGCCAGTACAAAAGGTCAAATGATTTGTGGGCTTGGGTTTTGACAGTGCCTTAATTTTGTGAGTTTCCCTCCCCTCCAGTAGAAGACAGGAATTCTGCCTGACAACTCAGCTGTCTGGTTTTGCAGATACTGGTCTACTGAAACCTGATGTATCACAAGCATGCACAAGACTATAAATGTTTTATGAGATGTCTGATTCAAGGGGAATTTTGTTTTATAAAAGCTGTCAACAAATAAAAATTGTGAAGTGACTCTGATTGTCCGCTGTCGCTCGAGGAAAGAGGTGTGTTTCTTTTACTCTCGTCAGTCTCAGAAGCCACACGCTCCTTGATCTACGTAAAGTCTCCTCGACCCGATGACAAAATGATTCTACCTGAAGAGAGAGATCAGACGTTGATACGCCCTGCAAGTATGTCTGAGCCTGTTCTAAATGGAACCAACATGGTAAAAGGTCCGTTGCTTTTGTTGTATTTGTAGTGTTGTCGTCCAGGCACTTCCTGAGATTTCAGGGAGGGAAATAAGGAACCTTATCTTCCTTTGGTGTTTATTACCGTTGATTCTGTCTTTCCTTTTGTCACTACAAGAAGGAGGAGGACACTGACCTGGGACAGGTAAATACACACACACACAATTCCGGCATATTTACATGGAGTTTCAGTATTCCTGTTTAAAACTGAAATCTGCCTGGCTCACTAAATGAGGACCTGCAAAGGTCTGTTTATTTTCTGAAGGGTTTCACTTGTCTCCCCCCAGATCTAACGCTTTTGAAACTTTTATTAATACTCCTTAATTTATCAGAGCAGTTGAAAATACAAGTTACGTTGGAGTGTGGGATTTAAAGTCTCTGTATGACCCAACCAGGGGAAAAATGGCTCAGTGCAAACCTGAAAAAAGCACTAGAAAGTTTCACGTGGTTTACCCATTCTCCTCTCCCGTGACACCCGTTTCGGTGTTATGAACAGATTTTGCTCAGGAGCTAGACGGAACGATAAACACGAGCAGGCTGATGAGAGCAGGCGTTTCATGTGCTGTGAAAAACCCTGCGATGTCTCGGACTGCTGCGCTGTGCTGGCCGCGCGGAACGTCCCCGGCTCCAAACTGCGCTGCAGCACAGGGCCCGAGAGGAGCGCGCCAGGGCTTAGACTTCCACGGGACAGACGTCATTCCCTCCAAAGATGTTCTGATCTGATAACTCCTGATACTAACTCGAGTGAGATGTGGCTAAATTTAGCAATAGGTTTAATCCTCAAAGAGGCCCTGGTTGCCTGATGGAAAAAGCAAAGTGTTTCAGTTGCTGCGCTCAGCATTTCTTCTCGATTGACAGGTTTCCCTTTTCTCTTACACAGAGCGAGCCAAACCCAGCGGCTACAGCTTTTTCCTCGTCAAAGATCAGCTTCACAGACAGGGAAAGCTCTGCAGCCCTTACTGTGGTTGTAGAAAAAAACCCCATAGGATAATTTTACAGAAAGCATAAATAATTCTTCAGAGTGGATGAACTGAAGGAAAAAAAATGGGAGGCCAAAGGAAAGAATTTCTGTAGGGAAGAGCCTTTGCGAGAAAGGGCAAAGCCAACCCAACAGCGCACCGAGGCAGAGCAACCAGTGTTCTCCTTTTCCTCTTTTTATTATTAATGACAGCACATACATTCTTCCATGTTTTATCCAAACAGCAACCAAATTAGGTAACCCAGCTAAGCGGAAAGACCCAGAAGATAGAGACGGATGTCACCTTGGCCATCTCCTGAGCAACAGAGAAGTTGTTCTTTTAACCCCCGCCAGGTGATCAGCTGCCAACTGCCTGCTTCCTCCCGCAGCCTATTTCATGTCTGTGTGGGGCTTTAAAGCTGTAAAGCACCAGGTGAGTGCTGAGAGTCTGGGTCCAAATAGCGCATAGGACACACAGGGGCATTAAAAATTACAGCTTTATGCATTTCACAGTAGCACATCTTTATTTGGGCCCTTAGCTATAATTGTCTGCTTTATGGTTCTCGTGCTATTCTTTAAAGGACCCGACTGGCTACTGTAGGACGGAGGATTGTACGAAGGTAGGGCTGGTAGAGCACGCATTCCCTACGACTGTAGATACCCAGCTTTTTACTGCAGCAAGGCTTTTTCTCTCAAGATATTTTAGGTCTTTGCCAAAATAATGAGAAATCAGAATATACATCCATAAAAGACTTCCCAGAGAGCTGCCAAGGAGAGTTTGGATTTTGTACGAGCTGCTTCCACCTCTACTAGGAAGACAGGACACTGAGAAGGTGACTACCAGCAATGGGGAGAATACACCGTCGATACCAAAGCCGAGAGAGCCACCGGGCACAGAGGGCTGATATTTGCCTCTTTAGGGTGCTCTCGCTATTGGCCCCAAGGAGAACCCCTTTGTCCCGTGTGCCCATCCACTGTAAGGAAAGGCCAGTTCAAGGGGTTTGGATTTCATCAGACACCAACAGCGTGGTTCATTCTTGGTAAACACCCACAAAATTCCCTCCCAGCTAAGAATTTAATCCTGCTCTCATGTGGTCTGTAGAGGCGGCAGCCCGGGAGCGAGCTGGGGGGGGGAAGATGGCTCACAGAACAGACAGACGGTGAGAAAACTGTCCCCTGTCATGCCAGAGCTCACCCTGCCATCGCGATGCACAGTTACTACTCACTTCAGCTCTGCAGTGACATTTCTGACAAAAGGGAGATGCCGATAGTGCTAAGATCCACAATCAGGCGTGGCTCTGAGTCTGGTCTCTCTCTTTTACACTTGTGCATTTGCATCCTTCAAACGCTATCCCTAGAAAAAGTACCATTTATAATATTTTCTATCACGTCCCTTATCTGTTTCCTGTATGTTCCAAAAGAGAACGTGGGGAGGAAATTTCGTAGAGAGCTTTCAAATGTAACCCATTAGGAAGAATTGGTGTGAGACAGTGATTCTGTCTTAGCTTTAGGGTACAGGTAGGCTAAAGACGTGGAATGCAGGAAAACAGGTCTGATATGTTTAGAGGCTTGAACATTTTTATAGCCTGAGGAAATCCAGAATCTCACTGGAAAAGATTTGCTTGGTTGATTTTGTTTGGTTTTGATCTGCAAATTACAGAAAGCTCACCAGAAAGCGTACCACATGCGCTGCATTCCTGCCGAAAGCAAGCTGCTGCTTTTCCAATTATCCCAGCCCCTGATGCTTCTCAATTGAGCTGACAGATTTTGACTTTCCAAAAAAAGATCTGCTAGTTTGGGGACTTCTGGTCCCACTGCAACCAACCACTGGAACCAATGAGTGAGTTAATTTTCTTTGATTTGTGACAAGAATTGGTGCAATCAGTAATAATGACAGGTACGTGCAGCATGAGATGCATATAGCGCATCACAGATTGCCGTGCCGTGAAGAACAGGCTGAAAATCCACGACTTTAGAGTCCTAAAGTTGGCTTAAATTAGATTTAGACTAATGTAGGCTAAACCCTAATGTAGGCTCTCTGTAATGGTTGTCTCTTAAGGTAAGATGCTTCGTCTCCCTGCCGGTTTGATTTATGACAGATTAGGATGTCGGTTAATCTCTTCTTACTTGGCTGGATAACTGTGGAGATTAATCAAGTATTGTCTGCAAAAGGAACCCATAAATACAGATTACTAATTTTTCTTTAATTATTGCTCTGTATGCCAGAGGGATACAGAGGGAGTACAGACAAGGACAGACACCGGCCTCTTAAATCTCATTTCATGAGAGAAACAGAAAAACTGCAGCAGCTGCTCTGGCTGATACGGGTTTTCTCTGACATGCTCGGTTCAGTTTCCTGAAAAAGGCAAAACCCCACAGAAATAATAGATTATGCTCTCCTGTGAGAAAATGGGGAAGCAGAAAGCGGTTGCGAGCAAGTGAATCTGCTCGGCTGCTGTAGCACCATCTCTGTTTCCACAGGGCATGGAGAAAGCAGCATTTCTTACGGGAAAAGCTACACTGAGCAAATACAGAAACACATACTGAAACAAACTGAAATAGCAACGTGCTGTGAATGTTGGGAACGAGACCTGCATGGAAGAAAGACACTGAAAAGTACGCTCCGTGAACGTCAGGTGGAGACACCTGCTCTGTTAGGGCCTCGCTGAGATGGTTGCACCAGTAGCCTCCTCTCCCTGTGCGTTCCAAGGACATTTGGACAAAGATGTTATTTTTTCCACTTGTTCTCTGTTGACTTTGTAAATTATTACATTTTTCTTTCTGCCTTCTCCCATGTGCTGCTCTTTTGGGCATGGTACCCTGGTCCAAACCTAGCCACAAAGAAGTAAATATTTACTGTGCACGGTTTAAACGCCTTTTAGTAAATTCACTCTTGCACAACTTGACAGAAGGCAAATAGCGTCAGCGCACCGACATACTCCCTGGGTGTTAAGAAACCTACTTTAAATGGCTGAGTGTCTGAACCATAAAGGATACTAGTACTGGGAGGCTTACATGATGCTGAAATACAGAGATAATTATCTCTAAAATATTCAAGGGTAGTGAACAAAGGGACCTCAGGTGTACAGCACCTGATAGGGAGCACATTTAGTGCTTAGAAAGAGACCCTGGGGATCCTGCCCAAGTGACAAACACTGGTTGCTATAGAGATATCTGTCCTCCTCAAACACAGATGGATCGCTCCAGCACGCGCTGAAGTTTCACCGCATCTCAGTGCAGACAGTCAACCATCCCTACTGTCCCTGTCAAAGTAGCTGGAACTTCCCCAGGCTTTCCTCAGAAGAAGGAGCAAGCCAGCTTTCTGCAGAGAGGCACCGCTGTCACCGGTGTCACTGCCATTAGTCATCTCCTCTCTAACGAGCGGTCTCTGCAGAGGAGAGCTCGGGGAGCACAGAGAGCAGCATGAGCTTCAGCCCACATACACACCAGGATCTTCTCTGCAGGAAGATGGTTCCGCTTCTTTTCCAGCCCTCCAGCCTGGTCCGAATCTTCATCAGCTCAGTTTTTGCAGGTAAATAAGCTGAAAAGCCCAGAAGCTGCCGAATGCATCAGGCGCTCTCACTGCTAGACTCTGCAAAGCCTTGCCATGTGGTGAGGCTGCTGTGCCGAGCAGAAAAGCTGTAAGCTGGCAGCTTCATCTGAAAGCGAAGGCGCCTGTAATCTGCTGCGTTTTATATACAGCTTTATTCTGGCACACCCGATTCGCACTTAAAACATGTCAGCGATGGCAGAATTCTGCATTAGTTCAGGAACTAATGGCATTTGCAGTGAAGCCAAATTCACCCTCGGCTTGCTGCAGCGTGATGCCTCTGCACAAACGGCAGCAAAATCCGCAGGTTCTCCCAAATCCCTGGGCAACACACATTTGCTTCCCATCCGCCACTCCAACAGCAAGAAATATTTGTGCAGAACTTCTCTTCTTGGACAATATCCAAATATTTCCCACTTCCTCTGCCTACTGGGACACAGTTGCCAGCCTGAGCTCCTGAAGTGGTAACTGGCAGTGGGCAGCAATGACTCAGATTTTCAGGAATTACAAAACTCAGTTTCCCCTTCTTCTGAAAATCCTTCGCTCTCTCTCCATCTTTAAATAAGAAACCATAGGCTTAGACAGGCTCTCAATTCCACAAAAAAATGCCTTCCAAAGAAAGAAAGCACTGCAGCATCTCCTCCAGCAGGAGGTAAGGCGATGACACGCTGTTCGGACAGCGAGGTGTTTCCAGCCGAAGCAGACGGGTCAGCATTTACAGAAATCGTTACCATTGCGGTTTCTGGAAGGAACGTGTCAGAACTACAGACAAACTGAAATTAGTGGCCATAGAAGGACACAGCTAGTGTTAAGATTTTACCTACAACACCTGCCCAAGTTGTGGTAGATCTCCTGTGTTTTCAGGACCCGTTTGGGGATGAAGGATGTGACCTGTGATTGGATTTTCAGCAGGAGACAGGGTTATAAGTTAAACACACTCTCTCACAGTAAGGTTTGGAATTCGTATGGGCTGGAGAGTAAAGCGACACAAGGACTTCCCGTAACTACTGCAACCTTGGTGAGAGCTAATGAATTATTCCAGGGGTATTACGCTACGAGTGCTTGCTCCCCGCTGGGCAGCAGTGCAGACATGATAATTCCTAACCCAAGGGAGCCCTTTCCTCATCTGATGCTGGCACAGACTTCATCAGTGATCACTTTTCACTTAGAACAGTCCCAAGGAAAGCTGCAGATACAGCCATTCCCCACCCTAATTTTAGCGTTCCCTCTTGTACTACTTTATCACATGATTATGGAGTGCCATGAATTTTTACATAATTTCGGGTAGCGAATATTCCAGTTCTGAAGAAATAATAATCTCATATGATAAAACATATGTAAATAGAAAAACACCTTTTATATTCTCCACGTCTTTTAATTTTGCAGGTGTGAGAAGTATCCATGAGTATATAAGATCAGTGCGCAGGAGAGGGCGCGTGCATGCGGGTGCGGGGAGTGAGCACACATGCTTGTGATCGTGTGCATATCTGTGCTAACCTTTTCTCCTACCTGGTTTGTCTTCTTAATTTACCCTAAATTTACCTAGTTTGTTGTTTGATTTAATTCCATGAATATGTCACTTAAAAGGCGTCACCAGGATTTTTCTAGAAAGTGGTGATCTCTCTTGTAAAAAGCACAGCAGGGCAAGCGGCCATAAAAATTTCAAGACTTGACTCTGTAGGAAAAGATTCCCTGTGGGTAGAATTGCCTCTTATTGTGGCTATTTATCACTGCCGAGATGGCCAACAGTGTGGCTGAGTGGTCCTAAAACAGGATGGATTTGCCACAGAAAGATGTAAGAAGTATATTTTTCTGGAGCGGTGCTGCTGTATTGTATTCTGTAACTATGCAATCCAAAATTTCCAGATCCAGAGCTTCCATATTAATAAATAAAACCACAGTGTGACAAGCCGGTATGTAACCTTGAAAATGCACTCGCATCGGTAACGGGCACAAGCCTTGCAGCATCTGGAAACCACAGTTTTACAAGACTTAACCACAATGCCATCTATATGGAACTCGGCATAGATGAGATGATAGCAACACCAACCGCATCTTCAGTGCAAGGTCTAGAATGACAAGGAGACAACCCGGCTCCAAATTCCTAACTTCTGGTGTGCTGCACAAATCCTTCCATGCAGACATGGCTGCGGAGAGAGAGACCCTCCTGGAGAAAGCGCACCCTGCAGCACAGGCCTTCTGCCACAAACACAGCCTAATGCTTGAGATAAAGCACTTCTCTCCTGTCTATCCTTGTCCTAAGGCCACCACAATATGTGATGGAGGAAAAGCCTCCGAAATGGTCATAGGTTTTTCATCTCTTCAGAAGCCTCCTAGGAGTCAAATACTGCTGTACCGATTTCCTAGAACTTTTGTATTAAGTATAGTTCTGTGCTTGAGCTGTATGGATTTCCAGAGTTAGGTGGCTGACCGTCTTCAAGCACTTGGACACATGGATACAGGTGTATCATCATCCTTTTGTTTCTGTGTTCAATTGGAAAAAAAGTTCCGTGGATAAATTCCACTGGGTATACTACAGGGGTAGTTGAGCTAGTCCTAATTATACTAATTAGCACAGAACTCTAGCATAAAAGGGGCTATTGAAATGTGGGGGATCCTTCTCTTCTATGATAGAAGATAGGCTCGAAATATTGCAGCAAATAACCTACAGTCTTGAGGTTCCTTATCCTGAAAGACTAAGTTGCTTACTTGGTCATCCATGGTCCAAATCCCAAGCCTTTCACAGGAGAGAGAAATCCCTACCGAGTGATTTGGAATATTTCAGTGTCTCTTGCAGAGTCCCAGTAATCAAAGTTGCATACCACTAGTGTTCAGACTGACCTAAAAATTAAACCTGATAGAATGACTTAGTTTTCCCATGTCACTGTTTTTATGATCGTATCGATGAGTCTAAGAATATTAAAAAAAATATTTTTGTGCAGGTAATTGACTTGAGATGGGGTATTCTGAGCTTGTAGACTCCGATCACAGAAACACACAACTCTCTCTGGAGGAAATCAAAGCTTGTCAGAAACTGTCAGCTGGTCTCACCTTCATCGTAAGTGCCAGCGCTGCGGTGCGTACTCCATCCCTGTGGCTAAAGTGAGACACAGAGCGGGCCGCACACACTCAAAGGTCTACTGGACAACACGGTGGTTTTCCAAAGTAATTAGCCTGCCTGAGCAGCTTCACGAAGCAGCTAGCTGATGGGGCTGAGGTGTCAATAACTGCCAGGAGTCCCTAAAAGACAAAAGGAGCCCCCCCAGACACACACAGAGTCCAGCCCTGAACAGAGAGTCTCTTCAGAGCAGAAGGTAACAGGGTTGTGTGTATTAACTAGCGGCTATAAGAGGCAGATGGAGATACACATAAGGCAAGAAGCTCTTGCTGCAAGCTTGCTCCCTGCCCAATACCTCAATATTGAGCAGGTTTTCTCAGTAACTAGGGAATAAATACAAATTCCTCACGCAAAGAACCAGAAATGAAAATGCCACAGCAACCAGCAGGGACAGAGCAGGGTGTCACACTGCAAGCTGATACCTCTTCCATGCTTCTGCCCCACTCAGATCCCTCCGATCACTCCTTCTAAGCCCTGAAAGCTCCCCACAGCAGCAGCCCACCTCAGCTTCCTTGGAGCGCTTTGGTGACAGCCCTGAACAGAACCCCACACCCAGAACTTTAAGCCTTGCAGAAGGGGAGAGGAGGCTGAGACACTTTAGCTTCCTCAGGTTGTTTTGGTTTTAGAAAGAGAGAAAGAAAGTTTTGCTGAACAAAGAGAATAAGTATGCAGTCCCGGGAGGCATATTTGAAAGCACAAGTAAATAAATAAGCAATTAAGTATTTGTGTAAGTTGTGCCTGATTTCTCCTGAGACACTTCCCCCAGAGACAGCAACAGAGAGGCAGAGACCACAAGAGCTTCACCACAGCGTTGCTGCACCCAGGAGCTCCCCGCAGCTCACACCTCTGTTATCAGCATCATTTGCATATGCAGATGGCACTAGCAGGCACTCAGGCAGTGTCTTCCTCAGACTGGTTCTCAGCGCGTGCCTAGAAATCTCAGTAGAGCCAGCCTCAAAGGTTTGACAGCTGCTGTAAAGCTGCTTCTCGCCGACCGTGGGGCAGGCTGGGACTCTGCCTGGCTGTCCCCATCCGACATGGAAGCCACCAGGGCGCTGTGGTTACCAGCAGGTTTTCCGAGCAGCCCTCCCTGGCAATCCTGGGTGCTGAGGCACGCAGCCAGTCCACATCCCAGCTGTCACCGCAGAAGCAGTGCCTGAATGCCAGACCTTTTTTGCCTGTTGCAGGGACTCCTGGGGGACCACTGTGGGCACCAGCCCGCGCCTCGGCTCATTGCCAAGAAGGAATTTGAGGCCCTAACTCTGCAGCTGCCCGGGGACTCTGCCCAGCTCCTGACACAGTGGTACCAGCGGGATGAGAACACGTTGCCCGCCTGCTACGTGCTGCAGCCGGCTGCCGGGCAGGCCTGGCATCACCTGGAGAGACGCCTGGCATCAGCGCTGTGCCTGGCCGCCCTGAAGGCAGAGAGGTGCGGGCTGCTGGACCCGGAGCAGAGGCACCGCTACCACAAATCAGGTGTGTTCTGGCAGGAAAGATGCAGGGAAGGAGACTAACTACCTGCCATATCCTGAATCCAGAGGAGGGAGGTTTGTGCTGACTAGCAAACAGTAATACACCAGACAGAAACGTTTATCCTTTTCCCCCCCCCCGTCTCCCTGACCGTATCCAGCAGCGTGCCTAACTCAGAGGACACAGGGAATGCTGACCTGCTAGCACCATGTGAAGTACAGAAGGACCAAGGGATGTCACATTAATGTTGATGGATGGCTTTTCCTGTGTTCTACTCTGAAACTGAATGCTCACGTCTCCCCTTTTCCTGTCTTTTTCTTTCTAGTGATTGCATGGGAGATTGAACAGGGTCTCCTCAATACCTGGCAGAGCAACCCAGGGGCTTTCGTATTCCTCAGAGAGGTTGAGGATCCCAACACACAAAATGGACAAGGGACAACCAGTGAGCTGTTAGAAAAAGAGGACAATCTGGACAGTGAAGCAAAACAGCTGCCCAGCAACCTTAAAGCAAAAATGGCAAGCCATTATCCCGAACACCTCAAAGTACACACACTAGCATGCAGTAAAGACTCCGGGAACCCTCAGTGCAAGGAGAATAATAAATACCTGAAACAACTTTGTGAGCAGTTCACTGCTGTCGCTAATCACCAGGTTTTAGAGAATCTTCGATATTGAGGACAGATCAGTGAGGAGCCAGGGCGACTTCTGCAGGAGCTGAGCCACCACGCAGCTCTGTGCCTGAAGAACTGCAGATTTTCCTGTGGGAGACAGAATTTACTGGATAACGTTTTTCACTCTGTTAGGCAGAACAATGATAAAACCCACACAACCCTCATCCTTTATGGGCCACCTGGCTGTGGAAAAACAGCTGTGATGTGCAAACTCTCTGAGCAGGTGCAAGCTGTTTTAGGGCAAGACAGCGTAGTTGTGATTCATTTGATGGGGACATCCCAGCGCAGTTCTGCCATTCGCAGCCTGCTGAGGGACATTTGACTCCAAGTGTGTTTAGCATTCGATTTGCCACCGCCTCCAACCCAGACTAAACAAGCTTGCAGTGATTTGGTCTTGTTCCTCAGTAAACTCCTCCTCACCGTCTCCCACTGTGGCACACAGACACTGGTGATGTTCCTGGACTCTCTGGAGAGATTGCTTCCTGGGGATGGTGCTCACAGATTCCACTGGCTCCCTACAGATTGCCCTCCAAAGTCCACATTGTCATTTCCGTTTCCACAGGAGAGCCTGATACTCTGAAAGCTCTCCAACATGCTGTGCCTGAGGCTGAAGCGTACTTCGAAGTAGGACCCCTATCCAGTGAGGAAGGTGAGGAGATGCTAGAGACGCTCTTAGCGTCAGACAGATGACGGCTAAGCCCAGCTCAACAGGCCTATTTTCATCAGAGTTTCCCTAGTGGCGGTCAAGCCCTGCTCTTCAAGCTGGCCTCCCATGAGGCCAGAAAATGGGCATCTTACACTTCACCTTCAGAACTAGTGATTGCTAGCACAGCCCGGGACGCCACTCACCGTCTGTGCGAGAGACTGGAAAAGTCACACGGCACAGTCCTTGTGGCTCACGTGCTTGGCTATACTGCTTCCTCACGGCGAGTACTGCTGTATCTCTAATGCAACAGCCCATATTTCCCGCTCTTCATAAGGAATCTCTGTCTTAACACAGCCAAATGGAGTCAAAGCTCTCAGTTCTTTGAGCCTGTGAATGTGTTCATACGTATATTTAGCAAGCATAACATTCCTCACATACCTGGCAGCCTACTTAAAATATTGTCTTTAAGGGAGATGTTCTGGGATTACTTGGAAAAGGAAATCGATCTCCGTGGCTTATCCAGTGTCTAAACTCTCAGTTGAGACTGCCATGTGTGCTTGTGAGCTAGTGATTTTTGGTGACTAGTACTTTTGAACTGCCAGAGAAACGACTCACCCTCCCACTACGCATATCAGTGTAACAGTAAGGAGAAGGATAAATAATTTCCTTTCATATATCACACTTACTTGCAGAAATGGGCTGTCAGACATGGAGCTGAAGGACATTTTATCCCTTGACGATGAAGCTCTCTCAGAGATCCACCACTGCCACCTTCCTTCAAGTAAAACTATCCTGCGCCTTCCTCCTCTCCACTGGGCACGGCTATGCAGCGACCTGGGAGAGCGCCTGGCAGAACGGAAGGCAGATGGCTTCACCCTTCTTTGTGTTGCACACGGGTACCCTTAGAAGGCCGAGAATGAGAAGCCAAACCTCTGAGTACGGGATGTTCCCAGCCGGGGCTTTCTACTCCTCTCCATTCTTAAACTCTGTCAGTGCTGAGACTCTAGAAAACACCCAGCTCTAGCTCCCTGTTCCAGTACATCTGTCACTTTTTCCCCTTCCCAGGCAATTCGTTGAAATGGTGCAGAATCGTTCCCTGTCAAAACAAGACCAAATCAAGAGGCATTTTCTCCTGGCAGATTTCTTCAAGGGGACTTGGAGCTGGGGAATGAAGAAACCTCGTACATTGCCACACCTTAGCAGGACTTTGAATGCCGACAGGAAGGTGATGAATATCAGCAGGCATTTCCATACCTGTAAGCTCTGGACTAGGGCTCTGTCTCTCCAGATTGCTGCACGGGCTCTGAAATGAGAAGACAATGGAAATAATAGTAATTTACACTATTCAGTGCTTTCAACAATGACAAAGATATATAGATATATATACACACACACACATATAGATAGATATGTATTTTAAACAGGCACCTCTAGCCAAGGAGATCTACAGTCATTTACAAACTTTGTCACACAGTCTACTGCAAAAAGGAAGGAAGTAATTTATTATTCACATCTGCAGAAAGGCAGCCTGCCTTAGGTTAGGCAAAAGAAATTTAGACCCGTGAAAAACATTTCCTACTAACAGGAAAACAATGAAAGTCCTGGAGGTGTTGTCTGGCATACCATGAGATACCATCTGGCACTGAAGCTGTGAAAGCAGATTAATTCACAAGCCATGTCTCAAATCCACTGTTCTGGTTACTCCTAGGTAGCCCCTCAGCCCCTCTGGTTCTCCGATACTGTTCCAAATCTGAGGAAGTTGAGTGAATTGCCATTTCATTTACTTAATGCTGGACGAATTGAGGAGCTAAACCAGGATGTGCTGGGTAAGGACTGGGTATACGGTGCTCTGCAGAGGCATGCTTCACGCCTACAGCCACAGGTGAGAATCACAACCTTTCAGCACAGTATCAATAACCGCTGCGAGAAGGATGCTTGAAAAAGAGAAATAAGGTAACTTTTAGAAACTGTTATCCTAGAATTATCACACACTCCTTTAGTAGCTGAAAGAAATGATCTAGATCCTCCAAATGCTGAAAAGAAAAATATAAAATACCCTAACAACTCAGAAAAAATACATAAATCATTTAAGAGGCTAAAGAAGGAACTGTGACAATGGGAGCCCTCCACTTCCCCAGCAAATGAGTCCTAGTTCCACTGCTGGTGGCTGTTAATCTTTCTATCCCCTTCCTCCCCAAAAAAGCATTTTTTATCTCAGTCTTTTCAGGCTAACTGTGCATTCTCAGGGCTGATGTTCTCTGCACTAATAGTACTTCTTTCTGCAGGGAATATGAACTGGATCAGCTGTAAAATAATTGCCTCTGGAATAGAGTGTTGTTGATGACTTTGCCATGTGTACTGAATGCATCCCTTGTCCAGAACTACGCCTTGTGCAGGAGACGCTTCTCCTTTTGAAGCCTGCACTCAGCAGCGTACGCAGCCCTGAAGGTAACAGCTATGTCAGAGTGACGGAGTGTGACACAAGTGTTTACCAGAGGAAAGAACTGGAATTTTCCTTTCCAAGTAAAAGTACTTTTCTAAGGAATTACAACCAGTGACAAAATTCTCTGTTCTGGGATCCATCAAAAGACTCATAAATGCCTCATGCTGGTATGGGAAGCTGAGTTTCTTCTTTGCCAACAGACATTTTGTCTATTTGATTAGGCCAAAGCGCCTGTTGCCCCACAGCTAGTAGAAGCACCTGTTGGCGATCTGGATTCCCTTGCAGCTGTAAAGCCAACTAGATGGGAGGGTACAGAGTGCTGCTCCGCCGTCTTCTCAGAACACCCACTCCTCCCTCACGGGAAAAATCCTGCCACGCCATTACATTTGCCCATGTTTTACGCTGTAGCCTTCCCTATATTGTTCAAGTTCCTAGCCACAGACATGTTCCAAAATGCTTTTTTGTCTCTGCCCTCCTAGGAGTGAGTATAATATACACAGAAATGTTGGCCAGGCTTCTTTCTTTCGTGCCTTCCTACCCGGAGGTAATCGGGAAGCTGTGCCAGCAGTGTCTAAGCCGGTGCAGCGTCTGTCCCTATCCTGTTCTCATTCCACTCTGTGGATTTCTCCAGCCACCTGGTGGGCCTCTACACACCATGCTCACCGGATTCCTCGAAGGTAGGGTCAGCCCTGGGGACAGATACAGCCCAAGAATATATCAAATCATTCATCTCTTCTGAATAAGATCTAAGAAACATAATACATAAGCAGAGCAAGAAGGAGAGAACATCTGTTTCCGTAGAAAGACGGTTTTGCCTGGGAGCTTACACAAAGGCAGGATAAAGGTCCATTTGCCTTTGTGCTCAGTCATGCACCAGTCCCATTCGTGACTGCTTCAACAAATGAGGATAAAGTGGGTCATTTTGTCGTCAGGACAACAAAAGCACACACTGACCTAGATATGTCTGAGGGAACCTAATCTTGCTCTTGGCACAGACTACAGGGTTCAGACAGCACAGGGGGGTTCCAGTTGGGGAAACACGGCATATTAACAATCTCAGAATGTCGCTTTTCTGTCTGTGGTCTCAAGATCAGCCTCTCCTCTTTGTCTGTCATGGCAGGCGTCACAGTGATGGCACTTAGTTCTGATCACCGGCTGCTGGTGGCAGGTTCCCAGGACGGCTCAATGTTTGTCTGGAATATGGAAGTTCTTGAGATGCTGCGTGTCCTTCCTGGGCACTCCGGTGAGCCTTCTCCACGTTTTATGACTGGAAAGCTTTTTTCACATCTGAAAAGAGCTCTGACAGCTTGGCGATCCTTGAGCTGTAGGCACACAGACACCTCCTAGCTGCCAGCATTCTCCCTGGTGCTGAACACACTGAGAATCCCTCATTTTGCAAATCCTCCTCTTATTTTATAGCTGAGGTGAGGTGTGTGAAAGTGTTTGGAAAAGGGACCTCTGCTGTTTCAGCTGCCATGGATCACAGTCTGCGCATCCGGAATTTGATTTCTGGCAGAGCAAGGTTTATTATCCGGGATACGCATATCGAAGAACTGCCCTCACATCACCTTCATGTGGATGAGGGGCACATGATTGTATATTCTTCCTCAGATACTAAGGCGTGGCAGTATGGCAAAGACTAGCAGTCTTTGACTTAAAGTGTGCCAAAAGAACAAGAACTTTAGAAGTTACAGCCACAATCGCGAAGGTTGTAGGACAGAAGCTACCTCACTCCTTGCTACTCCTGTCTCTTTTGCCACTTCTTTACTAGGTCAATGCTTGGCACCTGGAGACAGCAGAACTCATCTTCCAGATTTCTGGAGAGGCGTCAGACGCATGGATGTTTTCTGCAGTATTTGGCCCACAGCTGGTGATTATG
This sequence comes from Rissa tridactyla, assembly GCF_028500815.1. Lineage (NCBI taxonomy): Eukaryota > Metazoa > Chordata > Aves > Charadriiformes > Laridae > Rissa > Rissa tridactyla. The sequence continues at coordinate 1,030,735 of NC_071487.1, forward strand.
ACTGTGTCCGAAGGAGGAACGCTGAGCCTGTGGAACAGCAACACTGGCGAGCTGAGATCAAAACGTCAGCTGTCAGGGCTACAGGAAGAAACACCAACATCCAGCGTTCTGATCCAGAAGCAAGGGAAGATGATAGTGGGATTTAGTAGGGGATCTCTATCCATGGTACACATCTATCTGTTTAACCTTCTTAGATTATTTCTTATATTTTTTTATATCAAGAAGCCAGACAACAAATCTGGTAACCAATGGGCACTCCTTCTCCATTCTGAATAGAGCATCCTCCTCAGACTTCCATATCCTAGTTCCCAAACAGCCAAGGATAACACCTTCCACCCTTCTGCGCCTTATAGCCCTGCCCAATATCATGCGGCCAAATTAAGTTTCACTGCTAATCGATCCTGTTTCTTTCACGAGAGAGGCAGCTCAGCTATCCCAGATTCATGTCTTACTCCTGCCTTATTTTTCAGATCTCTTCTGATGGAAACAGTCTGCTGCAGAAGCTTCCTGGAAGGGTTTGCTTTGTGGTGGCATCAGAAGACGAGTCCATTCTTGCTGCAGGTTCAGTAGCACCCAGTCCTTTGGAAAGTGTTGGTAGTAGCTGCTCTCCAGCTTGTGGAATTTCCCATGAGCCTGGCCTTATTTAACTATTGTGCTTAAAGGGGTAAAAAAGATTGGGTGAAATTCTCTTTGTGAAGTCAGAACATTGCCTGCGTACCAGGAGCCCTTTCTCAAGGGAATAAGGGAGATGTAAGTAGTGAAAAGGACTTAAGCTGGCATGATTATTTTTTAGGGTTTCTAAGCTACTTTTTGGGCTTGCCTTTAAATACAGGAATTAAATCATATGCGTAAGGTGTTGAAGGGGATTAGAGAATTCGTCTGCTCAATAAATCAGTAACTAACATTTTATCGTTTTAGGCTTTGAGGAATATGTGCGAGTGTACCTGGCAGACTCAAAGGGATTCCACAGGTTCCTAGCAGCAGATTTGGAACACAAAGGAGCAGTTCAAACGGCTGTTATCTCTGCTGGCAATGACATTATCATTACTGGTTCTCAGGCTGCATCTATCCAGGTAGGAAGGAAAGCTGGATATCCAGCTTCCCTATCAGAAGAATCTCTTACAAATCCAGCTTACAGAATACGGCCCCGATACAATTAGGAGGTCATCTTGATCCCCAGCAACCTGTTTGGGGGTTGGATTTGCAGTTCTGAAGAAGCTTCTAGTACTGCCACACTTCTAAAAAGATGATGACCATTGACCCTTCTCTTTATTGCTTCAGGCCTTCCCATTCTTTTATTTTTGACACTGAGTGGAGAGCACTATCAATTCAGAGGGCCAGCCTCAAGCCAGTGTATGCCTGGGGCCCGAAATACAATTTCATTTCTGAAATGTTATAAATTTGAACTTGTAAAAGCTGCCTTGTTAGCATGCTCCTGTGAACAGGAGCCAGATGGAATACACAACATCTGGAGCATCATCTCTTGCCAAAGAAAGAAGTAAACAGCCAGTGCAGTGCAAAATGTGCAGGATCTAATTAGGCATCTTTAAGAGCAAAGAGGCAAGTGGGATGAATGGCTCCAGGGGCTTCAAACATTTGCTTTAGAGTAAGTTGGTAACAGCAGTTACTCAATGTTTTGACTTTTAATATTAGGATGTTATCCTTTGACCTTACTTACGCTACAATTTAGTTAAGGTATATTGTTTTATCTCTGAAATAGGACTAAGGAAAAAGTAGCTCAGGCACTGATGACTTCTCCCTGCTCAACTTTTCCCAGGTGTGGAGTTTAGCAGAGCAGGGGTTGCTGACTGACACGCTGGATGGCATGGGAGCACCAGTAATGCTCTTAGCCCTGTGCGACTGCACTTTGGTGTCTGCCTCCCACAGCGCACCGCATCTAAGAGTGTGGAACCTCATTTACAACCATCAGCAGAAAACCTTGGTGCCTGTCCCAAATACTGGCTGTGCTGCACTGTCCCACGGGGGGAACTATGTCTATTTTACCCAACCTGAAGACACACATAAAGTCATCATCTGGGACGCCACAGAAGGTGAACTGCGTCTCAGAAATACTGCATTAAATTAAGCCTGCACATGGGGTAGGAGAGAAACAAAACAGCCCACAGAGGCAGCAAAGGTAGGGTTAGCTTTCTGAGGGCATGACAAGCATCATCTGCTCCTTTCTGCTTTTTCTAAGCATGAGATTTAGAAAAATTTGTTTCCAGCTTGGAGAGCTTTTTAATCTCCTTTCCAAAGGTTTGTCTAGAACAGCTTATTATTATGACATGGGAAAACTGGAAATATGAATAATATGCAAATTATTTCACAAATAAAGAAGCCATTATGAGCCCCATCTGAGGAAAGACGTTCACATGCAGTTAGAGTAAGAACAGTCTTCCTGATTTCCTTCTGTTTTACAGGTGAAGTGTGTGACACACAGGACACCTCTGCCCGAGTGAGATGCCTGGAAACAGCTGAGCAAAACCAGCTCCTTTTCATAGGGCTTACGTCTGGAACAGTCCTTGTCTTTCCTCTGAACTCCAGGCGGGATGTAGCATGCATCCCACCTCCAGAGTCACAGAAACCAGTCAACAACATAGCAATCAACAAGCAGGAAAAGCAGCTTGCCATAGCACACGATGATTTGGTCCTTGTGCTAGATATTATCGCTGCAGATCCATGCCCTGTGATTGACAGGCCCGCCTATACCTTTAAAACACAGATCCCCGGCACTCTGATTTCCAGAGTGGTTGTCCTTGCAGATTGCAGAGTCCTCTACGGCATGACTAGGGGGGACTTATTCCTTTATGACTGCCCTCGGGCCCAAGTGTTTCCTTTGAAAAGTCACAGAAGCCAGATCTCCTGTTTGGAAAGCAGCCACGGAGAGCAGCAGGCACTCAGTGGATCTGAAGATTCCCTGCAGTGTCTCTGGGACTTGGAGTTCTGTCAGCAGGAACACGAGATGTGCTATTATAAGGTAGTACAGTGGTAAGACAGTGTCAATAGTCGATTACTGCCCTGAGCTGCCAGGGAGGATCCAACTGAGAGGATTCGCAGCTCTCTAAGAGCACACCCAAACCCTGTGTGTAGCTGTTCAAACTCACAGGCAGAAAACTATTCTCAGCATCTACGTCTGATTTTATAGCATCCTTACATCTAGGTACACTACCAAGGTGTCAATGCCTTCTAAGTGAATGAGTGCTGTTAACACCACTCTGACACTAAACATAAGTCCTAGGAGTTATTTATCTACAGCTTATTACTGCTCATTTAGCCAGTGGAAGCTAGATGACACAAATCAGTGAAGAGAATGAGACTTTTTAAGTTAATAGCAACAGAAAGGCTAAATTGGGACAGCTCAGGAGAATCCAGTAGGGGAAAAAAAAGCGATGGTGGAGGCTGGATAAATGCTGTTACTCTTTCACCTGACAATGCACTGCAGACACACCTGAGCCACTCCTTTCCATAGGTGGAATAATGGGCTTTTGTACAGTCATACTAGGCTCTCTTTCTTGCACAGCTATAGAGTGCTTCACAAGCCAGGGCTTTATTTTGTGATACCTCTCACCCTCCTTCCAGGATCACTCTTGGAAAAATCTTTATTTATTACCACCACTTTTAAGCATTGAACAACCATTGACTACTCTAAGGCATCTTCTCTTCAACCTGTATTTACCAGCATAACAATCTAATCCTAACCATCCATTTTCAGCCCACATCCCTCCTGAAAGGCATTTGCTGTGCTTGCTTCTCAAAAGATGACAAGTACGTGTACACTGGATCGCTGGATCAGGCCATTACAGTCCGGGATGTTGCAAGTGGTGAGTAATGGGGAAATGCAACGAGAAAGCCTGTACTCCTTCCTGTATTTAAGAGGCTTATAGTATCCTTCATGTTGTAAGGAGGGAAACATGCCATGCAGTGACAGTTTGTGCAAGTGTGAGAACAGCGGCTAGAACACCGAATCCTGAGGTAGCCTATTAGCGTTGTGACTGGGAGCTGCAACTACACTACCACAGCTGGAATATTTCAGCTCACAGTAGGGAAAAATATTCTGGGTTCAAGTATCAGCAGCAAGTTTAAGGGCAAAGCAAGAAAAGCCTCTGTTAAGTCTCTATTATACAAATCATCTACAATGCTCTAAGGAAATACAAGCAGCATGGCTTATTTTTTCCCCTCTCCTCCTTGCTCTTCACGTGACCCAGTTTTACTGAGGTAAATTCTCTGGCGACAAGGGACCATTTGAGGGAAGTGGCATATTTTAAGTCCAATCCTACTACACAGTAAATGCTTTATTCTGCGCTTGGTTTCCGCAGGTGCCTTGCTGGCTGTACAGTGTATATACACAACTGCTCTCAGAATTGTGCCAACTGCAGATGGATTTGTGGCAACAACAAAAGCTGGTTGTGTAATTCGTGAGCAGTTTCACTGCCCAAAGACCACCCCTCCTCGGTATAACCCACTCCAGAACATGGTGGCAACATGTACGGTAAAATCCAGAAAGAAAGACAAGGAAAACTCAAGGAAGCAACAGTACAACCAAGGAAATTCTTCTGTGAGCCTGACTCACACCAGCAAGGTCTCTCAAATCTGCTCAGTGGCGTGAAAAAGCAAAGATGAATAGGATAAAGCAGCATCCACACCCAGGAGTGAGCGTAAGGGTTTCTCTTTCTATCCTTTTGCCTTAGTACCTCAGAATTACAACATTAAACGTTGCTGAAAACGCCCTCGCTGCGGTTATTGAGTCCGGTGATACCTTGGCACAACACGACCGCTGTCACGCACCATAGTAACGACGCTTAAAAAAGTAAATAAGAAAAAAAAAAAACAAACCGGCCCTAGACCCACATTGTATCCCGCTGTACCGGAGCGGGCACTACAGCTCGGCGCGGACCACCGACGGCAGCCCGGCCGAGGCCCGGCCGCCCCCGGCGGGCACTCGGTACCGCGGCCCTCCCGCGCCCACCCCGGCGCTGCCCCTCCCGCCAAGGCCACCGGTTCCCGCCCGGCACACCGGGGACTTGGCCCGCCGCTGCCGAGCCCCCCGGCGATCCCCTCCCACCCCCTCCTCCCGGCCGCTCACCGGGGCCGGGGCCGGGACCTGAGGCGCGGCTCCCGCCATGGCGCTTGAACAGCCGGAAGCGGCGCGCGACGCCGACGGCGGCCGCCGAGGTTCCGCTGGGCCCGGCGGCGCCGTGCGCGCTGACGCAGGCGCTCCGCACGCGCCGACGGGGGGCGGGGAGGGGAGCGGGGCGGGGGGGGCGCGCTGCTGCCCGACTCCCAACATGGCGGCGGGGGGCGGCGGCGGCCGGGGGGGCAGCGCCCCGCGCTGGGGCGGCGGCGGCCGGGCCGCGGCGCAGGAGAAGTTGCCGGTGCATGTGAGTGCGGAGACCGCCCCAGCGGCCGCCCCCGCCGGGATTTCCCCCTTCCCCCGCCCTCTCCGCAAAGGGCCGCTCCCCGCCGCCCTCGACCCCCCGGGACGGCCCTGCCCGCCCCGCCGTGACCTGCCTGCCCCGGCCGCGGCGTCGAACCCGCCCCCCGGCGCATGTCCCCCCCGCCGGTACTGTGGGGTCTCCCGGGGCCTTTCCCCGCGGTGCCGTGGGGTACGCCCCCCTTCCTCCTCCGGTGCCGTGGGATCCCCCGGGGCCTGCGCCCTCCTCCTCCGGTACCGTGAGGCCCCCCGGGCCTGTTCCTCCCCTGCCCTATATCGTATGCTCCCTCCCCAGCCCGGCTGTTCTCCTCTGGTACCGCGGACATCCTCCCCGGGGACATATCCCCCCCCTCCCCGGTACCGTGCCCCCCTCCGTGCCTGGCCATCCTCCTCCAGCACCCCGAGGCCCGCCCTCCCCCGTAGCGCGAGGCCCCACCTGGGCCTGCCTTCCTCAGGGCCTCAGCTGGTACCGTGTGCCCCCCCCCGGGCTGCTCGCCCTTCCCCGGTGCTGTGGGGCTCCCCCCGGGGCCTGTCCCCCCCCTCCCTCAGTGCTGTGGGGTGCCTCTGCCCCCGTTCTGGGGCCGGGGAGTGCCCCAGGGCCTGTTCCCCCGCTCTGGGCCTCACCCGCCTTCTCGCCCACAGGTGGAGGATGCGCTTTCCTACCTGGACCAGGTGAAGATCCGCTTTGGCAGCGACCCCGCCACCTACAATGGCTTCCTGGAGATCATGAAGGAGTTCAAGAGCCAGAGGTAAAGCCCAGGCCCTGCGCCCCAGGGCTGCTCTGGGGAGCTCCTCAGCCTCTGCGGGGGTGTCTCTGCCTCTGAGAGGTCCCCCCCACCTTCATCTTTCCACCTCCACAGACATACAGGCCACGCTACTGGCCTGTCCCCTGTAGGGCAGTCAATAGACACTGGAGGTGGAGGGTGTCTGTCCATTCCATCATTTTTCCAGAGGTGAAATTCACAGGAAAACAAATCTATTTTTACTTTGCGCTCTGAAACACAGATCTTGAAAATAAGTGAAGAAGCTTGAGTGCAGAGCCTGTCTGACCTGGCAGCCCTAGAGGTGATGGCTGTCCCCCCCTTTTTGGGTAACCTGCACGCTCATAGCTCCTCTCTGGGGATAACTCTCCCGGTATAAGCCTGCAGTGGTCATTCCCTCTGGGCTAATTTCTAGGTCTGAGGTTCCCAAACTGGCTTGTTAAAAATTGCAGCTCTGAGAAGCCAGATGCTTCACATACTTCTGCAGTTTTCTAGGCTTAACTTGTATTTCTGATTTGGGCACAAGTAACAAACTCTTCTCAATTTTAGCATTGACACACCTGGAGTAATCCGACGTGTTTCACAGCTTTTCCATGAGCATCCTGACCTCATTGTAGGATTCAATGCTTTCCTCCCTCTGGGCTACAGGATAGAAATTCCAAAGAACGGGAAGTTAAGTATACAGTCACCTTTGAATAGTCAGGTAGGTCACAGAGTTCATATTCTCTAGATAAATTCTGTTATATGTGTCACAATACACATTTCTTGCACAGTTTGGGCTATGTAGATTTACATGTGTTGCATATTGCTAAAGCTTTAACATTGTTTTCAAAGTCCGTGATAACGGGTATAATATAAATTTAAATATTTATTCTCAAACCAGTTGTTAGTTTAGCTTACACAAGAATGATACTCGTGCATGAAGTGCCACTCCAAATACTCAGTCAGATTTGAAAACTGAAATTGTAATTGCCTTGACATCTTTGTATAGATTCTCAATACGTGGTGTGTGTAGTGACGAATTTCAAAGAGATCTTGGAAGAATCGCGTTTCCAGTCTTCCACTGAGAAACTGGGAAATGTGTTTAGGCAATAGGCAAAAAATAACATGTCAGGTATTGCCATGCAATCGCCAACACCCTGCAATGAAAGACATCTGCTGTAATACCGATGGATACATATTGGCCTCTCCTCCTTTGTTGTTGTGTGGTTGTGGAGGCTGAAACAGAGCTATTGCCTGAATTCTACTGATAAACTTGTGGTTTAACTCTAATTAGTATCAGGAAATATCTTTTAGATTTCCGTTCCCTTAGATCTCTCTGTTGCTTAGAAATTTAGCATCTTTAAGAGCCTTACGTTTTAATATGTTTCTTAAAGCTAACAGTTCCTCTGAAATAAAACAGCGGTAACAGAAACTGCGGTGCGTGTTGTTTGGTCACCCTCTCAAGTGTCGTGGATAATGCAGTGACAGCCAAAAGCAGTAATGAGTCAGATGGTTCATGAGCCAGATACGACTGATGGGATTTTTTTAACTGATGATGTTAATAAACTTGGCAGGGAAATTTATTGGCTAGTTAAATCCTTTTTCTTTCTTCTTCACGTGGTAATCTTTTTTTAGCTAAATGGCTTGAAAATCCTCATGCGAGATTGTTGTTGAACTTGCGCCTGTGTTTCTGTACGAGTCACTGTCTTGTGTGTCTTATGCCACTAGGTGCCCCCAGAGCCTGTCCCCAGCGCTCTCCCTGGCAGCGGGCTGTTGCTGCATTACTCCCAGGAGAATTCGCACAATCACAGCGACTGTTCCGAGGAGTTTAGGCAACAGCTTCCATACAAAGAAGATAAATCCCAAATTCCCTTGGAGTCTGATTCTGTAGAGTTCAATAATGCTATCAGTTACGTGAATAAGATCAAAACACGTTTCCTTGACCATCCAGAAATTTACAGATCCTTTTTAGAAATTCTTCATACTTACCAGGTAAAGAATCTTCCACATGAGAGATTGTGGGTTTGCAGCGTAGCTGTTTGAGTAGTTGTTGTCAACTGAAATGTCTGCCTATCAAACAGGCTTATACAGTTCCCAAGCACTAGCCTTTGGCCAACAATTGCCTCCTGGATAGTCACATGAAATGACAAAAGTGTGTAAATTGTGGCACTTCTCCAGGGTCTGAGGTTTAAGGGGGTTGTATCCAGATCTGCCTTTACTAACTTTCACGTGATTTAGTGATATCCTGTGTGAAAGGATGCGCTGTGAGAACCTTGGGCTGTCTGTTAGTTATTTCAGGTTTGTGTACCGTAAGATTTTTGGCCAAGTGGATGAGTTTTCTTGCATAGTGCACTATGTTTTTGACTCTGTTTAACATCTGTGCCTATCTTTTCAGAAAGAACAGCTGAACACTAAAGGCCGACCCTTTCGGGGCATGTCAGAGGAAGAAGTGTTTACTGAAGTAGCAAATCTGTTCAGGGGACAGGAGGATCTGCTTTCAGAGTTTGGACAGTTTCTCCCGGAGGCTAAAAGGTCTTTGGTATGTGGATGCTTAGAGCAAGGCAGAATATTGAATAGTCTCTGGTTGTAGAATACATAAAGAAGTTTTAGGAATGCAAAACATTATGGAAAAACATAAAGATTAACTTTGTTCCTCTTCATTGTTTGGAATTTCACAGAACAGGTGACTTAGCTACGTGTTCTCTGTTCTGCTCTGATACATGGGGTTCTTTATTTGCACCAATCAAGAAGAGAACATTGAAGTCATTGTCTATTTACTCCAGTTCACAGGAAATGGACCCTGTGAAGTGAACAGTGTCCAGAAAACTGAGCATGAGAAGAATCTGGAACACAGCAAAAAGCGATCCAGACCACTGCTGTTGCGTCCTGTTTCTGGCCCAGCAAAGGTATCTTTAGCAAGCAAAAACTTAAAATAACCTGATACCACTCATTGTGTTTAAATAATTGCTTAGATAAAGTTGTAATTAGTAGCGTCTTTGAGGTATGTAGGTGTTAGGTATGAGAAACAAAATTTCAAAGTTATTTTTAAAATAACAATTACTGTAGAAAAAGGGAATTTTTGAAGTGTGCTTAAACGTGTGTGGTAACACATTGAATACTAAATATCAAGACCTTCTGTACAAGTATCGGCCCTGGAAGGGGACAATTCATTGCTTCTAGAAAGAAATCTTTCTTTGGAATTCTTTCTCAAGAGATCCTTTTTTTTTGGTTTTCTTCTCAGCTTCGAGGAGGACTTGACACAGCAGTGCTGGGTCACCGTTTGGGAAATGCTGAGTTTCAGCCTTGCAGAGGGTTGTTATCTGTCAGGGATGTAGCATTTGATAGCATTTGAGTCACAACATTTTAAGTATAACTGCTTGTTCTTTTAACAGAAGAAAATGAAACTGCGAGGTACCAAAGATCTGTCAGTAGCGACAGTGGGGAAATACGGAACACTGCAGGAGTTTTCCTTCTTTGACAAGGTTGGTATTTGGCCTGTTCTCACATTCTGTGGACTTATTTTCTACCATTTATGTGGTTATTAATTGGTTGGTTTTCTATAGAATCTGTGTGTCAGCACTTAGCAATTGCCTGATTTTTTGAGTTTTTCAAGACATACCAAGAAAAAAGAAAATAGATGGGTTTGGAGGATGAATAGAAACTGATAACTAACCTTTTCCTGAACGCTTGTCTCTTACAGGCATGTTTTTCTCTATTTTTCAGTGATATTTCCTCATGGTACCGTCTGTAGTTACTAGATTACTGTTTGAAACTGGGCATTGTTGTGCATATTCTCTTTTTATGTTGCAGTCTAGGCAGGGGTTTGTGGCTGTACCCATGGCTCAGACTGCTTAGACTATGAACACTAAGGAAAAGTGCTGTTTGAGTGGTCTGATCCTTTCTCTCCAAACTGTGCTTCAGGTGCGTAGAGTGCTAAAGAGTCAGGAAGTCTACGAAAACTTTCTCCGTTGCATTGCTCTCTTCAACCAGGAGTTGGTTTCTGGCTCTGAGTTGCTCCAGCTAGTTACACCATTTTTAGGGTAAGTTACTGACTGTCTTCTCTGCTCTGACGTATTTTTTAGGTCTTACTCTGTTACTTTTTGGTAGATGTGAACTTTGTTAGTGATGTTTTGGATTTAACTTCAGAGATACCTCCTATGTAGCATGCAAGAAAATGAAGGCTACTCCAAAAAGAGGTGTAATAAAATCTGACTCTTTTAACGTATCTACACATATCCTCTTTTAGGGAGGATATTTTCCTCTGCCTGTGCATCCCGTTGGAAGCCTCCCAAGCAGCAGACTACCTGATGTTATACTAAATCATGGGGGGCAGAGAATCGAATCTCATGAATTCTGGAGGGTCATCTCTGTTCACACTCCCTGTATTCATCTCTCAAAATATAATACAGATATAAACATGAAATCTCAGAACAGAGCTGAGAGAAGGATAAATAGTTCTAGCTCTGATGTGAGCCTCTCGTGCTTTTGGCTTCCAACAGAAGAGGAAGAGTCACATGGCAAAGTGACTCCTCAGTTAAGGGGAGTATTCATGAAGTTGTGAAGGGAGATTCTTTTCCTGCCTTAAGTCAAAAAAAGAACATAAAGCGCATCAGAGAGAATGATAACAGAGGTAAAACGTTGGTGAAGGATTTCTCAGCGCAGTGCTGTTTGTTTAGATCTTCTCCGTCACTTTTATGACACACCCTAAAACTGTCAGAGTGAAATAACAATATACACTTACCTGTGTTTTTGAAGGAAATTCCCAGAACTCTTTGCACAGTTCAAGTCCTTTCTTGGTGTGAAAGAGCTTTCATTTGCTTCTCCACTGAGCGACCGATCTGGGGATGGAATGAGTCGGGAAATTGATTACGCTTCCTGCAAACGCATAGGATCAAGTTACCGGGCTCTCCCAAAAACCTACCAGCAGCCAAAGTGCAGTGGAAGAACAGCCATTTGCAAGGAGGTACTTTGGGATCCCTGAACCCACATTGCACTTGCGTACCTTGAAGCAGGGTAGTTAGTGCTACAGTTTATGCCTGTGGATTCTTCACTTTAGTGCTGATTAGCCAGCTTTTCTCTCAGATCAGTTATTCATCCAATTTATTGAAATAAGAGTATCCACATGCATTTTACTAATTTTATCTAAACCCATCCCAAATCGTGTCTTTCACTTTAATGTCTTTTGAATCTATGTGCGTACACGAATTTATTCCTATAGACAGAAAAGAATCTTAAACGGCCTGAAATTAATTTCCTAGCAGTGGGCCAATAAGGCTTTTAGAAACAGTTTTTCTCCTGAAAGAGCACCATGGGCCAGTGACTTGGGCGCTGTCGTCACTGGGAACAGACACCTGCAGCATAGGTCCTTCTGCCTCTCGCTGTTGTTGGCAGCTCTGTCTCCTCTACGTACAGTTGCTGATTACTGCAGAGTGATCTCTGGTTAGTGAGGAGATAGTGAAGGTGATTTCACACTTTCTGAGCAGGTCCCAGTTTCCTCTAATCTTCTGAGGAACAGTCATGACAGTGACTTGGGAACTAGGTCTGAAACTTCCAACAGAAACTCGGGGCACAACTGTGCAAAAATAAACCAGAGAGGTGTCAGACCCCGTGAGAACAGCTCTGGGCTCACAGGGCTCCGTTCAATGTCATGTCTCTGCCCTGTTGCAGGTGTTAAATGATACCTGGGTTTCATTTCCATCCTGGTCTGAAGACTCCACTTTTGTCAGCTCCAAGAAGACTCCTTATGAGGAGCAGCTGCACCGCTGTGAAGATGAGCGGTTTGAGGTACCTCTGCTACTGAGCTTCCTTTCTGCTGGCTGCTCCTCAGAAAGCAAAACTTCTAGTTATGAGGATTTTAATTGAATTAATTGGTGGCCGAATACTGAAAGTTCTGTTACGGTTTGTTGGTTTGAGCTAGGTTTGGTGTTGTCCACTTTCTTGGAGTCTAGTAGTTCTTTCTGGGCATGAGTCCAGTTTTAAAACGCGTGTTACCTTTAGGAGAACTGGCAGAGGTGTATTTTCCAGTAAGAAACCTTGCTGATGCTTCTTAGCTCCACCCAGTGGGGCTGGAATGCATGCCACAAACCTGGAGCCACTGGGCTCCATTTTCCTCCTATGCCTGTTCTTACACGGTGTCTTTTGTGAACTCTTGACAGTTGGATGTTGTCCTGGAGACCAATTTAGCCACAATACGTGTGCTGGAGAGTGTGCAGAAAAAACTCTCTCGACTGACTCAAGAGGATCAGGAGAAATTTCGCCTGGATGATTGCTTGGGAGGGACGTCAGAAGTGATCCAGCGCAGGGCCATCTATCGCATCTACGGTGATAAAGCACCAGAGATCATTGAAAGTCTTAAGAAAAACCCAGTTACTGCAGTTCCTGTTGTTCTTAAGAGGTAATTCCCATTCTCTTGGCTTCACCTGGGATCTTTAAGAAACTGATAAAGGATTTTCAAACAACTGTTTTCTGTAGATGTTGTTTTCAAAGGATAATTCATCTTCAGTGGCGGTGCTTTTATTTATTTATTTATTGCTTCCAGGGATACTGAAGAGGTTTTGGTGCATGACAGTTGGTTACGTTAAAAATGCTTTGCGTGTGTTTCTGTGGTTGTCTGTTTGTACTGAAGTAGATTATACATTTATGCAGATTAAAAGCAAAAGAGGAGGAATGGCGGGAGGCCCAGCAGGGCTTCAACAAAATTTGGCGGGAGCAGTATGAGAAAGCCTATTTGAAGTCCCTTGACCACCAGGCCGTCAACTTCAAGCAAAATGACACCAAAGCTTTGCGCTCCAAGAGCCTACTGAATGAAATTGAGAGTGTCTACGATGAGGTGTGTATGCCAGGAGATAATCCGTCTTCTGTCTCCTTCATTTATGGTATTATCTAGATGTTTACGTAGCACCGGGGACCTTGTAGAAGTGGTAGTGCTCTGAAGAGTTCTCAGTCAAAAAGGACCATCCCCAGCATAGCGTTAATACTGGCTTATTTCTTCTGGCAGGAATGGCTCTTGAGCATGGATTGGAAGGCTCTTTATCTATTTGTCTCTTGATTACAGCATCAGGAGCAGCATTCTGAGGGGAGAAGTTCGTCCACAAATGAGCCTCATCTTATCTTTATCTATGAAGATAAGCAGATTTTGGAAGATGCAGCCTCTCTTATCAGCTACTATGTAAAAAGGCAGCCTACTATCCAGAAGGAGGATCAAGCAACCATTCGGCAGATAGTGCATCACTTCATACCTGAGCTGTTTTTCTCTCAGCCCCCTGAGCACAGTATTTCTGAAGAATCAACAGATGAGGACAGAGAAAACCACCAGGGGCAGAACCTGGATACTCCTGAGCTACGGAAAAAACACGTGCCTGGGCCCCCGAGCAGTCCTCTGGAGGCAAAAGCAACCTTCTGCGATGTTACAGCTGCTGAGCCCCACAACACTCTGGATGATGTTTACAGTCTGTTCTTTGTCAATAATAATTGGTATTTCTTCCTCCGCCTTCACCAGACTCTGTGCTCAAGGCTCCTAAAGATTTATCGTCAGGCTCAGAAGCAGCTTCTAGAATATCGGACTGAAAAAGAGAGAGAGAAACTCCTTTGTGAGGGAAGAAAAGAAAAAACCAATGATCCAGCCATGGAACTAAGACTGAAGCAACCAAGTAAGAATAATCCGGGACACAGGCCATTCTTCATGCTCTGGTTTCTAGTGCTCGATTGTGTGTATCTGAGTACCTGAGCCCAGCAGGCAAGTCTGTAGGCAGTGTAGAGATGCAAACCTCCACTGTAGCTGTCATTTGTGGATACAGGTAATTTAACAGGAGAGCTAGTTTGTAATTTATCTTCTGAGGGCTCTCGTGTACTTACAGAGACGTCACCCAAGCCCACTGTTGTCAGATGCTCTGAAGTGTCTGGTATTAGTCTGTTACTTTGATTTTGTAACAAGGTAGTTAACTGCATAAGGTCGTCATGGAAGCGTGTGAGATAAAACTGTTAGAGCCCGTTCTCCTTACAGAGAACTGTCTGTCTGTAAGCATGTTCTCGGTTCTGAACGTCCTGGTTCTTGCGCAGTGCTGTCCCTTGTCTCTCTTGACTTCACTCTGCCTCTCACATGCATGAAGTGACTGCGCTTATCCCCTGCGCAGGTGAGGTGGAACTGGAGGAGTACTACCCCGCGTTCCTGGATATGGTGAGGAGTCTGCTGGATGGGAACATTGACCCCACGCAGTACGAGGACACGCTGAGGGAGATGTTCACTATCCATGCCTATATTGGCTTTACCATGGACAAACTGGTGCAGAATATTGTCCGCCAGGTAACTAACTTGTTGGCTGTGCTGTGTGTTTGGGGGCCACGCGTCTCCCTTCTGCAGACAGATAGGCTGCTGTCAGTACCCTGTAGTGCAAGGACTCGCTAAACTTAAAGCAAACTCATAGAAAAGTTCTATACGTAGGGAAAACAGCAACAGAAGTTCAGTGAGATAGTTCAGCTTTGGTACAGGGGCCACCTTAGGGGATTTACCCTTCCTGGCCTTTTCCAACATTTTTTGAGTTCCAGTCTCTTCAAAATTCTGCCATTCCCAAAATACATCTCAGGCAAAAAAAAAAAAAAAAAAAGGTCCAGTCCTTTTTACTTAAATCTGTCTTCTCATTGTAGGTTTGTTACAGTTAAGGCCCATCAGCCCCTTGCTCTTCTCTGTTACTTTTAGTGCAAAGTAATGAAAAAGAGTGAAATGTGTGAAGTCGCTGCAGTTAAAGCTTTGGTATTTCATCTGGGGTGTGACGCTGTGCTGAGTTTTGTGCTCCTTTCATGACACACTAGAGTTAACTCTTGGCCCAGGCTTGCTGACTGAATTCCCCCTTTTTTAATGGAAGCTTCACCATCTCGTGAGCGACGACATCTGCTTGAAGGTTGTTGAGCTCTACTTGAACGAAAGGAAGCGAGGTGCTGCTGGAGGTAACTTATCCTCTAGGTGTGTCCGGGCAGCAAAGGAGACCAGCTATCAGTGGAAGGCTGAACGTTGCATGGCAGATGAGAACTGTTTCAAGGTAAGAACTTGCTGCCAGGGAACTTCATAAAGTGGTACTTTATCTGGGAGAAAAGGGTTTGGAAGCTCCGAGGCCACCAATATGGAGAGAAGGGGCCAAAACCAGAGCGTAGACAGTAAAGCGTCATTCTGGCTCGCTGAAAAGCCCTGCTGCTTACTTCCCTCCTAGCTAATATTTGTTGCCCAGATGACTTGTGAGTATACAGCATTTTATTGTAAACCCAAATGGCCAATATCTTGTGCCTGTAACTTTATTACAGGTAATGTTTCTTCAGCGGAAGGGACAGGTGATCATGACCATTGAGCTTCTGGATACAGAAGAAACCCAGACAGAAGATCCTGTGGAGGTCCAGGTAATATCCCAGTGACCATGGAGTCTGCTGTGGCACAGGCAAAGCAGATGTCCTAAGAACGCTTTCCCTCTTCTCGTTCCAAACTGAGAGACTTTGTCAGTAGGAGAAGTTTACCTGGGAGGCGGGAATATTACATGTGGGGCTGCGGTCACTGACAGAAATGGGTATGTTAGCAACAGTTTCGACATAAATCACCTTCATAAAAAGCAGCTTGGAAATAAACTAGTTCTTTGCAGTGGTGTTTGTCTTGACCAGAGCGAAATCTGACTAGGACTTGGTCTCTCTTGCGTAGCACCTGGCTAACTACATGGAGCAGTACGTTGGGGTAGAAGGAGCTCCTAACAACCAGAATGATGGCTTCTTACTGAAACCGGTCTTTCTGCAAAGGTGAGCGCGCTCCCTCTCCTGAGTGACGCCTGCAGCAGCCAGTACTGCTTCCTCTCTGCTGGTGTGGCAGTGATTTTAGGTGATGTGCCGTACGAGCAACTCTAGGGAAATGTGCTCATATTTGAGGTCCAAAGGGGCTGCTCTAGTCCAGTGCACCACGTAAGAACGCTTAAGAAAAAAATCGTGACCACTGCACTGAGGTTTGTTCGAGAAATTCTGTTTAGAATGGAGTGGGACCGTTTAAGCAGTCCCTTCTGGGAGGAATTTGAGGTCTAATTTGTTCCTATTTCACTAAATATTTGTCAGAGTGTATGCAGGAAGATTTCATACTTATGCTGTCAGCTCTGCTAGCTGAACGGAATGGATAACCAAGTGTGACACACGCTTCCTGATCCTTGTTTTCTTCTAGGAACCTAAAAAAGTTTCGCAAGTGGCAATGTAAGCAAGTGAGAGCTCTGCGTAGTGAAGTGAAGAGCTCCTGGAAGAGGCTGATTGGGGTGGAAAGTGCCTGCAACGTGGACTGCCGGTTCAAGCTCAACACCCACAAAATGATGTTCATCATGAACTCGGAGGATTACATGTACAGGCGGGGCGCTCTCTGCCGAGCCAAGCAGGTGCATCTCCTATTACTCTCTCCGCAGCTCAGGCAGTAGCAGAGGTTGAGGATGTGAGCCAAAAGACAGGTACCGATAAGACGTCTTGTGGCTGAATTCCTGCAAACTGCACCCAGAAGTTACTACTCTGTGTGGGATGAAACGTGGAGGAGAGCTGGTAAATGCTCTGTACTTTGGTTTAGTTTAGCAGCCTTTTCTTTTTAAGGGGGAGTAGCAAACATTAATAGAGATCTTTAAATGCAGGTACGCGGTTTTCTGTTTTACTATTTGTCTTGTATTGTGAAGCATGCACGTCTCAGACATACAAGGAGGTGAGGGTTTTGGCTTCTCCCCCAGCAACCTCTCGGTGATCTTTACTGTCCTGCTTTCAGGTGCAGCCAATGGTGCTGCTAAAGCACCACCAGCAGTTTGAAGAGTGGCACAATAGGTGGCTAGAAGAGAACGTGACCATGGAGGCAGTTGATGTAGTTCAAGACTGGCTAATGGGAGACGAAGACGAGGAGATGGTGCCCTGCAAAACAACTTGTGAGACGGTGAATGTCCATGGGGTCCCGGTGAACAGATACAGAGTTCAGTACAGTCGCCGTCCAGCTTCCCCGTGAGCAGAGACTTGTTCCTGGGACCAAGACGAGTAGGAGCGTTGGTGGTGAAACACATTTACTCTGAGAATAGTGGTGGGAATGCAACGTATGTATTAATGATATTTATCCAAGCAGCATTTTACTTTGGATTATGATGTATTTTCCATATGGCATAGACTTGTCTCCTTGCAGTGTAATCCTCCAGCCGTCATGAAGAGACTCTTAAAAGCTTTATGGGCAGAGGGCTCTCGGCACTGCCACACACTTTTTAGTAGTTTCCTAGCTTTAGGCCACTGCTGGCCAGCCAGTACTGCAAGGCTGAGTGAGGGGGTGAGGCTCTGGGCAACTACCACTGGTGGCTTTGCTGCAGAGATGGAGCTGGGCTGGTGTTTGAGCAGATGCTGGCAGCTGCTTCCACTTTGAAGGGTTTAATGTTGCCTGTCTTCCTGAATTTGTGCCGTCTTGGAGCCTGCAGAACTCTTCAGTGTAACCTCCAAGCGCCGGCACCTGGCACAGATTGCTAGCCCGGCTATGGGCTGCTTCGTTATCTATGTGTACTAATAAGGCAATGAATGCAGTATTTGTTACTGGTGCTCTGGTAAGAAAAACGCCAAAACTGAGACAAGGGTGAGCAGCATGCTAAATGCTCCAACACCCACTCGTCAACTCAGTATTTTGGAGCGTGAACGAAGGGGAAGAAGCTCTCTGAGCTGCCGTGCTTGGCAAGAGAGCTGTTTGTGGCTCAAGACAGCCCCGATGGGCGCCGGATCCCCTGGTGTTGCTTTGGGAACTCACAGCCTGCTGCAGACTCTGCCTTCTCAGCTCCGGAGCTGCTTGGAGCGTGTGCGTGGGGAGGAATATCCATTGCGAGGTCTGGCCTATTATTTTTTTTTATTATTATTTTGTATTTTGCATGTTGATTGGCGGCCTCTGGAGACTGCGTTCTCAGGCGCTTCGCTTTCCTTCTGCATGCCCGGACGCCCTGGTTCTGCTGGGTTGTACCCGTCAGTGACAGCAGTAGATGGAGCTCTTGCAGCACCGTGGTGGCGCTGGAGCTGAGGTTTGTCCCAGATACTTGGCTGTTTCTGCTGGCTCAGCACAGATGCTCTATTTGCAGTGTCACATGGAAATCCATAACGGGCAGTGTTAGATCCAGCCACAGCCATCGTCAACGAGCTTTTCCACTGAACCGTCTGTACGTCTATCGAAGCTTTTTTGAAATGAAACCTAACAAAAACCCTACCCTGAACCATGCAGAACACTATGTCAATTGTCTGACTTAATCTATTGAAAAATCAAGAATCACAGAATGGTGGGGGTTGGAAGGGACCTCCGGAGATCATCTAGTGTCTGTCCCGCGACTCCACCGTGACTTCGCTCATTTTTCAGGGGCCGAGGGCAAGCACACTGGCCGTGGAGTGTATTGCAGATGTAGTGGCGTGAGGCAGGGCCAGCCTCCTTTCAGCTCTGCCTCCACCTTTTTCCCTGCTTTTGGGGGAATAACCCCCCCACCCCGATTTTTTTTGTGGCTTTGATATTTAGGTTATAATTTCTGCCAGACCTAAGCAGCAGCCTGTAGGATTTGTCCTGGGTTATTTCCACTGTACAGCATTTGGTTTTGCAATTGTCTCACTTGACAGCAGAAAAATTCCCTTTGGGGCACATTTAATAGAAAACTGTACTGACTCTTTGTTTCTTTTGCAAAATAATCTGTAGGAGGGAAGGAGGGAGGCCAGTCTCTGGCATTCGTGGCCACTTGCACAACCACTGCCAGCAGAGGACTTTTCATCAAGAACTCGTGTTCTCCATGTCTGGGTCTCTGTTAAATTTTGGTTACTGAAATGATCTGAAGGTTCTTCCCCTGCTCTTGTTGCAGTAAGTGATAAAAGACGCTGAGGGGGAGTGGGGGGACGAGCCCGGTGCAAAGCACAGTATCCCCTTTTTGCTTCCCGACAGCTCAACAAAATACACCTCACTCCTGCTCGCCTCTCTGCTGTCTTCCAGTGGAGATGACAACTGTGCCAAATTTTATGGTTTTATGATACAGAAAAATGTTTACTAGAAAATAGGTTGCAACTTGTGGCTTAAAATGCATTTGATTCCAAGTGTACCAAGGTGTAGGAGGGTCACGCGCCCGTGCACCGTCCCGTTCCATCTCCCTGTTTTTAAGTGTACTTCAGGTATTTTTAAGCATCCTTGTTTTGTAAACCTTAATTTATAACCTGAACGGATTAAAAGTAAGACTTTCACCCTTTGCAGTGCTATTGTCTCAAAAGTGATAGTAGCAAGTGCTGTGAATGGAGTGAGCAGGCAGTGCAGGTTTGAGAGGGGCTTGCTAATGTCTGAGAGTTGAAGCTCGACCGCTGTGTATCTGCTCGCACGACCTTCATTCAAGAGTTTGTTCTTCCATTTTTTTGAAGGATCTTTGCTTTTGGGCTTGTAATTGCTTTGCCAGCTCTTTGAATGTAGTTTTTTTTATATTTATTTGCACATTCAAGTAAAATAAAATATTGATTTTAAAAGTCTGCAGCTCTCACTGTTTTAAATTTCTTTTAAATGAATTTAAACTTTCTGACAATCCCCAGAACTGATTGTCTTGCACCTGAAACTGAATGTTAAATAGTAGAGAAATGCAATTGAAAAGTCGGATGAACTTCCCTTCAAGCAGTTGCAGGGCAGGCTGCGGGATCTGTGGCTTAGATGGGGGGCCAGCAGGCAGCACCTCTTCAGCCCTGCCCGCGCCGAGGAGGAGGCACGGCACAGTGAGCACGCTGGCTAACATCAAAGGGAAATAAGTTTCCTGCAAGGGCCGTGCAGGAGGAGATCCCGTGGGGGAAGATGGTGCCCGTGGCTCCGTGCTTAGGTGTGCGCTGCAGGGAGGTCTCAGCGTGCAGGGCCGGGGCTGGAGGAGAGCACGGTAGCCCAGGGGGTGGCAGAGTTGCTCCACACACAGATAAATGGCAAAAGAATTAGCGTTGTATAGTGCCAGCAAAGCCTGGCTTTTTGCAGCTCGGTTTATTTCTAGCGGCACCTTTGCCATGAGAGGTGCGGCGCAAAAATATGGCCCAGGCCTGGTCCCCAAGTACTCGCACACTAAACACAATGGACGCTGAAGAAAAGGGACTGATCCCAGTTCGGAAATCTATAAGCACATCTGCTCCAGGTTAAGAAGATACAACTGCAACCATGAAAACAACCCTCCACCCGCTTTCCCTCGGCCTCCCCAAATTCCTGGGTAATAACATGTTTAACTGCGTTGCCTGCGAGCTCCGCACAACAAATGAATGTGTAGATTTTGCAAATTAAGCTGCAGCGATGCGACCCAGATCTGATAGGAGTTTCCTTTACATCATTCTCAACACTTCCGTTGCCATAACAAAAGGCAACTCTGCTTTCTGCGCAGCGTGTAACTTGCTCACAGGGAAACAAACTGTTGTTCTCCTCGTAACAATCCTCTGATGCATAAATTGCATGGAATTATTTCATTAAAATGATGGTAGTGGCGTCTCGGAGGACACAGTCCACTTCACACGGGTCTTCTCGCAGAGATCTTGGACTTCTCACAAAACGGACGTTCCCTGCGCTCAAGGGGAGGGACAGCCAGGGCTGACATCACCCGGGAGCAGGCGGGGATCTCAGCACGCGGACGGCTTTGGCAACGACAGACAGACAGACACCTTCAAAATACCTTTCAGGTTTGCAGGATGGAATAAGAATTAATGGTGTCCTGGATTAAGACAAATGGTTTTTCTAAATTAAATTAAGAATCGCTAAAGGGAGTACCTGACTTCAGTATTTAATATTTCAGGATTTTTTATTTTTTTTTTACATGTTTCCGTATCACAGTGATGCACAGAGAGAAAGATGCAGCTGCGAACCCCTGAGAGATAGTCTAGAGTACTAGAAGTACTTCTGACTTTATCTACAAGTGTGTAAGCGTGAAATGAGTTTTTTCTTCATGTTTAAGCCATTCCTCTGGATTAGAACTAACCCACTCAACTTAATGAAACTAGAGGTATGCTCTACCTTCCACTCATCAAAATTAAAGTCTAAATTAAAGCCTAGCAGTTCTAAACCGTATCCGTGCTAAAGCATGAATCCAAAAAGAACCATCTGAGACCCGGTGCTGAAAAGGGAGAGAGTTGTCCGTATCAGGCGAGGTAGCCCTTACCCGGTGTCATTATCTTGCTCATAAAGGACCAAAAGAAGCTATTCCAGAACATCTAGCGAGTTGTAGCGATGCTAATAAACTTCAAATAGGCCTGAAAAATGGCTTCATGTGGACTTCCTACACTCTGAGGTGAAAACCGCAAGCAAGCAGAAGAGTAGCTCTGAAAAAAACCTGTCTCCCCAGAAGTATTCCACCAGCATAAGGCTTACCGGCGGCGAGGAGACGGCGAGCACAAAAGGTGGCATAACCAAGGGAAAAGGTCGGGTGGGATCGCGGGGGAACAGAACTGTGGAACAAGCAGGAGAGGGGCAGGGAGATCCCCTGGGGCTGTGGAGAGTCTCAGGGCGATGGTACGAGACCTGGCGAAGAGAGAGCTGGTGTGATGGCAAAGTCAGGAGGAGCACCCAAAGCACGGAGTCGTCTTCTACATGGGGAGCCTGCCAAGACACTCTGGGGGGCTGGCACGGGGGGTTCCTGGTTCAAAGGACCATCGTTTCTTTTTCAATAGTCAGCAGACATTTTCTCTGCCTTCTGGTTCTGAGAAGGCTCAGATGCTCGCACACCCACCGGCTGGGAAAGGCAGGACCGGCGTTGCCTTCATGGAAAACGTGAGGTTGTGCTGACACCGGTGGGAATGCATGGTGCTGCTGGCACGAAGGCCGAGCTGCTGCCTCGGTGGTCAGCCGCCTCTCCTGTCTGCATCGCAGACGTGAGCTCAGCCCGGGGCAGGTCGCAGCTGCACGAAGAGTTCTGTCTTCACACCTGCTGGCTTGGAGCTGAGGAACTCTCTGAAGCTGCTGGAGCAGAGAAGAATCATAGAATCATGGAATGGTTTGGGTTGGAAGGGACCTCAAAGATCACCTAGAAGGCCCGTTATTTTCCTACCACAGTTTGCTCTTCCAAGCCTTAAAGATGTACGGGATAGGCCAGGTGGTGTTTGTACCCTCCCTCCGAGCTTCAGAATCCCCCGCCTGTTTTCCAGCATTACATCTGTTGGGTTCAGAGCCATGGACTAAAAGAGCACCTTCTCCCAGGAGATGATCTATTGCACAACGAATTACTTTAAAACCAAATTGTTACCCCACAGGGCAGGGATCACACGACTTAAAGAGATGTTAACAAGCCGTGACAAACCTCTGGCACTAGAATTTTGAAGCAAGCTGTTCTGCATC
This sequence comes from Rissa tridactyla, assembly GCF_028500815.1. Classification (NCBI taxonomy): domain Eukaryota; kingdom Metazoa; phylum Chordata; class Aves; order Charadriiformes; family Laridae; genus Rissa; species Rissa tridactyla. The sequence continues at coordinate 1,053,221 of NC_071487.1, forward strand.
TACAGCAGTCACTAAAGATCACACAGCATCTGAAAAATGAAGGATATAGCAATGAGTAACCTCTCTCTGCTCCACTCCAGAGACCTGGCCATAGGAAGCAGGGCTGCGATTTGCACACTATCTGAACCTGATTATGTCTAATTTTTTGCATACAGACCATGGAAAGGATCCTGGCTGAGGCACGGAAAATATGTGGCCACATGAGTCATTCTGTAATGGTTCATAAATCCTGAGAGAATCACAAAAGCAAAACATCTAACATTGCGTCTTCCCTGTCCCTGCCAGTGGAACTCCACCTCTCGACACGCTCGGCACAAGGATGTGGGAATATGGTGAAAGCAAAGGAAATAGGATCATTTTCTCCTTGGAATAGAAGAATCTCATCAAACAGCAGCCAGGCTCAGCTTTGCAACCTTCACAGAAGAGGCCATTCATAAGCCGAGGAGAAAGAAATGAGCCACTCCTCAGGTTGCCAAACCAAATTTACAGTTCCTACTGCCCGGACTCCAGCTTCTGTCTGTACGCCCTCGCAGAGCCAGGCAGGGGACTGGAGAGCACAAGCCTAAAGCCCAACAACCTCTCAAGCTGTGGCCTCCTGCCCCACTTGCCTACCACGGGGAAGGGGCAAGCTCGGGCCCCTCCACTGGTGATGGATTGGGGACATTCCCAGCAGAGCACGGAACTCTCAAGGAGTTAGAGAAGGGGGGACCAAGCAGCAAATGGTCTTAAAGGCTCAGGTAACATCTGCCAGCGAAGGATCCCTCTTACAAAGTGACGTGAGTTGTCTTCTCCATACAGCCAGCAGGTTTGTGGCAGCAGCACGCCGTGGCTCCAAGCTATTAGCTAAGTGTGCTCAACCCTCTTGGGGGTTTATGGGGTGGAGACTGCACATCTCTGGAAAAACACAGCTCTTCTTGGGCAAGAGCAATTGAAATCCACCATTATCTGCTCAACAGCAGAGTCTTCCTGTGCACCCTTGTCAGGCCACTTTCCTGCTGGATGGAGCTGCTCTCCCTCTTCCTGGTAGTTTATCAGCGGAAGCACAGCGTCTCCAGCGTCTTCGTCAAGGCCTGAGACCTTCCCACTTCTCCTTTCTATGTTATGGCATCCCAGGCTGGTGCAAGTGATGATTCTTTGAAATGCAAATAGCTCCAACCCACAGGACTTCTAACCAACCTCTGCAGTAAGGACAAGGAGGAAGGTTCAGGAGCTTTGTCCCCTGCCTAGCCAGGGAGCAGGAGCAAATAAAGCAACACGAGAACCCTGACAAGGCCAGCCTGATCTGGGGGCTGCGAGGCAGATGCTAAAAACCCCTAACTGCCACAAGACGAGGCTGCAAGAGCCCCGTGCAATCCCTGGGGGCTGGGGACGTTCCTCTGCATCTGCAGCTCTCCAGCACTTCATTTATGTTTCTGTGAGGGGCTGATAATCTTCTCAATTTGCGCTATCAGGAAGCGCTTTGAATCAGGGCATGGGGGAAAAACCTCGCATCTCTTACAGAGCCACTTGGGTCTCTCTTGGGTGGAAGGATGCTTGACACAGGAGGTCAGAAGTTCAGTTTACATGCTAAACCAAATTCAAATAGCATCAAATCTGACCACATTTGTTATTTCCAGGAACATTCTGGAGCAGGAAGGAGGCCCAAATAAGTCACTGGAGCCATCGTCTAGCTCTGATGATGAAGTACATCCCCAATATACACTGGATCTGGATACGTGTGTCCGTCTCCGTCTGGCGTCTGACACAGGAGCTAAGTCTCCACTTGGGCAACGCGCACTCGTGCATGTCGTGACAGCCCCCATACACCTCATCCTTCTCGGGCAGAGCCTGGTGCTTCCGTGAGTTAAGGAGCAGCAGGAGGAAATGCGTAAGCCGGGTCACTAATCCTGCGTTTCCCACACAGCGCTGAGCATAGCAGCACGCTGGTGGATCCCGCAGCAGGATGGAGACCCTCGGGAAGGGACGGCTGGCACACAGGCTTGTGCTGTGCTGCGCCTTTTGGGGACTCTGCCTGGCATCTTCAGACTACGATGGTGAGTGCGTGTCTTTGGGTGAAAAATTGCTTCTTCTTAAAGTACTGGATACTTCGTACCTTTTTAAGATCCCTGAAAACTCATTTTCAAAAGCTATCCATTTTTTTAAAGCTATTTTTAAAGCTATTTTTTAAAGGATGGGGTCAGGCTCTTCCCAGTGGTGACAGGACAAGGGGCAACGGGCACAAACTGGGACATGGGAAGTTCCATCTCAACATGAGGAGGAACTTCTTTGCTGTGAGGGTGGCAGAGCCCTGGCACAGGCTGCCCAGAGAGGTGGGGGAGTCTCCGCCTCTGGAGACATTCCAACCCCCCTGGACGCGTTCCTGTGCCACCTGCTCTGGGTGACCCTGCTGTGGCCGGGGGTTGGAGGAGACGATCTCCAGAGGGCCCTTCCCACCCCGACGTTCGGTGATTCTGTGATCCCATGGGAGCTCACTCTCATTGAGAGTCGCGCATACTTGAGTTGAAGCAGGAGGTGACAGAAGGTGATACGTCCCAGAAAGAAATTGGGGTGGAAAAAACTAGAAAGAGGAAGAAAAATTAGAGGAGAGAGCCCCTGAAACCAAAATCTTTAGGTAAAATTTAGACTCCCGCAGCCACGACTTTACCCTGGAGTGGCCCCAGATCTTCGGGTTCTTTTGAAAGCTGGGCAGAGGCTTGGCGCTCTGGCTCCCCAGTTTCCCCAGTTGTACCACACAGCGATCATTTGTGAGCTGTGGGAGGCCACACGACAGGGATTGTGTACGTTTTCAGTAAGGTTGCTGATGGTTACTCCTGTGCACCTAATTCTGCCAGCCAGCTTTTTCTGCCCGTCGCACAACAGCATTTTATAGAATACTCCCATTTCTAGGGACCCCGACGTAAAATGCAAACCTCAGTGTTTGGGGTGTTGCATATGCAGCCTGCTCTGCAAAGCACAAGGGGAACTGCACAAACAGCAGGTTAACAGACTGCATTTATTTGGCAGATTACTCCCAGAACATCACCGACGAGCAGGTGACGACACCAGAGATCACACCATGTCCCCGAGCCATCCCTGGGGAAAAGGCAACCATAAACAACGTCACGTACCTGTTGATACACGAGGCCACACGTGCTCAGCTGGGCAGCGTGGTCACCGTGCGGCTCATCCCCTGCCTCTACACCCTCGTCTTCCTGGTGGGGCTGCCTTCAAACGGGCTGGCCCTGTGGGTCCTGGCCACCAGGGCTGAGAAGCTGACCTCCACCGTCTTTCTGATGAACTTGGCCGCAGCAGACCTGCTGCTCATATTGGTGCTGCCCTTCAAGATTTTCTACTATTTCCTGGGGAACAACTGGCCCTTTGGGGAAGGCCTGTGCCGGCTGACCACCGCTTTCTTCTATGGGAACATGTACTGCTCAGTGCTGCTGCTCACGTGCATCAGCGTCGACCGGTATCTGGCCGTGGTGCATCCTTTCTTCTCACGTTCTTTCCGCACGCCGACCTTCGCTGCCTGCACCTGCACGGCCATCTGGCTCTGCGCTGCCGTCCTCACCCTGCCCCTGACCCTGCAGCAGCAGTCGTACCCCCTGTACAGAGCAGACATCACTATCTGCCACGACGTCGTCCCCAGGCACGAGGATGACAGGTATTACTTCTACTACTTCATCTGCCTGATCGCCTGCGCGTTCCTCGCTCCTCTGGTGGTGATGCTGTTCAGCTACTGCTCAGTACTGCGAGCCCTCCTGCGCAGCGGGAAGCGCTACTCCTACTCTATGAAGCTCACAGCTCTCGTGGTGTTCACACTGGTGGCCTTCTACACCCCCAGCAACGTTCTCCTCCTCATTCATTACTCCAGCTACAAGTCCAAGCTGTACGGCAACCTGTATATCAGCTACATGGTGAGCCTGGCCATCAGCACCTTCAACAGCTGCGCCGATCCCTTCGTCTACTACTACGTTTCAGAAGATTTCCGGGATAAGGTGAGAAGGAGATTCTTCAGTCACAGAAAACAAAACACCACATCGCTAAAAACCTCCAAGGAAACACTCCCACAAAAAAGTTCCAAAGATTCACTGGTGTAAGCCTCCACCCCAGCTCCCTGCTCCCAAGGCACCCACAACATACACTGGGGATGAGATGAAGACGACACCCGGATCTCACAAGCTTCATCCAGAGCAGTGAGCAGTATTTTCAGGCACGAGTCCTTTCTCCTGTCTGCACAGCTAAAACCGAATAAACCTGGAGCACAGGATTCCTCGAGAGGCGTGGAGTCCAGCCAAGATGTGGAGTGCTGAGCACGTACAGATCTGTTACTGGGACACCGCATGCTGGTCACACATTGCCAGGGATGCTCTTTGCCAACAGACCTAGGTCTGGTTTTCCTAATGCGGTTTTTGCAGACTGATTGCTATTTGTGTTCTATCTCCTTCGCTGCTACTGACTTGCTTGCTGTCCTTGAACGCATATTCCCTTCACCTAAAACTGAAAAAGAACAGGCACTTGCAGAACCACATTTCTAAACGTTTCAAAAGTACTAGGAGATGCCTCTGTGAAAGGTATTCCCCTGGACTCAAAGGTTCTGTCAAGAGAACACAGAGCACTGGCTTCTCTAGCAAACACATTCTTGGCTTGATTAGTAAGCAACAGCACAGTAATTAATGTCAGCCCGTCGTTGGTAACAACTGTAAAAATCCCATTCAATAATCCCTATTTTTGCAAATGACCCTTGGCATCCATAATTTCTTTAGGACAAAGACTGTAGTAATGGATTTTAAAAAAATATTATGTCTTTTGAAGGGAAATATTAAAGGAATTGAGAAAACCCTCGCTCTAGAAGTCCACACTTCTTTGGTGTAATGTCACACACAATCAAGAGCTGTCTCCTATGAAACAAGTGACCAAACCTGTTGCAAATTTGGCAAAATGCAGCCAGCTCATCTCCCAGACACAACTAGGGCATATCTCAAGAGCAGCAAGGTCGAAAAATGAGTGATAAACCTCCTCAGAGTTCCTGAATTCTTTGGTTTTACTGGTATGGACACGACTTCTGTCCTCACCATAACTACGATCAAACAAACTTACAGCCTACAATGTGAATAATAAGAAGAGGCAGACAAAATTGTCTTAAAATCAGTTTTTAATAAAATATTTATCAGAATCTAAACCAAAACCTTTTCTGGACTCAGACTTGCTAAGATTTGTGTGAACAAAACAAAAACGGTCCTAGAGCTGTTTGCGTGTACATATGTGTGCGGGGGCGAAACGCAGGTGAAAAACTAGAGCTTGTCTCCTATGGGTGCAGCACCGCACGCGCGGGGGATGCGCCAGCTCCTGAGCACAAGGAGACCTGCTGCAGCCAGGGCTATTGCCACTCACTCACACATAGCACCTACTAAAAAACAACAAAAAAACCCCCCACAAAACCAACCAACAAAACCCGAACCCAAAACCCAACTGCAAACGGGGCTGAGGTTTTCTAAATAGATCATCTATTCACGATAGTGAAAACCAGGTTATTGTGCATTACATGTCAATAGTCGACATCAGCAGAGCAAGTGCTGCTGTTTCAATGATGGTCTTCCAGCAAGATGAACATTCTGGTATTTGTTTTCTACTGAGGCTGATTAAGAAGCAGAAGAGGCGAGACCAAACACTTGGACAAGAAAGAACAAGGGAACTATTGCTTTAAAATAAATACCATGGTAATGATTACTCTGCATAACGTACAGTTACAAATATATAAATATTAATTTCATTGAAAGGATTGCAAGCAAAAATCACTGATAACTAGCACTGCTGCAGCTATTCAGTAACACAACTTGATGTAAGTAGGAGTCTCTGCGTCTTACAAACCCACTGGCACTTTTCTCCTTTTGCAGTGAGGGACCATGAGAAAAAGGGAAGGAGAAGATCTCTCTGACAGAGGGAGGCGAACGCCTCTAAGCCAGAAACAAGTCAAAGCCCAAAGCAGCAGCAGGCCTGCTGTCCTTGCTGGCTTTCCACCACCGAGTTGGTGTCTTCCTTCGTGAGAAAAAAATAAAATCATAATCAATCCACCCACTCTGTCCAAACTCTGATTAGCTGGTCTTCACGAAGCTGGAGCCTGAGTTTTCAGTGCTGAGTTGTCCTTGTGCTGTCGGGGAGCGTGACCGACAACTTCAGAGTCAGAACTGGGCAAAGCCTATGAATAACGCTGAGTCCAATGCGGCCATGCTGTGTCCAGTGGTTCTCACGGACCGCGTCCTAAAGACTTTCTGTATTCCAAGTAGGATTTTGAAGAATGGAAGGAAAATAATCTAGGAAAATTTTCTTCCTGGATAAGAATTAACTGTGATTATGAGAAATGTGAACAACAAATCTGGGAGAGGGGAAAGCTGTGGACAGAGAGACAGACCTGCTCCTTTACTCCTGTGATCGGGGAGAAAAGGCAACCACAACTGTGTAATTGCAGGTTCTTTTATTCAAATCCTTAAATAAAATGACTTTTTTTTTTTTTTAAACTACAGAAAGGAGCTAGTTTAGTGTGGCAAGACTGGGGGGAGGCGGAGGCTGCCAAGAGCAGATGGACTAGTGATTTCCCTGAAAGTGCCAGAGAAGCTTCTGTGAAGAAGCACTCGAGGTGCAGCCTGAAACCCTGGCACACGACCCCACACGCGCTGTCCTGCTCTAACCGGCTCTGATCGAGGACGCTAAGGCTGCTCTGCCTTTGCCTTCTGAGGGTCTGGGTCTCTCTGGCTTTTCTTCTTCACAGAGACCCCACAGAACAAGGCCCTGATTGATGGGCTGGCACTACCAGGGGGAATTATTTAGCTGGCAGCAATGGGGAGGTGTCTGCATCTTAAATTAGTACATTACATGCACCAGAGCCTGAGGAAAGTGAAGAAAGTCAGGTTTGATACTTGGCTGGAGCTCCCTCCCTTCATCTCCTTGTCCCCAGCGGTGATGCTGTTGGACTGCCCAAGGATCTATGAGAGGACCAAGCAATGTAAAATTACTTCAAATATCTATCCAGAAGCATACAATGGACGAGACAAGGAAACTAAGGCCAGAAAGGGACAGAGGACAAGAGACTGAAGAATCCAGAGCATAGGACCCATCTTCTGTGGGAAGCCAGTCACACAGACATTATCAGGGTGACTGAATGTCTCGTTCTCCCAGACTCAAAGCATTAAACAGCTGAGGCTGGAACCAGCAAACAGCAGGGTTTGTATTGTGCAGCTTTGATATTTAGAAAAGAAAAAAGAAACAACTCTTGTTGCAGCTCACACTAAGTCTGCTATTTACCCAGGGGATAAATATTGACTCAGTCCTGCGTGTGTACACAATAGCCAGTGGCTGCCGGGCCAGTCGCTTACAGGAGATGGAATTTAGTTTAAAGGCATTTATTTACCTGCCAGACAGGAATGCAGCCGCCAGTGCTTCTGCCGTGCTGTGCGGACACAGTGAGGACACGGTCTGTTCATGCACACTGAAGAGACGTGGCAAAACCCTCTGCCGAGAGGCAGTGGATACATACAGGCAGCAGCCACGTCAGGATCCTGCGAGGATAGCTCAGCGTGGCCACGAAGAAAGGCTTGGAAACGCGCCAACAAAGCGGTTCTGAAATCCCTGGGAACTTTAAGACCCAGACCTTCATCATGTCAACTACATTCTGCAAATATCTGGTCCCAGACAAAAAAAGACTGGAAACTACATATGCCCAACTTCTGGGATACCTCCTGGTTCGTCCCCATGTGGACATTTTTCTGGAATAAAGTTGCCTTTATTCTGGAATGCAATGTCTAATGCTGGGGTACATTCTTGTTATAGTTCCTGTGCAAACAAGCCCTGAAAATGAATGGAACTGGGCTTTTTCCTGCTTCCATTCACTAATAAACACCCTCAAAAGGGGTTTCCATCCCACTCTGGGTCCTGGTAACAATAGAATTGGGAAGATAAAATATTAATACTATTTCGCAACAGGCAATTGCATGTAACTCCTCCAAAGAGAACAATGCTGCTCCAGGCAGGAAGGGAAACAAAAAAAATCTTGGCTCCTGCACTTTTGGAAACACAAAGCTTTTGGTTTTAGTTTTGCCGCATTGCTTGGGGCAGGTCAGTCTAAGGGCGTCCACTCTGACACCAGTGATCTGTACTGGCCAGCAGACCCAGGGCCCATGCATAGATTACCATATCCAGAACAACCATCGCATGGGGAATCCTACCGGGAGCAGAATAAAAGTGACTGGTGAAGTCAGGCAAGCATTTAAAAGGACTGCGCGTTGGGTCAGCTTTACTTTCATGCCAGGGTCACAGGGAGGAGAGGGGCTGGGAAGGCTGCAAGCAGCCCCCGTCGGCATATAGTGCAACGTGAAGAGGGCTCACCCACCTAACCCTTGCCGCTGCTCTGGCTGGCAAACTTCCCCGTCTGAAGCCTGCAGTCCTCTGGTGGACAGCCAAACCCTTCAGCCCTGACAGTGGATTTCACTTTTCTCTAGTAAAACGTACCTCCCAAGAACTTCCCTGAACACGGAGCCAATAGGGAAGTTCTTCTCTTGTGGGACATTGTTGTGGGTGCGGCAGACTTACGGGCTGGGGAAGACGATCAGCCTCTTGCTATGTCATAATTAGCAAAACACACTGATTTTTATTGTTATACTTTGAGAGAAAACTTCTCAGCCATCTTTCCTCAAACAGCAGTTCAGCTAAGCACAAGGCCTGGACTTAGCTTCTAATTGTAGCTGGGAAATGGCATTTGCAGTATTCTGATAGTAGAGAAAACACTTGGAAATGGTCTATAGGTTTGAATTCCAGCCCCTATTTTTCTCACCTAGAGGGCACAGCATATTGGTCTCTCATCCTTGGAAGTACCCCAAAGAGGATGCACAAAAGGCAGAAAAACTGACAGAAAAATAATGCTGAGTGTCCCCCTTAGCGCTCCCGATCCCCCGCCATGGGGCAGCAAAGCCTACAGTTCTGAGTGCATCAGGAAGTAGTCATCGTTCAGTTTCTGTTCTGCAGCAGGTCGTCTGTAGGAACAAACTCATACAGGAGTTGATTCTGAGCCTCTTCTCTGTATTTAAATTATATATTTCTGTTGAAAAGAGAACATAATGAAGAAAAGTCACTTTCTCATTATGTATCGTTGTGAAACTTCACTGGGGCTGGACAGAGAAAAGCTTTAAAGGTCACTTTTTATTCTGCGAGGGATGGAGACGTTCGAGTCATGAAGACTTTTAAATGCCACCCTAGCAAGATCTTGTTCCTGGTGGTTCCTTGCTAAAGAGGTTAGGAATTCACTTGTAAGAATGCCCCTTTTGAGGAACCAAATACATTTGACCCAACAAATGAGTTAGTACAGTGTATATTGACTCTCAAACCAGATTTGTGATCCCCCGCTCTCCGGCTCACCATTCTACTGTGGTCACTGCTTCCTGAGTCTTGTCCACTTCTTTTAACGTGCTTGCTGTTGTCAGTTCTGCCACAATCTCAAAAACATCCGCTTCCGATGCATAGGGGTCCGGGTCATATTCATAGGAGTAGTACGACAGATCTGTCTGTAGCGGAGGGCCTTCCTCTGCTGGAAAGGAAACCAGAGAGTCTCAGGTCGTGCTTTAGCCAAAGAAACTGCATTTTGGCATCATATATTGCATCACGGAGAAGGGGAATGACATAAGAGAAAGGCATTTTAATTAGGGAGGCAAATCAGGGGCCAAATGAGTGCCTTATGCAACTAAATGAGGCTACACACGTCAATGGACCTGCATGTGTGTGCTCAGATTCACGTGCAAGGGGACAAGCTACTGTAAATCAGAATTTTTAATCTCCGAATCTCAGACCTGGGCACTGGAAAAAAAAATGAAAGGAATCATAGAAAAAAAAGAAAAAAGAGCCATGTAATATGAAAAAAATTCTCAAAGTCTCCTTTTAAAGCGTCTAATTAACTGAGGTGCTTAAGTTAGGAACAAGTTCACCCTGATATATAGTGAGATAAAAGTAAGAGGTATCTTTGGGAACACCAGATGTCACAGATGAGTTTCTCTGCACCCTGAAAATACATCTTTCTCCTTTGACTTGGTCCAAGCCACGTACCTCAGTTAAGGAGAGACCAATCCATACGAAGATGTGTAACATGTGTGCTCTTTTAAGCCCCATTTTATAAAAGTAAGGTACAAAGCTAGAGGGCAGACTGCGATGGAGCAGTTTACTTGGTGCACGTCATGAAAAACATGCGCAAGATTTCTTTTCAGCCCAACAAGAATGAAGATTTTGGCACAACAGGCCAGGACCCTACATCAAAGCCACTCACTTCTCCCTCAGCCTGACCTAGCAGTAGCTGACATACATCTGCTTCAGCACCCTCACAAACCACTGAGAAACTTCCATCGTTTAAGATGGGAACAGAGACATCGCAGGCAGAAACGTGTATTTATCCTCCTTGCATTCGCTCCAGTCGACACCAAGGCACGGGCAGGTCGGTCACTCAGTGCGTATCCCACTCAGAACAGGCTGTGCCTCTCTGCGCTGGCTGATCGCTCACTGTCCAGAGGGTAAGACTGCAAGATAAAACTTCTAGGAATATCAATAGGTCCCCGTTTGCTAAACTGTTCCTCAAGGCAGCTCAGCTCTCCATCTTTCCTGTTTGTTCTCTGTATACACTGCTCTAATCCAAACCAAAGCGACCACTGAAACGTAGCTGTTGCAGGGAGGAAAAGTCTCTCCCCCGCCCTCCGCCCGGAGTTGGCTTTATTTAAGGAAAATGCTCATCAAGGCCTTTGAAAATGTTTGTTCTCCAGAAATAAAAATATTTGAAGGCTCTTCTCCATTGCCTCCCACATCCTCCCAGCAACAGGCTGAGCCCTAGGCGAGGGAACGCTCGCCTGAAAGCGGAGTCAGTCTCTGTGTTCGCTGCTTCTTGGCCTTCTCCACGTGAGAACCTGCCAGACCATGAGCTCGTTCTATGAATGGATGATTGCTGTCCACCAGGGACAGAATTAACATCACAGACCTCACTCTTCCCAGGAATGCAGCACTGGAATCAAAGCAAAGACGAAAGGCCGACGTTTCCTGTTGCGTACAAACCACTCCCCCATCTCCAAATGTTTGTGCCTCAGCCAATGTTTGCTGAACACCGATGGGGTGAAAGGGAAAATGGCCCACTGCCAGTTCAACCAAGCCTAAAAGAACAGCGGTGCTGCGAATAATGCGCCTGCCAGGGGGTGTTGCGAGATGACTCCACCTGGAAGCAGAGCTCACTCTGGTGTTCCTGTTAGCAGCTAGCCACGGGTGATGGCATTTAATTTTTTTAAAAAATAACACACACACCCCCCCCCCCCCCCAAATAAAAGTATCACAATACCACCCAGAATTTTCTTCCAGCTACTGGCCCTTCTAACTGCTAGAGCAGAACTGCACAACCAAGAGGGCTCCAGCTGTGGGGAGAAGGCTGGGGGGCTCAGGCAGCACGAATGCGGGAGTGCTGCCTCCTCAGAGCAGCACCGGTACCACCGAGTGCTGCTGCCCCACACGTCGATCAAATACACGTGGAATCACAACATTACCGTGATATCAACATACTGTCTTCCAACATCAGCGGCTATACGTTTAGCACTTTTGGCAGAGAAGATCTAGGCAATTTCAGAAGAGCATTAATGATCTATGGAAGCAATCAAAGCACCACTTCATCAGAGAGCTGTTAATCAGAGCTACTGAGGACCCCTGAGGCTCTGACATCCACCCGTGTTTTTGTAGTCTAGTGAGACAACGATCTTAGGAAACCACAGAGAGCCATTTCAGATACTGATACTCCAGTGAGCAACCAAAGTCCTGCCCCAGGAGATTTCAGTCCAAACAAATACGACAGGACCGGGCTGTGAAAGCATACTAGCAGAGCTTCAGTGCTTAGAGGCAGAGGTGGGTCCGTACTACGTGTCAAACACCTGTTCCTTCCCTCCTGGTCTCAGTAATTCACCTGTGAGAAAGAACAGCTGAGGAAGGGGATTCAACATGAATTGTTTCAGCGGAGTCTGTCCCGCTGCACACTTCCCTCTCAGTCCAGATAATATTTCTAAAGATGCGAAGAGGATCTACCCATCTGTACAAAAGAAAGCTACAGTCTTAAGATCAAACCTCAGCCACTCTGCCTCACTTGCTGCGACATCTGCTGCAGACTTTTGAAAGGCATTTTAAAATGCTTTGATGATAGCTAGGTGCTGCAAGAAGCACTGCATCCTGATTTTTCAGGACCATCTATGTACAATCGCTTACCTTGCATAGCATAACTCAAAAGCTGTCGTTTATTCTAGCTAACTCAGGGGCGTATATGGAACTACGCTGCACGTCTGTGTTTGCCAGAGTGAGCCCGAACACATTACGAAGTTCCCCACTGTTTGCTGGAAGGAAGCTGGCTCTCATTGTTTCCATCACTGGGGTAACACAGACAAGCGCTAACAATGAAAGCATCAATCAAACCAAGCCGAGCCCGCACCAGTCATATGGCAAATACAGAAGGATTTCAGACAATATAAACACCACGAGGTTCTCCGAGAAAGTGGTATTTCCTGCAGATTAACACACTGAGGCAGTTTCACCAACGTGCCCTAAGCTTGATTTGGCTCCTGGAGTTTTGCATCCTTTTAGGAAATCACAGATTTAGACATGGCTCATCAGAACTTTCACTAGAAACCCAGAGCACCTGAGCCGACTTAAACCAATCACATGCTTCAGTGCTAACAAACCAGTGAGTCCAAATGAGACCCGTGTATAAAGAGGGATTCATTCATTTGTTAAACTTTGATTCATGTACCGTGTGGTTGACCTGAGAGGAGCCCAGAGGATTAATGAAAATCACATGCTGGGAGCTTTTCCTGATGCAGGATTTAGTCAGTTTTATTTCTGAATGCTCACTCTGCCATGGCTGCTCACGCAGCTGGGTTCAGAAGGGGATCCGCCTTCCAGGAGACTCAGATTGAACACTCGCAGATCTACAACAAAGCCAGCTCTAAATGCTTGTGCTTCGACAAACACATCCGTACGGCAGACAGATTTGCTAATCTAATATCTGTATAAAAATGCCACACACACACACACAAAAATCAGAATTTCCACTTTTGCTCTTATTGATAGCCTTCTGAGCCAACATTGCTTTTGTCTGCTTAGAACAGAAACCAGAGGGCTATTTTTTCTTCAACAAATACTTTAATGCAGATTATTTCAGAAACACTGTTCTAAAAATTTTTGGATTGTGGACTACCATCAAGTTCCACAATTTTTTCCCCAGGTAACCATGTTTTTACTATAAAGTTTCTATTTTAAAATAATGTAATGGCAGTCCCATTTTGTAGACCAGCATCAAAACACTTAGTATGGCCTTGCATACCAGTAGTGCCCTACAGAGCAGTCTGGGAATGCTGCTTTAAAGGGTTCAGGTTGCAAACACAGTCTCCATGCTGAGTACATAGCATTTGCACAGAATAAAAGGCAACACGCATTCATCTCAGTTATTCTAACAGACAGAAATCCGATATATACATTCACATTAAGTCCAGAAACAAAGGGAGGGAAAACAGGAGAGACATTAACCACTTTACGATGGAATGACCCACAGAAACAGCCACGACGGAATATTCCCCATGTTTTTACATCTTAATAAGAGAACCGTCCACTGATTTCTGTAGTGCGGAGGAAGGGCAAAGAACGGGACGGTGTCTCTCACGCGGGACACATGCTAGTCTGAACTCCGGTGCACAAAAAGGACACGAGAAGGCACAGAGTCTTCTCTTGAAGAATTAACTTGTTTTACCGATTTCTTAGGAGAGTTAGAGGCCAGGGGAAAATTAATGAGTGGAAAGCAGCCAGGAAAAATCTAGTCCAGTTTATTTACTAGAAACAGCATGAAACAAACTATTCTATTGACCCTCTGCTGCTTCTTGGTGAGATTTATTGTGAGCCATGAGCAAGTTCGACATGAGCCCTGGAAAAAAGTGTATGAACATAAGCACCAAATAAAATGAGCAGCCAAATTCCTGGCTACTCCATCTACTGACCGTAACATTTTTGCTCCCTAAAGCCCTTTATTCCAAAAAGCAGCTCTGACGGAATCAAGACTGCCAGCTCAATTTTTTCCCAGAACTGCTAGGGACAAAGTTAATCCTCCTGGATTCTAGTTCTTGCAATGGCTCGGTCTGTTGTCATGTCCTGTTCAGTTGTTTGTTGAAACACATTACATCAGCCTGGTTTTAAATGTGATATTTCCAGCTTCACATTGAAGAAAAGATCACGGAGTGTGAGTTGTTCACACACCAAAGCTGAGAACAGGAGGGCCACTTGCCCACTCCTGTGAACAGTTGCCTAAATCTTGCACATGCACTGAATAGAGCAGGTCTCATGCAAGATTGCCTGAAAGGAAAAGGACTAGAAGAGCTAGTCTGTTGTTGAACAGCTATCATCTTAATTTTCCTTGATCCCTTCATTTTTTCTGGTTTCTGAATGTTCTGTCATTTAGAAAACATGAAGACATTCGGCATCTTTCTTTAAACGTGTGTAAGAGTCATATATACTTTTATACAGTGACAGGATAAGCCTTAACCTTGGATAAATGCAAAGGTATGATATTACCTGCTGGAGTTTGTTGAACACTGGGTTGCTCAGCTGTGTGGGAGTGTGTCTCCCTTTCTTCTGGCAAATTCTTGGCTATAAATAAGAAGAAAAATAAATGCACTGGTCGTAAAATTTGTTAATGAATCTCTAGAAAATGTTCGCATCATACTCAGTTCACTGAGCTACTACGCTGCACGTCTTGAAAGGCCAGGCACAATCTCCACAGAACGTTACGTTTCACGGATGTCATTTTTATCTAGGATTATTCACTTCAGATAAAACAGTATCACTCATCTGCTCTGAAGCTCATTCTGATTGGTTAAAACGTACTCACACAGAAAACAGTTATTCTGAGGTAAGCAGAAAGGTAGCTGCTCTTATAACTTAATCCTCTGTAGTATGAGTAGTAAAATAATACATAGGAAGTTTTGAATTCTCCTCTTTTCCCTACCACACGTATGTAACTATCATTTGCTTAGATGAGGATTTGTAGTGTTCTGCAACTAGATCCTAACAGAAAAGGGAACTGAATGAAACCTACAGGCAGAACATTGAGGCATGGGCATCTGTTCTATCCTCGTATTATTCCTGCACGATGCTACTTCCATCTGGCAATGGTTCGTGTAAATCTGTCCATCTGATCCACACACAGGCTCCCCATCGTAG
The DNA here is from genome assembly GCF_028500815.1 of Rissa tridactyla. NCBI lineage: Eukaryota > Metazoa > Chordata > Aves > Charadriiformes > Laridae > Rissa > Rissa tridactyla. The sequence goes on from NC_071487.1 coordinate 1,068,461, forward strand.
CCACAGTCTCGCGAACACATACACTGCTCAAAATACTCATCCTCCAAGCAGCCAAAAATGTTATTGCACGGTCCAGAGTGAACAAAGCCTGAAAAGTAAACAAAAACATCCAAAGCAATATTTTTGCATAGCATGGGGAAGGGGAAGATGGAGTGGCAATTTTCTTCTGTTTCTCTAAGTTTTCATCTTGAATTCCCTAAGACTTCTCATAGGAATTTACAAACTTGGTAGAATAAAAAGCTCTGGGAACAAAGTTGTCTTTCTGAAAGAATCATATTGCAGCAGACTGCAGATACAGGAGAAAGCAACTATTTTGTATGACATAGAAGATTGAAAGGAACATATAGTTTCTGAGGAAAGTTATTGCTTTCACTGATGCATGAAAACGTTCGATCTTCTTACAGTTAATTGTGCAACTCTATTGCAAGATACTTTAGAGAGAGAAAACCAAATTGCATTTTAAGGAGTTTTTACCTCTACGTTTATTAACACATCTCACTTTGTGCAGGTTCTTTGAGAATTATACATTATATCTTGCCTCTGAAGCACATAATAGTCACTTTCATAGAGCAGACTACATTGGTCTGGCTGTCTGAAGTCTAATACTGCAATCCCACAGACCTTTGTAAAACTTCCACTAATACATACTGTGAAACAGAGCATTTCTCTAAATATAATTTTGAGTTCTGAACTCCTGGAAAGTATGTCTGTGGGCTCCATTTTCCAAAAAAATCTGCTTGGCTTTGGTGCAACTTACCAACCCATTGGCTAGCCGAGCTTTCCACCTCATTGCACGTTGGCCCATCACACAGCTCCCGAGCCAAGGGACTGTTTTCACTCACGTTGTAGAAACGAGTTGCTTCAAAAGCTGCAGGCCAGCAAGAAAGGGAAGTCACAACTGAGCCTTATGCCTAGAGCTCTAATGCTGGCAAAAATCAAAGGAAAACGGGCACCTACCTGGCTCATAGTAATCGTACACTTTGATAGGAACAGGAGCTGTTTTCCCAACTATATGCTCTCTGAAAGCTTGAAACTTTACACAGGTCATGCACTGGCTAGGAATCTGTATGAAATTATGTAAAAGACCCATTGTAAGAACTGCACTTTAAGTGAAGAGAGAGACAAATAAACATAGCATGTGCCCCATATGTAACACACCGTGCTGGACACTTGGGGAGAATGAAGACACCTCCAATACCAGTTATAGAGACAAAGATAATGAATAAAAGCCAAACAGGATGAGTAAAAACACGTGATACTTTGCCGGCCTTTAAAGCACATACTTGCCATACAACAACATCAGAAAGGCAAACCTGAAACTCCAGCTGTATTCTCTGGCTTACCTAACACCACTCCCGTCATCAGCCAGCTCACTAATGCGACTCCCTAACAATTTACGGCTGATGACCGAGCCAGGAGAGAGCTCATCTTGCACGCTCAGGTCTGTGCTGAGATCGGAATTGGACTGCATTTATACTCCATCCTTTTAGCAATGCTAGTGGTACCTGAGGGTGAGATTATTTTGAGGCAAAAACTAAGTGATATCTGCCCAGCTGAAGCTAATCACCTGCCTCCATCATGCTTTCTTTTCCAAATAAAACCACAACACCCACCCGCCTCAAAAGAGCCTCAAGCAACCAGCTCATTAAAGCTGCAGGGTAATCCTCATCTGCGTGGGACCGCCAACGCCAGCAGACTGTATCCATGCCTCATGCACCAGCCATTTGCCTTTCACTGAAAAGCAACATATTTATAAGAAAAAGTCATTACCTCATCAAAATAAAAAAGGACTTTTCTTCCATCCACTTCATATCGTTTTAATCCAATTTGCTTGTTCATCAATAACTGGGGAGAAAAAATATCACCAGGTTTAGTTTCATCTCATTTTATAAAAAACAGTTTGAAATTAGAGAAGAAAGATTTTTAGACTGCTTAGAAAACTGATCAGACACTAAAACCCAGCGATTTCTTCTGCTGGAAAGGGACGTTTCAGTGAGAGGGGAAACGCCAAGAGGAACGCAGTTGCTGTCATACGACTCAGGAAAAAGCCATCTCTGTTCTTTTCTGTGACCTGATGAGGAACGCTGGCAAGGTGCGCAGTGCTGAGTGTTCTTCCTGGTCCCTGGTGCGTTTATCTCCCTCAGACTATGCCTGACATATCATCCATCATCTAATTGAATAGTTCCCAGGTTGTTTTCAGTACCAAGGCTCAAGCAAGACCTCAGAGACCCCAAAACACTCGATAAAGTCTCTTATTTACGCTCCTTCAGGCCGCCAGGGAATTATGCTGCTGGATTGCACCAGGTATTAAAGGTCCCCTTCTCCCACCAGCTGAAAAATCCAGAACATTCTTCTGCCAGGAAAATTAATCCTTACATTTGAAAAGAGCAGCCATTTGAAAGAGCCCTAGGCATCCTCCCTTTTAACGCACGGGGTCAGGCCACTCATCTTCTCTCCCCTGAGGCCCAGAGATTTGTCATTTGCATTGTACCAGCCAGGCCCGCAGACTACCTCTTCTTGGGCTTTTTATTTATTGGGACAACCCTCATGGCTAAGGAGTATCAGAAGACAGTCTAAGAGTACTTCCCACATCTGGGGTGCTACCGCCCCTGGTCTTCCCCAGCCATATGTAAAAATGCTCCAGCTCATCTCCTGCTGCTGCCCGCAGCTATCTCGTGATCACGGGCTTCAGAGGAAAGTGCAAGAGCCCTCGTTTATGGAATTACTGCACCACCCCGAAGAATCCAGTAACTATCTCCCTGCTACAGAATGCTAACTAATCACCACCAAAACATAAATGCTATCATCTGATATAATTCTACAAAATTTTATTTTAAGATTTCCAAAAGAGTTACTCCTATGATTTTCCATATTTGGAATACTAACATCTCAATATTATAATGACTGACACGCTGTATGTACCTGATCAGTCGATTAATCATTAATGTTTTGATAAATTGTATTCAGAATACATCTGTCACGCAAAAAACATTTAATCCAGAAGCTGGGGAAGATGGTGGTCTGTGGAACAGGCCTCTTGTGTTTTAATCTCAGTTTGGGGAGCAAAGTAACGGCCAGAGCAGATACTTTAATTCTATTCTCCAAACTGTCCTATTACTTTAACCTCTCTGTCAGACAACTCCCTTTGCAACACAGGGATGATATTTTCTTGTCCCCCCCGCCTTTTTTTTTTTTTTTTTTTTTTCATGTTCTTAAGTTATTTTGAGATCTTAGAATGAAAACTCTGTGGAAGGGAGAACAAAGCATTATTATTATTACGCATTAGAATGACACGAAGCAAAAAGCATTTCTCCTGAAATTTGCCCAAACCTGCTACCAACAGCTTTAACTGTGAATTTCTTCAGCATAGTGCTTCTAGTTGTAAAAGCCTGCACACAGCTTCCTGCTATTACTGTAACAAGCAAAGGAACATGTGTTTAAGTCCCACACAATATGGAAAGGGCCAATTTAATTTGTCCTTATAATTTTAGGGGCCTGATGGTGGCTGTTATTACTCAGCAGTAGATGGCTGCAGACAGTCCTTTTATGAGGGCTTGGAGAGGCTGGCGCCACCGGGAAATGCTCGGCTCAGCTAAAGTTGCATTTTTCTGGTGAAGCTTGATATATACCAGCCTGTGGTGACCTCCTGACCTTGTCGACACCCGGCATTATTAGAAGGATTTGTGGCTGCAGAGCCGGGGGGCTGCCCTGGCCCTGCAACAGAGCATTCATTAACCATCAGTGCCCCGGAGCGGCGCGTGGGCCCGCTCTGCGCACACTGCTGCCTTGTGAGGCCAAACAACAAACAAGGAAATCTGATTTACAGCCCTGCCCCTCCGCACCACGAGGGGAGGGAAATGGCCAGGGTAACAAGAAAAGGCAGCAGTGGGAATGACCAGACTCGGCTCTGCTGAAGGTGGCGTTCAAAATACAAGACAAAACTAATACTGGGTCTTCAGTGGAAGAATTTTGGTTTTGTCAGCATGATTTCAATACACTTTTGATAGCCGCGCATTAGGGTTGTATCTGCATCTTCACTGCCTACCTAAATATATGCTTGAGCTTTGTCCCTGCAATTCATCTTTACAGATATGCAAAGGGTTTCTGCAATAAGAAAGGTGCAATTCAGCCCTTCAAGGGGAATATTGCCCCTTGAAGATGCAATATCCTTCCCAATTTAGCAAAGTCTCCTACTGCCCAAAGGAAGTAATTCTGTCTGGTTATGGAAAGGGACTGCCCAGTACTGAGTCCCAAGAGGGGAATCCTCTCTCCAAATTAAGGCATCAATACATAGTTTTTTGCCCAAAGAACTTTGAAAACAGTGGGTTTTGAGCCAGCTCTTTTGCATCTGAGAAGCACTGAAGAAGTATGTACGGCGTGAAGTACCTGACATCCTTCTGAGGCAGGCTCCCAGACACTGACGCATCTATCTGACACGAGCACTGGGGGTAAATCTCCCTGTTTCTCTGCTCTAGTTTCCATGTGCCCAGTGTTTGTTTCTGGGGTAGGAGTGCTGACCAGCACCTGCTCAAGGAACTAGCAGTGCCGAGGTACCAGCGAGATGGCACTGAGTGCAACAGAAGAATTTCTGAAGCCATGAGAAACCAAACATCGGAGACAGGCTGGTGTCACAGAGCACAAGGATTATGGCAACATGCTAGAAGACAAGAGAGAATAAGAGGTGCTGCAAACAAAAGTGTTTTGAAACACCATGCAGCTAGTTCATTGGGGAACCAGAATCAGAGTTTCCTTGCAGAGTGTATATCCTAATGTTAATCATATATTCGCGGTTGTCTTCAGTGTTTCCTCTACTTAGAATACGTACAACACGCCCAGAGCACAGCTCAGTGTAAACCATCAGACACAGCACAGGCAGAGATTGCTGCGTGTAGCAGCCTTTTAGTAGTAACTGAATACAGTTACTGTCTGGCCCAGCCGTGCAAACCAGCCTCACGGCAGAGCACAGCTGCCTTGGCGAAAAGGAAAGGAGTCCAGGGACTGAGCTCGCAGAACCTGTGCAGTCCCTTGTGACACACGAGCTTATGGGACCTTCTCAGGACTCACAGCTTAGAAACTCTTCACTTTGTCCCCTGCTGAAACCGGTACAGGAGGTGTTCACTCAGTACAGCCTGGACAACAGGAACTCCTATGCCTGTAATTTCTTTTTAGCCCACTTCAGGAAAAATGAGTACAGGGATTTGTTACTTGACCTAACAATTTTTCTGCTCTTCTGTAATGAAAACTCCTTTGCACTCTTTGTTTCAACTCTTTCCTTCCCTTTACTCCTCCTTTCCCTCTGCTGATAAAACATTCCATGGGTTTAACACCATAAAGATATCCTGTTGTTCTCCTCCTGTCCCATTTTGAGTTCTCTGGTCCTAAGCCAAGTTTCCATCCATATTTTTTTCTGCCATTATTTATGTAAATTACTATGAAAGAGCTTATTTGAAAGCAGTACCAATGGCTGCCACTCTAGCACCTTCAGCAGGAGGAGATAAAACAGTAAGCAAACCCACTACAGGCTCCCTCACCTAATTTTCCTCCTTTCTGTTACCACAGGGATACTGGAGACCTCCTACTGCTGGTCCTGCCTCATCTGAATAGCCACATTCAGTTTGTTGCACCATTTGTTGCACGTGAGAGAGAATATCACACTCAAAGGACAACAGGCAAATAAAACCCCAAACATTTTACATGCATGCATTTGAAAACAGAATTCTCAAAATGCAGCTAGTGAACAGATACAAAATAACTTTGATATTTCTTTTTACAGGAATAATTTCAGATCTGATCAACACACATCTCTACAAGAGTACTCCAGCACAGCTCCCCAATACTGAAAGGATGCAATTCTCCTCTTGGGAAATAACACACAGGTTTCTCTGGCTTCAGTGACAGCCCAGGAGACCGTCTGACAGCAGCTTTTGACGTGGACTGAAGAGGAACATACTGGTCTCATTTTCTCCAAGAAAATGCAATGGTGTTAGAAGTTAGCCAAATCAAGTGAAATCCTAGACAAGACAAAGCAACGCGCACTTTTCGTTGAATTACAATGGCAAATTAAATTGCCTGGTCTTCACTACGATTCTACTTTTAAATTCTTTCCTCAAATCCCTCCCCCCCCAGCATAATAATGACAAAGTTATTAACAGAAGAGATCTTTTGTAAGTCAAATACTTTTTGCTCTTTACCGGTTCTCAAGGATGCAAGGATTTTACACCTCTTTAGTTACATAGTCCTTAAAAACTCTATTTGCAGCATAAAACCCACCAGTGAATACACTGTGATGCTCCCACAAAATCTAAAGCAAAGCTGCAGATTGCAGTTCACCTCCCCTAGAGGGCTGGCTGGGTAAGAGGCACATTCTGTCCACCTCAGTTTGGCTTGCAATAAACATGATGTTCTCGCAGAAGGAGGGGGGAAAAAAAAAAAAAAAGGGCAAAAAATTCCAAGACACAGAGCCTCCAAAGAAATGGAATCCAGATGTTGGAGATAACACAGCCCACTAAGAAGCCATAAACAGCTCCTGTTAGAGCACATTTTCACTTCAGCATTTCCAAATGGATCTCATTTAATTACTGCGCACTGCGCTCAGTAATAAACCTTCATTTGGCCACGTTTGGTACGTTTGTCAGTCTTGCGCAGAACATCTGTTTACTCATCTCAGATAAATATTTTTTGACAAGTGAAATCTCCTGCACCCCCGATTTTAATTGCATCTTTTCGGACAGTGCTCTAACATTCAATGGCATTTGCTTCCTATGCTCCCCAAAGGGAATCCCTGCCAATTAGAGCACCAGATCCTGGCCCAAGACCATGCCTTTCCCTCTCATGCCATCTTACCTGCTCTAGGCTCTCAATATCTGCACGAAACCCAGAGAACAATGGCACTTCCAAGACAGCCATGTTAGAAGATCCAGAGTGCAGCCACCTTCCCATGAGAACAAAAAGAGAGAAAGAATGAAAACAAACTCAGGATCCAAGATAACAAATGGTACATGGACAACTCAGGATGGAGAACAACTGAAACAAACTTCAGAGGGAAAATTATGTCAAGGATCTACGCTTCTTTGAAGGACTTGTTGAAAGCCACAGTCTACTCAGTTTTACAAAATGTTCTTTTCTGCTGTTATTCAACAAAAAATAAGCACAACTCAGAGAGGGCAGAGAAGTAGGAGATGTCCAGGCAAATGGAGGCAGAAAACCAGAAGGATGGATGTAGTCTCCTGTGGGGCTGCTTGCATTATTTTTCAATTAATCACTGAGAAAATGCATTGGGTAAAAGGAAATAACCCCTTGGAGTAGAAGAAACTTCTGTTCTTTTCCAAGTGGAGGACTGTAAATGGATTGTGGTGTAAGAGGAATGCCTTCCCTATACCAGGCAGAGTCATTCAACCCCGGGGTTTCATAAATGGCCACTTCCCTCCAGCACCTACTTGACACTGAGAAAAACATCTTTGCTAGTGAGTCTGCAAACTCATTCTCTAGTTAGTAGTGTTAAAGAATTCAATGCCTATATTGTCCTCTATAATATCAATGAAGACTCCAAAAAAACACTGAAATTCAGAGTTATTACTGCTGAAGTGCGCACAAGGGGAAAAAAAGCCACAGGAAGAGGTGGAGAGAAAGTTTATTTGGGCCATTGCGAAAGATTTCAGTTTCTTGCAGCATGGCAGAAGGGTCAACACTGCAACAACAAAGCTCCTGCTAATTCCAGAACAATGCTCCTTTTCTCTGCATTCACAGAGTCAGCTCTAAATTATCCCTCCTTGGCAGCTTACCTGTTTGCTGCTTAGTCGCACCACAAAGATGATGAGCTTGGACCCAGGAGGGCTTATTAGCTCATGCCCAGCACTGAGACAACACAGTACACAGCTTCCAGGACCAAATTTGCCAGATCTGAACTGGCTGCTGCAGGGCTACTTGGAGACCTCCATATGGAGACCTCCAAAGCTCCAGTGGGTGTGTGAGTTTGATGCAGCCCTGCACAGAGCCAGCCTGGATGTAACGCCACAGCCAAGCTCATACGCCCACAGTAGCATGAGACGCTCCGTGGACTGATCCAGTTGGCTCCGTGTGAGACAGTTCAGGGCTGACAGTCTCCCAGAGACATCAAGCCTTGTTAATCCCCATCTAAGTCCATGCACCATACTCCCTAAAAAATCCTATAATATCCCTTTACCTGTATTTTTCCCATATCACAGCCCTCTATTTCCCATATTGTTTTCTAACTCCTTGAAAGTGCCCCAAGGACTTCATCACTGAGCATGACAACACTTAAAACAATTACATTCTGAAGAACAGCCCCAGCTCAAAATATTTCAGTTGTCATCCTTAGATGCTCTCCTCTATTTGCATTGCCTAACTAAGATGATGAAGGAGTTAAAAGAGCATCATTACAGGAAGAGGGGAGGAAAGGGAAGATTTCATTTGCTTTTGTTTTCTTTCCAAGTAATCAATCTCCTTGGACTGGGCTTCCTCTCAAATTTCTGTCTTTGCTCCAGCAATTCCCAGGGCAGAAGTTTCAGAAATAACAACAGAAAGGTTGTGTTGATGCAGGGCAGCCTCCTTAGTTACTGGCATCTTCAAGGACTGACAAGACTTTATAAGCCTGCCTCCCCAGTACTGACTTTAAGCAAAACATGTAAGTGGATCGATACAGGTCAGAAACTATTCTTGCTGCTGTTTGCCTATAGGCAAGCTGTTCTCTCTTAATATCTTAAGTTTCCCAGTCTATAAAATGAAGCAGGAACTGCTAATGTCCTTGCGAAGTGCTTTGAGAGCTAGGAATGAAACTTCTGGAGCTTTAGTATCATGCCATCTTTAAAAATTATTTTAAATTTCTTTATGCAGAATAAGGAGATAAGCAATGAGCTTTGGAGAGCTTACTAACAAATATCTGCGTATATTGTGCCTTTACCACAGATTCCAAATTCATACCATGGCAATAATCACCTTCTGTTAGGTTTTTGATATCCAAAACTGAAGAACGTGCAACTCAAACATTAAAGTCAAGTCAATAATATTTATAAAACTATCAACGCGATTAAGATATGAGTTATTGACTCATAAGATATGACATTACATAGCTCTTTGAGGCTTTTAAGGAAGGCCTGTTACTGAAGACCTAGAAAATAATCCAGAACTTTTTCTTTTCCACCTGATACAAGCAAACGACATTCAATTTGTCTTCTTCCGGTTTTGGAGATGCAATAATGAAACTTAATAATAAAAACCTAAGGTGTCGCCCTCTTTGTAAATTTTGTTCTTGTTTCTGTACATTTGACATATACTTAGCACTAGAATTATTAATGCCAGCAGACAAGGCTCGTGAATGTCCATGCAATAACTCAGTCCTACAACCCACTATTATGGCTGAAATTCTGCATTCTGCACGTGAGGTGCTTCTATCTTACAGCGTTTGAGATAGAGACAGTGCAGCAAGAAAGGATTTGGTATTTTTCCTTTATCAGTATAGATGTGCTGATCAGCAAACTAGATGGTCTCTGAGAAACAGGCAGGACATGTTGCAGACTGGCATTTCCTACCTAGTGCACGTCTCCAGTATGACCTTGTATTCCTGATGGTCCTGATCTGAAGCTGGGTCATCATCATCCACCAGTGTCCTCTCTCTGTGCAAGGCTTCAGAGCGATTCTCGTCTGGAGAGACAGACCGCAGGAGATTTGGAGCTTGAAGATGCTGCTCTGACTTTGGCTCCTTCAGGTTAACCAGGAGCTGGAAAGCTGGTTTGGCAATAGGATCAGGTACATTGTAAGTGACATCAATCTGCAGCAGAAAGGGGGAGAAAAAACCAAAACAAATCAGGGAGGTTTATTAGACCCCAGCGTTTCATAGCATCTACAAACGTTCCCTTAAGACCAGCATAAACACCAGACCTCTTCAGAGAGAGGTAAGGCAGGCACAGAGGCAATGGAGGCTTTGCAACACAGTCATATATAGGTAAAGCCATACCAGAGCAGATTCACCCCAGTACAATCACATTTGCTTCTACGAACCAAAGCAACACCACGTTATAGAACTACTTTGAGAAAAATTCAAAGTGTGACTCCTCCCTCATAGCAAATTGGGATTACGAAAAGTAGCAAATAAACTGTGAGTTTAGAGACCACCTGCTCACATGCTGTCTCTAGCCCCATGGTAGCTTTACCTGCATCAGACAGCAGCCTTCACCTTTGGCACTCACAAACAGCCCCGTTGGAATACTGGGGATCTGGGGAGAATCCACAGTTAAGACACAGACAAGACATGGCACTCAGAATTGAAACAAATATCAATTTTAGCTTTATTCTGTACAAAATATCTTTCTGGTTACAAAGGAGACTGCAGAAGCAAAGCATGGCCCACTGTTTTCACCCACCTGCATTTAACAGTGTTAGAAACAAGCAGCAGCACAAAATAAGCATCAGGCATTAGTGATGGTGAAAAATGCCTGTAACTTCGAGTGCTGCCTCCTTCACATCAGAACCCAGCCATAAAACCCCAGAAAGTCACAAGACCTCAGTGTTTAACGTGTGCTTTTACCATTACTGAACTTATCCGCGTTGTCATTCAGAACCCGGCTCGTGTGGATCACTTTAAAAATTTGGCTACATAAGCACAAAACCACCTACCACTGCAGTCTGGAGGACTTTTTTATTCATCTTGTTAAGCTCAAACGTCTCCTGGTAGTCTAGATTAGTAGAAGCCAAGGAAATGGTAAGGTTGACTCCTCCAACATAAGAAAGGATAGCATATTCAGCCAGAGCCTGCAGGGCTACACAGGTGTCCTAGGGAGCAGAAGAGGGAGAGACCAGAACAGTGAGGAACACAGGAGCATAGTAAACTTAAAAACAAGTGCTGTGCTGTACAGTCATCAGCTTCTGGCAGCAGAATCTTCCTTATTAATTCAGATAGCAAAGGAAATATCAGGCTTTGTTCACTTTTACTGTCAAAGGCATTTGTAAGGACGAAGTCTAAGTTCTTTTTCAAATTATCAGTCTGAGAAGGAAGCAGTAAAGAGCACTGGGAAGTTTTTCTTCTTACCAGGACACAGACAAGTTTCTCTCTAGATGGAAACTCTGCATTGACCGTTCCTGAATTAATTGATTTCTACAATTGATTATGCATGCATTGAAGCTACCTTTTTTGAGGGCAGCCCACCTGAGTAGATGAGAATCCTCCAAGTGCATTCCTCTGCTGTGAAAGCCATTTTACTACTGGGAGCGCAGAGGCCACGTCTCCTAGGAGTGTGTATGTCAAAAGGGCATAAGATGTCATTTCCACTTCTGCAGAAACAACTGCAAGGGGAGGAATAAAAAAAATTTATCAGAATACCATCTAGAAGTGAGAATCTGGGAAGGTGTAGAGATAGTTCTATCAATATGCACTAACTAAGCTAAGAGTCTGTAGAGGTAAACACAGGAAGAGAAAAATGAAGTTAAAAGATGTCTGCATCCAAGATGCATCATGTCCCAAAGATATCTCTGCTTCCAACACAAGCTCTTTCCTTCACACAATAGATAACCTTCTTTCTACTTGATTGCATGCCATAAGGAATTTCTCTCCCACTCCAGTTCTACTTTGCTGCTGCCCATGCTGTATCCCTCTCCTAGAGATCTTCATACAATATCTAGTTAGAGCCTTCCTGAACATTGGTGCACCTACATCCTATTAGAAGAGTCAATGGCTTTAAGTGACTTGAAAATTATAGCATCATTCACTGTTGTTGTGGCTTTGCTAGTTGAACTCTAGGAAATCAGCTAAAATGCCAGTGACTGCTGGGTGTACAATCCCTAGGTCCTTTTGAAAACACAAAGCTAAACAGCTCTAAAATTAAGTGTATTTGACTTCTCTCAGATTTCCATTTCAAATTATTCCTCCCTGTTGGAATCCCATATGGCTCTCACTCTTCCATATCACTCACTTTATAAAACTGGAGTGAAAAATGGTGAAATAGTTGGGGCTCAAAAGCTCAAAAGACACGTCCTGTCTCGACCACATCTAGCTCTGTCTCTCACTTGCTCTCAACCAGCTCTTTCAGCATAACGTTACCTGCCTTTTACGAGAGCTCTCATTTCATCCAGCCCCTGCCCTGACTGCCTGCCATTTTCAGAATACCTTGGCCCTTGGCTAAAGCAGCTTGCTTTGGGGATCAAAACCTTGTGTCCCTCCAGAAATGCTAACAGATTTAAAAAAAAAAAAAAAAAAGGAAAAAACGGTGAGGGAAATTTTAAAGTGTATTATATAAAGTGTTCACTAGAACACATGCAGTCACGCGGCCCGTTGTTTCAGTCCATTCCCTTATCTCCGTCTTGGCAGTACAGGTACCTGATTGAGAGAGACCGTCATTAAATCCCATGAATGTATCTTCATCAGTAACAAGAGTTCCTGTCAAGCTCCAGTGTGTAAAGCCATCTAGAAAAACAGGACAGTGGAACATGTATGTTATTACAGCAGGACTGCAGCTAAGCCTCTGCTTACAGGCAGAATCAAATTCTACTTTTGCGTTGACTCAGAGAAGAGATTCATGCCCTGACCTGCACTGTCCCTCCTTTTAGACAAGCATCCCCTGGGCAAGAGGCTCCCGTTGCAATTACAAAGATGGCTCAACATCACAAATTAGGTAATTCTTGGATTTTGGATTAAAATACACCATCAGGGAATGTGACGTGTTACAAGGCAAACTGTCATATTGGCAGGAAAGGCACCGCAGAGCCTCTTGGTACACTTGCCTTCCTTCAGCATCAGCTGCACGCATGGAACTAAGGTTCCCTCTCCACAGAGAATCAGGAAAACTCTTGCCTTACAAAGTCAAATTGTGCGGCGAGGAAGACCTCATCTCACAGGCTCTGTCCTTTCCAGTAACTCAAATATACCATTCGCGTCGCAAGGGCTATTTGCTTGTTCCTGTGAGAGGATTCCCAGTTCAGGGACTTGCCAGATTGGGCCCCGGAGCGCTGTACCTTGTGTAATTGCCATGCTGTTCATTTTCCGCAGCGTCACAGCAGCAGAGGGGCTGTGCAGCAGTGTCAGGGCATATGCAATCAAGGCAGTAGTGTAGGGGTCTTCCGCTGAATACAAGTTGGACTCTAAGAAGTGTTTTGCTTTCTCGACAGCTGTTCTTTCTTCCTATATTTAGGGGAAAGAGCCCAGACATATCACCAGCCTCTGTAACTCAGAAATTAGAATCACTTTATTTCTCATTACTTTACATTTACAGAAACAAAAAGCTAGGAAAGATGCATTTTTGCCCTGCAGAAAGACACCAACACTTTCCATTCCCTAAGAAAAGCCATGCATCACAAACTCAAAAAAAGGAGCAAATAGCATAGCAAGAATGATCTAGACTAACACTGAGGCACATTTATTCCCCCCTAAAGCTGCAGAAATCTCAGGCCCCTGCAAGGCAGCAGATGAACAGAGCAGAAGCGAGCTCTCTGCTCTATGTTTGATTGTGTTCCTGACACTCTGGAGCGTCTAGCAGACGCCAGAGGATAATAAAGGCCAAGGTTCCCAGGGGTCCCTGCAGCCAACAAACATGTTTTATTAACTCCCTCAATGACCTCACCATGTAGGAACGTGGCTCTGATAATTTATAGAAACAATTTAATTGGACTTGATGTAATTTGGTTTCCTTTGATTTCCCTGTGGCACTAACCTTCCCCTTCCTCATTTCCTAGCTAAGATCATTAGTAACACTTGCAAATCTCCTCTAGGAAAACCATTAGATCCACATAAACTGCACTTCCAGCAAATAAAAATGCTAGGGCTGTCTTGACACACAGCAGCCCAGAGAGAGCATCACATCACTTCTCAGAGGAGGGACACTGCTGACAGAGATGCAGAAAGTTACTCTACGAGCACTGGAAGATTTCTCTAATTTTTTATTTTTAATTTTTGATAAGGTTGAAGGCCTTCCATGCCAGCGAGAACTGGGGGCTAGAGGATATCTGCCTGCAGTGGCAGCACGGTCTCGCCCTGCAAGCTCTACAGGGTTGCCATCAGAAGTGCTGAGGTTATCACAGAGTTTCTGAATAGATAGCGCTGTTTACACGGGCTGTCTCAAACTCCCTATAAACTCTCTGGGTTTTGCCTGAACGGGCAACGCTTTTGTCTGAGTACAGATCCCCAAGACATGCTGCAACACCCACTGCACCTCCTGTTTTAATCTTCCAACTCTACCTGTGCAGACCTACTCGCCCACCACCAGTTTCCCTTGACTGTTGAAGAGAAAGTGAAGAACTACATTCCTGACTTGCTCAGCACATCTGAAGCAGAACTGTTTTTACCATGACTTTTAAGAAGGAATCTCTAAAGTGCCAGTTGTACTGGAAGTGATTTTTTTAGTTCTGCTTCAAAAATTATGCAGCATAACTGCACGCTCCTATGTAGCTATTCTTCTTTTCTGTAGTGTTCCTGTTCTGTCTCATTACAACGAAGAGAAGCATTTTCCTCCAGAGCTCTCAGTCCAGCATGTTACAGGAGTGCAGCTCTCCAAAGATACTGTAATCTAATAGCAGTAGCATTTTGGCCACTGTACCAAAGGCAGACCGCAAAAGTTTTCTGGATCCCCGAAGCTTACGCGGCCCTAGTTAAACTGCTGTTAGCACTAAGCTAGCTAGTTAACGGGTTTTTTTGAGTATATATAGGCAAGCTACCAGAATCTGCATAGGCTGCAACCACACCTTGAAATTACAAGGCAGAAAACATTTTTTGCAGAGGTTGGGGCATGTGGGTGCAGGGATGAGTTTTGCTCTGGCAGAATAATCCTCAAGCTGATGGCTGAAGGATGAGAGATCACCTTGAATAACTTCAGAAACTTTAGAATAATCTGACGGCTTTCCAACAGCCTCTGTTACCCGTACACTTCCCCTCTAGTGAGCACAGAACCTTTGAAAGTGAACAGCTGTAAAATCAAGCTTAAAAAAAATCAACAAACCCACCCAAAAGAGATATTTTTTAGAATACGTAGAACACGAGAGCTATTTTAACTAAGTTTTTGTTACCTCAGAAGTTACACCTGTTTCCAGAAGAGATGCAACCACATAAGCTGTCAGGGAGATCTTACCATGGATTCCACCCTGGAGAGCAACAAACACAAACCACGGGATGAAAACTGGAGAAAAGGATGCTGGATAAACAGACTCTTGAAGCAAGACAAAGAATATGTTATAAATGTCAGAGAAGCTGTGGCATCACAGAACTTCTTTTCCTTGCACATAAGGAGTACAAAATTTCAGCACCCAAGCACGCATTGTAGCTTCCTTCCCCAGCAATAGCCTGAGAACATGCTCAATGCACAAAACTTCATACTCCGAGACACGACTCGGAAGTGTTTTGCAAGACTCGACATCTTGCTTTCCATTCTCATGGGGCAGCACACAGATATGTTCTGATAGACTTTTTCTTAACTGAAATTCTCCTGGGTCTTCCTATACTATTCCAGCCTTTCAAGTGCAATGTTCATATCAGGCATAATGAAACCGCATCACTTCATGCTTTGATAACAACTTTAAAAATGCACCTATTCATGATTTTGAGTCCGTGTAGTTTTTACCTGAATGTCCTTATTTAGTATCCTACCCATAGCAGGAAAAGAACCATCTTCTTTCTGATGCTGGATGATCCAGTCTTTGGCAGCTGTTAGTTCTTTTGGGTCAATGAAAATAAACCCACGGGACTGTGCAAAGGACTTGAGGACAAAAGCTGTTAGCCTGTAAATACAAATTTATCATCTTTACTGAGAAAACAAATTCAGAATAATGTATCAGTAAGGGGAAAACAACAGTCTTAGAAAGCACAAATTTTAAAAACCTTGTTGGGGAAACATTAAATATTGTTAAAAAAATTAATGGTACATAAAAGGACCTGAACACTGTCCAGACTTCTGAATAAGAGCAGGATTAAGGGTCAACAAATTAAGTTGAAAAGTATAAATGGAAGAGATATTTGTCTTGGTTATGACACACTCTGAAATTAAGTTCCCTTTTATAGGTGCTCATCTGCCACCCAAACCATTAAAGTTTTAAAATTAAGAGTCAATATCCTTATAAATATGGAATTATTTGTAAAGAAATGGGAGGAGCAAATTTTTCAATTTTGTTACTGTCCTAACTAAAAAAAAAAAAAAAAAAAAAAAAGAAATCTAGACCCATTGCTAAAGTCTGAGGCTGTGTTAGACTTAATACAGAATTAAGACTTAAGAAAGCAACAGAAGTGTTTTTGGAATTCTAAACCTCTGACATGCAACAAGTGCGAACTCTGGCCAGCTTTGGGAGATTGAATCATTCATTTTACAAGCCTCTGAGGAATGGGAGGGTAGAAAGCATGCTGCCTGGGCAGGGGATTTTTCAAGTGTTAAGTAATTCTGCGTCACCATATTTTACATCTAGGGACTGGGAGATGCCAGATCTGAGATAAAAGTTTACTATCTTAGAAACAGTGAGGTGGCAGTGGTACTTCCCCTCAGATGAGCTCACAAACAAAATCAGTTTAAAGCAAAATACAGAGCAGATGGAGAAGCCAAATGACAGCACAAACAAATGAATGAAGACAAGAACCTACTACATCTGAGACATTATAGTCAACTAACACGCCAATGTGATGTAACGTACACGCTTAAAGGCCACGGTTTCCCGAGGGGGACATTAGTGAGATGAGCTGATTTCTCAGTTCCATAATTTCTGGTTCTCATATTGTTTGACTCTGAAAGGTTCTGCACGTCAGTTCTCAGGGCATAAATCCATACCATTCCATTTCATCCACAAGGGGATGTAAAGCACTTTGGAGAAAGACTTTTGGGCTTTTGGGGTTGGTTATGGTGGGGTTTTCTTCTACCCTGGTAGAAGCCTCTGCCACTTCTAGAGACAGCAAGTTTTTCTGCTTCACCTGAAGCTCCATTCCCTAACGGAATTAGGTGCTCAAATGCCCCACACATTGATACTCCAATTACAGTAGACCAAACACGATCCTTAACTATAGTTTCTGTACCTAAAGTCTGGGGATATCAATAGATGTGACTGTCTTAACTCCCCTGAGTCTTGAAAGGATTGCAATACACCTACTAGTGTAGCATGACCACTCAGCAGCATTGAAACAGTAAATCTATAGTCATTGAGCATTATTTCTGTTCTCCACTGTCTGCAAGACCATGATGGAAGCTGGAAAATTACTCTTCCTTCCTTGCCAGTTGTGTATTTTTCCCATTTAGCAAACACTGAATTTTCTAACTCTGTTTTAAATAGCAACTCACCACATACTCCCCGAGGAATCCCTCTCGCCAAAAGCACTGTATGAACCATCTTGTCTCTTGTAGGTCAGCTGGCGCTGGTATCCTGGAAGTCACAAAAGAATTAGGGGAGTCCAAAATCCTCACACAGAGAAAAACAAGTATTTAAAGTGAATGAAGACTCCGACCATCTGGCACTAGTGCAAGGGATTCTGCTGCCCGAGGCAACCCCTTATTTTGCTGTGAGTGACAGAGCCCGCTCTGTGTACGTACACTGCAGCTTATTCAGAAGTCCATTCAGGCTCACATCTGTAAGACTACAACTCCTGCATTCTGGCCAGTAGAAATGTTAAAATTTTGAAATTTGAAAAGATGCAGTATTAAAAGAAAGATTTTTACTTAAGCATACAGCCATTCTCCTCTGTTTCGCTGAAAGCACCACGCAGATGAGAATTTTTTTCCTTTGATGATACAACTGGATTCAGACTTTTCTCTGAAGATATTGCTTGGGACAACTTAATGTAACGTGACAATAACAGCTGTGATCTTAACGTATACAAACACTTACTAGCTACTAGGGCTGTCTTATAAGGCTTGGTTTAGACAACAATTATTAACAAGTTGAATGCTGATGATAAGAACTCTCTACTGGAATGTCTTTTGAGATTGAAAATAGTCAAAATGCTCTTCCTATTAGGAAAAGAATTTGCTTCTCCAACGTGAGCTGCCCATCCTAAGAGCACTCTGAGCCTCTAGATTAAGGAACACAGAATAGTTTTCCCCTATTCACCTGCTTTTGTAGAACTGCATTGTGGGGAAGTAGAAAAATTACTGACTAGTTTAGCTCAGGCCACTTCTAAAGATTAGGGAATATACAGGAATTGTTGGGTATCAGCACTTTCTATGATGGATGACTAAGTGATGAAACAGTTTTCTGGCTTGGTAATGCACAAAAGCCTTCTGGAGTGAGCAAACGGACTTTTCCCATCTAAACCTTATACTTGGCAGGGCTCCAATAAACACAGAAGAGTTTAAAACTCTGGAGGATTTCTTCTGTAAGGGTTAATTAGCAGGCAGAGTTTGGAGCCAAAAACCTGGAAGGTTTGCAGATTCATAAAAAGAAACAAACGCAAATGATACTGCAAAGGAAAAACTGACCAGACTATTAAAAAATTCCCTTTGTCTTACTGCTATCAGCAAGCACAAAAAATTACAAGTGAAACAACTGTAAGCCAGGCAAAGGAAGCAGCATTGGCCTTTTGCTGCTGAATACAAGAAAAATATTACATATTAGATTTTATATTTATATTTTCAGAGGGGAACCACCTAATCCTGTCACCTCTGATTTCATGACATGAGTATTGTCTGACTCATACACAAGATAGCATTGTCCCTTTGGGTCATTCTTGTTTATAATGACCTCCGAATTCTTACTTGTATTTAGTTATAAGACTATTTTGTATGTGGCTCTTCACAAACAAATGCTGAGAAAAACAGTGCATAAAAAGACAGATTGCCTTCAGCAGTTTAGGGGGATAGGACAGGACAGTGACAGGACAGAATAAAGCCTTTGTTATATAGCTGTAGGTTAACTGCTTTGCTTACTAACTTTTGAGTTTGGGTATACTGTTACTAAGAAAATACTATTAAAGAAGAAAAAGTTCAGAGAAGAGCCTTGTAGTGACTAAAGGACTAGAAAGAGAATTTGGGAATAAGGCAAAAGACTAAATATAGAGACTTTTACTAAATGTAATTTTCCTTGACATTCTGAAATGCTTAAACACAGAAATAAGCTGCCTAAGAAAAAAAAAAAAAAGATAAAAAAATAGATACAAGTATGTGATATTATACTACAAGAAATGATGAATCCTCATCACTTGGGATACTCTTGATTAGAAAGGAGAGTGTGATACTGGTAAAACTCTCTTCTAATTTACAAGCCTTTTCTCCTTCTATAAATTGTAAGTGTAGTGAGTTACCTTGAACAAGGTAATCAGTAGCTTCGCTCTCCACCTCGTGACTGAGTTGTTTGGTTTTCTGCAGATATTTCAGGACAAAAACATTAGGAGCAAAATGGATCATGTTCTGCTCCCCACATCCAAATGGTAATCGCAAAAGATTGTCCAAGTTGTTCAATGTAGGACCCATCACATCTCCTGTTTGAAAAAGAGGAGATACGTTCAGTAACAAGGAATTATGCTTTACTTCCTTTTGATGTCTTATGATTAAAACCCGCCTAACTACACTGATTTCTACTAGCTACTTATAGTCAGTTTAAGTAAACTGTGTCTTAATTTGGAAGTCCTTCAAATGTTCAATCTTAGCCCTTCAAGCTCTTGTTGGAATAAAGAAATTTCACATTTAAGAGTCTGATTATCCATGACTCCACAATTTAGACTATTAGTTTAGAACACAGCACAATCTGTGATTATGACGATTATGAAATGAATACTATGGATTCTAACAGCCAGTGCCTCTGCAAAGCCCTCAGACAGTATCAATTTTAAGTCACTGTCAACTCAAACAGGATCAAAGAAGCAACCAAAAAAAACCCAACCCAATTATTTGTCCCAGAATTAAGCACCTTTGTAACTGCCTATGACTATCTTATCTGGTCTGTATTCGTCAAATACTGGTCAGAAGCAAGGAACAGCTGGAGTATCTCTTCATATTTGATAACTGGTACCTAGTGATACCTCCTCATAATTGATACCTATTATTGAAGCCGTAGCTCTTTCTGATCCTGGAATTATGTTGTGGGGAACTCCAAGAGTAAATGCTTCATTGTGATTTTCATCAGTCTCTTCTTTTCTCCAAATTTTAAACTCTCCCATTGACCCCCAGCCTGTGGAAAAGCCAATGTACTTCACCTCAAGCTGTTTGGGAACTGTCCACTCCACAATAATAGACTCATTTAGCACCCGAGTACCATGGCCAACCTGAAAGGAACAAAAAACCATGCAGTTCCAAGAACTCACACATATGAATCCAGTCTGCCGTGTGTCCTTGGACCTAATAACTTACGCGTGCGTCAGAGAACGTTCTCGATGGACCAATACCTTTCTCTTTCCCACCCACAAAACAATCCAAGGAAGTTCAATGAGAATTCCACAGGTTTGACCTCCAAGGCTTTCAGCACTTAGCACTAAAAATATTGAAAACTGAGGTCCTGAGAACATAATATGGCAAGCAGATATGTTCTGATTAAAACAGCCTGATCAAGACTTAATATAAAAAAAGCAACAGGAACAAAGCTTTTGCCTTCTGCTGTCATTTGTGTGTGCTCAAATTCTATTTAAGAAAGCAAGAGACTTCCAGACCATTACATAGATAAATTCACTACCTGGATAACTCCATTCTTCCAGCTGATCCAGAAGCTGCGGAATTCATCCCAGGAGAGGATGCCAGCTGTGTCCCTGCTGGCCACCGGCTCACCCATTTTGCTTACGGAAATCCATGTTTTTGTATTTTGATGTCCACCGATAACAATTTCGGTCATCTCTGCCATGTCATGTGGACCAGAGGACAAGGCCAGGTGGGCATCATTGTGTGCTTTCACAGCAATGTCAAAGTGTGTCATCTGGGCAGGTTTCTGCATGTATTGGTACTCATATTTGTTAGGTGTAGAAATATGTATTTTCTCTAGTCAGAAAAACAACGGAATGTTGTAAGAATTAGAGCTTAGCTCACATACTTCAAAAATAACCCATAGCTAACTACAAAAATTTAAACAAACAGACCTTTCCTAAGTACACTTTCTTTTTTCTAGTTTCTCTTATACAAACTATAAAAATACATGTGGATGTTTCTTCCCATCTTCTATTTATATCACCCTTCCAATAAAGATCTTTCAATTCAAACTGCTCAGCTGGATTTCT
Organism: Rissa tridactyla; assembly: GCF_028500815.1. Classification (NCBI taxonomy): domain Eukaryota; kingdom Metazoa; phylum Chordata; class Aves; order Charadriiformes; family Laridae; genus Rissa; species Rissa tridactyla. The sequence continues at coordinate 1,089,567 of NC_071487.1, forward strand.
TATGAAGTCTGTAAGTGATTTTTCAGTTCTAATCTAGTGGTCAAAAGCATCTCTGTTTAGCTACCGGAGCCAACTTTGAGCTATCCAAATCTCAGGCAGAAAGGACATACTGATTCCAGAACTGAATTTTAAAACAGCAACTGAAAATACCGCCACAGTTACTGTCCACAGTGCTGAATACTTAAACTCTTTCATAAAGTAAAGGAATTTAATTGCCATTTCCAGAAATCACTTGGGCAGTTAGAGGAAATTCATAATTAGCCAGCCCGGTAAGAAAGCCTCTTTATTCAAAAGTTCCTCCTACACACCATAACTCATCAATCATAGACGAATATTTTTATATTTATTTTTTTCATGGGATGAAGCCACACGTTTCTATTTGTAACTAAATCAAAGAAACTTAATATCTCGTTCAAATCATGAACTTACCATTTGGGCAGAAGAACACACTGTAGGTGTATTCTCTGGACAGTCCCTCTGGCTATATAAAGACAGAAATCCACACATAAAAATACAGTGCTTGGGTTATCAGTAACAGCTATTCGGCTTTATTTACAAAATACAGAAATAATATTCTGGTGCTGCACAGTGGTTTATATTCTTTCTAGAAAAGTTATTACACTGTATTCTGCTAGCTAGAGATATGCTAACCACTACCAGCTAATGTCACATCACAGCGTATTTCTTAGCTTAACAGAGCACGCATGCCCAATAAAATTTCTCTTCTGAGCAGTATTGAAGATTCACCAGCACAAACTCAGAGCCAAACAGCCCTTTCTGTACATGTATCACTAAAACTGATTATTTCCAATCATGTAAACATACCATAAATCAACTTGAAGATTCTTATAAGCCTATTCACATTTGATTAACAACCTAAAAACTTCCATGTTTTGCCCAAGCATTTATAATTTTTTTCTGAACTATTAGAAATTCATATTTTCTTACCTCAATAACAACACTACTGCGAACATAATCCACTCCCACCGGGGTCCTTTTGTCCATGTAATTGTCCTCTGAGTGCTTGCCATTCTTTAAAGTCTGCATCCCATCCTGACAGCAATTAGTTCCACCATAAGCAAAAGCTTTTGCTAAGAAACAGAAGGGAAAAGAAGCAGAGATTTTGTGATAGGAAGACCTTCAGGAGTTCAAGTGAAGATCTAAGCTACTTAGATACAGTTGATTCACAATACATCAAGTGTTTTGTAATTACAGCTCTCTTATTACCTTTATTCCCTAAGTATTCCAACAGTCACATCTAAAATTGGACAATATTTGGACAGTCACAGGGCAACAGAGAAACGCTTTCCTCCTTTCCATTGTTGCACAATTTTTACCATGATTATTTGCGTGAAAGACATACAGAATTTGTTGTTATTTTCTTATTTAAAAATTTCCGCAGGTCTCTTCAGGGAGATGTAACAGGTCCAAACCTTAAATGACCACATATCACACAACAGGACAGCTGATGACTAGGGAATCTCCTGAAGTTTGTTCATACAGACTCTCCGGTGCATTACAGCTATAGAATCTGTTTCTAAGAAACAAATGAGGTTGAAAAGCTAAGGTGGCAGCAAGTGGAATGAATGATTCCACTTTGGGGTACGCTAGGGAAATAAGAATTTTCTTCTGAAAGAGGATTAAAAATAAACACTTGTAAAACTCCTGCAAGCAGCAAGCTATTTTTATTTCTGTACTACCAGTGATGTTGCTCAGTCCAAGCTCATTGAAGGACAAAACGATAGAGGTGGGTTTAGCTTCCCCAGGGGCAACGCACTTCTTTCTTGTCAGATGGTGTTTCCCAGGATGCCCAACAAACTTTATGCCTTTTGGAACAGAAATCTTCACATGGACCTGTGAAAATTTTTGAATGCCATTTATTGCAAATTTCAGCTGCAAAACCAACGGGTATAAATGAAAAAATCTGAAAAATACTAAATGCTTAATAAAGTCATAGTATGCACTGATTATTCATTCTTCAAACCTTCCAGTAATACATTTGATTGAGAGCGTTACTTCCAGCTCAGCAATTCTACCAGTAGTTCAGAACGATACTGCTGGAGCTAGACAGATAATGAGTTTGAGGAGAAAACATCTAGGGAGACAGGATTTCTTGGAAAAAAAAGCATTCTTTCAAAATAAACTACTTTCGGCAGCTTTCAGATTATGAAGGAAATTCTTCTCTGTGGTTCAGCATAAGCTTCCCAATTGCCTTCCCTACATTTTTCAATATTTGTGTTTCTGAAGTGTTGCAAGACACTTCAGACTACTACAGTTGTTTCAAGCTAAAAATAAATAAAGCAATGACATTTACTCGTATTGAAAAGCAATACTTTTATCTTGTTCAAAGCATTTATGATGAGTTTGTCACTCCCTTATCCCTATACCTTCTCTACGCTAACTTGTAGATCACTTAGGAAATTTTGATGATAAACCATAATTTAGTGACTTGGCAAGGGGAATGAAGAGGGCCGTTACCTCTACACAGACAGCCAAGTAATTGTAGACAGTCAGCGGGATTTTGGTCTGCTCTCCCCGGATGACGTGGTATGGCAAGGTGAAATCAATGAAGAAAGCCTTAAACGTCTTCAGCTGTGTTTGCCTGGCAATGCCCAAGCCCTTCTCTTCAGACAGACCCACGGCTTCCGTTATCCACGTCGTGATGGAGTCTGGCACCTCCACCTGCAGCTGTGCTTCTCCCGACACATCACTACCAAAGAGAACAGGGAATAACTCGGGTTGATCAGATTAATGGTTTCTATCAGGTTTTTTGAGACCTATGCACATTTGTAAGGAGCAGAATAGCAAGTAGTTGCTTCTGCAAAACTACACACAAACATACAAATTCTTACTGGATTAAAAGCTTTACAGGCAGAGTCACTTTTCTTAGAGGCAAATGTCTGCACTAACTGAAAAAAAAAAAAAAAAAAAAAGAGATAGAGAAAACAAAGAATCCTAGGCTGAGGTCCTGCATAAAAACAGTTCAGGAATAATTTATTTAACAGCTAGTGAAATAAAAGTAATTTTTGTTGGAACCCATTGTCCTTGTATACATCGACACATTGCAGACTCTGCTTGAACATAAGGGCAAATAAGAAATTTTCCAGACACCAAATTCAGCAACTGCTTGTCCAGGGGAGTGTATGTTGATTCAGAAACATTTTGGTTGGTTGGGTTTTGGAATGCCTGACTCTGAAAATTTCCAAAAACATAATTTTCTGCCAATGAGGATTGAAACTAATTATTAAAAATCAAATTTCTATTCTGAGTATTTAGCTTTACTGTGCATACCAGAACAGGATATCATAAACTTGGTATCCTCTTCCATGCTTTATAATAACAGAAAATCAATTTTGTTCGGCAAGCTTTGCTATCTCCCTCCTGCAAAGAAGCTTTGGCCTTGCCCGGAACAGAAAACATTTCCTCTAAAGCAAGAACAAAAGCTATTTCATGGCTCAACTGGCAGGATGATTGGTGCAGTTATGAGTACACCCTAAGGTTGTTTTCTCTCAAGTTCTTATTTATTCCCCAGGGCTTGATACACATGCTGCTCGCTCTGTAATCTTTTGAGAGCAACGTGCATCTAGTTGGCATGGAAAACAAGAGAGCAAGATCTTCGGAATAAGCTCTGCAAGTCTACAGCACAGCACGCTGTCTTTCAGCGCTGCAATTCCTCCTGATTCATATCCAGGACAAACCGAAGAACTGCGCTTTCACTGCTTTGGAACTGAAGGTTATTCGCATTTTAGGCACCAGTGACGTACCTTTACTTTCTTCGTCCAAATCAACTGTTTGTAATTTTCAATGAGCCTAAGCTATTGCAACTGTCACTAATCAGGCAGCATATCATGTACTTGTCTGTGTGTTTATATTACAGTAGGAAAAGGATTAAAACAAACAGTTTGATAAAACAGTAGAGATCATTATGCCCTTGCACAGGCATGCTAGGTTCGGTCAGTCTCCGAGCACTCTGGCCAATGAATGTGGTTCCCCGGCTCAAGCTAGAGAGCAGAGAGCCTGGGAAATGAACTTGCCTTGACAGCACCAAGTGATTTTACCTTCTTTAAAGCACAATAGTGTCTTAATATTTAGGTCTCCATCCTAACTGGAGTTAGACAGCTGGTACCTGCAATAAACTTCAGCCCCGAAGAGTAAGCAGAAGGGTGTCCTAGCTCCAGAACTGGCAGTATTCCAGTCTGTTTAACCGGACAATTTGTTGCAGCTGATGTTCTTTCCACTGGGATTTCAGCCCATAACCAGCATTAACATTATTTTCACACATGAGGGCACTTACTCTTCCGGGCAGGGGGCCAAAGTACACACACATTTCCAGCCATTAGACCCTCCAGCCAGGCTTTAGGAATTTTTAGAATTGGTTTGGGAAGTTGACATTAGGCTTTTGTTTCTTTTTTTGAGGATTGTATATTATAATTATAAATGGTAGAAGAAAAAAAAAATTCTTGCTGTTCAAGAGAGTGGAAATCAAGGAATGCTCAACTTAGTGGTTTCTAATGAAACGAAGTGGAGAAAATGCAATCTGCAACTTTTTATTCCACACTCTCCCACTTATAATTAACTGCCCCAGCTTGCTGAGGCCCAAACGGGCACTTCTGGAATTCTTTGTGTATTTCTACAAAGCATATTTCATGCTCAATTGAACAGATTTGAATACACTTGCAGCAAGTTCCTGTCAAATTTAATTTATAATCTTTTATTGAGAATGAAGTTTACTTGCAAACCTGGAGAAGCCTTTTGATAATTGCTTCAAATTATCCTAGATGTGCTATTTCTGGGAGAGATCCGTTAGCTGCTTATTCATTTTTTTAGTTCCAGTTGTACCAGGTGAAACCCATGATTTATTGGGCAGTAATTTAAGGTTTGGGGGACTTGTTCTTGCAGCAGATGAAAGAGAATGAAGGGCTCTGTGCAATTTAAGAAGCGATCAATATAGAATCCTCACCAGTGCGCGGTTAGGCTATACCAGCACTTACAGAAGCAGCTATTCCGCCTCCTTCTCCTCACACACATTATCCCTGGATCATTTTCCCACTAAGGCATATGCAGCAACTGATGCTAGAATAGGGGTGGAAAGGAAGAAAAACGCTAGCGCTCTCTGAAGGTGACATTTGTGGATTACCCTGGGGGCCAAACACAAATCCAGACCTAAGTCCTCCCCCACTGTAAACTGGCTCTTCTGAGGGGCTGGTCTTGCCTCTTGACTGTCAGCTCTGGCAAGATTTCTGGACTACCCTTTGCTCTCCAGAATGGTACATAGAATTCTGGGTCACACGAAGGTTTTTAGCATAGAGCTAGAAGCGCATCATCCCTTTTCTTCCCTGAAGATAGGCCTCTGCTGGTGACACCACGGTGCACTACACGTGAGTTGCAATGTAGTCACAACTGACAGGTTCAACTTGAAGTGAACATAATTTGAGACCAGATGAAATGTTACAAAGAAAGGTTATTGATTAAAGCAGTAACGAAGAAAAGCAACTACAACAAAAAATATCAGAGAATGCCAATGTAACTCCAGTAGGTTTTAAAGAGCTTTGTTTTCTGCCGTTGAAGAGGACACAACCCTCTGGATATAATTAAGGGAATTCCCTGTGAATACCTGACATTGAGGCAGTGCCAAATCCATGTTTCGGGAAAGAAGGTTCTTTTTCTCTTCTCTGCTCTGCTAGAACAAGAAGTAAGTCATTGGCAACGAATTCTTTTAATAAGAGGTCTTTAAGAGTAACTGACAAATCAGTGTTACCACCTGAATGCAGCTCACGTGACCGACCAAAACTCAAGCTAGCATAGAATCATAAAAAAGTGAATGGGTGTATCATTCATAACACAAATTAGATAGTTTTTCCAAATGATCCCATTGTGCACACACACATTAAACAGTCCACAGACATAAATATGAATACAAAAAAATAGTATAAAGGAGATAATCTTAAAAACTAGCATAAATAATATAGTCTAAAAAAATAAAGGGTTTATGATCCAAATTCTTTCACCAAATGAAATCAAAAGAGCGTACAGAGCATGTGACTTCCCATGATATCATGATACGGCCTCACTCATAGCAGTTACTGCAATCACTACTTTATATTCCCCTCCCTTTCTTCTCTTGGAATTGCCTTGATCTCTAATGTTTTCGTAATTTGTTCCATTTTTCTGCCTGTGGTGCTTCATTATCTTTTTCTTAACTTTCAAAACTTACTCTGCTAAGAGAGGCCACAAGGTGGTTCAGAATACACAGGGAAGGCACATCTGCAGTTTGCAGCAGTAGCCGTAGTACTTCACAACTTTTTCACCCTGCAGTCCCTCATTTTATTTATTTGGACCACCAACTGAGTGGTCAAAATAGTGAGCAATGAGCAACTCTGCAAAACAAGGGCTAGCTTGCAAATATTGAGAAGCAGCAACTAGAAAACTGAGATACGCAAAGAGTTTCAAAAGATCATTTTGAAGAATATTACTTTGCATTTTTCCAGTATTAACTTAAATTTAACAAAGTAGCGTCAGTTGTAATTTTTGTTAGGTCTATCAAGACAACGGAAGAGAGTTTGCCCACCACTGACTTGTCTAAACCAGTTTCCTGGGGATACGGAGCTGGAAAACAGCTGAGAATATAGAAAAAAAAATAGTGAAAAGTATCATAGACAATATGCGTTACAACAAAAACATTACCTTGGTGCTATTTTAGAATGCATTGTAGCCACCAATGTCCCAGTATGCGGCTGAAAAGCTGGGACAGCCTCATCCGTGTACATGCCTCCGTTCTGTCTGTGGTTTAAGCTGACTATATCAGTCATTACAACCAAGCCAGTTTCCTGGACAATAAAAATGAATACCACAAAAGAAACACCAGCAAGAAAAAAAAAAAAAAAAAGAAGAATTAAACATGTACCGATAAAAACTTTTCTGACTAGAATCCTCCAACCCTATTCCAACATTGATGGGGTAAATTTCAATTGAAACTTGAGGATTTTTTAAAACTTTATATAAAAATGACTGCTAATGTGAAAACATGTAGTCACTTTATAAGCAGTGGTTTTACAAGAAAGCTCTTGATTGCTTGGAAAATGCATTTAAACCAATATCTAATGTTACTGGGCATGTGTAACTGTCAGACAGCTACAGGTGAAAAATTATTACACATATTTTTCCCCTAAAATATTACATTACAGCTTTTTACCCTTCCTAAAAGTTTCCAGTGTGTTCTGCTGCAGTTAGCAGGCAGCTCTCACAACAGACAGCACCAACTCTGCATTACCAGGGATGCCAAGCAAAATGGAAACTGTCCACACAGCTTCACAGTAAAAAATACAGAATTCATAAAGAATGTCTGCCAGCTCTGTCCCCTAAATGCACTTATTCATAAGAGACAGCAGTTCCCAGACACCAAAGGGAAAACAAGCTTTGTTCTCTTTATATACGCATCCAATTATCACAACTCAGGTACACAGCAATGCAGACATGCCAGCTCTGAATATATGCATCTTCTCAGGAGTTTACGCCTCTTAGTAAATAAAAAAAAAAGCATCAGAACAAAAACCCCCAAAAGATCACAGGGAGAGAAGAAGCAGTGACTTCTGCAGCAGTGGATAGTAATGAGGATTTAGAGTTTATGATTAAGAGCTCGAGGCATTGGGGGAATATGTGGAAACCTACAGGGGTTAAGACAACACAATAGAACAATTTAGCTAAAATTGCAAAAACGACAAAGAATGAAGAGACAGAGAATCAGGGTAACCTGACCAAGGATGCAAAGAGAACATTACTGTTCTTTCACACAGATAGTCACAGAAGCTGGCAGAACTGGGGCAGGAAAGTAGTTTAAAGGTTTTCCAAAGGATAGTCTAAAAGGGAGAAGGCTGTAAGAAAAGACTCACGTTCCACCTTCCTTCCCTGTCAAAGTAACTGCAGAAGAGATTTGCACGCTCACCCATCTGTCTGATTCTCCAGAGCATCAGCATGAATTCCTTCACCCAACAGGATATCTGTCCCTCTCATCAAGACTGGCCAAAATCAAAGCACGATTCTCCAACATCTTTGCTGGAACAGCGTACTCTGTTCTCAGAAATTACTTTTCAGCCTACCCCCTGGAGAAACAGCTCTGATATGAAAAAAATAATGGCCTATGGAGCTGAAAATGATCCTGCAAACATGAAAATAAAAAAGACACTCCATAGAGAAGTGAGGATGATTCTTCCTACTGTAAACGCGAAGCGAGCATCCTTGGTGATGTCCCAGTGCCAGGGAAAGACAGAAGATCTACGGCGTCTACGTGAGGACATGCCTGGCCACCAGAAGTGCCCTTCTTCCTTCGGAGCTCCAAAAGCATCAGATACATCATATTCTGCAAGCTCTTGAAAAACCTGCAGGGAAAGGGAAAAGACTGCTGTCCTTAGGTATAAAGGCTACTTACTAAAGGCGAAGTGCAGACAGCGGTATTAAGAAAAAGACATCAGTGCCTTAAGCTTCCTTTTACCTGACTGGCTGTCAGCTGAAAACCCGTCTTCAGCAAGTAGACGCTCTTATCCACAGTGGCAATGCAGACGCAGCTTGATTTTGCAGCTCTGACCTTGATGTTCACAACATCACCAGGTCTGGTCTCATTTGCTGAGAGCGCCACTGCAACCTAGGAATATAACATTAAGTCCCATCATCTCGACTTATAATCAGCAGACAAAACTACAAAGAGTAACAAGACACCGTCCCTTCCTCTCCACTAGCTACATTGCCGATACCTGATTTTCAAAGGAGGACTTCACAGTGAACTGCAGGCTGTCCGTGACCCCTTCTCCATTCTCCCTGACGTAATACACCAGAAGACGGCCCAGGGGAGCCATGTTGTGAACCACTGAGAACCGGAGGAATGTCATGCAGACTTCAACCTCTGCTGCAGGGGTACTGGTAGGTGCTAAAAAATAAGTTGTAAAAAGAACAGCGTTATTTATCAAAATCACTTTCTTCCTGCCCCATCCAACTGCTGCAAGGTGCAGAACTCTCTACCCAGGACTTGGGTTGTTCCCTTGCTCCTGTTGCACAGGTGGTTCTTGAACTCAGAACCTTTTCCCTTTCTTTTCCTGGTGTAAGCTGACAGGCAATTTGCACCCATAACAAAGAGCAGTGTGGAGAAGGTGGATAGAGAATGACTCCCCAGTGTTTTTCCTGACATAAAAATCAAAGAAATATACAATTATCTAGCCATTTAAAATAAACAAAAGAGGGTATCTATTTCTGCAGAACGCTGCTGACAGAAAAAGTATAAGTGAGTTTGAAAAAAGATTATGCCATTTATAGAACACCATTTCAGGTTGGAAGGGACCTTTAAGGATCACCTATTTCCAACCCCCTCCCTGTGGGCAAGGGACGTCTTTCACTAGATCAGGTTCCTCAAAGCCCCATCCAACCTGACCTTGAACACTTCCAATGACGGAGCAGCCACAATGCCTCTGGGCAACCTGTAAACACAACAGCTCAGGACCAACCTTCCATGCAGCAAGTTATGAATTCTTAAACCACTGATTACCAGAAGCTGGGTGGGTACATCTAGGGAAGTTTCTTTTACTTTTTCCCTAACTATCTGAAACTGGCTGCTATTGCAGACACATTACTAGGATAAATGGACTTTTCCACTGGCAGCTGTTGTATGCATCTTCCCAAGCATACCGTTCTTTATCCCCCTGTTCCCTGGATTCATGGGATTTGTGTCTTTCTGCTATTCTTTGTCCAAAGTAGGAGTCCACACCTCGTTTCCTTTCCCCATGCTAACTGCACGATCTTCTCCTTTAGCCTGATCCACGCTATCAGTCCATCTAATGTCCTCTTCCTAGTTTAAGCTCAACCAGCTTAGTAAATTCCCCCAGCCCCATCATACACTTCCCTACCAGTCAGGGGATGCCAGGTCAAGTATATTAAGAAAGACTAGAGTTTTCTGAACAGAGAAAGACTACAGAAAGGCTAGAGGAAACTCTCCGAGAGCTTTCCCTCTTGTAGAAGTTTTTCTCTTTTCTATATGACTATGTGTGCAATGGATATCACTATTTTTCTTGCACAAAATTATTCTATGCATTTTAAGAAGCATCAAATTAAAAAAATTAGGATACTTAAGTATGCAGAAAGGTTGTTTTTTCCCTGAAAACAGGGGTGAGTTTGCATTGCATTTCTGGTGCTAGCTACCTGTTCCTGGGAAGCGTGTGATATCAATGTTCTTCTCAAAGGGAAAGGTGGCTCTTTTGCTCCTCTGCTGGGTGACGTTACTGGGCTGCAGTCCTGAAAGGACAATGTTGCCTCGCGATGCCACTTCATAATGTAGAGTGAAGTTGCAAGGACACGTGGACTTCACTGCAATCCAAGCCTCCTCTCCTACCTGCACCCAGAGACGGAAAAGCAAAAGATCTGGTCCGTTACAATGCATGCTTTCTATTTATAAAGCACAGAAATCTATTTGGGTTTCAGTCCACATGAGATGTGACCCCTCTTCTGAGAAATGTACACATTGAAAAGTATATTTAATTAGCACTGTTTTCATGGACATTTCACGATAAAAAAGGGCCTGTGTTCAGCTCTTCACTCCCTGCAAGTCTAACAGGAGAATGGGCTGGGGGGTTGTATTAATGAAAACAATAAAGGAATCTCTGGAATCCTGAAAGTTAAGCCTTTTGGCACAGAGCAGCTGTCAGAATTGGTTGAATTTTAGACACCCCTTCAGTAGTCCAGCCCAAAAAAGAAGGAGATGGGTTGGGGGTGGGAAGAGATGTGTGTTTGATAGTCTTTGCAGTTTAATTGAGATTATACATGGTGATTACTTTCATATGGAAAATACTAATTCAAACTTAACCAATGTGGCATGAAAATGCTGGGAATAGATCTGAGGGAAAATGCTTTCAGATTACACAAGTCTTGATATTAATTTGCAAGTCTGGCACTCAAGGAGCTGTCAAACATACAAATAAATTAGAAGGGAGCTTTTTTTTTTCTTCCCCCAAATAAACTCATCTGAAGCCTGCAACAGAGCAGCACACTGACCTCCTGCACTTTTTGTGTCCCTAAGTCCTCTACCCAAAGCTATTCACTAAGTACTGAATCCCCTGGAGACAAAAATCCCCCAGATATTGCCAATCCCAACAGAATAGACATCAGTACTCAGTCACAGGATTAGGACTGTCATGTCTGGATGAGTGGAGCAGCCAGCTTTCCTAGGAACACAAACTTCTTGCTTCTGGGATACAAGGAGGAGTTAACACTTGTATTAAATAGGATTTCTTCAGCAACTTCCACCCATGATCCTCCTGCCATTTAAAGCATAGCAATGCCCAACTGAGACTGTTAAAACTGAATAGCAATGTTAAATCACAATGAAATATTTTGAAAAACCTCTTTCTTAAGCACTAACAGCGTTACATTGCCAGAATGTACATATGGCACAAACCAAGATGGCAAGGACTTGAAAACAAGGAGTCGCTAACGGTTAAATACAGTAAGAATGCCACAAAGTCCAAGAAGTGCCTCGTGACATTAAATATTTGAAGTATTAAGAATTCCCCAGTGCAAATGATGAAACAATTCATTAAAAAATGAATGTAGCTAATTGGAACACCCAGTAAGAGCTGGCAAAGCAGGGAAACAGTTCCCACATCAGCTGGTCATCCAACTCCTAGCTTTCCCACAGAAGAATTAGTTCTAATCAGGTTATAATAAGAACAATGTGTTCAGATTAGCAGTGTATAATCCCCTTTCCATACCTCAGGAAACTTGTAAAAGATTAATTAGCCATTAAACTACCATGAAATGCAATGATAAAAAATGCTCTTATTTGGATACAAAGAGTCTGAAACCAACCTGACGGATCTGCTGATAATAGAAATCTAACTGTGTATATTGCCAAAATCCACTTTTTTTTTTTCCCCCCTCTCCCCCCACTGCCCCAAAGCAATATGCAGACCCTCAGAGCATCTTCTTGGGTAGAGAACAAACCATAAACAACTCTCAGTAAAACAACATACAACAGAAATCATGGTTCAATCAGATCCTTCCTTTAGGAGAGAGATCATGACAACTTTAATATGCAAGGACTAAATTTTTAAGAGAGGTTCCTACAAAAACTACAAAAGAAAACACGATAACTATGTTCATAGTTTGATAACTGAGGACTAAACAGACCCAGCTGAGATGTAAACTGGAAGTTCTAGCGAGACTATATAGCACTAATTTGTATCTTTAGTAATTAAGCCACTCCCACTAACTTCCATTCCAATCTTTCAGCATTTGTTGACTTGAACTAAAGCAAGTCATTTTCATCAAACAATTCATATGTGTCCGTTACTGGAGGTGCACAGAACATACATTCAAATACGAAAAACTTAAATGTTGGCAGTGTCTATACCCTCCCTGTCTCCCCTGTCCCCACAACACAAAGGGAAATGAGATGCTGCACAAGCATCAAAGGCACTTTTAGAGCTGTGTGCAGCCCACACTGAACCAGTATTTGGTGGCTGAAGTGCAGCTACATCAACCTTTGTAGCGGAAAAAACAACAGTTCAGGAACCCAGAAACAGAAATGGCTAGAAATATTTAATTAGAACAAAGTACTTTAAGCCAAGAAATGCAGTTGTTGCCATGACGGAATATAAAGCCAACATACCTGGAAAGGTTCATCTGGCGCCTGGAGCTGGATGTGACACTTGCTGGGCGAGTACCAGCTACTGATGGACAAGTAGTTTGGCAGATACTGATCCCCAGACGGTTTCCCATCGATCGCTGTCACTTTGGTCTTAACAAAAGTTACATCTGAATGTTATGCATGCCTATAAAGCCTGATTTGTATTCTCTTCTTACCCTGTATCCCCATCTCCCATTTTACACTTTCCAGCTCTTCATCCTTTATCATCCTTACATAACAACAGTACCCTTACTACTATGTTAAGCTGTATTTGGAGAAGCATCTTTTCACTTCTGTTGGCAGCTAGAAACAAAGCAAGTGTTTGCTGAATTTCAATCAAGAAGTTGAAGCTAAAAGGCACCGATTTCCTATTTGTAGCACTGACTTACAAAGTCCAGGTTTGACAAGATTAGTTACGTTAAAGCTCACTAATCCTATAAAGAGCTTTCACCCACCTCCAGCCAGACATATTGGGCAGCAGTAGGGATGGAGGGGATTTCAAACTCCACCAGCCCGTTTCTTGATATCAGTTCACTTGTATAAACGTTGTCCTTTGGTGTGAGTTCAGCTTTAATTCGGATAGTGACTCTGTCAGCTGGACTTCCATCGGGGTAAGTGACTTCTACCTACACAGCGTTTCATTTATAGAACAATTATAAGCAATTCCAGTCAATGACAGAAACAGCAGGTGGGAAAAACACACCAGAACATGACGTAATATCCTGGCATCAGGTCAGTATAACCTTATACCAGCCACATGTCAGTGTCTCTACTTTTAATCTTACCTTTCCTTTGTAAGGCAGTCCAGGTTTGAACTGTTTTCTGGTATCTTTGGAGTATTTGATATCAATCAGCTGTTTCTGAACAGGTGTTGAGTCATCAAATGTAACCTGCTTGCTCCCATCAGAGCTGATCACTGTGGCCCAGATATTGACCGTGCCTCGAAAATGTTCCGGAACATCAGCTGGCATCATGTCTTTCACACACACATCAAAACCAGCAGAGCCATCAATCTGCGAAGCGTGTTGAGGAATGTAAACATAAGCTTGCATTCACGTTCAAAAAGGTTCTTGAAGCCAAATCTAAACCTCCCTCAGCCCCATATGCTCTAAAAGTAGCCAACAAATTCTCTTCCCCCACAAATCATAAACACACCATGTAAAAACATGTAATATTTTTATTATGCTAGACCCAATTACCCTATTTATTCCTTTATTGTCTGATCTCCCATCAATACCATAAAATAGAGCTGTGGTATTAACTTCAAAGAGTACAGACCAGGCATTTTATCACAGCTGACTCAAAGGACTCCCTCACCTGGGTGGTCTTGAGGACAGGGTGGCCCACTTCATGTCTGTAGTACCCTACGCCATTTATAGTCATATTGACAATTAACTTTCCTGTCACTGGTTTTCCAAATGTATATCTGAAATGGAAAGAAGATATAAATTATAACTTACAGCTATCTTCTCTTTTCCTGGTTATATCGAGGCTAGTACCATTTCTACACATATAGAAAACAGAAAAAAATACCACAGAAGGCTTTCCAGCTTCTTGTTGTTAACATGTTTTGTGAAGGCTCTTACACCTGAAAAGTCTGCAGCAGATGAGATCCAAGCTCCAGTGGCCGCACTACAATATACACTCATGAAACTTTACCTGGGACACGTTCCTACCTGGCATGGACAGTTCCTTTTTCACACAGTGAAAGGTCGCGAATGTAGCGAGGGGGGTCAATCAGCAACTCAAACTTCGGTAATACTACAATGAAAAGAAACACAACAGAATCTTTTCAAGATCTTTTTGTCCAGATTCTAGCAAAAGCGTACACAGCTCTGACAAGGGCCCTGCTTATGGTCGGAGGAGGGCAGTGTAGCTAACAGAAGGCAGGACAGCACTCAGCAGAAAATGAATGAACGGAAGTGGCAAACCAAGACCATCTTGGCAAGATGGCCTTAGCTACACACCCTTCGGATTTTAACTTCTTTGCAGAGGGATCTGTGTCCCAGGATTTGAGCCCAAGCTTTTTTCTTTTAGGTACGTGGTAAAGAGGACAACTCACTACCGACTCCTCCACAATGTGTTGGAATAGACCTGAGATATTAGCAGTTACCAGTGTCTATAAATGCTTCTGTGATCAGACCAGATGTCGTAGATGGCACACTGGGTGCAACAATGCCCACCTTTCATCAAAGAGAGGGACTCTGAGACTGAAAAGGGGGGTAGCAAAAAGGTATTCAGAATTCCAAGGAGGGCTCTGGGAAAGGAAGGAAAGCACTGACAGACTTGAAAGCATCTTAAAGAGTTTTACAAAGCAAAATTAAGTCTTTGTTACGTGAAAATTCCGTTTCAGGTCCTTTACTTTATGAAGCGTGGAGAACACGAACAAAGGGCTTGGTTAAGTTGCAAGCGTCTATATCCCTGAAGTACATAGCCTCTACAGAATTTTTCCTCATGACATTTTAAATGCAATATTTCTCAGGTGTTTCATCTCAAATGAAAACATTTCATAACGTTTTGTTCTTCCAAACAGGCTCGGGTTATAGTCAAAGCTGATTTGGACACAACTCACCATATTTCTGAACTTCAAAGGATTTGTTGTATGTGTGCCCCTGCATTTCAGCAAAGATGAGCCATTCACCAAACACTGGCTGATCAGACAAAGGAAAACTCATATTTACAATACCTGAAAAAGGAAACAACCTGCCATGAACTCTATGTCACTCGTCAGTCTTTGTTAAAGCTTACTGAACGCAACTCAGTATAAGCAAAAGCAAAGTCAAATAACAATACACTGAGAAAAAAAAAAATCCCAAACTTACCACAACAAAATGGCTTCAAATTGCTCCACTCTATCATACGAGACCCCCGAGGATCCTGCGTAGCGGTTTAGGAATGAGAAACACCACAGTGAAAATGAATATCACTAATACATTTAACTCAGTTTGCAACAAAGAACTTAATTTTATAACACATACACTTCACTAACAGCTCAAATGTAAATAACATCTGTGGAAACTTTTCTGAAGATACTTTACCAGGGGGGTATTTGCTTTCTAAAGTTCAGTACTCATTTAAGGACACTGCTTCGACAGCCAATGCACGCAAGTAAGCACTGTCAAGCGGCAGATCTTCCACCTATCTTAAGATACCTATTTTGGATGGGATGAACTGGCCTCTGAAGACACTTTATTTCTGTTCATAGAGGGATCTGTACAACTAGCAAGACAATTTTTAGATGACAAAGTCAGATGAAATCAATCCCACTGTTTTTGTCAGCATTAACTCCGTGACTGAATGCAAACAAGAGAAGAGGGTGAATTCTCTGCTTGCTGACAGCTAAAGAAAACACATGGTTTAAGAAAAAAAAAAAAAGAAAATAAAAAGACTAGACACAGAAGGAACCTCTCATTCACCTCATAAGGAAGAAGACAGGAGCACCCTTTCCTTGCCATGAATTTCTATTGTCCACTATCATAATGTTTGGGTGCAGAGATGAGATTGGCCCTGCTATATCAGCCCAGCCAGATGAAGGATAGGAGTGTGTCTGCATTGAAAAGAAGGGAGAAATTGAGTGGGACTGTTACATTTATAAACCCCAGTGAAACTAGCCAATTCTTCTCAGGCAGAAAAATGGGAATGGATTTCTGAAACTGAAGTAGAAAACAAGTATATTTGTTGGTGTTAACAAAAAAGCAAGACACAAAGATCAGTTAAAGACACAGGGACAGAGATAATTGCATAGGTTACAGTTTGGGAATGGCCATAATGGACTTCAGAAGGTACAGACGTGTGACTTGTTTCTCTTAAGGCTACAAGAATCTTGTGCCAATACAGGATACATGCTAGATGATTGGCAGACAGATACTCACCACCACATAAGCTTCAATCTGAAAGAAAAAAAAAGAAAAAAAGAAAAAAAGGCCTTAAGAAACAAAGCTACTGTTCTGCTTCTTGTGATGAACTGTTGAGTTCACATAAGCAAGGTATGATTCACAAAGTGGCAAAAGTTTTAACATCTCTTCTTTGGTAAGAGCAGCCTGAGAAACATACATTTCATTCACACATCTAACTGGAAAAATAATCCTTTATATTTCTGTGCATCAGCTCAATAGAGTGAGAGTGTCTGAAAAATTCTTCTAACTGCTTTGGCACAGTTACGTTGCATTTGCAAGCACTAAAAAAGGGTGTATTCTCCTTCAACACTGATGTGACTAAATGAAAAGAAATAAGTTGTAAATAACAACAAGCAATCACAAAATATGTCTAAATAGATTAAGAAATTCAATTATACTTCTGCATTAGAATAAAATACACGTTCCCAACCATTCCATTATATTTTACAGTGTGAAAGAAAACAGTTTTCTTTACCCTGTCATTGACTGGTCTCAAGTCAGAAGTCACCATAAAGAGGTTTATCAACACTAAAAAAGAAAAAAGAGGAAATTAATTAGTCATCAGAGCTGACACTGAACAGAGTATGTCATCCAGGAATCTACCCTTGAGTTTTGCTTAAAAGCAGCCCTAGCATCTGGCAAGTTCTCCAAGGTCGCTTTACCTTTCTGCTTGGGTTTATAGACAGGTTTATCGGTCTGGATGAACACTGATGATCCTTTGCTATCAATGGTTACTGTGGTGTAGTTGTGAAAAATGTAGCCTTCCTCTGCGAGATGCCGGTTGCCCCAGACTTTTAGATGTGCTTGTCCACGAAGTCCTGAAGGCACCTAGAAAACAGGTCATGAGGTGAGGAAGATGCAGAAAAGCCTTTGAGATTTCTGGGGAATAGAACTGACACTGAAGTGAGCAAAGAGCAGCCACCTGCTGCATTTCAGTGTAACTATGTGTTAGTAATAAAAAGAAAATGAAGAACATGCTAGATCTTTTACAATGTAAAAACTTCAAAGGAGGCAAAGTCATGCTAAAAACATGGCAGGAAATTCTTGTCTACCCTTTCTTCATCACTCAAGCAAAGTGATATTTGATCTACACGTGCAGCTTCCACTAATGAAGGTGTGTTACATGGGGAAATTAACCATGCTATGGAAGACATGGCTCTATCAACGCCAGGAGAACACACAAAAAAAACCCCAAACAAAACCCATGTATGTTTGCCCATTTTCAACCAGCTGCTCAGAGAAATACAAGACTTCTAAAATGACATTAGATTAAAAATTACAAAGTAAAAGATCTCATAATACAGAAATACTATAATAGGTCATAATTTGAGTGTGAAAAAATAAATATAATATGAACTTTATGTTGAGCAGTGAGCTGCAGATTCAGCCACTGATTTTCTTCAGTGGTGTAAGGGCCTGGCAGATGAGCTGTTCTTTTCACGCTCCACTCTTGCAAAGGTTGCTTCCTCCTTAGAGCGTGCACCAGAGTGTGACCTGTATTTGTGCCTCAGCTGCTTAGAGAGCAATGCCTGATGTGGTTGAAGGCAAGCCCCTCATGTTTTCACCAAAAACATTTTAAAATAATTGACGCTCACCTTGAGTTTAATTGTTCCTTTATCTAAAATGAAAGAGAGAGAGAGAGAGTGTATTATTCTTCTCAAGCTAAGGTGCTAACATTTGTGCCATTTGCAGTTGAGTGAAAGGAGACCCCATGTCACAGAACTGCTAACTGCAATACCCCTTCATTATGATTTCACCTGAAGTAATTTTCCTTCATTGTGTAAAACAATCTGCAGGGTGAGCAAGCTGGACCTAGTAGAGTTCTCCAAAATAAACTTGGTCCACATTTGTTTACAATTTTTTCCCAAGGTAAACTGCAAGGTGCTCTATGGTTAGAGAGTACCACCAAAGCTGAGATTTCAGCACGGGGAATCCTATGCTTACAGAAATACTTTGCTGTAAAAAGACCTGGCCTCTTTTGGGACTTGAATAATTCTCAAAACAAACACTTATAGAATCTATTTTGATTGCTGGGTACAGCCATACCTAAGATTTCTCTTTAGCATATGTTGTCCACATGTGTAAGCATCGCTCCCTTTGAATTACTTAGCAATTGTCAGCCAATTTCAAAGATGACAAGGGGAGGATAAAACCAGAGACAATCTGTTCCAAGAAAGGAAATGGCTTTCATATAACTCCCAATTTTTACACACAGAAGGGTTAAAACATGATGGTTAAAGAGCCTGATTGCCTGAGTCTTGTCTACATTACAGCTTACACCGCTACTAGCACTGGTGGAACAGCGCTGCTGTCTTCGTTTTCAGTAATGTAAATTCATTCAGTATTAAGTTGGACATAATCAAAACACTTTTTTGTTTCACACACAGGACAGAGGAGTATCTGTCTTGGATTTTAAAGACTCAACCAACTGCACAAATATTACCACCTCTCTCAGCAGTACTCCGTCCTGAAGATGGGGAGACTGCATTTCCAGCACTTATTTTAAAATAAGGGTAGAAAAGGATGTTGTTGCAGATTTTACATTTTTTTTCCTTAAATTCAACTTATCTTATTCCTTATACAGCTCCCCAGTGTCAAATATTCAGGTTTCAAGAGGAAAAATATTCACTATAAAATCCTTGAATATCAGTTATCCAGGGTCTCTGTATGTCTTGCTGCTCCAAAATTATCAGCCTTGGATATTTGAGATACCATACATCAAAGCACAACCAACTGAGAACATTTAGCGGTAGTCAATGTATTAAATATTAGTTTGATTCCAGTTCCATCATCACCTAAAGCAATTCTCTATGAGACACTGATGTGCTCCCACAGCGCCACAACTTATAAACTAATTCTCAAGTTCAGAATAAAAGGAACTCACCCAGAACTGTTCCGTGGCCTCGTGACACCGCTTCTCCTTTGACTACTAACTGAATCTGGACTGTTGTCTCCTTGACAGAGTTGAAGATGGTTACGCTTATAGCTTCTTCAACACCAGATCGGAAAACAGAAGGTGCCGCAATCAAATAGCCCCTGAGGAGCAAAATTGGAAGTGGACGGTCAAGAAGAACAGCAACAAGAGTGTAATCTTTATTTGCAAGCCACTTTATGTATAATAAAAAGAAAAGAACAGACTACTCTATAACATAGGTTCCCAGAATTTGTCCCTGTAGGGTCACGTTTGTGGCCACCAGCAGTGTAGGTCTATATGCGTAAAACGAGCAGAGAATGCACATAGAAACAAACAGAGCCTAAGTGGCTTACAAGTCCTTACTATTTAAATAAAGCCACTAATATAGATGTTCATTACAAATACAGTATATATACATTTATTTATATCTTATATAAATACAAACTAAACATACAACTAGCTAATCATAAAAAGGCTGAAGTTCATGAAAGAACAAGGAGTACCTGAACCTCCAGTAGAATTTTGTAGATAGTGCTTTGTTTTGAAACAATTTAGATACTTCTAACATTTTTGCCTCAATTATTTTTCATGGCTCCGTTTTCATAGTTCAACTTGATACACAAAAAAAGAAGTGACACTCAGTGCTGATACTCATCACTTTCTAAATGTCACATACATGTAGCACGTCTAAACTTACAGTTTACATAGAAGCAAGCCAGAAACTGCAGTTACAAGATTGGGCTCAAATTCTCTGTTCTGACACCACTTTTTTATGTTCAAACCATTATATCCTGCAAGTTTAAAATCCCTGGGAAAAAGGAATTATTTTAGCAGGCACACACATGGTTTTAAAGCCACCCTAGATGACCTCCCATATATACTACAATCCTTGTGTTTCTGAACAGAATCTGTACCATTCCCCTGTGCTGAATGGCACCATGCCATGAACTTGTCAACTGAAAGCATTACAGACTCTGAGTTCTTTGATGCGTTGGGCTGTAAGCAACACATTTATATTCTCTTCATGACACGCCTTTCTGGGTTTTTTTGTACCCAAAACGATTTTTTTTTTTTAAATGAGGTGATTCCTCACATGACTCTCTCAGCCCAATTTCTGAGCCCGTGCCTTTCTACAGTTCCATGAGCCAGGTTGCTTTAGTTCATGATTAATTATCACTTTGGGATGAGGATGATGGTGTTTTACAGCCCCCAAGTCATCTTTTATCAAATTCCAACCCCACGTTTCTCTCTCAGCAGGCCTCATTGCCATGGAGATTCCATTACCCCCAAAGGAAGTTCAGATCTCTGTGGCATTTGAGTTAAATTGCATGGGGTACTTGCAGATTCAAAACCTTATGGTTGCCAGGTTTGAAAATTCATCAGAACAATAATAAATAACAATAAAAAGTTACTACTTAGCCTGCAAATTCTTGGTAAAAAAGACAGAGCTGATCTTGTTGCGAGGGAGAAAGAATACCATCTGCATCCAGTATGAAATGATTAGATTCAAACTGTCACATAAGCACAGCACTACGATGCCATATGTGAAGCACATGTATTGACATTGTTCTAAATCGCTGCAACTCCTCCGAGGTACCACTCCATTGATACAACTATTTAAGTCACTTTATAAGTGGCATTTTAATTATAAATATTTAACTTGGCAATTAAACAGTTAACTTGACAGTGACTGGACAGATCCCTTAAGCACATTTGACTAACAGCTCTGTCAGGTTACACCAAAACTTGGCAGGACGTGAAATATTTTCTAGTAAGCAAGTGAAAATAAGTTCTCCATGGCACTCAATTAATGCAGCTATTCATGATGCTGACGGGCTATAACAAGCTAGGGATAAAGAACAAAGCAAACCTTAATCAAAGTTAACCTAAACACACTGTAACAAGCTGAGGATTCAGTTTCCAAAAGCCAGAGAACTTTCCCCGCTATGAAATGTTTCTCCCCAGATGATTTTTCCCCCACAAGAATGTTTCACATGTTCTTCGGGAGCAACCAACATTACCTCCAACCATCCCAAGCACAACAGCAGCCCCTGCGCAACAACCCGGATTCCTTAAATAATTGTTTGCAGATAAAAGCTTCGAAGCCGCTCGCTGGAGGAGCCAAAGGCAGGTATTTCTAAGGAGGCTTGCTTCTTCTCTCCCCCGCCTCCCCCCCGCCCTTTCCCTGCACTATGCACTTTCGCACCGGCGAGTACAAACGTGCTGCTGAGCTCGGGAAGCGCCGCGATTCGCCTCCCCGACCCCAGCCCCTCCGGGGGGGTTCTCGCAGGCTTTGTTAAGTGCCCGGCGCAGCCACCCCCGGAGCCCCTCGGTGTTCCTGTCCTCCCCAACCCCGCCACCCTTTACGGGGAGGCTGCCGGCGGGGGTCCCTGCGACCTCCTCCTCCTCCTCCAGGTACTTACTGCCTCTCCCGGGGCTGGGCTGCGCTCAGGCTGCAGAGGGTCAGGAGGACCCCCCAGGCGCAGCCGGGCTCCCCGCGGGACATGGTGCTCCGGAGCCCCAGGCCACGGCGCTCTCGGCGGGCAGCGGGAGCCTTTTGTTCCCGGCGAGCGCAGCCCCGGCTCCCCCGCCGCCCCGCTCCCGGGCTCGGCTCCCCGGTGCCTCTGGCCGCCGCCCCCGCCGCGTCCCCGCCCCCGGGCCGCCCCCTCCTGGCCCCGGTGCCCGCTCGGCTCCGGCCCCGGCTCTTTGTCTGCGGCTCCCCGCCCGCTCCTGACAGCGTGCACCGGGGGAGGGGGCCGGGCCCCGCACCCCCGCCTCCAGCCGGCCCCCGCCCCCTCCCAGGTGCGCCGGGCCCCGGTCCCGGCGGGCTCCCGGCTCCAGCCGCCGCTCCACACCTTCCCCATCCTCCCTGCAGCCCTGACAGCCCACCCGGCCGGCATTCTGCCCCGAGGGCTGCTAGGGCACCGGCTCCTCTCCTGCCGAGCCCCCCCAGACCCGGCAGCCCACCTGCCCGAGCTCCCTGCCTTCCTCCTCCAGCCGCTGGAGGTGCCGCTGAGCCTCAGGCAGACGCAAGAGCTGCAGAAGCTTTGGTTCCCAAAGGTGCCATCAGCCTGGACCAGGGCACAGCACCCCCGGCAGGGTCTGCTCCCATTAACTGAGCCTTTGTACTCCGAGGCGCCGCACCGAGCACCGCCAAATAACCGCTTTCCAACTCAAATCCAGTGCCAGGACTGATGCTTCTCCATCTCCTCCTCCATCCCCAGGCCCTGATCTCCCATCTCCATCCCGCTGTCCTCGCCCGTGGCTACCGGGGCTCGAGACAGGAGGGGGAGCTCTCACTGCACCAGTCCACAGAAGAGAGTGCAGCGTGTAAAACTTCAACAAATCGGGGAAAACCATATCCAAAGCACCAGCAGGGATTCCAGGCGACAGAATAAACGTCTCGCAGGGGTGGATTAAATGCCACATACAGATACCGAGGAATGATTTCTCCAACCTTTGCCAGAGACAACGCAGGATCCCAGATGTGCTGTGGAGCTGAACTCTCCCCCCAGGAATAAATGATAACCTTCAACGTAGGTAGTTTGAATCATATTTTTCCCCTCAACGCTACACACCTGGCTTAAGGTAAACTACTATGAAAATAGAACAAAAAAATATAAACCACTGCCTAGATTAGCTCCATTATTTGAACCTCAGTTCTATTTCTTCTAAAAATCACTGATATGGAACCTCGCACTTTATTTAGCAAAAATTTGTATTCAAAGGTTTACCAAAGGCCCTTTCTTCTAGCTCCTGACAAGAAAAACAGCAAATCAAGTTGCTAAAGCTGATAACCTTTTAAAATTACTTTTCTCCCTCTTAAAATTATGTCAATCACCATGTATTTTAGAGGTATCATTACTAGCTAACACATTTTCTGCAAGTCATCCCATTCCCTAAAAACACAAAGTCATCAAAAGGAGCGAGATTTCCCTGACCACTTCAGAGGCTGATCAGGCCATAGGCAGGAGAGCAACAGAACGGTGCCTAAAGTTTTATCTTGTTTGGAATTACACTAATTTTAGTATGATTTCTCTTAAAAAAAAATAATAAAAAAAATCATTAACTCAGAAGCTTTCTCAAAAGTTCAGATTACCTTCAGTAATGATAACACTGCTAGATGTGGCTACGTTTTCCTACTTAAATCCATCTTAAAACAGCATTGTCTTATTTGCGGCGAGGCAAAGCAAGTCTAGAAGAAGAGGGAACAGATTTTGTCAAATAAAAAACAAAAGCTAGGCTAGGACTTTAGAAAGTGTATCTCACCTGAAAATTCTTCAGACCAGACATCTCAAACAACAGTCTCAAATCAAAAGGACTATGTATTTTGCAAGGCTCATTACAGTTTTTAGGGTTGGACACGACATTTAAAATCATAGCCAAGCAAATTTGGAAGGTTTTAAAGAAATCCCCTATTTAAACAGCTCTTACTATGTCAACAATCCTTGACTAACGTTTGTCCACAGATGCTGTTTTAAGACTTGCCCTAATTGTCAAGATCTGTGTGGAGAATTGAAGGAATTTTATTCAGTACAATAAGAACACCAGAATTATGCTCTATCTACTGAACAAGAAGTTTTAAAAGATGGTTCACCACCTTGGTAAGCATTATTTTTATTTATTTTTAAATGAGATTTTTCTAGCTATAGCTCATCTGTGGGAGGAGTTGCAGAATGCCTTGGAGCAGCTTTCAGCTTTTAATATTCTGTAAGCTGAATCTATTTTGCTTGCTGCTGTGCTATTTAAGCACAACTGCTCCTCTCTTGCTCACTTCATTGCTCATGTATCTTCACATGACAAAACAACGCTATGAGAGCTACCAAGGGACTCTTGTTTGCCCAAAATTGAAGACACGTGCAAAAAAGCATGAAGTCAAAAGGAGGTCCTCCTAACACATCTTTGCTCTCCATTTTAAAGTATATTAGGTTTTTCCTCTGATCTCCCATTCCTCAGAAATGTATAATTGTACTCAAATGGGGCTATTCCTCTTGTACTAGGAGTTGTAGTAGCTGTGTATTACCTTGCACCGGCCATGATGGTCAAGGATGCAAATGAGGCAGGATCTGTAGGAATAGGTAATGTATTTTGTTAATTATGTTAATTAGTTTAAGACATGAACACTCTCCACAAACTTCCACTAGTATTCTTTGGGGTGATGTCAGTTCAACTAGTTTTACATGGAATTAAATAAAATGCCTGCCATTCAGATTTTAACAGCTGTATTTTTCTACAAATATTTCACTAGAACATTAGTTTTATCTTTCTCCATACTAAATTCAACTGTGCCACTGCTGAGATGAACATTTACTTGCACCAACTCTGTCAAACCTAGGTCAGACTTCAGTTTACAATACTCCTAATAAAATAACTCTGTTTTTTAACGCAGCTCGGCCTTTGAAACTTAACTAGAAACGGAGATAGCTGGACTGTCTAAATTTCAAAGAGTGTGTTCTTCCTTACTGCTGCATTCTCCTTCAGTTTATTCAAACTCATTCAAAGTCTAGAACTATAGAGATCATTTCCCAAGCAAACCAGCTAGGCTTTATGAAAAGCAACTTATTAGAAAGTACATTAAAATGGGAACTTTTTTTTTTTTTTACTGAGACAAACCGAAACATGCAGAATAAAGTAAAATCTGGTAATTCCAAATTCTTTTTCAGCTTTATCACTTTCTCAGATACATCCGCAGACCCCTGTGTGCCTCAATATTTTCCTGTCTGCACAGGAGCAACACTAAGGTTAGCCTCCTTCGAAAGGGTAACACTTAAGAGCATTTTGGAATCCTTTGATTAAAGACAATAAGGAAGCTAAACAAAAATGAAGCACCTCTGCTGTTCTGACGGTATAGCAGCCTGTAACTGAGGTACAATACCTCACCAATCAAAACAATGATTTTGAAAATAGTCTTGCAGAGATCAGGTATGTTTTGGGTGAAACAGCATTGTGCTTTCAAAAAAGTAATTATTGCTACACTTAATCTTTATAGATTATAGATTATTTATAGATTATAGTCTTTATAGAGCAGACCCACAATTGGCTCCTTACAGAGTCATGCCTGAGATCTATGGGGTACATACCAAAAAACCCACAAAGTGCCACTAAACATCCACCCACATTTTATCTTTGAAAAAGCTCTGGGTATGGACTTCGAAGAAGCAACATGATTCAGCAATGAACTGATGAACGAATGCAGCAGAGTGCACTTCTAAAATGGAGCTCCATCACCTTCAGCGTAATGTTAGAATACTTTTGAACACAAAACTGTGTATTTCTGTGTTTCAGAAATCACAGCTAGAAATTATCATTATGCGGATTACAGCCCTTTTAAATCACTGTTAACTTTTTTAAAAGGAGATATTCTTTCAAATGGAAGATTTTCATTTTGCTATTTACTGACTACAAGAAATATCAGGCAATTACAGTCTTTAAAGACTGCAAACCATCTTCTAATTATGAAAGTATGTGCAATCCTGTAAATAAAGCTAGAATCAGCTTGGTCTGAAAAAAAAGGAGGCTTTAGATATCATTTCAAACTATTTAGTTACTGAAATGGAATTTTCTGTGCCTGCCAAAATGAATCCTATTCAGTGTGATGCAACAGGTGTTGGAATTCCAGCAGCCGCCTGCAACCCACATCTGGTAATAGTTAGGAGTTTAAAGGAAGTTCTGTAAGAACTGCTTATGTATAAAAACTATTCATCAGTCAAATCTATAGGCCATATTCACCCACTGCTTGCACGGTGCATAGTTCAGATTTTTATTTCGTTTACAAAAAACGTAATTCTGCTCCTCATGAAATTTTAGGAATCTCAGGCAGCTGTCCAGGTTGAAAGCGTGCAGAGGATCAGTATGGCTATACTAGTGTGTCAGAAAGGTGAGGGAGGGACTGCAGGTTATAGAAGAAGGTGGAAATACTTCTATTCTGGTTCTGACGATCTAATTTATATCCTGACCACTTGTACACTCTCATAATTACTCTGCAGAAGAAAGAATGCCCCCCTTCCATGTTCCATCTACATAGTAAATAAACTATGTGCAATGTTAAAGTTATCAGACAGGTATTTGTCAGACAAAAAATAGAGTTAACACTAACTGCTGAATAATACTAATTCTTGAATACTGCTACTCTCAGCTGTGCCTCCTTTTGCTTTTTTTACCCTTAATTACAAAATTCAAATCAGTAAGACTACTTAAGAATCAAGTGGTAGGATCATGCCCTTAATAATTAGCCTTTGTTAACTGTCTCAGCTTGAGTGTTATCACTACCTTGTCACTGAGATGACCAGACCTAAAGAGATAATACTTATTTAAAGATTTTGAGAATACATGCATAAATTGTTCACATAAGAAAAGATGCTGCAGCAAAAACAAGGCTAATAAGTATTAGTTTTGCATTAAGTCCTGTAAGCACTAGGCTTCAGTAGAAGGCGGGTGAAAAATAAAAAACAATGGACAAGTCATCAGCTTTAGGGAAGCCAGAATCATTTGTTCCCTCTTCCCAATGGGAAAACATTCACGTCAGTCATTACATACCACCAGACAAGAATAAGGTCTTAATTACTTTACAGCATTATTGGCATTACAGCATTAATGGTAAAGAAACCCACATCCATTTCTTTAACTTCAGCTTTTGTTCTCTCTTTGTGTTTCTGCGACAGCCTCTTTTCTGTTAGCCAAACACAGATATCTAATGTAGAAACTGGTAACTGCAGAACAAGCGTCCTATTGGCTTTGCCACACTAGTGCAAGCTTACCGGCAACGAGGAGAATGCCTTTCTACAGAAACTACAACATCAGTCCAGATACAGAGTGGCAGAAACTAGACTGATCCTTCCTCCTGGGAATACAAGCATATTTAGAAGAAAATTACAAGGAAAGGTTAATTAAAGAGCACATTCAAAATCAGAATATAATGTGAGTAGCATTTAACAACAGAATAATGATCTCGAGAATACAAATATTAAGTAGTTCTGTCAAAAATGCTTATTAATCATCTACAGAACAGGAGAGGCTGATCTGATCTTTCAGAGTAGTATAACATTTTAATTCCCAACAAAATGACTGAAATAGTACTAAGAAATAATTAATATGGGCAGATGCTGATTTAGAACAGGAATACAGTACTGTGCTTAATCAGAAGTGGCTGTCATTAAGACGTTTAGCAACAAATTACTTCCCAGTTTTCTATTCAGCCTCTACATATGACTGATGTAATAGAAGTTTGTGTGTAGTCTAGTGGTTGGTGAAAGTTTTATACATAAATAAGGATCTAGAGAGGTTGTGAAGTCTCCACACTTAAGTTACTAAAAATTCAGCTGGACATCTCTATAACTAAGAACAGGTAGAGATGTCCTTTTAGCATCCAAATCATGTTAATTTGAGAAATTAGATTTTGTTCAGTTAGGCAAATTTCTCAAGGAAAAAAAAAAAAAGCTAGCAAGAAAGAGTTAAGGGTTCTTGACATCTTTGGGTACTGCCTTTACAGCCACTATACTTACCCTACCCACACTACACTGATGCTGTATAAGTGTACTAACATTGCTCTATAGTCGCACGAATAAGTTTTGTCTTGGTTGAGCTGGAGACCAGTGCTGCTCTCCTGTAATTACTTGTTTACCATTTCATTTACTGAAATATTGTCTAAAAAGTTCTGAAGAAATACAGAACAAAGCCTGAGTGCTGAAAGGATTAAGTGCAACAGACAGAATATCTTTTTGGGTAGTAATCCTGAGAACTCTAGCGTTCAATCAGCTGTTTAACTTCCCACCCCCACATGCAGTAGATATTAAACCAAGGAATTAAGTTTTGATATCCTACAGGCCATCTCCAAACACACATTACCTTTATAAACAAAAAATTAGTTATGTCTTAAGAGGCAAATTGTGTTTGCTTCTTTAACATATTAAATTTAAGGTCTTGAAAGAGCAGGAAACTCAACAGGTCTTGCATATATGTCATTACAGAAATGTTTTAAAAGAAACCGATCAGAGGCATTTGAGACCACTCTGCAAACCTAGTGGTCCATCCTTGTGCTTGCCTACAGACCACACAAATGTAGCAGAAGAAACAGCCTAAAATCATTGCTGTGAGTTGAACAGGAATGCTCACATAATCACTGGAAATGCTCTTAATTGGTGTGGCTCAGTGGTGCATTTCAGAGCTGTTAGATCTTCTGCCGCTGTGGAACTCTTTTCATGTCCTGGCAATCACAGTCCAGCCAGCAGTTTGTTTATCATATTCAGTATGAGTTTCCGGATCTCCAACAAAGTGGTATTTACCACCAAAGGCAGGGAAGACTGCAGTAATCCAATAAGTTCGCATTAGCCTAAAATGCAGAAACATCTGCTGGGGTCATGAGCTGCTTACTTGCTGTTGATGAGTAAAGAATCAGCTCCATTTGAAGCCAGTGCGAACAAAGAACTGTAGGGTTGGGGGTGGTGGTGAAGAGACAAACGGGCCTCGATTATCTCCTGGGCTGCAGCCCCACTATAGTGCACCATAGGCACGAGGGATGCTCCCTCACATTGACCCCGGTGACCCTATCGCAGAGAGCACAGGAATTACAGCAAAAAATGCTTTGACTCAGCCCTCCTGAGCTGGTGGTCAAAACAGTCAGGCAACAGCAGTGTAACTGAAGAGAATGTGGTCAGAGCTCCCCAAGAAATACCAGAATCCAGGCAGGGCAATCTCTGCAGCGCAAACCTAGTTTAAAATTATCTTTGCCAACTGCCTTTTAGACAATTAGAAGAATTGTGCAGGGGATGAGTGCTTACATTTCTGTGCTTCCCCCCTCTCCCACCCAGGCTCTCAGATCCAGCTGGATCACTTCACAATTGCTTTCAGGAAGAGGAAAAAAAGCCCCCCCCCCCCCCCCCCCAAAAAAAAAAAAAGCACTTTAGGACACATGAACGTTAACAGTTGGTCAATAAGAACTTCTGGCCTAAAAGATGAATACATAGGTAATAAGTATGGCACAAGTTCAGCTAGAATGTATATCTACATTGATATAAGTTACGTAAGGGAGAACATTATTAACTCTAGGTCAAAACCAAAACAAAACCAAACCCCAAGAAGAGATTGATAACGTGAATAAAAAGAGCCCTGAAGTTGTTTTGGATTCCAGCTGATTCAGAGCATGTCAGATATTGTCAGAAAATAAGTGGAAAATACAAAATAAGTGGTGTCACATCTGTTTAGCTCCCGCTCCAGTGATTTTGCAGTTCTTTGTTGTTGTTGTTTGTACAGTGTTCAATACGACAGCATCTAATTTCTGTGGCTATGTCAAGGTGAAGGAGCATAAAACACTTTTGCTAAGAGCTCAAACAGAACCACCTAGAAAGAATATTCAGGAAAATCAAGATGGAAAAGTCTCAGTTCAAAATAGTTTAAAACCCTTTCCTGGAGAGGCTGAGCTGTTTTATCTAACAATTGTTCTACCATTTGTACAAAGAATTACACAAGTGTATAATTGAGGGAAAAGAAGGGCCAGAATGCTCAAATCAATGCCTACGATTCTGCTGAAACAATGAGTGCACAACCCCAAGCACTTCATTGTTTTGTCAGTGCAGTTGCCTTTTGCTCCAGGACTCCCACTTTGCCTTAGGCTCGTTGTATAGACAGTGACTGCCACCTGCAGCAGCAAGGATGAACTACTTCCACAAAAGATCATAGAATTATCAAGAAGATAATTCTAATTATCTAGAAGATAATATTGAACATCAAGAGCCTTTAACTCTGATCCCAGCAAGCAGAACCTTACTCTGCCTCCCTTCTTCAGGGAAGAGAGCTAATTGCATACCACTTCACTTTATAGTGAAAATTTGTATTGCTGTCTGTTGCTTAAGTAACATTTGGGTATATATACACAATAGTACCTCAATGGTAGAAAGTCACTTGACTGAAGAGCATGGGCTTAATTTAAAAGTACTTCTTAAAAAAAAAAATATTTTTTTTTATACCGGTGAGAATGTCCACCATCAAGAAATCCTAGGAAAGACATTCTGACTTGTGTCTGTGCACGGAAAGAATTATCAAGACACTATAAACTCGATTTTCTTTTCATCCCTCCCCCTCATATTTAAGAAGACCCCTCTTAACTTTCTGAATCTCAGAAAGACACAGGATAAGCAGGCTGAAGGCATGAGGACACACACCCTAGCAGTTACCTAAACCTAGGGAAAACAGTTGTTTGACCAGCAGTTTCATCATATCAGAGCCTTTCTACCGCAATCTCTATCCACCAAAAGTGAACAGTCTACTAATTTGCATCTAACCTATGACTTGAGTGCTTAGCAAAGTTCCCCATCCAGTGGCCAACTTCGTACGTGCAGCTCGTGATTCCTGGCCCAAAGCTTGATTCTGCTGCACGCAGCA
Source organism: Rissa tridactyla (assembly GCF_028500815.1). NCBI lineage: Eukaryota > Metazoa > Chordata > Aves > Charadriiformes > Laridae > Rissa > Rissa tridactyla. The sequence goes on from NC_071487.1 coordinate 1,120,417, forward strand.
CCTACAGCTCTTGGGCTGAATGGCAGCACACACAGGTGACTATTAGGTGCAGTTCATCTGAAATGTTTGAGGAAGAAGAAATAACAGGTGAATATTTTAAAACTACTCATTGCTCTCCTACTGGCTCATGGATAAGTTGCTGCAAAAAAATGACAACGATATTATTTACAAGGAGGGTCTTAATAGTTTGACTATTGTCAATAGTCAAATAGTCAAAGACAATATATTGACTTTTCATCGAGTGTGTTCCACATCTTACTGATCCCATTACTATACCTTAATTTAATCCTAGTTTTTAATAAAAGGAGGTAAGAATCTTGTTAGACCCTTTGTAATACCAGGAAGAAAGCCTGAATAGCTCTTCAAGGAGTGCAAGGAGAATACTCCAATTATTTTTTGAGCAGGGCAAAAAGCTTTACAGACACAGCTTAAGCCAGAAAGCACTATGCAGATGGTATAAAGCAAAAAAATTTGAAAAAACATCACAGAAAGAGGTTCCACAGGTAAAAAAAAAATAAAATACAGGATACAGCAGGTCTTTCAGAGCTAAATGCATTCCATGTATAAAAACTGAAAGTATGTTGAAAAAAACTGCCACATCTGGCAAGTACGTTCATGACAAGACCACACTCTCAGGCACTTACTCGGTTAGGTCTGAGGTTTCTTTCCGCATTCACACTCTTCCTCAGCACTTTGGGTGCCAGTAGGTCATGGCTTGCCATTGGGACTGGAGAGCACCTATTGCATCACTGCACACATTGTGTATAAGCCCAGATGGAAACAAAAGCTGCTGTAGATCAGTAAAGACATTCAAACATGAAAGCTATTGATATTGCAGTAGTCTTTATTATTAAAAAAAATAAAGTCCTTAAAGAGAAGGTGTCAGGTTAATACAAAAGCATTTATGATTTTAATAATTTGTTTCCAAGACAATTAGGCAACAAGTTACCAAAACTTTTCACTTGTTACAGGTGACCAGGGTCCTTCCAATCATCAGCCTCATTACTTGCAACTTCACATTTCCTCTCAGCAAATCCAGAAATAAGGGACAATTAAGAGTTCCTCCAGAACTTGTACACTGAGTGATGAATAATCATGCTGTACATTCCTACAGATCCTCCTGATGAGATCAGCAAACACACAGTACCACATACACAATTCCACATCTATGTTCTGGTATGTCGCCCTCTAAGGAAAACCACTTTGGGAAGAGATGCAAATCACTGCACTAGAAGTCAGTTCCAAGAAAATAAACCAAGAAGTTTAAGAACACATAGGTTGTATATGCTAAGAAAATCGTTTCTTATTATTTACCTTTCAGTACTGTCACGGCAGAAAGTGATGAGAAAGGTGTCATAGAAATTCATGTTAAAAAAAATTATGTCTCCTATGGGACAGCATGTAGAAGAAAACTCCACTTCTATATTAGTAAGCATACATGCTGCTGTTTTCACGTTCTGGTATATATGTTCATAGAAGAAGTAAAAAGGTAACAAGTCTGCTGGCACTGATTTAGTACCCACCCATTAGTAAAATACACAAACTTAGTTGAAGTACCAGTGTTTCACAACATCTAGTCCATGATTCTCTTCACATATTCTTTGGTTATGCAGAGAAACTTCTTTACTAACTTCAAACGACAGGTTCTGCACTTGTGTGAAGCTCCTGAAACAAAGGAAGCAAGCTAAATCAGTTACTCTGGAGGATAATAACTTCCGCTTAACCCCAAAGGCCATGCGCCTGGACATTCCCATCATTGTCCTATCATGCAGCCACCAGAAGAAAAAGGTAAGATGTGAATTTTCTTCCCAAAGGCCAGAATTTGGAGGAGAGAAGGGGCAGGTTACAGGATGAGGAGATGTGTGGCTTTATGGTCTATCAGTGATACTTTGTTGACACAATACTCGAGGAAAAAACCTTTTCTGTGCTCCTTGTACCTCCTAAAGGATGATATATTGGTACCATTGTTATTTAAGACACAGCGCTTCCAGTTCACTTTTCTGTCTCATGGAGTTTTCCACTCTCCGACATATTTGCACTTTACCAGGGCTACTCTTGCTTACTGAAATTCTCAGTGAAAGTGTCAGCAAATGGTACAGTAAAGAAGTTCACTTAGAATACGCAAACAAAAAACCCCAAGCATCTTTACTTTGATTGTAGGTAGAGTAGGCTACAAACAGAATTAAACTTAGTTCTACTATCCCCTCAATTAATCCTCCTTCAATACACATTCTGGATATATTCTATTGAGATCTATAGATCTCTGAATATTTAGCCAGCGAGTCTTTTCACCTGACTGTTGTAAATACCTTTGAAGGTCTTTATCCAGTTTCTGAGATGTTTCCTTAAGCTCTTTCAGTGCACTACATGCTTTTGCACTTTCTTCTGAGTAGCTTGGCATAACTTCTGTCAGAAGTTCTTGTGTGATAGTTAACTGCTTTTGTAGTTCATCTACAATATGAGATGTTAAAAATATTACTCCAAAATGCCTGCAGTGGCATCAGTTAATACAAGATTACTTAATAGCTGGAGTAACCATGGAGACAGGTGAACTAGATGATGGAAAACTACTGCTTGCTCAGCTGTCACAAACACACCATGAAAAAACTGGAAAGGCCAAATTATTCTTAGCTATTGTGACTAACACCAGCAACAGGCTATTAAAGTTGCTAATCAAACTCATTTAGAGTATATCAAAGACTTTTACAACACAGAAATACAAGAGGGGGGAAAAAAAAAAGTTTTAAACATTAAAAATTCCCTGGCCAGTTATATATGTTGCTATTGGCATGTACCCCCAGCATGGAATTTATCCAGTCCTTTCCACTAGCATTCACAAACCAAAACCAGGTATTTATTTCCTTTCAAGCCTTCTTACAAGAATTCTAAGTTCTTCCAAAAAACCTTTTCCATTTGTTTTAAAGTAAGTAAGATTATTGTGAGCGGTTTAAGAATCTTATTTCTTGCAGAGTAGCAGTTTAAAAATGTAATTTTTTGTACAGACTTCAATACCAAACACAAGTACTAATTTATTAAACAAACATTCTCTGATTCAAGACATCACACAATGTATTTAAGCTCTAGTGCTACAGGAAACATGAGCAAGTCTACCCACGGGACTTTAACCCTTAAACACAGAAGAGATCAAAGTATTTCTACAACTCTACAACTTGCTTATCCATTAAGAACAAGGGAGGAGGAGGAATGCCATGAATACAGTTAAAACATACAGAAACTCGCTAAAGTGTATATGAAGACTGTCCTAGTTTAGAAAGTTAATTTTTTCCTGCTACAGGATAAAAAACTTGTTCAAGTCCAGTTTAGTGGTTAAACAGAGACAAGAATTATTCATAGCAAACACATGACTAATGTTGCAGCCTAGTGTCCATACAAGCTCTAAGAGTACACAAAATTCCTCCAGTGGCCACAGACAGATCTAGCAATAACAATGTAAGAATTTTAGCATACCAAAACCCACTATTTCTGAAAGTAAATTTCATGAATCAAATTTTCATACCAAGGTATGTTAGCATATCTCCTTCTATGTGAATATTCTTTATGGGTAATTCATGTCTAGTGGCATCCAGGGAAACTGCAAAGCTTTTATATTGCTCTTTAAACTTTTCACAAACAGGAACAAGGGGAGAAAGTACTTCCATCTGCAAAAGAGACACGATGAACCAACACTTCTTCAAAAGCAGCCATTTTGTTGGTACAGCCCCAGCTCAATACAGAAAAGTAATTCATAAAAAACCCCAACTATGATTCTGAAATGCTCGTTGACGGAGGAATTCAAGAAGTTTGTGGTGTGATACTCCTATCATGCTGTTTAATACATTTTCCTCTACCACCTCAAAATACCTAGGTCAATACTGGTTTCCATGTTACTGTAGCTCAGAGGTACCAGCAACGTAGCAGATAAAGTGTTATATTCGATACTTTGACTGTAGTTAAGTGTACTCTCCAAAAGACAAAAGTATGGTTTAATTTTTGCAACGCATATCTGTTAAAAGCAAACGTAGGTTCAATTTTGAAAATGAATTATTCCAAAATTAATTATTCATTGGAAATTTGCCTTCTTACAACCAGGCCAGAACTATTGCTGCCTAACATATAAAAATAAGACAAATAAAGAACAGAAGATGTTCACTACTCATTCAAGGGTTAGCATCTCAGCTCTAGCCATAACTGTAATTGCGTAACTGCAGGATGTTCAGGTGTTTTTAAGACACTTGCATCTTCTGTGCATCAGCTGCAAACTGGTCTGGCAACTGGTACGCTATTGTTGCCCCTTTCCTTATAGCTCTAACTTCTCCTTCCGGAGTATCCACAAAGGACAACCAAAAACACGACAAAGGCATTTGCTTAGGTAACTGGAGAGCTTTACATGCCACAACAGGAAGATGATGTTTATTTTGTTAAAGATGCATAAAATTGTACCCCAGCAAGCCACAGAAGCAGAGGAATCTTTTCTGGATAAAGGGCTACTTCATAAGTGAGCTTGTTTAAATATACGAGAAGCATAAACTGCAATAAAGCCTACCTGTTTGTCTAATGCCTCATCAAGCTTCTGCTCTCTCTCTTTGAGTAGAATTTCACGCTTCAACTTGCGGAGCTTCTCCTGTTGTCTCTCCTTTTCTTCACACAATGTTATCAAGTTATTTTCTGCTTTTTTCTCCAGCTCAGCAAGATTTTTTCCTGCCTATTACATCCAAAAAATACTCACAACTGAAGTAATACATCTAAGTAATTAATATATTCAGAATAAACAGAAGTAAGCCCCAGACCAGGTCAAAGAGCTTCAATTAATGAATCAGAGACCTCATGCAATAAGCAGAGTATGTTAAATTGAAGATCCCCTCCATCTTCTTCTCCCACCCCCGACAATATTTTTTGTAAAGTAAAAATATACACTGAGTGAACCAAGAACTAAACCACTGCTACAACCTTGAACTCCAAACACTCTCACTTGGTATTCAGTAAACTTCTGCACACCCCTACTTCATGAGGAACCAGCACCAGCTTAATAAACTGTCACTGAATTCACTCTAAGAGAATTTTCAAAGCAAGTCATACAGTTTTACAACCATAAACATATAAAGTGACAAAAATCAAACTTCTACGGATCAGAAAGCATAGATGAGAAATGAAACAATTCCTCAGTACTAAGTTCTTCTATCTGAAATACCAAATACTTGACTGACACTCACCTTTACTCTTAGGTAAGTTAAAAGCAGTGTCTGAGATTCCAGCTCTTTCATCAGATCATCATAATCCTCTTCCTTCAGAAAAGACAAGAATACGCTAGATCATTTTTGGTATTTAAACAATTATTTCTCCAATGTTCAAACAAATTACTGAAAGTCGAGTTTGTGCCCAGAATCATCATCAACAATGGTCAGCTTGATGAAAACAGTTTGGGTTTTTAAACAATGCATGTTAATTAAATATACCTCTCTGTTCCACCACTTTTCATAACATTTTCAGCAGATTTTCATAATACTGGTAGAGAACTTGAAGTTTCAGTTGAATGAGATTCCTGAATGGCACTTCAAATTAGGTTGAATCAATGTTAGTTTTCTGAGCAAAAGACGTCAGAAAATATTTAAAGATAACACGATATAATTAAAAAGTACGAACAGGAATACAAATAGAATCGACTTGAGGAGCTGCTACAATTGAGGCAGATTCTTTAAGACAGGAAATGGAAGCAGAACTTTGATCAGCGTTGAGAGATCCAATAAACAAAACAAAGACAGACTTATCCGCTGACTTCTGCCAGAAGACTTTAGATCATCTCAGGACCATGAAGTTGTTATCAAGACTAAAGATAAACAGAAAATCTTCATTTCACACATTTCAAAATAAATATGCTTAAAAAATGAGAGCAGTGAGACTCACCCCTGTTTTGTCTTCTTCACGTGTGTGTCTATCTTCTTTGCAAGCAGGAGTCTTTTTGCAGACAGTTTTATCTGTATCACAACAGAAAAGTTATTGCTCTCTTCTACCAAAGTATATAGGGTAGTTCAACATACCATCAGACTCTTCAAAGGCAAAGATAATTTCAAAGTTATTATATGTATCAGTAAAGGAGACTTGTGCTCTATTTCTGTCCTTGATGATACTCATGAGATGCGGATCACATGCACGTTTAGCTTTAAGTGACAGTTACAGATAGAAGTGATAAAATTTTCAGAAGGGCTGATAATCTAACACCCATCTGTTACAGCAACAAAGAGCTGAGGGTACTTTGTTCTTTAATGTTTGATCTTAAACAAAAAGAACAGAGCACCCAGAAGATACTAAAAATTGAGAGGTTAATTTAAAGCCCAAAGGTCTCGATACCTCTGCTTAAAGACGCTTCATAGAATCATGGAATGTGTTGGGTTGGAAGGGACCTTTAAAGGTCATCTAGTCCAACCCCCCTGCAGTAAGGAGGGACATCTTTAACTACATCAGAGATCTAGACACTTGAAATAACATTCACCTTATTTAACAAAATCCTTCTGTGAACATAGTAAAATACAAGGGTAACTTATCATCAAGTTATGGCACATACATTAAAAATAATAAAACAAGAAATTGAGTATGAGTGGAAGCTTACCAGAAATAGCTGAAATATCAAGGTCCGGTAGACTAATTTTATCTCCATCTAATAAAGTGGACTGCAAGTCACCTTTCTCAGAACAACTCTGATTTAATGAGCCATGGACAACACCTGAAGAAAGAAGCTGTTATCAAACTGAAAGAATTAGAAGAGATTCTGCACAATTATATATGCTTTCACTAATATGTGGCAACCTTATGCTGACTTTTACACATTTACTTTTTATGTGTAATACTCCCTAACTTACCCAGAAATAAGGTAGTTCAGAATGTTCTCCTCAAGTATTTCACAGTTCAACAACACCACCACCACTCAGATGTGAAAAGGGAATAGTTATTTCCTCAGATTTTAAAGTCAAGTTCAGGTCTTACCAGAAAATTATTTTGCAATTCTTGCAAGAGAAATAAAAATGGACTATTTTGCAGACAGGGATTTTCAGTAATTTACACTGGATTTATTAAAAAGGTTAAATATAAAAAGAGCAGGGCAATGGTGAGGCCATAGTAAAAGAGCAGTTCAAAGCCTTGTGCAGAAGGCAAGAGATACGCTTATTTTAGACAACCCAATTACTGAATTCCAGATTAGTTTTCTATCAGAACGTACAGAAGAGTTTGATGGACTTCAGTTTACACCTCTTAATCCCACAGTGAGTTTCTTAATTCCCTTTGTATACAGATAATAACTGGCAGCGATGCAAGTAACAAAAAATACCACCTCTTAGCATCATTTTACAGTTGTTAAGAGTTCCACAGGTTGGAAACACAAATTCACAAAAGGATAACTTTTAAATTACTCCAGTAAAACCTACCAGCAGAAGTTTTACATTTCTGAGGAAGAACTGATCTTGATTCAGTCGCAGAAGATGATTTCTCAGTAGACATTGAAAAAGAATTTGAAGTATCCTGACAATCAAGAAACAGAAAAGACTGAACATAAGCAGTACCCATCATTGACAACATATCTTACCTCTGACTTGAATGCTGACAACAAAAAACTACAAGCCCAGTACATCTTGGGGCTTTGTGAGTCACCCGAGTGCAATTCCAAATTCCTATCCCCATCCGCATCTCCCCCAAAACCCCAGCAGAGGCCTTTTTAGCTTAGATCTCGCTGCCACACGTCCGAGACAGCCCTCAGACCATTCCTACCCCTTGCTGAGCGACCCCCGAGCCCAGTAGCGAGGCGGCCAAGTACCTTCTTGGCGTTTTTCTCATGGCACTGCATGTAGCGAGACTTCACGATTCTTTTTCCTGAAGAAGGAGCAAAGAGATCTCAGCCGGGCCCGCCGCCGGGCTTCCCGCCTCAGCGACCCACCGCCGCGCCTCAGTGGGAGCGGGGCCCCCCTCACCCCGCGGCTACCTCTCTGCCTGCTTTCAGACACTGCTCCGCCCGCCACCATAGTACGAGAGTCGCTCTGCAGCGCCGACATCCTGCAAAGACAGAGCGGGAGATGACAGCGTCGGATCCGGAGCCAGGCGGCGAAACAACCACCCCCTTCCTCACCCTCCCGCTGCCTCAGCCGCCTTCTCGTTCGAACGGCCGCGCAGGCGCAGCACCGCCCCCGCGCTCCGGGGGAGCCCAGCGCCCCCTGGCGGCGCGGAGGGATGGGACGAGCCGCCACGGCCGGCGCCGCTCGGGGCACAGGGAACGGCGCCCGCCCCGCCCCGCGCTCCCCGCGGCGCCAAGCGAGGAACGAGGGGTGGGCAGTGACTCTGTCACCCGATGAGCCCTCCCCACCCGGGAAGGGGAACCGAGGAAAAAACAAGGAAACCGAGGGTTGAAATATAAACGTATTTAATAGAGTAAGACTATTATTAAGATTATTATTATTAATGTTAATAATATTAAAGAACCAATATAGATACCAATACCAACATAGAATCATAGAATCGTCTAGGTTGGAAGGGACCTTCAAGTTCATCGAGCCCAGCCATCAACCCAACACTGCCCAAACCACCACTAACCCACAACCCTCAGCACCGCGTCTGCCCGGCTTTTAAATACCCCCAGGGACGGTGACTCCACCACCTCCCTGGGCAGCCTGGTCCAATGCTTGACAACCCTTTCTGCGTAAAAATTTCTCCTAATATCCATCCTAAACCTCCCCTGGCACAACTTGTGGCCGTTTCCTCTTGTCCCATCGCCTGTTCCTTGGGAGAAGAGACCGACCCCCCCGGCTGCCCCCTCCTTTCAGGGAGCTGTAGAGAGCGAGAAGGTCTCCCCTCCTCCTCCTTCTCCTCTCCAGGCTGAACACCCCCAGCTCCCTCAGCCGCTCCTCACAGGACTTGTGCTCCAGACCCCTCACCAGCTCCGCTCCCCTTCTCTGGACACGCTCCAGCCCCTCAATGTCGTTCTTGTGGTGAGGGGCCCAAAACTGGACACAGCCCTTGAGGTGGGGCCTCACCAGTGCCCAGTACAGCGGGGTGATCACTGCCCCAAGCTAGCTAGCCACGCTATTTCTGATACAGGCAATATAAAATATACTAGGATTATACACTGCCCATTTTACCATAGGAAGCTGTGCACTCCCAGCAGGGGACAGCAAATGTGGGACACTGTGAGTGCTGCAGCTTCAGGAGGAAGAGGAGCACCCAGGGCTCCAGCACCAGGGCAAGGAGTTCTCAGGATAGCAGCCATCAAGGAAGAGCGGACTTCTCAGCAAGCTTTCTAATTTATAGCGAATGTGACGTTCACGGTATGAAGTAATCCTGTTGGCCAGTTTGGATTAAGTGCCCCAGTCTCACTCCTCCTCATCCCCACACCTGGCAAGCTCAAAAACACCAAGACCTTGATCTTGGCATACCATAGCTGGCTATAAAGTAAATATTTTCACCAATTCAGACACTAGAGTCCTCTAAAAGCACAATTTTCCCAAGTGCTAGAAGGGACCTTACCAAGAAGTAAAATTACTGAATTAATCCTGTGTCACTCAAGCCAGGACAAGTTGGTGAACCTCAAGAAGGCTATACTAGGGATGTCCTGCCCTGAGGACCTGACAAATGGCTGGAGGCCGCCGCCGCCGCCCCCGCAGTGGAGCCCTCACAGCGCCGGCAGGCGACGCTTCCACTGGGGTTCTTCGGTTTTGACAGGAATCCACCCACTCCCGCTTCTCACCGCCGGGCCCTACCTCATGAAAGCACCTGGCTCCCTACGAGCGCCCGCTCCCGAGCCATGTGGGCAGGCGGGAGCGAGGCGGTCGGGCCGAGCGCTGCCCGCCATCGCCCCGGGGCGCCGCTTCGCGCCTCCCGCCCCGCCGCGCGGCTGAGGGGGCGCCGGGTGGGGTGGGGGGCACAGCGCATGCGCCGTGCGCGAGCGGCGCTGAATGGGCGCCGCCCTGCCTCCCCCTACCCGGAAGTGGCGAGCGGCGCCTCGGCGGGGCCTGTGGCGGGCGGCGGTGCTGGTCGCTAGCGCTTCACCCACCGGCTGAGGTAAATGGCGTCCCGCGCCTCCGGTGGGCGCCCATTCTCCTTCCTTCCTTCCTTCTTTCTTTCTTTCCCTCCCTCCCTCCAGTGTGTCCTCTATGGGCGACTGAACTCTGTGGTGGTGGCCCCTCAGAGGGACCGGGTCTCACACAGACCACCGAGCCCGGGGCTGGTGTGGCGGGCGCGGGCGTTCTGAGGGGGGAGCGTCCGGCGGGCGGCGGTGGTTCTGAGGGCGAAACGTCTGGCGGGGGCAGCTGAGGGGCTCCACCGCTTCCCTCAGGAGCCCGGGGGCCGTTCCTTGGGTCGCCCCCTCGGGAGCCGGCGCCCTGGTGTGCCTGGCTTTGGGGCGGCTGCTGGGGCTGGGAAGGGACGCGACGCGGTGGCCGGTGTGTTGTTGCTGACTCGTTTTGCATCTGATGTGCTCGAAGAGCTGGACGTGCCCCAAGGGAAGGAACATGCCCCGCCGCCTGTCTCTCAGGCGATGTGCGGGGGGAAGATGTCGATCAGGGCACGGAGTTAACTTCCACCTCCTGCTTTCTGCTCTTACAACCACGCAGTGTTCTGCTTTTTCACATGGTGTCTCTAGCTCTCGGTATGAACAGCCTGTAACCTTTCGTACAAGTATCTCGGCATCTTTCAAAAAATTCGTTGAAGCTCTCTGGGTTCTTTTGTTTCTTTGTTTTATTTTTGAGCAGCTCTTGACAATATCAGTGCTGCTGTGTTGAGGTCGTGCTTTATCATGGTGACCATCATTGCCTAGCTTATATATGCCTCTAGCTGTTTGTATCTTAGAAGCGCTGTGTCTTTTTGGTAAGCTGGGTTTTGCAATCTCTGGAAAGTAAAACTTTTGCAATCTGGGAACATCTTTTTGTTACGTGTTTTTGTAGGCTAAAAGTAGCAAAGTACCATCCTGATTCATGACTACTGTGACCATACCCTTCACATAGGTATGTGCAATCCTGATGTAAGATGACTTCCCAGTATAATTTTCAGACTTATTTTCTATTATTCTGTAAGTATTTTGGCAAAATTCTTACCCAGCTTTGTTTGCAAGTCCTGTTTGTGAAAAGTGAGAAGTACTTTGGATGCAAATGAGTTCAGTATTCTTTGATTTCACCTTCTGGAAATGGGCGGCTGTATAGCAAAGGGTTGGAGATGATCTCAGGCTTCTGGCAGATGTAATTAGCCTTTCAAAGATGTCATCAGCATCCTCCCACATTACTCCTAGAGGTGGCTTGGTATCGGTTTGTCTACCTAGCTGTTTGCAAATAAGAGTTTGTCATGGGTAATTAGAAGCTCTCTGATTTCAGGTCTGTTAGCTGGAATACATAACTGAAGTACTTGCCCTAAAGTAACAGTGTGAGGTAAGCCTGCAGTCCGGTTTAGTATATTGGTGTCACACCCATCAAGTTTTAGGAAGCCTTTGGTGTCTTTAACTTGGAATCTTGTCAGGAACAAATCCCTTTAATGTAGGGGAAACAATATGGGGAACTTCTAACGCATATGTGTATTCGTATTAGTTTCAAGATTCATTGTGGCTTTCTTTAGAAAAGAGTTAATTGTGATTATTTTTGCCTTTGAACTAACAATGAGATTCTTTACCTGCTCTACACTTGAAGTCCGGTAACAGCCTCTGCTTTTCGTGATGATGCATATAAGACCATTTCCTTAATCATTAGTGTTTATTTATTAGCATAAAAGTCAGGAGTTACTACAGTAATGTGACAGAACTGTTTTTGTAGAATTGTACGATTTGGGTTGCTTGGGGTTTGTTTGGGTTTTTTTTGGTTTTGTTGGGGTTTTTTTTGGTCACCCTATTTGAAGGTTATCTCCACAAAAAGCTTTTTCAGTAGTTGAATGTAGTTTGTGCAGTGACAGGGCAGCTGTCTGTGCAAATGGATAGTCTAATCAGAATGGGAAGGCTCATAAGTCTGTGTTTTTCTGTGGAACCTAAAACGCTTATAGAACTAAATAATTTAGGAAGAGTAAAAGCAGCTGATGAAAAATTTAAGTGAGGTTCACCTAGAAAGTAATACTTTGTACAGACTGAGTTTTCTGACAAATAATGATTCAAACATTAGACCTCTTGAATAATCCTGTGTATGAATAACAGTTTGACTCATATGCACGTAGTTCAATATTGCTTAGGCTAAATATGGCCTTTCCTTAGCTAGCTGGTCAAATACCATGATTTGCATATCTTAGGCATTTAAAAAGGAAAAATTCCTAAAAGATGCAACTGTATTAGCTATCTCAATAGCCATGGAAAAGAGTGAGAAATTATGATTCAACCGAAAGTCTGTAGTTCAGTACTTCTTTGTAAATATGAAAGCTGAAGATATTTATTAATCGCACTTCTAAGAAACAAGACCTACTTATTCTAACATCAAGGAGAAGTAAAGCCTGAGGTGCTGATAGGAATTTATTTTCTTCAATAGATGGCTATTTTAATAGATTATCTGCCTTCTGAAAGGACTAGGAGTGTCTTTATTTCAGAAAATGAAAATTCAGAGGTTTTGTCTCTGGTATATCATGTTTTCCTGATGTATCAGGTGACCTAAGTGTGGCCTGTAGAGTTGCTTTTATCTAGGCTTTATTGTGTTTGTATCTGATTACCAAATGAAACTCAATGCAGATCCTAGAAAAATATTCTCTTCCTTTAAAGACCAACAAAGTTTAACAATAAAAGTGTTTTAAAAGGTATTTTTGACATGTCTACATTCTGCTGATGAAACCCCCCTTTTTTTTTTCTTAATTCACACAAAAGTTCGACCTGGAGTTTCCTAAGAAAATTTCTTATCAGTGTAAATGCAGCATTAAACCAATGAGATTTTTACTTCCTTTACTGACAGCTGTAACACTACTAAGGATAAAATTAAGAAAAGTACAAAAGGTGGTAGAATAGTCTCCAAGGTTCTTTTGGCTTATACTCTTTGCAACTAAGACTCTGGTTTTTTGTCTTCATTCCTTTTTTTGTCAACAGGGACACTTTTTCATTTCCTCTGAATCATACTTGAGCCTACATCTGTAACTCTGACATCACACTTTTTGTAAGGTTAATAACATGCTATAGACCTTTAATGTCACTGTAAGACTGATAAGGTATCCTTGTCTTGAGGTTTAATTGTGCATCTGAGTCATTAAAAGAAAGTAGAGGCCTGCATCTTAGGTGGCTTGAGGGTGTAGATTTGGATCAGGGTCTCCCAGGCCGTAGGGAGTAGAGAGAAGGTGACTGAGAAGGAACTGCCTGTAACGAAGGTAATTTCTTTGACTTTTTCCTGTATTACATTGCATTACTCGCATTGCAGTCCAGCTTCTCCTTTGTTAGGCAGTCTGTGGCAGTAACTTCTCTGGCAGGGTTGATTACAAAGAGTAGTAACAAATGTGTTGTAAATTCGCATGCTCCATTCAGAACTACTCCTTTTGGAGCAGAAAAAGCCAAGAACTTTTAGCTAAAGAAAACCAAGGATCTAAAGTTGTTTAGTCCAGCAGAACTTTTTATGACCAAGAAAAATATTGAAGTGTTATTAGAATGCAAAGCAATTTTCAGGTAATCTGCAAATGTCTGGATACTGGAAAAATATTAAAATTAATTATGCTTAACTAACAGCAACTGTATGTCCTTACGATATGAGGTAAGACTAGGGTCGAGACCTTTGCCTTACCTGTATCGCACAGTTAATTGTGGAAACTAAATTTAGAGTCTCTCTGTAGCCTATTTTGCTGGAAATTCCTTGCTTTGGAAATCAAGGATAAGTAATAGCTGAATATTTTTGAAATTGCTAATTTTTTTTCAGTTTGATTAGGCAGAGGGATCTCTTTTGTGCATCGTCATTGGTGATTCTGATGCTCAAGAACATTAGATATCAAGTACTTGTGCTATGTTTCTACTTTTGTGTTGAAAATTACATGATGAAAAATGGGAGAAGCTTGAATCTTTCAGTTTGAGGAATGCAGTACTGGAAATGTACATGAAAATGTGAAGAACTGGCATATTATAAAGTTCATCCTCAACAGTTTTGCTGTAATGGTAGCTTTCCCTTTTTAGCTTCACTATGATTCATTGACTAAATATGTGACTTCAGATTATGGCCTTATTTAAACTAAAAGGATACCCTATGCTGATTGGGGCCAAGTTCTCTTCTAGAATTTTACTGCATTATTAAGTGGACAATGTTGGCGTTAATGCATATTGAAAAATTAATTAGCTTAATGGAGACTTGAAAACACTTAGAAAATATCATGAAAATCACCATATAGAATTGGAATTATTGGTTTTCTATTAACGTTGTTTGAGCAGAAAGTAAAATTACAGACTGATGATAAATTATGTAGCCTACTGCATTTCTTCTACAAAGTATTGACATGGTTACCTGAAGCGTTACCCTACTCAGTCATTTAAGTGGCAAGTATAATCAATCCTCCAATGATGGACTAAATAGTAGAGCCCCATGTTCACTTAGATTATTGTTTGATAAGCCCACTGGGTTTTTCTTTATAAGGAAGTGAAAGTACTAATTGATAGGTAATATAAAAATAAATATAGTGTTAGAGTGTTGCTTTATAAGCTTGTTATGTTACTGCTGTTAACAAAATACACTGTCTGTAGAACCTGCAAAGGATGGGGTAGGGAAGGTAACAAAATCCTGAAAAAAGTTTTTAGATTGGTTAGACTTCCTTCCATTTTTCTAGGCCTGTTGGAATTCTCCTTCCAGGATAGTTGAGCGAAGGTGGCCTGTAACTGGTACGTTATATTTAAATTTGTCTAGCACTATTTCAGATTTACTTCTCTCCGATCTCACTTGAAATAAGTACCAGTAAATTGTGTATGTTATACTGGCACAATGAAACCACTGTCACAAGGGTGCAAATCATAAATCACTATATCCTTTAACACACTGATCTCATGCAGCTGTTGCCCCACTCGCCCACAGAATTGATTCAGTCTCATGTTTTGAATAAAAGGTTAGAAGCAAAAGCTTTGTGTATCTGATTTTTTTTTTTTTTTTGTCTTGCCTGGCTTACCTAACTCTGTGTTTGCATCTCTAGAACAAGACTATGGTGAAAAATAATGCTTTGCTGTGTTTTGTAGATGCTGATGACTGTACTTAGTAAATTTTAAGTGCTGTGAAGATGTATACTTGTGTTACAAAAGGCTTGTGAAAAGTAAAGCATTTTAAGGAAAACAGGAAGAAGTCTGAATGTGAAGTCTAAAATTAGTTGATGTGCACCTAGTGCCAGCTTCTGCCTTCCACTTATTAAATTCTCTGACATACAGCTTTGTTTATTTCCCATGCGTTGGAAAGGGACTTTGTATAAGAGAGAATATTGAAAAAATTGAGGTAACTGCAGAATTTCCATCTGAGAGAGAACTCAACAGTGGTGGCTCGGCTGCTGTTTTCCTGAGTTTGCTGTTTTGCATGCTGACCAATACGGTTTCATTATTACCTTCTACTCTTGTATTTCTCCTTTTTCCTCCAGTACTCTCTGCACCTGAATTCGGGCTTGTGTTTCTTTGATGAGACAAATTACACTGAATAAATATTTCAATTGCTTAAAAATTTTCTAAATAACTAGAGATGATAAAATTACAAGGAATCATTGTAATCATCTGTTCAGACCACTTTCGACATAAATGAGAGGGTGGTACCTAATTAACTTTTTAGTTCAGGCACATCTGTAACTGGGGACTGGCTGATTTTTCTAAAGAGAGCTTTAGCAGTCAGGCCTCATCGTTAGTGTCAGTTAATTTTTTGCAGTGTAGGGTAGCCTTCTGGTGACGTTTATATCTTACGTTATCCTGAATTTGTCTAGCTTTGAATTCCAGCCACTGGCTTGAGTTACAGCTTTGTCCTCCAGACTGGTGATTGTTACCAAACTCTAGTTCCCCGTGCAAGGACTTAAACTGATATCGGTCTCCTCTGTGTGTTTCTCATAGACAAAGCTTCCATAGTGTTTTGCTCTAAGGGGCTATTTTCTAACAGATTTTTTGTTGTTGTCATTGCTGTTCTTATCTCAGCTTCTTAATTGAATTTTGGATACATTCTAGTTGCAGTATGAGTCATGTACTTTCTGGGTACAAGGGTAATATGGCTGCCTAACTAAATATTCATTTGATGTGTAGCTGGGAATTACATTTACTTTTATATTAGAATACCATGTTTAAATGATTACCTGCTATGGTTTTCAAGCCTATTTCAGGACAGCTCCCATTCCATTCCTCTGGTATGGATTGTTTCTTGGATAAATTTGAAGCTATATCTGTCTATAAACTGAGCTGAAATTTGTTTAGCATTTTTTTTCTTGCTGCTATACTACTGAACTATATAACTGATGTAGCTTTTTGATTACTTACTGCCTTCTCAATCTCTCTATGATACATTCCTTACCAGTAACTCTTCTCTTTTGTTTAGAACCATCATGAAAATGTTTACTTTGATGCCAGGAATCCAGCTTCACTAGAATCTAATCCTCCACTTGCTTGATGATACCCTATCCTTAGTTGAATACTGGAACTCATTAGGTAACCAATTTATAATCTGCTCAGTGTATGCTTTCTTGCTTTTATGTTCTAATTTATTGCTTGAAATATTGTTTAGTGTGAAGTCGGGTGTACCAAAGTCTGTCTCTTTTAGAGCAATATTATCAAATAAATTTTATGTCCTTTCTAAGAAAATTACAAGTAGTTGGAGATGAGCAGGTTTTCCTCCAGCCTCTGTTTGTAATGACTAGATGTCCTCATTCTGATTCTTGGGTATAAGATTTAAGCATCATGTTATTTCTTCTGGGACTTGTGTAGTACATTTTTGGGTAAATAAACTGTAGGTAACAAAAGCAGAATTGGTTAAAAGGAATTAACAGTAACTGGGTGCTACTTTTCCTTAAGTGACTTTTAGAATTTAATTTTTTTTTTTTCTTCTTAAAGCCTTATAATCAGTATTAAATGATTCAAATTAGCATATCTGTTTTAAGTTGTTGAGTGAAAGAGCAGTCTTAAAGCTCAGTGGTGTTGAAAGGAAGCAAGTAGTGTCTGGATTTCATATCTGGTTAAAATGGGGCAATGTTATGCTGACTGTCTTTCTGTTGAGTGGTGATGTGACTGTGCATTGAAATCCTGTTTCAGCAAGTTTTTTCTACTGTAGATTATCTTCCAAATCATTCCTATGGAGTGATGGATTCCTGCTTGAACTTTGATCAAGCTGTATGATGGCTGCATAATTTGGAAATCTGTGTGTAGCATAAATACATTAAGGTTAATGTCTGTATGTTGCTTTGTCAGAAATCTGTCTTCAGGATGAGAGGTCGTTCTCTTTCTAGTTTTTCAGTCGTACACACCTGAGCAGACAGTACCAGCTATCGCATTGCTGCTTACTATAATTGGCATGGGTTTTTCACCAGAAGAGGCCATCTGTGTTCCGGTTTCCTCTTTGGAAAGTGTGATATGGGAGGCTTGAGCAATGTACCAGATATATCTTGGTAGCTGACATGAGACAAGCTTAGGAAACGTATATTCCTAAAGTCAGAGGTCAGCACCTAGGCTCAGCTTTTCTGTGAGCCTGAAAAGTTGGTGCCATGCTTCTTAGGGTGCAGTTTTGGTGAAAATGCTTACTGAGGGGACTTCCTCTATCATACCAGACTGTGTGTCTGAAACTAATTGCTGGGGAGGGGAAAAAGGAAGTCTGCACAAGACCGTCTCCCTTGAACTGGCGGGCTAACTTGAGGGGAAAATGGTCACTGTTGTTCTTTTTTTTTTTTTTTTTTTTCTCCTGTCTGTGCTCCAGATTCATCTTCCCCGTGAGCTGTAGATTCTACTATATGTTAAGGTGTTTGAGCTTGATTAAAAATGTCTTACACTTGCATAACTACTTCAAAGGTACTTCAGACTTATTAGCCACTGGTCAGTGATAATTACATTAAATGGAGAGGGGACTTTGAGCTCACTGGTCCATCCTTCTGTATGACCAAGTTTTTGCAATAAACTTTGCTTAATGAACGAAGAATGAAATTTAATGTTCTCAGAGGGATCATAGAGCTTGACTAGAGATGTGCTGTGGTTTGTGTTGCTCCCTGTGGCTTGCTCAGCCTTCCTTTTGATGAGTAGTCACTAGAAATGATACAGCTTGCATAACAATGTCTTCTGTAAGCTTACTATTCAGAGTTCTCTTAAAGCACACTTCTCTGCTCTGAGGCTGTTCATGAGGCAGAACTATGTCATATGTTTCTGTGAAGTGATTCATTACATGCAGTGGAAGTGGCAGCTAAATGCTTCCAATTCTGCTGATTTTAATTTGAAATGATTGGTCTCTGTGGCCTTATGCAAGTTCCTGTGCAGTTGTTTAGTGGCAAAAAGCAATGAGAATTGGCATTTCTCTGCCTATTTATTTATTTTAATATATATATTCAGCATGTAAGTGTATAATTAGAACACTTTGTTTTTGAAACAAAAATTGAACTGATATTCTGGGTGTGAAGTTTTATAGACTGTTAAAACAAAGAGGGTACTTCATTATCCTTCTTCTTTTACTGCCCGTGGGTAAGCTAAGAAACTGTTGGACTAAAGCAGTGTAAGCAGACTTAATCCTAGTGATCTGGGTGTACTGAATTGCATTTGAGAGAAAAATCACTGGCAAAGGCGCAGAATGTTGCTAAATCTGAGGCATTTAACTTGGCAGTAAGGAGGAGGTTGACTTCCGTGGGGTTGATGTTACGTTGCTGGCCTGCATCAGGGATGAAAGGAGGAAAAAGCAATCAGAATGATTTTTGGAGATTCATGCATGAGGTTTCTGAAACCCAGTGAGGGAAGGGTTGATGTGAAAAGTTCTAAAAACTAGTGAACGAAACGGGTTATTTGTTAGCTGAACTGAAAAGTAGTTGCAATAAGACTGATCTTACTTTGTTGCCTAAAATGGAAGATAAAAAGCATGTTCAAACCTTACCGAGGCAAGGATGTGGTTCACTCGAGTGAAATTAGCAGTCTCCCATCTGGGTAAATTATGCATGTTCAAGAAGTCACTATGGTGTGCTGGGATAGAAGGAATTGAGAGCCGCATTTGCACTGGTCAGCTATAGACACTGTCTCCTTAAAGCTGAGTGGGGGTAAATACTGTACCTATCTTCACCTTTCATGAAAAGAGGTCAGTTGGGGGAAACAGGAAAAAAATGTGTGGATTGCAGTGTCAGAACTGTCTTCCTCCTTGCAGCTGTGCACTGCTTCTTCTGATGTAGTTCATGGCTGCTCTAAGCTGTCACTGCTGATTTCAAAAGTGATCAAACCCTCTTTCTACCTCAAGCTGCTTGTGCAGCTTTAAGGAAGGGTTTGTGTGGGAGGATGAAAAAATGTTTGTGTAGCCATACAGTGAACCGCGTCAGGGAAGTTATCTGGGTTAAAACTAATCTGGGGAAACAAGGAAGTTTTAATTTGAACATTTATCCCAGTTCAGTTTGCTTTGTGGCTGTTCGAATGCTTGTGCTCCGGTAACAGGGAGATAGGGATGACATGGGAATAGAAGGAAAAGTGAAAGGAGGATAGATATTGTGGCAGCTACCAGCTACATTGGATAGGCTAAGCAGACTGAAATAATATCACTGATGTGCAAAAATAGTGCATTTGTTCTTTAATTAATAATTTGACTATTAAATGACTTTATTCTTATCTGCCAGAAAATGATCATATCATATAGAATCATGGTTAGAGTTGGAAGGGACCTTTAGAGATCATCTAGTGCCAACCCCCCTGCCATGGGCAGGGATACCTCCCACTAGAATACCTTGATGCCTTGCCCTAATACCTCTTGTACACTTTTTTCTTGATGTCTGACTTTCTTTTTCTTTTTTTCCTTTTATTTTTTTTTTTTTAGACGATGGGCACTGCATATTAAGCAGAGGTGGAAGACTGAAGCCCATTTGGGGGCAGAATGAGTTTAAAAGATGCTGACAGTGCAGTTTGCCAGGCAAAGGCAGCCTACAATCTTCATATTTACCCCCAACTGTCAACAGAAAGTGCTCCCTGCTGCAAAGTGACAGCAACCAAGGACAGCACGTCTTCAGATGTCATCAAGGATGTGATTAATATCTTAAACTTGGATGTCTCGAAACATTATGTGCTCGTGGAAGTGAAAGAATCGGGTGGTGAAGAATGGGTACTTGATATAAATGATTCTCCTGTTCATAGGGTTTTACTTTGGCCTCGTCGTGCTCAGGATGAGCATCCGCAAAAGGATGGGTACTACTTCCTTTTACAAGAAAGGAACACTGATGGGACCATCAAATATGTCCAGATGCAATTGCTTTCCAAGGAGACAGATGCTCGGCGATTGGTTGAAAGGGGTTTTCTTCCATGGCATCAGGAGGACTTTGATGACTTGTGCAATCTCCCCAATTTAACAGAGACAACGCTTCTAGAGAATCTCAAATGTCGCTTTCTAAAACACAAAATTTATACTTATGCAGGAAGTATTCTGATTGCAATTAACCCCTTTAAGTTCCTGCCCATTTATAATCCTAAATACGTCAAGATGTATGAGAATCATCAACTTGGGAAGCTGGAGCCTCATATTTTTGCCATTGCTGATGTGGCTTATCACACAATGCTTAAAAAACATGTTAATCAGTGCATAGTTATATCAGGTGAAAGTGGGTCTGGGAAAACTCAAAGCACAAACTTCTTAATTCACTGTCTCACAGCACTGAGCCAGAAAGGGTACGCAAGTGGTGTGGAGAGAACTATTCTAGGAGCTGGACCAGTTCTGGAGGTAAATTTATGCTAAAATTGCCTTCTGTGAAAATTGTTTCTTGAAAACTTCTAATAACTGCTGTTGAGTACTTACTTGGTTTGGGCTTTAAATATCACTGGGCTGCATTGGTATTTGGCTGTGTTGCTTGACTGCTTCTAATTGATTTTCCTTAATTTATCCTTCCATTCAGTTGACTTCCTGTTGCTTTTAATTTACATCTGACTTAACTTTCCACCACTAAACACTAATATTCTGGGACAGAGGTTACCTGTGTTTTCCATCTTAAAGTTTTGATGGCATTTGAATCAAATCGTAAGTAAATGTTTTCATAAAAACATTGTTCCACTGAAACAGTAACTGCTTAGTGTGATAGTGCCTTTGTGTGTAAGCATGTCCTGCAGCATTTTTACGAACTCGCTTTTTGAGGGAGTTATTTCCTTTCTACAATTGTTTGTTTTGAAGAGAGCAACGTTGTTAGTTAGGGAGAAAGTGTGAGTGGGTTTGGGCTTTTAACTACTACAGTGTTTCTAACAGAAAGCAAAACTAAACGTGTGAGAAGGGGTACAGCTGGTCTTGCGTTAGCTAATGGCAGGACAAACTTAAACTGATCTTTTGGACTTCAGCCTCTCCCTTTTACTCTCTCATCTGAAAGGAAAAACTCTAAAAGCTTCCATGAATGTAATGGTCACCCATAATAAAATCTTCAACAGCAAGGAGCTTGAATGTGGCCATTGTGATTTTTAGGTTTAAATATTCTCAAATGTAACAACACTTCCATGTAAAAAAAAAAAAAGCTTTTAGTAAGGTGTGAAAAAGCGATGAGGTTAAACTTTAAAATGTACTTATAAACGTGATTTGAAAGCTTTTCTGTAAAGAATGAGGAATACATGCAAGTTCTTTTTTGCCTTCCTTTCTGCTGCTTGAAAGAAGAAGTAAAATTGTTTGAGGTTTGTTGGTTGCTGGAGTTCAAGTTTGCTGTTCTAAACAGAAAACAGGAAGGGGTCACTGTGGAAAGCACTGTTTGATCAGCTGATCTTGCTGCCTTTGATAAAATTAACTGTTTCAGATCCTGGTCTACCGGATGTGATACAGCTG
This sequence comes from Rissa tridactyla, assembly GCF_028500815.1. Taxonomy (NCBI): domain Eukaryota; kingdom Metazoa; phylum Chordata; class Aves; order Charadriiformes; family Laridae; genus Rissa; species Rissa tridactyla. Next base: position 1,142,274 of record NC_071487.1, read on the forward strand.
TGTCAAACCAGGTAGACACGTAAAATCTTGAGTTGCGCTTTGTCCACTGAATGAGAAATGCACATATCCCCAGATTGAAAATTAAAATTAATAACTTTGCTGGAGTTTGTTGTGTCCAGTTTTGGGCACCTCAATACGAGAGAGATCTCGAGGTGCTGGAGCGAGTGCAGAGGAGGGCAACGAAGCTGGTGAAGAGCCTGCAGAATAAATCTCATGAGGTGTGATTGAAGGAGCTGGGACTGTTTAGTTTGAGGAAAAGGGGGTTGAGGGGAGACCTCATCACTCGCTGTGACTATTTGAAAAGAATATTGTAGAGAGGTTGGTGCTGGTCTCTTCTCACAGGTAATTAGCAATAGAACAAGAGGGAATGGCTTCAAGCTGCAACAGAGTAGGTTTAGGCTGGACATTAGGAAAAAATTCTTCACAGAAAGAGTGGTCAGAGACTGGAATAGGCTGCCCAGGGAGGTGGTGGAGTCACCATCCCTGAATGTGTTTAAGAGTCGTTTAGGTGTGGTGTTAGGGGATATGGTGTAAGGGAGAACTCTGTAGAGTGGTGTTGATGATTGGACTCGATGATCACAAGGGTCTTTTCCAACCTAAATGATTCTATGCCTGTGAGTGTTCATGAAGAGATATTTGTGATTTTCTACAGTAAGATTGGTTGTCATAAGTCCTGCAACTTCTTTAGTCTTCCACTGAGCATTAGAAATGCACTTCATGAGAAAATAGTCTTGCTAACTAGAAATATGATGACTGGTTGGAAGCTTAGCTTGCAAACTTGCCAAATGGGTTCTAGCATGGCTGTTGGAGTACGTATTATCTAAAACGCAAGGCGAGGCTCTTCTCTGAAATGCTCAAAAAAACCTTCTCATTCTACTTCTTTGAGGGTGTCTGTCAGTCGCAGATTGATTCAGTGTAAACTTGTCCTCCCAAATATTGAAAAAGATAAAGGGGTTTATGACAACTAAATATAAAAAATTGGTAGGCACGTCTGAATCCTAAAACATCATTCAGAATTGAATATATGTTTTTGTATTAAAAGTATTATTCATTGACTTGAAATTATGGAGGAAGAAACCTTTTTGAAACTTGCCGAGGCTGAGACTTGTCCAGGCTGAAATAAATCACTGTTGTGCCTGTGATTTTGGCACAACTCTAGTGGAAATATACTTCTCTGTTCACATCACTTCAGCGCATATTAAAAAATGATGCTATGGTAGGTTTAGAACATAGAGAAGAAAAATCAAACTACTCTACTTTGGATAGTGCAGAGCGGATTCAGTGGCCAATGAAGCTTCCATGTTTCCCAATATGGATACTCTTGTGCAATTCCAGTTACTAAGTGTAATTTAAAAAAAACAAGTCAAATCTTGGTGTCGGGGGGGAATGTGCGGAAAGCTTACTTTGCTTTGTGGAAGTTAAATGACGACAAACTCTTCTGTTAGAGTTTGTCACTTCTAAATCCAACTGCGGTGACTCATTTGGGTTTTTACTTAAGGGAACTGAAGTCGTAAAAGGGAATTTTTCTTAAATGGATGTTTCAGGGGATTTTTTTTTTTTTGCATGAACAGTTTTGCAGTGTGCCTAAACTATTTGAGAATGTTCTGTTTGAAGTTTTGAGTGCCCATAAAAGATGAAAATATACTCTTGACTGAAATCTGTTTCCCTGACTTCATGATGTAGAAGTTGGTTCCATTTTGGGTCAGAACTTCCCCTTTTTAGTGACCTCTTATTTTCCTGACACCTAACTAAAATTTGTCTGTTTATAGGTTGACCTTTTGTTCAAGGAGTTAAAGCAAACATTTCTAGCACAGAGAGGTGAGCACTGTTAGTGTGTTATGGAGATGGATTTATAATTTTATCATCACATATTAAGTGAACTTGGAAACATATTTCTTACCAAATTCTGTTTCTGTGTTGGCTAACTAATCTCTGTTCAAATGTGTAAGTAATTTGAAGATAAACTATTGTTAATATTTTACCTCCTTGTTCACAATTTCTAGACTTTGAAGAATGCTGTTATAGCTGTACCATGAGAGATTTGACCTTAAATGTTGCTTCTTACTGCCCTCTCAAACAGCTGAGAAATGGAATACATGATACTGAGGCAGTGTAGTTAAAAATTAAATTGCTGTCACATGCGCTAGTGAGAGGAAAGCTGGTCATGGGTTAGTTTCTGATCCTTAGATGCTTCTTACTCAATCTCAGCACCGGAGTCTGAGCTCTTTATAATATTCCTTCTTGGGGATCTAATCAGCAGAGGTAACTTGTGCTGCTTCTGGTTATGTTTGGCACCACTTGCAGCTTTCTAGGGAAAAAGGCTCTGAAAGGCTGTCTGCTTCCATGGGACAGTGATGCTTCAGCACAGCCTAAAGCTGTGATTTCTGCTGGTTTTTAACAGTTCGTGAGATGTACGGTTGCCTTAGCTGTATAGGAATTGCTCTCAGACTTTATTTTTTTTTAAATTGTAGGCTAATGTAGATCTTCTGTAGTGAAGAGCAGTTTCTTTAAAACTGGTAGGAAGATAGATAGGCTCTGTTTTAAGATGCTCCTGGCTTTTTTGTCCTCTTCCAACTTAAGTGATTATAGTTCCCTGACTTGGAGTTTTACCTGCTTGTATTGTCCATTAAGTTGAGTTTACTTACGGTTGATGTGCTAAGAAAGAATTTACATTTGGGAACTATTATTTGGGTCAAATTGGGAATAGTGAATCAAACCTTTGTTTATTTTATGAAGTCTTGAACAAGAGAGTTAAACCTTTCCATACACAGTTGCAAAGTTTCCAAGACACTTGTATTTTCCCTTTATTGGGGGAAAAAAATCTCTTAAAGCGCATGTTTCAGATACAAAATGCACAGCGTACAATGTAAGACTCTGAACTTATTTGGGAGACCTGGAGTTAATTTATTGGATTCTTAAGCCAATTAATTCAGTTAAACAGCAGAAAACTGAGCGAGGGGATGGGGGCTTGCGGTGAGGGACACAGTGAGAGAGAACTGGAGCTTCCTCTTCTTGTAGCAAAGTGGTTGGTTTGCTGCACGTTGTTAAATTGTAACCCTTAGTATCCTCGGTTTATTACACAGTTACTTTCTTAGTGTGCCGAGAGTTCATTTCTCCCTGAATTCATGCAAATACTGGGGTTGTCACAACTTTTTCGTGTATTATTTTGAAAAGCATCGCTTATTTCCATTTGGATGTGTCCTTGAAAGTTTCTTAATGGCTCTGAATCATTCTTTGGAAAGAATTAAGGCCCAAATAAAATGGAAAGTCAAACAGGAAGCACTCATTAGGTGGCCTTCTGAAGGCAGTGGTAAATATGAATTAATATTAACACTGCAGTCAGGTGGGTGGGGGGCATGAGATTTTCTAGAACTCAGCATATTAAGAAGCTTTTTAAATTTCATTGTAGAAAGCAAATGTTTATGCTTTACCATTTTGTGGAAAACAGAGTGAAGCAATTTGCTGTCAGCTCTGTTTTCTTTATTACAGTTCCATTGTGCTTGTGGTTTTGGTATAAGATAGACTTAAGCTGAGTTGTGCTTCAACTCTGGTTTTCATTTGTATTTGCCATAAAAGTCTGCATATATATTTAGTGGGTGTAGCCTGTTCTATTTAAGGGAAAGTAGTTGTTTTGAGGCTATTATCTGCATGTGTTTGTTTTAAGAATCATAATCAGAGGAGGAATGGAACTTCCTCTTTCCATTTGGTTGGATGTTGCTAGGCTTTTTTTGGTAGAAATGTGTTGTTGCATGCTTTTCCCTGCTGCACATATCTCTTGGGGAAAAATCACCTTGTCCTTTGTACAGTTTTATCACGTGGATTGCTTAGACTTCCCCAGGACATCGTACAGTGTGCAGTGTTGCAAGATTACCCTGAACACTGCAACTTCTGTGTTAATGAGTGAATATTTTGCAGCACATCTGTGAAGACCGCAACAAAACTGAGTTCAACTCCGAAGCAGTCTTTTCCTTTTCCAGGGTGTGTAATTTGAGTCTTCAATGTCATTTGGCCCATTAAAAGATTGGTCTGTGCAGCGCTGGCTCTGCCATGGACTAGAGCAGTTTACATAGAAACTCTGACAGCTTTTTCAGATTTTGGCGATTCTTATGAAAGAAGTGAGATTTTTAGTTATGTTCCTGAGGTAGAAGATAGGAACATGTATGTGGTTTGGGGTTTTCTTTTTACAGCAAATAAAAGGAGAATTTGGTGTTTTTTTCTGAATACTTTTAAAGCTGTCATGTTGTAGGAGTTTTGATTAGCAAAGTCCAGTTTATGCCTCTTGCATTCCAAGGTAAGAGGATGGGTTGGATGACTTCCTGACTCCCAGAATAGGCTATCCCAGCTCCGATTCCCGCTGGCCTTGTCTGCTATTTTTGACTCACCCTGTTCTTATATAGCTAGAGTTATGCATTGGAGAGGGTTAGTTTTAGTTTTTCATTTTTATCTGTCTCCTCGTGGACTCAAGAGAAAACAGTAAATGGGTTTGGTTATATAGATTATTATTTCTCTTTAGCTGAAATAGTCTCTTGTCCCTTCGCATCTTCTGAATTTATTTTGTAAAGTAGGTTGCTCTCTGTAAAGGCAAACCGGGGAGTTATTTCAGTTAAATCTGAGCTACATATAGAGTACCTGGCTAGACTTATCCCTGAAAGATGCTTTCTGTGCAGAGCAATGGCTAGGTAATAAGGGAGCTTAATTCTTATCTGTAATCCTTTTTCTGTAGGATAAAGCTACAGTAGCTTAAAGATACCTAACTGCTCAATACCAAAATAAATAGTTCAGTATTTCAAATTTTTGCACCTTTCTGATTTTAGACAGGAATGTCACTTCTTTTATAGTTAGCTTGTCAGAGTACATTGAAGAATGCGGTAGCAGTGATTAGAGTTTAAGCTTGAATGTTACACAAAAAAAAAAATATTCCCCGCTCAAAATGTTAAGCGACTTGGAATGTTCTTTAACAAGTTGTAGATGTTAAAGGCTCTTATGAGAACACCATTCAGTACATGAAAACTTTCCTAAAAACTGATAATATTAGATCAGCTTTTAAGAATTTGCTGTATGCTTTGACTAAATACCAGACACATGAGATCATAAAAGCCTTTAGTTTTAAACGGTATTCATTGCTTACATGAGTAATCACTAAGAAAAGTTTTTCAGGAAGCCGGGCTATGGGATTTCTTAACTCTATAATGCCAAAATATTTATTAAAAATTAATGTGATAAATTTAGCTATATTGTGGTTTGCTTTCTGTAATATAACTAGTATACTGACAGTTAACTGGTGGCTTAAGGTAGGAAACTTTCCAAAAAGAAGTTCTTGTAGAATCAATTTGCAAGTCCACTATTCTGCAGCTTGGCAAAGTTCACTACAACAGATTTCTTAATGCATTAAATGAGAAGCTGGATGGTGTTCTTCAGAGAGCCACAGTTGAGCCACTGTCGGTGGGAGAGGAACGGGCTTCTGATCTAAGGACGCAGACAATTTGCTGCGCTCATGGTACTGGACTTTTGGTCTGGTGGTGTTTGGTAGCTGTAAGGAGTTGACCAGGATTTTATACATACATCAATATGCTGTGTATGCAAATTGGGCTCTAAAAAAAATAATCTGTGAGATAACTTGTTGGGTAATAGCTACAAAAAGATACTGATGACTGTGGTCAGTAGTTGCTTTGAAAAATCTGAGTGGGGATGCTGTGTGCGTTATAACACGTGTAGCATGGTCTCTAGAAATTAGCAGGCTGAACTCAGCCTCAGTCATCTGTAAGCGCTGCTGGACACAAATCCTCTCCCTTTAGAGACCCATTGACTTTTCTGAAGTTACAGTAGAATCACCCTGCACAGGAAGAGCTCCTTTAGCTTATTCCTTTAGCTCAGAAATAACGGTTTTCTGAAGAATTATGGACATTCTCCCAGTTTCTAAGAAGTTTCTCATATTCTCTGAAAACTAAGCATCTGGCAGTGGAAATCTACTTATAAGAGAGCTTTGAGACCCTATTTTGGAAACAGTGGTCTAGGTGTCCTACTGCAGTGCAGCTGCAACCCTTGAGGTAGTTTAAAAAAAAAAAAAGGGGGTGGGGAAGAGTTTAATATACAAACAGTGTGACTGTCATGAAAACAGCACTCCCCTAGGAGATACACCCTAATTGGGTGGTTTTATGTATAAACGGTTTAGTTCTATGTTGTGTACAGTATTCGCATGTCCATCATCCTCCGGATGCGAGTATGTGGAGGAAGAAGGGGGCATTTTTGTAAAATCATTCCACAAATGTTCTATATTAGGGGAGGCGGATTTCCTAATGGAGGCCTTAATTGCTTGGAGCTTTAAGAGGAAATATCTGTGGCAGGAATTGCTGGTGATAGTCTATGCTCTGAGCAGTGTATTTTTCCAACCGATTGCATTTTACACGGTGTTTCTTCTCTATATGTTGGATTGCCTCCTGCATGTCAGAAGGATGACAAGTTTCTCTTAACCTAGAAAGACATAGTTAAGAGTTGATAAAGTTAAGGACATTCCCAATAACTAATTCTAGTGGACATTCAGTTGCAATAAGTTATCTTTATAGTTTGCAAGCGTGGCTCGTGCAGAGGATATTTTGTGTAGTGTGTGTACTAGCAGCTATCGGAGAGCTCACAATACAAGCAAGAGTAGTAAAGATGCACAATTAGAATTTGTGCCATACCTGTTTTTTCCTCTTTCCTAATACCTCCTAATAAAGCTACATTTTTGTGTTGTGTAGCAGTTAGCTGGCCAGTGAGTAGGATGTGGTTCTGTAAACCAAAGTCTTTCTGTTTGTCTTTTTCCCGTTTTTTGAATACACAACTCTGAAAACTTGTAGGCTAACTTTATAAATGAGATCTTAATGTTCTCTTCTCACTTAAAGAAAAATTATGTTTATTGTGACATTTTTGAGTGGGAGCAATACATTAGGGAATAAGACATAGCTTGTGGCTTTTCTGCAGGAGAGGCAATTTCATTGTAATTGTGCTTTCGTATTCCTCCTGAGTATCCTCTCTAAGGTCATAATTGTTAGTGGTTGAGGCTGATTTGCACTCTCGAGCTGTGATTACTTTTTTTGTACTCTTAGAAGTATCAAAATGTATTATTCCTCTCCCTAAGTCCCTCAAATATTATTGCATAGGGCTAATAATAACTATATATAGATCTGTGAGGAACAGTGGAGGCTTCCTAAGCTGCCTTTTTGGTATCTGTGTGCTGCCGTTCCCTTAGTATTTCGAGTTTATACTGGAGGCTAACGGGAGGCTGAACAAGGAACAGAAGAGCTTGAAAAGCTATGTGTTGACATATTTAATTTAATTGAAAATTAACTCATTTTTCTTTATTACAGGCATTTGGAAATGCAAAAACAGCACATAACAATAACTCCAGTCGTTTTGGAAAGTTTATTCAAGTCAACTATTTAGAGAATGGTATTGTCCGAGGGTAAGTACGGTATGTGATTCTTCTGGGGTTGGTCTTAGGAATTGGTGAAGAAACTGTTGCATATAAAATGCTGCCTTATTGAGGCTCTTCTTGTGAGAATAGCTTGCCAATGGGATAGTTTTCAAGACTCCTTGACTGAGCTTTGTGGAATAATCAGGTGATGCCTAATTTTCTTACCTTCCTGTACAACCTTATCAGGTTAAAAATTTGCCTGCTGCATCTTTACCTTCATGTTCAATGAAGGCTTTTTCCATAGGTTTTTTCACCCCATAGTAGATGCTATAATGTCATATTACTGTAGTCCCTCAAAATTATTAATCAAAGATTATGATTCACTCTTCTTTGGTAGTGGGCACTTTCACTTCAAGTGAAGAATTTTGTTCAAAAATTTTCTGTGACATTAGTAATTTGTGTGCAAATACTTGTTACTTGTCTAACATCATGCTGTAAAGTAGTTTCTTTCAGATCTTACTTTGTAAAATGCACCTTTAATTTTTAACACTTAGATCAGCAAAATTCGCAGTAGTATGTCATGCACGTTGTCAAGATGGACCTGTGCTAGTTTAGATGCAATGCTGTAACGCATAATATTGGTGTAGAATTCTGCCTGAAGCTGAAGCTTGGTGCGCTATGGAGTGTTGCTAGTGTCACTGACTCTTGTGCTCCGGTGTCTTTCCTTTGGATCTTATGTGTGTTTGCAGTTTACAAAATGGCAATAACATAAATGACTGGGAACTCTGTACCACATTTGCTTTGAGTGTTATTCTGAAAAAAAAATTGGCTTTTTTTCAGATGAAGTTGCAGTAGCTCGGGAGATTGGTGCAATTCGAATACATTTGTTTTGTCTTCAGGATGAGGAAAAGCTTCTCAAACTTTGGCCTCATTCATTGTATCCCGTGTCAAGGAGTTTAGATTATTTAGGAGATTACTTTGTCAAACTGTAAGGGGTTTTCTGGCTGGCTTCCATTTTAGGCTGATGTATATACAGTCATAAAAATCTAGCAAATTATCCAGTTAGCAAGTTTTCCAGTATATTTTTGGGGTCTGGTAGTCTTTGCATTCCTTGTCCTACTTAATCTTGGAGTAGATAAGATTGTTAGCACTCTGCATATCTTGCTTCTGCTTACAGTTTTTCATTAGCACTTTTCTAGCTTCGTCTGCCTTTCCCCAGTTATGTCTACTAAAACCAAGCACTGAAGATACATCTTCCTTGGGTATTTTCCTTTGTTCCAATTACAGTATAGTGCATACTGAATTTTTTGTTTGAGATAGTGACTAAGGTATTCTCTTGTAGATTCTAGTGCAGATTTAATTATTTGAACTCTCTTGGCAGTTGCTCTCTGGTGTTTTGTGAGGTCTTTTCTTTTGCACTCATGCTTTTTTCATTTTTTACGGCTCCTCAGGGCTGTTGTTGAAAAATACCTGCTTGAAAAATCTCGTCTGGTTTCTCAAGAAAAGGATGAAAGGTAAGAAATTAGTACGGTTTACTAACCCAAGCATAATTAATGCAAGAGTTTAAGAGTATTTGAAGTGTATAGAATAAAAGAAAAATCATTATATTTTCATGAAAGATAAATGTATTGACTTTTTAGGAACTACCATGTCTTTTATTATTTACTACTTGGAGTCAATGAGGAAGAGCGTAAAGAATTTCACCTCAAGCAACCTGAAGATTATTTCTACCTCAATCAGGTAATCTGTTGACAGGGATTTACAAATGCATTGATAAGTGTTGTCTGTCTGTTGTGTTAAAGTTGAAAGATAATACTTGTTTTCTTGTGATGTTTGGGCTTCATTCTTTGCCTTTAATTATGGATCTCTTCACAGCATAACTTGAAAATTGAAGATGGGGAGGATCTCAAACATGACTTTGAAAGATTAAAACAAGCCATGGAGATGGTTGGCTTCCTTTCAGCAACAAAAAAACAGTAAGCAGAATCCTTATAGCTTTTGTTACTGATAGCTAATGTTCATGAGTTGCAATAAACTGTGTATGTATTGGCACCACATTTAGTCTGGTAGGAAGCAAGGAGAGCTGAGTATTTGAGGGCTTACTGAAAAATTCTTCAAGTAGAATTAAGTTGTGAAACTGTCAGAATGACCTTATAAGAAAAATTCTTATAAAATTCCATTTTTCTTCCTTAGGATTTTTTCAGTACTTTCAGCTATTCTTTATTTGGGCAATGTTACATACAAGAAGAAAGCTACAGGCCGTGATGAAGGGTTGGAAGTAGGACCTCCTGAAGTCTTGGACATTCTTTCCCAGCTGTTGAAAGTAGAGTATTTCTCTTTAGCTGTAATGTTTGATAAATCTTTTTGCCATGCTCTACCTCAGTGTTTTACTTGAATATCTTGTTGCTCAGTTTGCTGTATCTACATCTGGTTTATGATACTTCCACAACATTTATCTGATGGGAAAATTAGTGAAATTATTGGGATTAGGCATGGAATGTAGCCCGTAGCACGGAAGTAGAATTTGTTTACTCAGTAATCATAGACCTGAGCAGGAATAGATTTAGTGGAGATATGTTCTTTGGGAACCATCTGAATTAATCTAAATTGAGAATAATTCAAAGAAGTTGAAGAACTTGTGAAGCTATTGATGAATGATAATTGTGGCTGTTATCAGAGAGCTTGGGCTTCTCTGAGGCAATTGTAATGTCTGCTGTTGCTATCAGTTTACTCATTGGGGATTTGAGAGTGACAGTAACTCTTGTTCTTGCTTATTTTGAAGGTTAAACGAGAAATTCTAGTAGAGGTGCTAACAAAAAGAAAAACCGTGACTGCTAATGATAAGCTTATTTTGCCATATAGTCTCAATGAGGTGAGTAAAAGACCATTAATAGAATGATTTTAAATAACTGAAGCTTGCTTTTTTTAGATTAAAAAAAGCTAATGTGGTACACTTTCACATTTAGTGAGGGACGTTTGGAAAGACAGAAGTTAGCATTAAAGGAAAATTTCTGTTTTTATTTGTCTCTGATAATTATTTGAGTGACGCTGGCCTGAAATAGAAATGCTTTTTTTAAACAAAGTTCCGAACATTGTTTCATCTGCAGGCAATAACAGCTCGCGATTCAATGGCAAAGTCCTTGTACAGTGCTCTGTTTGATTGGATTGTTCTGCGAATCAATCATGCACTCCTTAATAAGAAGGACATGGAGGAATCTGTTACAGTAAGTTTCTCACAAAAACAAGCCTCTGTAGACAGTTGTGTATTTAGAGCTGACAGACAATGCTATAGATGACATGTTCAGAGATCCGGGATAAATTTTGATTCTCCTGAATTCCATGGTAAACTTCTTGATAATATTTAATCGCCTCTGTTTTCACAATAGACGTAACTGTTAAATATTTAAAATCTCTTAGCGTACACTACAGCACTCTCTGTAATGGTTAGCTGTTGGGGGTTAAGTCACTGCATGACAGATTGCTTAACTAGATTTCCACATCTTCTTTTAGTGTTTGTCCATTGGTGTACTTGATATTTTTGGATTTGAAGACTTTGAAACCAACAGTTTTGAACAGTTCTGTATAAATTATGCAAATGAGCAGCTCCAGTATTATTTCAATCAGCATATTTTCAAATTGGAACAGGTAAGAGCTGCTGAAATAAAACCTTTTTTTATCAAGTGTTCATATATTATGCAAACTTAGCCACTATTCTGCAAAACCCCATGGCGTAATTTTTATAATTGCTTGAATGTATTTCCAAAAGTCTTACTTTTTAATGTCTTGTTTCATTATTGCTTGTTATTGTTTGAAGGTTGTAGCTGTGCTCTATGTATACTGAGCATAGCGGGATCTCTTCAGAGGGCTAGCATTAAGTTTCTGCTTGACTGCAAGAAACTAAAAAGACATTCAGGCAGTCCTGGACAGAAGTCAGATGAAACTCTAAACTTGGAGGTTGAAAGTCTGTAGGTGAGGTGTTTGTTTCAGGATTTCTTGTTGTTGTGTTCAGTTTGGTTTTTTTTCCTAAGGGTAGGCGAGGTGTTTGTTTCAGGTTTTTGTTTTGTTCTAATAGTTGGGGAAGAGTTTCTCTTATTTTTGTCCATTTGTAAATATTTAATAACCAGTCTCTGTTGTGTCTTCCACCTGACTGCGTTTAGGGGATATAACTGTATGTTGATATTGGCAGTAGTTCAGAAATCCTGATATTACTGGCATATGTTGATTTACTTGTTTGCAGATGGTATCATCTTACAGAGCACTTTGAGTGCTGCAAGAGCTGACAGATCCTGGTTTAGACTGAGCTTTGGGTGGGTTTTTGCTCTAGACTTAGATTTTTTTCTGGCTCGTGCTAAAGCCTTATTCTCAGGTCACTCTGCTGAAGCAAAGAAGTTATTCCGAAGTATGTGGTATTTTGTCAACAACATGTAGATAACTTTAAACAAGCATTTTAAAGACAAGAAAATTACCAAACGTACAAATTTCATATGTAAACATCATGTTGAGGTCCCTGTTTTGTAACTTATGAGAGAAGTGGCTACCCAGGCTAACTAGAGTAAATAGTTACGTTGTTTTCTTTTTTTCTAATACCATTTTCCAAATAAGTTTAATCCTTGAATGACCCATTTCCTGTATCTCTTGCAGCATGAGGGCCCTCAGGGAGGATCTCTATATCTTTTTAAAGAAAGGCTTTTCTGTCTGTGGAAAATGGCATTTCAGTTCTGTAATGTGGCGTGCACACTGAGCAGTCTGTCATTAGACAGACTGAATTCTTACCTACTTAAAAATAATCCATTTCTTGTTGTCATCATATAGAACAGTGGGAGGTGCTCTTTGTCTTTTGTTAAACATAGAACTTAGTTAATTTTTCTGTGTGCTGTCTTTTTTTACATTAGTACCCTATCATTAGTTGTTTGGTGTGGGTTGTTTGTTTTTCTGTGGGCATTTACAGCATTAAGAAAAACCGGTATTTTGGCTCCATATCTTAATGGGAAGCTTTTCCTGTCAAGCATTTGATGCATTGTCATGTCAGCAGAAGAGCTTCGTATTCTCTTGTCAGAGTGCTCCAAATTTTCTGAACCTAAGCGATATACGTTGCTTCCTTAGGGAAGTTCTGGTGTTGATGTTGTGTAGGGCTTAACTGCTTGTGTTGAAACTTCGTTATTTCATCTGACAGTGCAATTTGGAGATTCTGGAACTTGATATCAAATATTCATTATTTCTTATAGTACCAGAACTATGAAAGAGAAAAATAGACTTAAATTCCTCCAATATATGTCTGCCTAGGGTTTTAATGTAATGATGTAGATGTAATGTCTGTCTCCATGCTCATAGGCTGCTGGTTGCTGGGAAGGCACAGCAAAACATTCTTTTCGCTGTTTTGGTTTTTAAATACTTTTACCCCAAGCATCTGCTGTTGAGTGACTTGCCTAGGTGGACCTTTGATCTGACCCAATATGCCTGCTGTTCTGTTCTTATTTATAAATATTTTCCTTATTTTTGTTTCTACTGCCTGAACTAACAAACTTAACTTGCCATAGCTGTTCAAGGATGTCTTTTAAGCACTTAGACCATAGGACATTAAAGGTCAGGGCACTGTACTGATGAGGGAATTTTCTTGAGCTACACAGGAGGAATATAAGAGTGAAGGGATCACTTGGCACAATATTGACTATACTGATAATGTGGCCTGCATTCACTTAATCAGCAAGAAGCCCACTGGCCTCTTCTATCTTCTGGATGAAGAAAGCAAGTAAGCAACAAACGTCTTCTGAAAAAAAATGTGTGGCAGGGAGGAGGGAAGGGCTGTGTAAGGGAACAGAGAAACAGCGCTTTAAAGAGGAAGGAATGTTGTGGGAAGCAAAGGGTCATCTTAAAACTGTGATCCACGCCGTGGTGTGCTTCTAGTGACTCCAGTGTGCTGGTGGTAGAAATTGATGCAAAAATTGAACTTTGGCTTAAGCAGACTTTAACTTTTGTGTTTTACCAAGGAATTAAAATTAAAGTAAAATGCATGTATGTAAGTCTTTGGAACATTAAGCAGCAAACATAGTAAATAGTTAATGTGGTGCTGACTAAACTTGTCTGGTGAAGTGGGAGGAAGCATTGACATAAACTTGAAACTGCAGACTATTCTGCTATATGTGGAGCTGTTTGGTTTTGGTCCAGAAATTTAGCCCAGCTCTAATATTCAAAGCAGGTGTGTGAGTCTCAATTAAACTGTAGAGATCTTGGACAATAAAATATTTTCCACAAGGATCAATAGGTGTTCTTCAGTCTGTCACCTCAATAACTGTACCTATATTTGGAGAAAAATATTTGACTACTTTTGTTTTGTATTCCTAGTTTTCCACACGCCACCAACCAAACTCTACTTGCAAAATTCAAACAGCAGCATGAGGAGAACAAGTTTTTTGTTGGAACCCCAGTGATGGAGCCTGCTTTTATTATTCGACACTTTGCTGGCAAAGTTAAATACCAGATAAAAGTAGGTGATAATCTGATGACCACAAAATTTTTTTTCTTACTTTTACGATAGCTTTTTGTCAGGGTGTAGAAAACTTGCTGTGAGTGCGCTGGATCAGATGTGTCCTCAGATGTATTTTAGATTATTTTTTTGTGTGGTGGTCTAGGCTTGAGGATAATGCTCGCTATAATGAGAATTATTAGAATAATGAATTATTCTGAATAGCGATCAATATCTTGGCTCAAAACACATCTTTCCTGAGAGCTTGTGGTTCAGTGTTCCTGTTTTGCAGGACTTCAGAGAGAAAAATATGGATTACATGAGACCAGATATTGTTGCTTTACTACGAAGCAGTGACAGTGCGTACGTTCGGGAGCTGATAGGAATGGACCCTGTAGCTGTGTTCCGCTGGGCAGTTCTGCGGGCAGCTATTCGAGCAATGGCTGTCTTTGCAGAAGCTGGACGCCAGAGAGCTCAGAAGACTGCAGGTACGGTATGAAAATATGGAAATGCTTTCAAATACTGTACAATTGGCTAGTGCTTGTTGACAGAACCAGTTTACAGTAAAACCTTACCCAGGTGTGATCTTGGTTTGGTACTAAGGACAAAACTGACTTGTGATAATGGCTTAATATTCATGCACCAAAGGGACTGTCACTGTTTTATCTGAGATCGTTCAGACTTCCTCCTCCAATAAGCACACCATTTCCAGCAGCCCGTGCCAAATTTGAAGTCCTGTTTGTGGAAGTTGGGGAAGATATTACTAGTTCTAATATGCATGCTTGTCTTATCACTGGTCTCGGACCTCCCTGAAGTTTCAAATGAGTATTCAGGATTAAATACTAATTTTGATAAGCTTTTCTGAGCAGCTTCAATTTACTTTCTAGTTGTAGGGAGTTTGAGAAACAGAGCTTTATAGCTAGACAAAACTTTCAGGCACTTGGATAGTTTGCTTATGATTGGTGGGTTTTTTTTTTTTCTGATATGCTCATATCTCTGTCAAAATGCAACCTGTTGATTATTTCCTAACAGGAGTGGTACGTCAAGGACCCAGAGTTCCCCTTGGAGAACTCCAGAGATCAAATACACCAGTAGAAAAAGTCTATCGGTGAGAAACACATACTTAATCCGTATCAGGGAAAAGACATGAAGTGCTGAGTTCCATTTTCATGTAGCAAATGTCAACTAGATTTTTCCACAAGGATAGCAAGTTTTATTTCTTCTGTCTTGTTTTGTTTGGCCTTTTTAATACTATCAAAACAATTCTCTAGCTTATTTTATGTAAGACCCAGCACTACCAAATGTTACTGACATAGCCTTCCTTCCATTTACCACTGGGTGTTTGAGTTCTCTGTGTATGTTGCTTTTAGCATTGTGTGTTCCTCTGCAGCCAGTCTGTGTCACTGAAGGATTTGTAGGAGCACTGGTGATTTTTCAGCCTTGTGACATGATTAGGAGGCAGGGCAAGTCCTACAGAGCTGCCTCCATGCGTTGCTCTCTATAGGCACATTTGCCTTTCTATAGAGTGTTTAGGTTTTATGCGTGTATTTATACGTATTCCTTTTACAGCTGCTCAATGCTTGATTTCTCATTTGATTGTTCTGAGGATTTCGATATAAATGCTTTTGAAGACATCATTTCTTTTTATGAAAACAAGAAGTAAGTAGAAGTAGGCCTGCACTTAAAGGCCAGGGAGGCACATTCCTGGACAGACTGACCTTCTGAGCGTGCTCTGCCTAACAGTGACACCATGAAGTACACAAAGTAGTGACTTCATGCTGCTTCATGAAGTAATTACTCCATCCTGGACAGTCTCTGTTGCTTGTGGCAACTAAGGACTAAAGATACAATTTGGGCGAAAGAATTGGTGATAGTGTAACATATCTGTTTCCCTGTGATATCTTAAAACAAAATCTTGATATTCAAAAATGTTCAGAGGTACCAAGGGAAGCAACCAACTGTCTGTAATAATGTTGCTGCCTCAGTGAGCAGCTCAGAATGGTGATAGCATCTAACAGTCAGAAGTGATTCTTACGCTTCTGTTATTTTTGGTTTGTGCCTCTCTGGAGAGTAAAGAAGGTAAGTTCTGTGCCAAGACACAACACTTCACAAGCACGGTGCATGCTTAATGGAATCTGCCATGATTTAGGGACTATCCCAGGCTTACTTTGAAAAGCTAAATGTGTGAATAAGCTTCAAATGGAAATGAAAAACAACATTTCATCAAGTATTCCTGTATTAGCTAGTTTTTAACTTACTTTCCTGGTATGTCTGCTTAAGCAGTCTCATTTTAGTAGCCAAATGTATATAAAAAAACATTTACTTCCTGATTATGAAGAAGCTTATATCTTTCTGAAAAGGCTGCTTAGCTTAACAAAAAGGTTCCTTGCACACTAAGTACATTTTGCTAAATTTCACTCTGATTTCTGAATTGATGGCTCAAGAATTTACATTAAAAGATAGAGAGTAAGTTTAGTATGAGAGCCTGGTAATTAAATTTTAGGGCACTGACAGAATAGAAAGTGCTGACTTGACATCAGAATCATTCATGCTTAGGAAAAAGTAGTCTGGGATTGACCTGCTACTGTTTGGAGCACACTTGGTGATGGGATCTCTTGGGTTTTTAACTCCTTTTCCCCCCCTTCTCTCATGGCTGTGTATCTTTGTTTGCCATCTTTGTTTTGCTGTGAATCATTTTAGAGACATGCATGAACAAATCATCGCAAGTATAAAAGGACTTCCATGGCAGGGTGATGATCCCTGTAAGCTGCTTCGGTCACTCAGTCGACTTCAACACCGCTCCCACTTCATGTGAGTTCTGGTGCTCTAGGTATTGCTTTGAAAGTGCGACAATAACCAAGCAGATATTCTAGTCCATAAAATATATACTTGTCCCTAGTTTGTCTTCTGCAAAAAAACTGAACAAGACAATTCAGAAGAAAGTAATTCCTTGTAAAAAATATATGAAGGCTATAGCTAATGCAATGAAGCAACAAAGCATGCCCTGAAATTTAAACCTACTTTTCATGTAAACTTGCTAAAACCGAAGTATGTATTTACAAGCTTGTTGTTGCAAAACTTTCAGCAATGAAATCTCTCGCAAGTTACAACTAATGGTTTCCTGAAATTCAGGATGCCGATGCTGTGTTAACCCAGTTCCTGGGTTAAGACTGTCTACATGCACACAGCTATGCATGTGTAAGAAAATCAATCTGTGGTGTGTGAACTGGGTGGCGTGGAGCTGGAACATGCCCTGCATGATGGAGTTAACATGCTGAGAATTCGGAGGATGTGAGCTACGGCCTTGTTTCTGAGAGCTTCTGCTTCTAGTTCACCGTCTGGGTGTGGATGAGAGGTGTGCCCAAGGTTTATCGTGCCCCAGGAGGTTCTGGGGATGATCTCAGACATATCAGGATTCACAAGTGGAGTGCTGGGGCATGTCTTGTCCTTCTGTGAGCAGTTAAGTGCTTTCCCAGGGGTCCTGGTGCAAGCAGCGTTAACTTCTGAATCAAGTCTCTTTATTGGATAGTGCCCTACTATTATGACGACAGTTCAGTGACTGTACAGTTAGCGAATAGAATAACTTTCACAAAAATAGTCTATGCAACAGTGCAGTTCTTAATAGTTTTAACTTTAGAGAAAATGTTTCACTTTTGAAAGTTTCCAATACCTACCGAGTTTATTTAAAAAAAAAAATAAATTTCTTGTTGCGAAGCAGTTTGCATTTCTTGCATTGATCACTTGCAAGACATGTGCATGAACACACCCTGATGCTGTTGTGCTAGTTTTCTTCTATCCTTAATCTTGCCTCCTAAATTGCACCAACTTATGGCTTGCTGAAATAACCAAAGATCATGTGTATTTTTCTTAAATGATCTTTAATATTTTAACAGGAAAAGTAGAGGTACCAAACAAAAGCAGATCATTCCCAAGGTAAAGTTATTGAATAAACTTAGATTTCTCTTGTTGCTTTGTTGTTTTTTTTTCTCACTGTGAACATTCATTTTGATTGACAGAACTCACTTCAGAAAATAGTGTTTCGTAGTGTAGGGAAGTTTTATCATTTACCCTCTAAAACTTCCTTTTTGACAATCTAAAGGATAGGTGAACGTTCACCTTTAAAAGAATTGCTGAACAAGAAAAAATTGTGAATTGTCATCTGTTTAATTAGACTAGAAATGCCATAAATACATAAAGCCATTTCTGATCAAGTCATTGAAGGCAAACACAGTGATTCAGTAATTCACCTTGCACTCTTGTGATGGGGTGATGGAAAACTTTCACTCTTAAGAAGATGTTTTGGTCCAAAATAGAAATAGCATGAAGTGTAACATGTTACTGAATGTGAAGCTCTAGGTAGTTGGTTTCATTCTTACTCATTTTGATGCAAACAGAAATATTTCCCCTTCAGTGAAGAGACTTGCACTTTGTTGACTATGAAAACTTTCTTCTAGAACTTGCTGGATTCCAAATCTCTGAAGTTTATAGTAAGCATGACTCTACATGACCGAACTACAAAATCCCTCTTGCACTTACACAAGAAGAAGAAACCTCCTAGCATAAGTGCACAGTTCCAGGTAGGTGACTGATGGGGTGGTACAGCCTCTGGGTGCACCCTGACCTCATGGGAACGGACCTTCCTGGTCTGATCTTGCTTGAAAAACAAAATGGCTTTTATTCTTGGGATTTGTTTGAAGTAGGGTTTGTTACTTGATTTAAAGTTAGACCACATTTAGAGACTACCCTTATGCTATGAAATGTTTTAGTTCTCTGTACAATCAGCCTCATCCTTGTATGCGGATCCAGCGCTATTGTAACGGCATGTGCAAAGGCCACTGTGCATTATCTTGAGAAAAGGTAAAAACAAATACAGGGATCTGCTGTGCAGTACGGGAGAACCTCCCTACTGGATGAAATAGGATTTGTATAGCCGTCAGACCTGAAAGAACCTTATTTCTGAGGAAGAAGCTGTACTGCTGTTAAATGCAACTCAAAATGCTGGTATCTGAAGAAAAAATGTTTTGAATATTCAATTTCAGACTTCACTTAATAAGTTACTGGAGACACTGGGTAAAGCTGAGCCGTTCTTCATCCGTTGCATCCGCTCCAATGCTGAGAAGGTAAGACTGCCTTAAGAGCTGAGCTGGTCTGACTGCTGAGGATCTAAGTCTTCTAGCCCTGTAGTATATTGCTTTCGACTTGTTCACTGTCATTCTGTACGAAGGTGAAAGGTAACTAGGGTGTGAAAACAGAATGTGCTTTTTCTACTGGACAGAAATAGGACTCTACAGGCACTTACTAGCTGTTGACTGCCGATCTTTTTCAGAAAGAGATGCTTTTTGATGAAAGCTTGGTGCTTCAACAGTTAAGATACACTGGCATGCTAGAAACTGTGCGAATCAGAAGATCTGGTTACAGTGCCAAATACACATTCCAGGTATGTAGAAGTGGATTATGCTTTCAGAAATATCTGTTCTTTTTGGAAAATCACGCATTGCCTCAGAGTCTTGTGTGTCTCTCTTCACATGAAGCTCGTGACCACTTGGGATGAACTATAAAAGTTCATTGTAGTTTTGACAGAGCCTGCATGGTGACAACTTGTAATCTAAACTATTGAGCGAGTCATCTACCAGTAAGTTGTTCTATTTGTTGCATGAAGGGAAGGCGTTCTGAGTGCTGGATAAGCAATCAGTGCTGCACATTACTGTCTCCGTATGTGAATTAGTGTTCTATAAAATACTTTGCATGTAGCTTCATAGAGCACATATAGGTGATATTTAGTGTTAACTGGAGACTGAATGAAGCCTGCACTTCACAGAGTAGGAAAATAGCTCAATTTGGAGTAGAGAAACCTCTATAGCTCAGATGTCTTGGCTTAATTTTAGAAATCTAGTTAAAATGCTAAACTTGTGAATTGCCTTCTAACTCTCTTCTCTTGCTGTCTCTGCTTTCCACAGGAATTCATAGACCAGTTTCAGGTGTTACTTCCCAAAAATGCCAAAGCCTCTAAGGAAGACATTTGTGTTTATTTGAATAAACTAAAACTGAATGAAAACTACTATCAAATAGGGATGACCAAGGTCTGTGAAACTTCTCATAAGCCAATAAGAAATACTGATGTACACCACAAAATTTAGCGCGATTCCTTTACAGCTGTTGCTCTTCTCTGCATTTTGTATTTAAATTAGCTATTTTAACTCTTGTAAATGTTGACACACAGACTTCAGTAGTTGCCTCGTTGTTCTTGATGACAGCCTGTTGTCGTGCAATACAGTTCAATTCTGTACTGCCTGATAATACTTTTGGGAAATTGTTGCTCTTGGCATTTGTCAATCAGGTCAAGTTTTCATTTTAGAAGGGTTCTATGATTTGAAGGCTGTAAGCACGGTTGTATGTTTTAGAATCCAAACGCTGAGGTTTGGTAAAACAAAAGGACTTTTACTTTTTGGGTGTGCTAATTGCTGTCAGCTGATACGGTTTGGTTCAGTAATAAGTATTACCATGGTCATGTTTTAGCTTGTGGAGATACCTCCAGTGGGGACTGAAAAGCTCCTATTACCTGTTTGTTGATGAACTTTTCTTTAACTGAGCAGGTTTTTATGAAAGAGGCTGAACGGCAGATACTACAGGATACACTACACAAAGAAGTGATCAGGAAAATCATTCTCCTTCAGAGCTGGCTCAGGATGGTTTTAGAAAGGAGGCGCTTTCTCAGAACGCGTCAGGCAGCCATTGTTTTACAGGTAGCTTTGAGAATTGCTAGTCTTTTCCTAGCAAACAAACCAACCCTCTCAAATAACACTCCCCACCTTCAAGTATTCCTCCCTTACTTTAGAAATCTCCCTTCCTAGGCTTGCTGGCGTTCCCGTTGTGTTAGGATGGCACTGCAGAGGAATAATGCTGCCGTTTATATTCAGTCAGCATGGCGAAGATACAGGGAGAGAAAACGCTACCTTCAGCAGAAGAGGAGAATTTGTCTCGTGCAAGCCGTGGTCAGAGGGCATCTACAGCGTAAGAGGTAAAGGAAGAGGAGCAATATGATATGAAAAAGTGCATTTTTAACCACTTAGCTACTTGGCTTCACTTGCCAAGCTCAGTTTCTGTGTGATGTGTTGACTTGATAAACAACTTAAAGATAATTATTACTGCGTGACACTGCAGTCGGTATCAAATGGCTGGTGGTGTGTGGAACCTGGTTAAGGCCTTAGTACTTGAGCGTTATTCAGCTCAGCTGCACTGATGCATGTCAGTCCTGAGAAGCAGTCCTCCATACAGTCACTGGGACTGGAAGTGTATTTGTACTTTGTGTCTGTGTTGCTATTTAGGCTGCATTTAAACAGTTGGGTACTCTTCTTGACTGCTGTGCATTGAATATTTGTGTTTTCATCTTACAAATTCTTAACAGGTTTCAGAAAATGGCTATGGAAAAGCAGAAAGCTGAGGAAAAGCAGAGAGAAGTGCGGGAAGATCAAGACAGAGAAAATGATGAGAGCAAGGATGAGCCCAGTGAACCAGCAACAGATCAGTTGCCTGTGAAACACAAGTCAGAGCTGGATCAAGCTGTTGAGGGCAGAGATCAAACTCCAAATGAGCAAGCTGAAAACCTGAGCTCATCTGAAAAAGCCGCGTTACCCCAGAAGAACGTGACCGAGAGCTCGGAGAAAGTAACAAACAGCCGGGAGAAACGTGAATCTCGCCGGCAGAGGGGGCTGGAACATAATGAGTTACAGAATAAGCATGTCCTGTTTTCCTTCGAAGGACCATCTTTACTGTGTCATGAGGAGCAAACCTCTTCTGAAGAGGCCCTGGAAACTGTTCCGGTGCCAAAGGAATCCACAGCACAAGATACTGTCCTTCAAGGAAGCAACGAGAAAGAGAAAAGTCCAAGTGAAGAAAAAGCTCTTTCAGACACGCCACCATCAAACAAGATAAAAGAAAGCACTTCTACTCCTGAGCAACAACTTGTATCAGAAGGGGAAAAACCAGATAAGGCAACTGATAGAACGAAAATGCAAGGGAACCAGAATAACCAGATAAAAGGCAGCCAAAGCTTTAACTGCCCTGAAAGGCCAACAGATCTTGCACTGAATCTTCATAATACGCTGTCTGCTACTGGGAGCTTTCAAACTCCAGCTGAATGCTGGGCAGATAAAAACAAACGCCTCGCTCAGAAGGCAACCAAAGATCTGGATAGTCCCACTTCTTCCCTAATCCAGAGATACGTGGATGACCCAGGGAAACTAAAGTACAAGAGAGAGAAGTGGAAAGGAAAGAGACAGTCTGATGCCAGTCAGAATGATATGCTGAGTCAGTCTTTGGATGAAAGAACACGTGCGGATAAGTCTCCTCAGG
This sequence comes from Rissa tridactyla, assembly GCF_028500815.1. NCBI lineage: Eukaryota > Metazoa > Chordata > Aves > Charadriiformes > Laridae > Rissa > Rissa tridactyla. The sequence continues at coordinate 1,164,482 of NC_071487.1, forward strand.
ATCAGCTAGAGTAAGGGCAGCTTCCTAATTATTTTGACTTTTTCAGAAAACAGATATCCATACTATTTAAAAATAAATGGAGAACTCCTGATAGCCTGTACATCTTGCCATGTTATGGGAGAAAACAGAGCTGTGAACAACTCCTGCTTTTTCTTGGCTCTCAGTCCACAGTCCTGCAGTAGAATCTGTATGGCTAGAATGTTTTCAGAAGCTAACAAAAGATAAAAAGCCTGCCTTGCTGAATTAAACTAGAAAGTCAGGGCTTCAGTTAGTGTCTGGAGTTTATTTTCATGTGTCTGTGGTCCATTGGAAACAAGATTTTAGTGACCTGCAGTTTGCAAGCATCGTCCCTCTGGTATGGCAGGAAATCTGACATACCCATTTATTTTTACCTCTCCAGTACAACTTGCATTTAGAAGTGAGCTGCAAGAGTTGATCAGGATTCTCTCTCACATGTAATATTGGTATATAGGTTATTTAAAAGGTGGTAAATATTAAGAGGCTACAGACTTCTATAAAATGCATAATCTGAAACTAATCTTGTAACATTGCAGGAAGAAGGGGAATTCATCTTCATTAGGTGATCTCTCAACACTTGCCCAGTCTGTTGCCATGAATCAGGTACTGGTGCCATTGTGCTTATTTATACTTATTTACCTTTGTTTATAAATTTTAAAGATTTGTGGATAATGGACTATAGTGTGTTCTGTATGCCCGTGTTCCTTTCAGGTTGACTTTTTTTTTTGGCTTGATATCCATGTAAAAAAACTTCCTTAGCAAATATTATACAACGATTTGAAAACTAAATTTTTCATAAAAGGACCCTTGATCAAAGCATTAAATATATTTGTATCTTATATTTGTAAGCTAGTGTCTATTGGGTAAACTGTGTTGTCTTGATCAAATAAACTTTTTTTCCACCGTTCTAGTTTTTAAAAGCATTTAAAGAATCTGTTTCACTCAACGTGCTTTTTGACATCTCATTCTCTCTACTGTAGCAATCACCAGATACGATAGAAGAAGAAAAAGGCAACAAGAAATATCATGTGCAAAAGAAGCCCAGTGACCTCTTGCCTACCTCAGATGCAGTCGTTTCGATGCAGTCAGCAAGTCAGCAAATAGATGCCAAGTATGTATTCTGTGTGGGACTGGCCTGCCTTTAAGAAAATGAAAATGGGGGGGAAAAAAAAAAACAACCCACCAAAAAAGGACATTTCCCACTGGTGTTTGAATTGGGCATCTTGAGACTCTGATTGTGGAGACACACACATGTTGACATCAGCTACGTGAGTGGCTGTGTTGCTGGTTGACTTGACCTTCATGTTGATTTAAGCATGATATCTGACCCTGTTGAGGAACAGATTCTCTGCTTCCTGCATAACGCTTGTCTTTGAACTGATTCTTTTTAACTTAAGAACCACTGTACAGGCTCAGATCAAAGGTCTGTGTAGTGTACTGTCATCCAGACTGACAAATAACATTAAGAGAAAAGCTTGAGAACCCAGCAAGCATGTAATGCTGTTTCCTTGGCCGGCTCCCCCAGCTGCTGGCATTCTGCAGCTCGGGGACTTCCTGAGCCAGAAATGATGTCTTGGGTAAGTGATGTGTTGTCTCTGTGGATGTCGAAGGTAGTGCTCTTAAGTTAATCTTGTTGTGGGTGTTAGCTGTATTGTTAAAGAGCCTTTTCATGTAGTAGAGCCAGCTGCCGTTACTAGTGTGACAAACTTGTATCTGCTTTTATGTTCAGATCTGCTTTTAAGAGTCCTTTGCGCAGACTTTTGGGGAAGAAGCCAGACAAGAAGATTCCAAAGGAGAGTCCTGATGTGATTGAGGAAGGAGATGGCCCCTCTCTTGTATCTTGTGTTCTCTTTCCAGAAACAGGAGGAACCCAGAAAGTTTCAGAAGGTGAGTTACTGTGACTTAATCCCCAGCTTGCTAATATCATCTTTTCTGTAATGTTTTGCATGGCTGCTGAGGAAACAAATACTGAAGAAATTCAGTCGTCCTACTTTAATATAAAAATTAATTTATTTCCCAGCTTCTTCTGGACAGCCAAGTCGCCTCCAGGCAGGGGAGCGCCATATGAAAGAGAGCAGTAAAACAAAGAAGAACCGAACTATAAAGATCAGCAAGATCTCAAGTGTGTCTCAGAACTGGCGAGCTTCCATAGTCCATGAGATTGCAAATGCCAATGAACTGAAACATCTTGATGAGTTCCTTCTAAACAAGGTAAAAGACACTCACCTATGGTAAAATTCAGGTCTATGTTCGCTGTTGGTCTGGAGTTTTAAAGGCTACTTTTCTAGGTGCAAGTTTATATTCTGATTTAAAGCAAAGGGGAATTGATTTGATAACTTGACTGATAAGGCCCTTCCTATTCCTTCCTTTAAGTCTCTGAATGCATTATATTATGTTAAATCTTGGCGGCAGTCATGTTAGCTCTTAATTTCTTTACAAAAAAGTGAGCAGCAAAAAATGTATTTAAAAAAAAAAAAGACATGAGTTGTAAGGAAAGAGAGTTCTTTAGAGCCTACCTACATGACCCCTATTTTTGTATCATCACAGTGCATTAAGAAATGTTGTCTTAAATAATTGGAATGGTCATAGATGGCTAAGCCCAGCAACTGAAGCTTAACACTGGTTGGACGTTCTTGCTTTAATGAAATTTGATGCAGATGTATTTGCTTTCTAGATCAATGACTTACGCTCCCAGAAATCTGGTGTTGAATGTTTGTTTTTTGAAGCCACAGAGAAGTTTAGAGGAAACATCAAGACAATGTACTCTGCTCCTGTAAGTAGTAAGTCTCAATAAATGAAAGAGTTGGTAGGTAATAAATGAATTGAATGTGCAGTTTAAATGCTTGACTTACAGCTCCTTAACAAAGCAATTCACCAATTTTTAGCATAGAATTCAAAGCTGAACGTTAGACTTGGAAAAGAATATTTTACAATTCTGCTGTGACTTTAAGCAGGCTGCTTTGCTTCCCTTTTTCTCATTCACTCAGCCGTAACTTATTTTTAGAAATGGATGGATTTTGCTGCCTTCAGCCTCTTCACGCTGCTGTGTTTGAACACCAGAGGGAGGTGCCAGCTGCTTTTCCAATATTCTTACAACACTGCCCTGTCTCTGCCAAGTGCCTTTCTACAGTGTAGTAGGGAAGTGTGTTAAACTGTGTCATGGGCTGCTGTCTTTTACTTTAACCCTGAGTGTACTTTCTTACCTCTGAACATAAACACATAGAAATCTGAAACTGTATCAACTGTATCCAAAAAGACTGTCTTCTGAATAGTATTTGTTCCTCCTCTAGAACGGGCAAATCCACGTTGGCTACAAAGATCTGGTGGAAAATTACCAGCTTCTAGTTACAAATCTGGCCAAAAAAGGGGAAGAGAAAGAAGTCAAGCTGGTTTTGAATCTCTTCCAGTCCCTTCTGGATGAATTCATCAGAGGATATACAAAAAAAGAGGAATTTGAGCAGCCCAAGGTATAGAACTTACTCTGTGTTACTGGTTTATGGGATGATTAAACAATGTTATTCTCCTAGGATAAGGAACCTGTGTTACCTCAGAAACCTTTTCCATAGCATTCTTCATTATTTGGGAAACACTTGCCATATTTTAATCATGCGTGTAACAAATTCTGAATGCTGATACACCTTTTTGGGATTGCTCATTATTTAACTTACTGTTAGTATTTTCAGAATCTTAAAGCATTTGTGCATTTTCTTTGGTGAGAACTTAAGAGTTCTCTGCGGGTTTTAGGGATGGAATTGCTTTGTTATCTGGCAGTGAGCTCAATTGATTTTTAGGAAGTTGACAGGGTGAGCTCAGACAACTCTCATACCAAGCTGAAGCTGTAGTATAGTGTCTCAAAATGTCTGGAGGTGAAGTAGAGTCTGGGAATCTGAATAGGGGAAAAAAAAAAAAGGAATGGAATGTCTGAATTTCAAAGACTAATGCCAGTTCTGTACTCCACTGCAGCAAACCAAAGCACAGAAGAAGAAACGAAAACAAGATCGTGCAGTAAGTACTTTTCTTCTTACAATAATATAAGTCCTCAGCTGCACTCTCAGAACACTGAGAAAAACATTCTTGAAAGAGCTTGCTTTTGTACTGAAGTTCCGTTTTAGTTTGCATGCTAAATCACTTGCTGCTTTTATGAAGATGTGACACAATATAAAACTGGTTTCCATAAATCAAAGATCTTGCTTATGCAGTGATAGGTGGTGCTCTAGCATTTTCTTGCTTGTCCATACCATCTTTTAGAACCTAATGGCTTTCTCAGTATTGGGACTGTTTAATAAAGACAACTACTAAATATTAATAGCAAACTATTACTTATGTATTTCACTGATGAGCTTTAACTAAGGTGGCAAATCAATTATGAAATGACCCAGCAAACCCAGTTGCCTTAAGATAGGGCGAAATTTGGTTTTATGGTCAAAGCCGTCAGCTGTAATTGTAAAATAAAAGTGGAAAATCTAAGGTAGGGTAGATAGTTTTATTAAAAATAATAATAATAAAAAAGGCAAAGAAGTCTGTGAGTTTCTTCCTGTCTCTGTCTCTCACCAGATTGAAGAACACAATGGCCATGTATTCACAAACTACCAAGTGAGCATACGGCAGTCGTGTGAGCACTGTTCATCCTACATCTGGCCCATGGAAAAGGCCTGTCTCTGCAGTGGTAAGCGCAAACATCTCGATCTTGCCACACAGGTTACAATACGTGCAGATTGATTGTGACTTGGGCTGGTACAGGTGGGGCTTAGTGAACAGTACGTGCGGGTTATATGAATACAACAAGATGCTTAGCGTTTTAATGTGATTTGACATGCTTGTAACAATTGCTCCTTTCTCTAGTTTGCAAGCTGACTTGTCACAAGAAATGCATGTCAAAAATCCAGAGCAGCTGTACATCCTGCGGAAAAAAGGTAAGGATTGTAGATCTGGGATGTGGTATAGTGATACCATAAGTGATGCATGCAAAATGCTGTCTTTTTTTCTCAGCAAATGAACAGTGGATGTCCAGGCATGGAATAAAAATCTCTTAAATAGTTAAGTTCCCTTCTCTGTCTGCATATAGTTAGTGCCAGGCCCTGCAGTTGCAGAAACAGAACATTCTTCTAAAAGGTGATACTCGAGGTCATTTGGGAACTCTTCCTTTAGAGTGTGTGTGCTGTGTTGGACAAACTGTTAAAGAAATCCTTCAATGTGTACCATGAAGTTTCTTTATTGCTGCAGCTCAGGAAATCTGCCTTATGGTCAAATGCGTGTAGCAAGCTAGAATAAAACACTCAGCTTTTGTTTCTGGAAGCATAAACTAATTGTAGCATGAAACACAGAATTTTCTAGTTTGGGAACAGGTATTCACAGTGCTTGACCTGTATCAATTCCAGAATGAACAGGATGCAGAACCCCGTCATTTTGGAGTGTGTGTGAGTTCCCTGACCAGTGAGAGAAATTCAGTCCCCATTGTCATGGAGAAGTTGCTGGAGTACGTGGAGATGCATGGCCTCTACACAGAAGGCATTTACAGGAAATCAGGATCAGCAAATCGTATGAAGGAGCTGAAACAGTTGCTGCAAGCAGGTCAGGCAATGTTGTCTGCCCTTTTGGCTTCCTGGCATGATACCAGTTTTCCCTGCAATTCTATCTGAAAGTATCTGGCACTTTTTAGTGTTTTAAAACCAGCTTTTTGGTGGCCATGCAGGCTGTATTATTTTTGTTGGCTGGAAAAAGCTGTTTAGTACATATAAGTGACTATCAGCAGATTTGTGTTTTCTTTTTTTTTCTTCTGAATTGCCACTTGAATTCAGTGAACAGGAGATTTGAGTGTTTCTGATCTTATTTCTTTGGGGTCCCATTGTGTACGTCAAAGGAATGACCTGCTCTAAATAAAACATTTCTTCTCAGATCCAAACTCGGTGAAACTGGAGAATTACCCTATTCACACTATTACGGGCATCCTTAAACAATGGCTACGGGAATTGCCAGATCCACTAATGACATCTGCGCAGTACAATGATTTTCTCCGTGCTGTAGGTAGGTTTTAGAAATGTTCGAAGCAATGGTTTTTCTTTCACTCAGTATGTCCTTGGGGAAAAAAAACCTCTAAGATGCTCATGCTGGCTATACAGCTTCCTTCCAGTACACTTACAACAATGATTTTAGACATTTTATATAAAACACTTTCCGGGGAATTTCTCCTCTAGCTTACTTCCTTCAAAATTCCGTTGGTTTTTTTTTTTTTGGTGTAGCATAATGTCACTATACAATCACTCTTCTTAAAAACAGCGAGCATGTGAGTAGGTTTCCTTTCATACAGGGTGGTTTTTTCATCCTGATGTTCTGAAACAGACCTAGATATTCAGATATCTCAAATCTTTACATTCATTTTTCTTCAGTGGGATTAAGGCACCCTAAATACTATTGGAGATCATCATGTGTCACTCAAAGATTGCTAACATCAGCAGCATCAGAAAAAGCAGGAAAATTGCCGTGCCGTGAGGGGTACTTTAACATCTAGTTATAACAATTGGTAAATGAAATAGTGTAACTTCTAAGCATTAATTCTCTTACCTGTTGCAGACAGTTTGAGACAATGTCAGAAAGTGCTTTCTGCTAGCCTTGCACGGTGATTCTGATCTTGTGCTTTTTCCCCTTGTGCAGAACTACCAGAAAAACAGGAGCAACTCTGTGCCATTTACAGTGTCCTTGAACAGCTGCCACAAGCAAATCATAATACCTTGGAGCGACTCATCTTCCATCTGGTCAAGTAATGAGTTTAATTATTTCATTTGGAGAGAAACCCCGTGTGACTTTTCCGAGTCCCTCTTGGAAGCTTTCTAAAATCTTAAACCCCTTGAGCGTCAGTGTAGGGATCATGCTGCTGGTTTAGAAATGAAAGAATTGAAGTTGATAGCTGTGCTTAAAACCAGACGCATGCTTACTTCTACCATCTGCTGTATTTGTATCAAATCAGGTAAGAACAACTTGGAAGACGAGGTAGATCTGAAAGACTTGGTGAGTCGTCTGAACACAGGGTTTACACAGACAGGTCCACAGAGAACTGAGGATGCTAGTGAACTTGGTAGGGGCTGCATGAGGATTATAAATGCTCACGCATAAGCTAATCTTAGGAGCAGGGATATGTGGTACTGGTAAAGGGGCTGCTCTTATCCAAGGAACTTGGGAATTTTCCAAGTGGCCCTCTGAACATAGGGAAAAGGGATTTTTAAAGAGGAGGCACTGACTCACCAGGCATGCTTTGAGAGGCTACCAAACTAGCTTAACCTGGGTGGCTTCCTGTTCCTTTTTCTGTTGTGTGAAACTTTGTCTACTTAGTAGATGTGAAATATGTTTAAAACTTCTTTGAACTGCTGTACATGCTTAGTACCCTAGGGGCCTCCTTACATGTTGTTTGGGAACTCTGGTGAAGCTTGGTCAGATTGCTTGTATTCTAGCAAGGTTTGCTTAATTTTTTTATTTTTCATTTCCTGAACATTGAATTTCAGAGTGGCTTTGATAGAAGATGTCAACCGTATGTCACCCAATGCCTTGGCCATTGTTTTTGCTCCATGCCTCTTGCGTTGTCCTGACACCTCTGACCCTTTAACCAGCATGAAGGATGTTTCAAAAACAACCATGTAAGTTTTAGCAGTCTGCTGCAAAGTAGGACTTTGAAATATGATGGAAGGCCAGTACTGTCACCTGCTTTTGTTACAGCCTTATTCACATCAAGCTGAGAAAACTGAGGGTTAAGAGTTGCTAAATTCTGGTTGCAGGCTCATTCTGTATCTGCCAGTCTGTGCCAGCACAGGAAAGACAGGTAGAAGAAGCAGAAGCAGTTAGCAGCCATGGTAATGTCTGTTTGCTTACCATCGTTGTGTACAGTCAGTGTGGGAGGCTTAGGTATCCCAGGAAGAACATTTGCCATTACCTGTAACAGTCTGTCCTGTTTTGCTTGCCGTGTTGGACTCTTCACCCTGTTACCATGCAGTGCTACCCCTTGTAAGGCATGCACGGAGGCACTTTGATCGCATGCCATCCACGTGTGTGTGTGGCAAACATCTCCAAGCTGGGAGAGACATTTTGTCCCACTGTGGCTGTCCCTAGAGCTTTTATAGCGTGAGTCTGCTCAATAAACTCTTGCCCTTTTGTCCAGGTGTGTAGAGATGCTCATAAAGGAACAGATAAGGAAATACAAGATTAAAATGGATGAGATAAATCAGCTGGAAGCAGCTGAGAGCATCGCTTTTCGACGACTCTCATTGCTTCGTCAGAATACGGTAAGTGTTGAAATAAACCACAGAACCACACCATCCAGCAGAAAGCATCCCACCAGTTGGTTGGGAAGCGATGTGCTACTTATCCTGTCCATCCCATTCAGTAAGTCAAAGATCGATTGCAAGATAAGAAGAAAAGGGATTTGGACTTGCCCAAAGCTGTAGGTAGGAGCTAAATATACAGCTGCACTGGAGTCTGATAAATGAAGGGTGAAGGGGTGGGGATCTGCTCTTGTAGTGGTCAAAATCTATTCCCATATAATTCAATCAGTAGAACTAAGATTGCTGAGTCTCTTATGTAGCAAAGGAGATCCTTCACTCCAGAGGTGGATGGTTGACAAAATATGCTGCGTTCTATTAGGAAAAATACACATTTTCTTTTGTTTTTATGATTAAAACAAACCAAACTCTGTCTGATCAGAAGCCACATTATAGTGAATTTGGTCTTCATCTCTCTCTAGCTCTGGCCTGTAAAACTTGGGTTTTCTTCCCCTTATGAGGGGATGCGGGTATGTACACTGCCTGTCTTTGAGTGCATGATTTTTTTTTCTTATGGTACTATTGCATGACTAAAATACTTACATGTATTGTAACTTTGGTTTTAATTACTCTTTTGCACAATCGAGACTGCATGTATTGGTGCAACTTTCTCCCCAGACTGCATGCAGGGCTGATGACCTGTTCTGTCATGACTGGTATTTTATAGACATTCTGAATGTAACTTGTATTGGAAGCAATAATATTACTTATAAGTGACTACTAAAACTAAGCTGAGGCTGGCAAATCAAATTACTGTACTTCAAAAAGGGTAACAAAACTCCAGAAATTGGGTGAACAGAAAAATTTCTATTATTTTTTGAAACATTTGTATGGATAATTAATGGCTCTTCCATCAGTTCCGTCAGCCCTTCATTTGTCCTGCTCATTTGTCTTCCACACTGCAACTTAATAAGACAGTTAAGACTTGTGTACCTTATGATTGAAGTGTTACACGTAAATTTGCCTCGCAGAGTAAAAGCTCACAGGTCAAAGGAAATGAGAGTGGCAACTTGGAACTGGACTCGCTGCATGAAGAAGAGGAAGTTTCTGAAGCCGATAACCGGGAAAAGGAGATTCTCATTGATCGCATTCAGTCGATAAAAGAAGAAAAGTAAGTCACAGCTTTGAAAACCCTTTATCTCTCTGTAGGTCATGTCCTTTGCAGTTGGAGGTAGTACTGATAGTAAAGCAGTATACTTCTTGTCCAAAATGATATAGCTGATTCTGTCAGCCTTTATGAAGGTGAAAAGGAAAATGCATAGGACTAGTTGAGAGAAAATACTATGAGAACTAATCTTTAATGACTACATGCGGGAAGGCTTACCTCTGAAATATCTGCTGCATAAAGTTGCTTGTAGGAGAGATATTGCCTTTCTAGAGTGCTAAAATCTCTGTTTTGATGTAGGGAAGATATAACTTACCGGTTACCTGAGCTTGATCAGCGAGGCTCTGATGAGGAAAACGTAGACTCCGAGACCTCAGCAAGCACAGAGAGCCTGCTTGAAGATAGAACAGGACGGATGGATACCGAAGGTCAGTATTAAGGTAGTGTGTGTTTTTTTTTTATTCTACATCTTTCACTGCATACAGCCAGGTGACCAGATGTTATCTGGTCACAGTTGCTTGTATCAAGTTACATTTTTATGCACACTTTCAGTACCTAAGTATCTTGTTTCTTTAAAGCAATTATTGGACTACACTGCCATGCTCAGAGCTCCAGTATGCCTGCCAAAGACATTTGCAAAGTGCCTTCTCTTTTGCGAAGCTCTTCAAATTCTTCCTCTGCATCCCTGGCTTCAAGACACAGATCATCTTTAACGCTGTCCAAGATTAAAGTGCCCCGTCGAACTCCAGTGATGCCAACAGCAAATATAAAACTTCCTCCTGGGATTTTCAAATGTACAGAATCTCAGGGCGGGATTTCAGCTAACGAAGAGTCTCAAATAGTGGTGAGACGAAGGGAGCAGCCAGCAAGGCGAACTGATAAAATCCACTCTGTATACATTGCACAAGGGTCTGCAACGGCCCACGCTCAGGAACTCTTGGATGAATACGAACCCACAGCAAAAGTAAAACGGAGGTTTTCGGACCCTTTCTCTCACATTCCCTGTATAGAGAAGTGAAATACTTAAGCTGTCTGGACTTTTTTTTGAAGTTGACTGCAGCTTTGGCTTTAACCCTTTGAAGGCTGTGAACTTGTTCATGTTCTTTTAAGTGGCTGCTGGGGAAGGCAGCTGGGAAACATACAGTACTGTAAGGGTTAAGCAAGGTTGTTTAAAGCAAATATTCTTCACTTTAAATTAAAACCCTGCAAAGAAAGTAGAACGTAAAACTTACGTTGAGTGTACAGGAAAAAAAAGTCCCCTGATTCTGCTGCCATGCCTTTTTCCATTTGCCTTACAATGGACTCTAATGGGACCAACAGTGAGTGTGGGTCAATGTGTGTTGCCTTATTTTTTTTTATGTTTTTATGACAACTTTCTGTGTGGTTTACAGAACTGTTAATGTTGTAGTAGCCTTAACTGAGACCAAAATATATAAAAATGTTTATTAATACATTGCACTTTTGAAAAATACATGTGTTAGTTTATCAATGTCTGCCTTGTCTAACAATTTCTTCTGAAGGAAGCCTTTTATCGGAATCGTGTGATCTTTGTCAGTGCTTTATAAAGCACTGCGAAGGCTCTCTGCACTGAGGAAGCACTAAGGCCGAGCCTGCCCTGTCACTTCAGAGCATTTTGGTGCTCTTGGAGCAGAGGGAGCTGTAGTGCTGGAGGCTTGTGCCCGGCTCCCCAGCTGTGAGGTGAAGCCCCTGAGGGTAAGGTGCCATCATCTTACCTAAAATGTTCTGAAGCAGGCTCTGGATGAGGGGTAATGGCTTCAAACTAGAAGAGGGTAGATTTAGATAAGGTGTCAGGAAGAAATTTTTCACTATGAGGGTAATCTTTAAAGTCCCTTCCAACATAAAGCATTCTGTGATTCCCAGAACTGCTCTGAAATCCCAGCTCTGTGGGCCCTGCTCCATGTTGAAGGGAAAGAAGAGTACGGCTCGGGCACGCCCTGGTGCTGCCTCCGGGGCTGTGGCGGTGTCACCACAGCCCTGCTGCAGCTGCCCCGAGCAGCAGCCGTCTGTCTGGGGCTTTGTTCCGATTTTGGGGCGTTTTTTAAATAAAACCGCTCCAGTAAAGCCCCGCCCAGCGCCTCCCGCCCCGCCCCAAGATGGCGCGCGCCGCCCGGAAGTGGCGCTGAGGCAGCTTCCGCTGGCGACCGTCCGCCATGGCGGCGACGCGGCTGGAGCTGAACCTGATGCGTCTCTTGAGCCGGTGCGAGGCGCTGGCGGCGGAGCGGCGGGACCCCGAGGAGTGGCGGCTGGAGAAGGTGAGGCGCGGCCCGGGACCCTCCTGCCCCTCCGTCCCCGCAGCAGCGCGGTTCGGCCCCTCGAAATAACCTGAGGCAGCGAGTGCTGTGGAGTGTTAAAACTCCAGCCTCTCAGCCGTGCAGCGGCCTCTGCCAGACAGAACATTTCTTATTCGTGCTGTCGGTTAACAGCTTTTTTTCTCCTCAGTACGTGGCTGCTCTTGAGGACATGCTCCGGGAGCTGAAGAAGCAGTCCAGGTGAGTGGCTCTGAGGTCCTGGGGCGGGCGGGTGGCCTTGGTGGTTCCATTAGACTCTTACCTGTCAGACAGACATAGCCCACAGACACCACAGTAGTGCGTATGATTCCCTCTGGAAATATCGTTCGGTGAGGGAGAAGCTGTGCCCGCAGAGCAGCCGTGGCACAGGCCTGCAAGGGGCTGTGCAGCGCTGTGTGTTCTCGGGGACATTTCCCTTCATGTCGGTCTGTGCCCCATGCTGTCAGCATCTGCCCTGCCTTGGAAAGGGCAATTTGCAAGCGTGTTCCTAGCCTGCGCCTAGTTCTGTGAAAAGATGCTGCTTTGAAAAGAACCAAGTGTTGGTTTATAATAGAAAATACTGATAGCTTCTGGTTTTCATTCTGTTGTTTTTCAATTCCAACAGTAAGCCTGCTCCAGAGCTGCTGAATGAATACTCTCGCAAAGTGGACTTCCTAAAGGGACTTTTAGAAGCTGAAAAATTGGTAAGATCTACCAGTTCAGCTTGAAAAGACTTAAGTGTTCTCTGCTTTATATTCACCTCATTGCTAGGTTCCTGTGTTTGCCTTTATCTCACATCTCAAAATAACGCTTGTTAAAATCTTATCAGGCAGTCCTTGTAAAAACATTAATAAATACATTGGATTTGGGGATTTTGTTAAAAGGGGGTACTGTATGGAAACTGAAACTTCTGTCCTCCTTTCCAAAAGCAAAGTACATCTTTCCTACATCCTCCTCGCTGCTTTGACGTGAGATACAGGTACTGTCCTCTAGGCCTCGTGCCCCTTTTGGATGGTACCACGTGCATCTGGAGAGCTACAAAATGGCAATAAGCTGTACCGCAATTAGTGCAGGTACTAATGAGTTCTTTGGTTTTTTGCTGTACGCAGTTAGTGCTGCTGTCCAGACTGACTTTGCTGTTCTCTGGGAAGCTGCTGTGGAAGTGCTCCCTGCGTCCTTATTGGTCACGCACCCAGTTGGCCTTACACTGTAGAATGGGATATTCATGACTTTCTATTGCTTCTTCCTACTCACAGTCTTCATCAACTGAAAAGGCTCTGGCAAATCAGTTCTTGACCCCTGGACGTACCCCTACAACAACCAAAGAGAGAACCCCAGCTACTAAAACAGTTCATCTGCAGACAAAGGCTCGCTGCACAGGCAAGATGAGGAGTGAGCTGCTTGGTACAGTATGTTTTGGTGCTGCTGCTTCTTTACTGCTACTTTATAGACTGTCTCCTGTTGCATTCAGCTGCCTTTGGTGGCTGTGCCTCAGCTGTGTCCCAGGCTGGGTGGGGAGTCACCTTTCTCTGGTTTGGATAGTCTAAGTACTGAGCACAGGCACTGTGCTAGGCCTGGAGGACTGTCTCTTATCAGTGGCGCTTTGTAATCTTCTGTTTGGTTTCTCTTTCTGCCTCCCAGGACCCCTTGGCCATCGATGGTAAGTTTAATCTGTTGTTTTCTCTAACTTCAGTTAACCTGAGTCTTACAGGGAGAGGAGGAGGAAGGTCAGGTATTGGAGATTGGCCAAAGTGTACTTTTAATTTAGTGGCTCACTTCTTTTCAGGATAGCAGACTTTAAAAACAAACATAAACAAAAACTTTAACTGTTGAAAGCCTAGGTGTTTATCAGTATGGTAGCAGGGACTTGCAGGAACATATTTTTCTAGAATTTGTACAGAAACAGACATTCTAATTATAGAATTAGCAAAGACAATTTACGTTTATCATTGCTCCTGTTCTCTTCTGCTCTGAGTAAATCATGTGATTTTAGGCGCTTAGAGCAGGCGTTGTTCAGTTCCTCTTGAATATACAGCCATGTTATTCATGTAGGGAACTGGTAGGAATTAATTTGCGGTTTCCATAGCTACTGCTACAGTGGCTGGAGCCAGGCCAATCTAACGTGTCCTGAAAGAGAACACCAAGACACACGGGCTTAAACTGTGCCCTCGGGGATATGATTCATCTGTTTTTTCTCTGCACCATGCGTTTGATGTTGTGTTGTCTTTTCCCTGTGGAAAGCAGGTAGGCATTTGAAATCCATGTTCCCTGGGGCAGAGGGACAAGTAGGATTTGGATGTCTGAAAATCCTTTACGGAATAATTGTTTAGCCTATGATTGCATGGGAATTTCTAACATGCTAAAGCACAAATTTAATTCTTTTTCCAGATTCTGAGGAGTTAAACATAAGGAAGCGGAAGTAAGTCAAAATTTTTCCTTACAATGCTGAGTGTTTTGGGAACTGCTTTCACAATGACCTTTAAATCACAGACGTACTTCCATTTGGGTGAAGGGCCTGCTGATAGACACCTAAACATAATGATTTCAACTGATTTAACTGTTCTTGTTGTCTTGTCAGAGTTGCAGAGTCTGGGGAGACCTTGGGAGATCAATCCACATGGAAGTACAAATGCAATTTATTTTTCTTTTTTCCTTATCCTCTTGCAGAGGCCTCGCATCTGATGAGAAGCAGTCAGCAGTCGAGCTGGACGCTGTGCTACAGCACCATCAGGATATGCAGGAGAAGTTAGCTGAAGAAATGCTAAGTTTGGCTCGCAGTCTCAAAAACAACACGCTGGCTGCGCAGAATGTGATAAAACAAGATAACCAGGTAGCGCATATTAAAGTGCTATAAACTCAGTGTTGTAACCCAGAAGGTTAAAGTTGCTAGTATGTTAAATAGTGTACCTATAACTGGATTCCAGGTGAGATTGGAGTGGGGAGACTTGGAGGCGATACCTGTCTGCTTCTGTAGTGCAATTGAACCTTGTCTCTGTTGGAAGAAATAGCATTCAGGACTTTCAAGTCTGAGTTTGAAGCTGTTTGTTCTCTTTGCTCCCCAGACGCTGTCCCATTCTCTCAGGATGGCAGACCAGAACTTTGAGAAGCTCAAGGATGAATCTGACCGCCTGGAACAGCACGCAAAGAAATCTGTCAACTGGCTATTATGGATAATGTTAATTGTAGTTTGTTTTATATTCATCAGCATGATTCTCTTTATCAGAATTTTCCCCAAACTAAAATGATTTTTTTTTTTTGAGCTGCCAGAGTGCAGTTGGAAAGCTCAGCTGGTATGGTGACTGTCAGCAGTCAATTTCTTTGCCACCTATTTTGTCCTTAAAGAGGCTGTCCAAGGCCTACCTGTGCATCGCTTTCTTGAGCAATCACTGGATGCAGTGAAGGGGTTCATGGGGAAGGCTTTCTACACTTGGATACTTGGTTCCTTTTTTTAACTCAGTGAATATTGTTGTCTATTGGGGGGAGAACCAGGATAAAGATAGCAATTTACAGGGAGCTGCTGACAAGTTCCTCAGTGGATGGATACACCCCTGTTTTTAGTGTAGCTGTGGCAAATGTTCCGACTCCTAAAAGGCGTTTACTCAATACAAATATATAAATAACAGTTGAAGTCTTATAGTTTTTCCTGTCTTTACAGCTTTACTGTACTGAAGTAGGACCTTGCTGCCAACAGGATATTTAATTACAGTTCTGTACGTACACAGCTGTAGGGTGTAGGAAGAGAATGCTGCCATTGAGCTGCTTGCCTGGCTCAGATTCAGAGAGTATCAACAGGTAACACTGTTCTCAGGCTCACCTTTTTCCCAGATGGGTACTTGGGACTCTGGACCTAGCAATCTTCTGCAGTTTAGACTTTCTATAGAAGGGCTAAAGCTGCTTGCTGTTGCAATGTTTGCTTCCCTTTTTTGTATGCGCAAATGTTCTCACTTACTCATTGTCTGTTGTGTTGATGCTGTTGCATCAAGAAAACACTGTGGCCCTGGCCCCATGGAATTGTACACACAGTACTCTCCGTATGGTATAGACCTCGCCTGTGCAAACACTTTTTCACTGTAAAATGAGGGCAAAGGAGGCTGGTGTCTTCAAGACAGAAATAATAATAAAAATAAATAAATTAAAATTCAGTCTTTACCTTTTGAGACAAGTTATTCTGGTCAAGGGCATTTGCGTCAAACGGGTATTCTTAAGAGGTCGCTACGATAAAGCAGAGATGAAATAAACTGGGATGAGTATTTTTCAAACACTGCTACTGCTGGAAAAAATAAAGAGCCTGCAGTAAAGCAAGGTTTTGTGACAATGTAAGAGCCATTTTTAGGTGCTTGTGATAAGCTAAAAGCAAATCATTCCGCATCTGTGCTGTCGTTTCTGGAGTCTTACTTTGGAAAGTGGTGGCGGTGGTAGCTGTGTGCGGTTTCCCGCAGCAGCAGAGGTGTTCTTTTGCCCTTTCTGTTGCTGTTGTGAACCACTAGATGGGGCGTGTTGGGCCTCTCTGCTCGTCTCCGCAGCAGAGGAAGGTGGGGAAGAGCTGTTTGTCACAACTGAGTTCTTACGAAAATCCGACTGCTTCTTTGAATGCATCCCAAAGTAGCGGCTCCGTTTCAGAATTGTTCTTTGCGAAAACAGCTGTGTTAATGAAGACAGTTAACATTTTTTACATAAAGTATTTTTGTTCATTTAACAGGATGTTTGCAATTCATTACGCCATTCACTTATGGATTATCAAATGAGTGATTATACTATGAAGTACGGCTCGCTCTTCTAGCTGCTCCCGGATGCGATAGGCTCGTTCTGTTCAAGGAAACTTGTTACTTTATAGAAATGTGTAGTTGTAGCAATCTGTTCGTGGACATTTCTACTCTTCCCAGAAGTTTTTCTTCAACTGTAATGTTTGACATTTCATTGTGCTTCATTAGTGAATGCTGTGTCACCAAATTATTTTTTTAATTCTAATTGTTTACTACTTTCCCTGCAGGCATTTCAGTGCTGAGCTCTTCTCTTAGAGCAGAGGTTGAATGTAGTGCTGGAATGGTTTGTGTGTGAGAGGTATTGGAACGATACAACATTAATGCTTCATTGGTTATAAGATATTTTTTTCCCCCTTTATTACTTAAAATAAATTTTTTTTCCAGCTTGAAAAAGATTTGGTGCATCATTGCAGACAAAGCTGAATTTTGCGATCAGCCATGCGTTGGCTGTAACTTTTTGGCACTTTTACAAATTAGAAGTTCAGTTGGAAAGACCTGAAAGGGAACTACTAGAGATAGTTTGCCCCCAAGAAAATATCCACCCTCCAAGTCAACAGCAGTTCCTTTACAAAGAAGCCTGCTAGGAAATCGGCTCAGAAACACATTGCTATTTAACTTTTGACCATTGACATTTCATGGGTGTTTGTTATTTTGAAGGATGCGCTGCCAGAGCCGAGATTGAATCCTGTAACTCCTAACACCTTCCGCGCTATCTCGCGTGACCGTTGAGCATAGTGCCTCCAGCGCTGCACTGAGCTGCTGGTTACCTCTGACCCGCTGGAAGAATGTTACCTTCTGCCCTGGCAAACCAAACGCATTAATTGCCTCAGTGGCCGGCAGGCTGCCTGCGCGCAATGGCTGTTTTGTCAACTGGCAGTTGCAGTCTTTGGTTTTTCTTGAGTTCATTTAGTAATTATAGTCATTCCAGAACACTTTGAAGATTAGTGCCAGTAGTATTTAGAATAAACAATCACTCAAGGCTTTGTGACGCTTCATAGACGGAGTGACAGTTTTTATTTTTGACTAGTGTATGTGTAGTGGTGGTTGTACGACCTGCTGCTTCAGCCCTCAGCTCCATTTCATGGCAGCGGGCTCAGACGTGCTTCTCTACAGAATAATGATATATATAGAAATAGCTTTCTGTGAGAGTTGCAAACATTGTGAAGTGAGAATTGCTTAACTTTCCCAAAAGCTTGGGAAATCCAGATGGAGAGATGTTTATCAGGCGTAGGGCTGGGCCTCGGTTGGCTTCTTGGCAGACTACCTACTTTCAGGCAGCAAGTAAAAAAAATTTAAAAAGTCTTTTGGAGACTTGGGTCGTGTCAGGCCGGTGAATGCACCGCTTCCAAGCCTGGCAGCAACAGTAACTATGGGTCAGCCTGAGCTTTTCTGGCAAACGTTCTTGGTGACAGAGACACCTCGTATTATGGTACTTAATGTTGAAGCAGCGTCCTCAATCACAGCTAGATTTGATGTTTTGGAAGGATTTTTACAGTAGATAGGCTGTAAGGATGCAGGAATGGCAGGAGCTGTATACAGTGGCTCCTGGGTAATCTCGGCTTGTTTGGGGCATACGTTCCCCGGGGTTTACGTTGCAAAGCCTCTGTCTATCAGACTTCATGGGCTGTGAGCAGCTTTCCAAGACTGGCAGCTATTTTGCCAAAAGGCAGTATCTTGTAAAAAAAAGGGTGAAAATGACGGAATGGACAGCCTGGGGTTCTGCTCCTGACTGTTCACCACCTGACACCAGGCAAGTCGCCTCTCCTCGTCGTCTCTGCTGTAAACCTGATGTGAAACCTCAGGATCAAAGTCTTCTGACTAATAGTTACAAGCACGAAAAAAATGTTAACCATGATAATATAGCAGATGGGAGCCGAAAATAATAATCAAATTTCTTGGTCTACACCAGAGTGCTGATGCCATTCCGGAGTCCCGCAGCCCAGCGCGGGGCTGGCTGGTAGCTCTTGTCCTGATCTGCCACATTGCTGAGGCTCGGTGTGCGCTCGCCATGTGTTCCCACTGAACAAGAGTGACATTAAAACCCGACTTGGCTAAATCAATACCACCTGCCACATGACACCGCCGTGACATTTCTGGCATGAGCGCTACCTCCGAATAGGAGATGGAAGTGGGAAGCAGCAGCAGTTAGTGAATAATGATCAGATATGCCCGATTCGTAACATTTACAAAGAAAGGGCGTGTCTCCTAGCTACAGAACAAACTGGTTATCAAAACGGGAACTAGAAGTTCCGTGTTGTCCAAAATGCGAAAAGTGAGATAAAGCGGCGTGCAGCAAACAGTTCGGGTTTGCTGAACTCCCCTGTGCTGCCCCCAGGGCTGTCCCTCCACCTCTGACTCTCGATCAGCAGAAACACACGTTAGCGTCAGGAAATAAAAAAGAGACAAAGGCCGGGGGGTCGGGGTGGTGAGCCGCGGATGAGAACTGGTGTAGCCACCTGCTCGCCGGCAGCACGATGTGCCCATGCTGCGCATTAGAGAGTGGCGCTGCTGCGGCCACTGATGGAGAAGAGCGCGCCTGGCAGCGGCCGAGAGGGTTGTGCAAACTCGACGTGGGGTTGGCTTAGGTGTTCCACGAGAAGCCGTAGGACAGAATGGTGGATGAGGAACTTGGAGGGGTTTGAAGGCCGAATAGGTCTGTCTGGTTGTTTCACAGCTGGGCCCTGCTTGCTAGAGACAGGTTGGAGATGCTGGCTGTCGTGTGGTTCTTGTAGCAATGAAGAAAAGTCTAAATTTTTTTTCGAGTTGAAAAGTTTGATGCTGAATTAAAGCAAAAATATTCTGACAAGGAAGGGAGAGTAAGTGCGTTTGCCTCTGTGACATCCAAAAATCAAACTGGACAAACCCAGAAACGGGACAAAAATAGATGAAGCGAGGCAGCGCTGCGGTAGGCCGTGGAGAGCTGTGACTTCCTTTGCATCTTCATCTCCAGTTTCTTTGAACTACGTGTGGCAGAGAGATGCCCTCTGCCATTTTCACCTTGGGCAAAGGTTGTATTTGCTAATGTAACAATAGAATTCTCCAGAAGGATCTGACAGTGTTTCCTGTTTCAGCAGTAAAAATCCTGGGATTTCTGTCCTTAGCGCGTCAAGTGACCGGATCTTCATCCTCCGAGCTTTCTCCCGTCGAGACGAGAGCAGTCACTTATCGGATTTGGTGTGGACGGAAGGAAGGGTAAGAAAGGAACTTTGTCAATCCATGACGTGAAATATTTTATATTAAGAGATCTGGCAAATGGTTCTGTGTGACTCCAAACAGGATGAGATAAATTTTCCAAGGTCAGCTCTTCTGTACTCTCAGCTTCAGGTTTAGTCACCGAGAGGTCGATTCTGTAGCCTTTACAGCAACATCCTGCCGGTGATGCAGAGACTTGGCTGTTGTTGGCTTCAACAGCAACTCTTCTGCATCTTCAAAGGGCGGGAGGCTGAATAACGTGCGTGCTGCATGGTGAGAAACTTGGGAGCAGGAAAGCACGTTTGGCAAATCACTAAAAATAGAGCAACCGGGTAACTGTTCACCCGGGCAGTTGCAGCCTTTTGTTAAGAAAAGGCCATATTGAACGATGGACGAAGCAGAAGGTGAGGATTCTGACTCTCGGCTCAGCCTGCTGGCTTGCCATGTGGCTTTGGCTCACTGAACAGGTTTTCAGCTGTTTTGTTCTTAAAACAGAATTACTACCAATGTATCTTTTAGCAAGTCAAATGCTCTAAAGCTCCTTTTGGGCGCAAAGCTTTGTGATTCATTAGCGTAGAACTTCACTTTTGTATGGCTAAAAAGAACCCAAACCAACCCAAACTCCCCCCACCCACACATGTGTTCGGTTCCAGTGTGTGTTTCATGAGAGAAAGGTACATTTCACTTTCAAGACACGAAGCTTTCAGCACGTGCGGTCTCTTGGGGAGCCACGCTGTGTTCCTCCCCGCAGGCGGTGGTGTCACCACAAGGATGTGACTGCGCTCCCAGGGTAACGTGCAGACACTGCTGGATTTAGCGTACCCGCACCGCTGTGGAGAGCGGGCCCTGGCGGTACGGCTTCGGAGAACTGCATTCTTGGTGCCTAAACAGCTCGGTCTGTCGTATCTTTAACTGGAGCGGGGCAAAGTGAAATGAAAATGATGATAAAGCTGGCAGTTTCAGCCCGTTCAGAAGGTAGGGAGTAACGTCGAGCTGGTTTGCAAAGTCATCTTTCGTACTTGTTCGTGCAAAGGTGGTTCCTCCTCTAGGGATGTTGCCGCCAGGGATGGGCTTCCAAGGACTTCAATTCCTAGCGTCGTTGATCTGGAGGAGCTGGGATCTAATTAGGAAGTCCACCGAAGCTGTTTCATGTGGAGGCATTTGTGAGGCAGAGTGCTACGACCCCATGTTTCCAGTCTCACAGGAAAGGAGGTTTGGGACGCAGCTCCAGAAAGATTTTTCAGCCCTTGTGGGCTACACTAGACCAGTGCACGCAGAATGCAAAAAAAACCCCAAACAACTAGTGCAAGGTTTGGGCCCCGAAATTTTTTTTTCAGGTGACAATATATGTTAAAGTCCTTCTTCGGGACTCGAAGCCGTGCCAGACGTGCCACGTAAAAGGAACATAATCCGAACCAGCTTTGGGCATGACAACAACATGCCCATAGCCCTAGGCTATTCTAACCTTTATGTTTCTGTATATTTACATTAATGAGTGAAGAATAAGGGCCTGTGTTTGTTTACACAGTGGAAGCCGTTGTTTGGAGATCACTGACCCTACAGACATCGCGCACCTTTTATAAGGAGGCACTCACTAGACACACAGCTTTAAATTGCTATTTCTCTGGCATTTTTGTACCCTTTTAGTCTGTCCTGTGATTCTTGGCAGCTGTGAAGCGACCGTAGAGCAAAGATGAATCCCTGGGACGGCTCTTTTTGGGGATTTCAAAAGGAACAAGGCTTTTGATGGGCCTTGTAAATTCACTGCATTATCTTGTGAAGTACTGCTTGCGTACTGTGTAGTACATAGCACTTTTACTCTGTATTACCTCCCCTGAAATGCCAAAGATGACAAAAACTGAGGTGTGTTTTCATGAAAACACCACAGTGGGGGACCAGCTCTGGAAGTACAATAAAAATTTTGTCACGCTTGTTTTCTAAATAGTTTCAAAAGGAAAAGATCCCTGCCTTCCAAACACACTCAGCATTCTCTAGACACAAATCGTTACCTGGCTTACACTGTTTGTACGTTTTTACAAATTTTGTCCTATGGAGAATATCCTTCGGCAAGTGTACACTGTTCAGGTATATAATTATAGATAATTTTCTGCATCAAAGAGAAAAAATGTAAAAGGTTAGAAAACAGGATATTATTTCGAAGTTCCATACCCATTTCCCTTGCCTTCCCTGGCAGTTGATACTTAGGAGATTTATTTAAGGAATGGACCAAAACCAAACAAATACGTCTTTGTGGGGTCTAACAGGTAGATATCCTCTATTTCAAGTCTCTCTGTATTTATTTTCTTGGGAGAATTCAGAAATGAACCCCAGCAGTTTGCAAGTTAAGTAAACTGTGAAACATCTGCGGAGAGGAGAAAGAAATGTGAATGCGGTTGAAGAAAGGAGTCATATTTAATATATCACGCTAGCGATTTTAGTAGTTTTTTGAATCAGAAATTAGAGAGGAGCCTGCAGTGCAGTTATTAGGGAAAAAAATTGAGTAAGCAGGTGCTGGCTTAGTTCCTTAGCGCCCACATTGCTGCTGTAGTTTTATCTGATTGCAAACCTAGTGTACTGTAGCATGATGAATACATAGCAGTGAGTGTACGTGAAAGATGCTGGAAAGATTGCACCCTGATGTTCTTAATCAGTAATTAGAAACTAAAAATAGTATTTTAGGGAAAGATAATAAATCTGTAGCCTTTAATCCTCCTGTGCCAATCTGTAAGCTGATATCATTATTACATGAAAGGCAGTAAGACCGTAAGTGAGTAAGCAAAAGTAGGTTGCTATTACAGTCAGGTTATAAATTCCACGTAGCCCAAGCTGTCGGGGTGATGTTCGGCTCTATCTGTTTTATGCGAAGTCTGTAGTCATAAAGCTGGTTAATCTGCAAGCAAGAACACGTAGTTTTGTTATTTCCATTCCTTAACTGCCCTTACTTCCTCAAGTATTCTGAAGGGAAATGCATTAGGTTCTGAGTCTCTTCTGCACTCGTGAGTTGTCAGTAGCAGTACGTTTGAGAAAATGGCAGCAAGAAGAGAAATGTGGGGGAAATTTGTTGCCATGATGGCAGTTCTGACGCACCAACAGGCTCAAATCAACAGCTCGTGTGCTGTGCAGACACACAGCTTTTGCTGTAATGACAGAGAAGGCATCCCCGCTTACGCGGGGCCTTTCATCTAAGCATTTAAATAGTTTGCAAATGCTAAGTTCTCGTGCTGCAGGTACCGTCACAGCTAACACTGCTTCCGCTGGGGCCATGTAGTCGAATCAGGCCATCAGCCTTACCTCATCCAACTGGGAAACCTCAAAGAACATCAAAGATGTGATTGCACAGACCAGTCCTCCTCCCATTCACAACCACGTAATGTCCCTGTGACAACTGCAGCCATTCTTTAAATGGAAAAGTAACACAAAGTATTTAAAATAGCGCAAACTCTCGTAGTGCAATTCTGTGCCTAGAAAAGGGAGCCCATGCGAAGTGACCTGCTGGGAGCCGCTGGCCCATTCAGCAGGAAATGTAATGCAGAAGTGAGATCTTTGTAAGCTGAAGACGGTGGGGGAAAGATCTGAAAGAAGAATGTCTATTTACCAAGTATTTTTGAATTTAAAAAGCTTTATTCCAGCAGTTTATAACTCAGTATCTTGCAGAAATGGGTGAAAGCAAGTGCCAGATAAAATTACTGGAAGTTGCCAGGAAACGTACTGTCACGGCTTAGCATGACTACAACGCAGAGATGATTAAAAATGGAGAAAAAGGCACCAAATGCTAAAGACAACTGGAAATCAGAAGTGGCTGTTTGGATTGGGCTTTTTGATACTGAACGTGGTACCATTTAGTAGGAGACAGCTGTAAAGGGAGCCCCTGGGGCAATTCCTCCTCCTCAAAATCCTTCACGGGGAGGGCTGTCGAGCGCCGGCAGAGGCTGCCCCGGGCAGCGCTGCAGCCGCCATCCCCGGGGGCGTTTAAGCGAGGGGCAGACGCGGCGCCGAGGGCCGTGGGTTGGCGGGGGTGCGGGCAGCGCTGGGTCGATGGCTGGACTCGATGATCTCGAAGGTCCAACCTGGAGGATCCTCAAGGCTCCACCGGGAGGGGGGAGCGCAGCCGTGACGCTTCGGGGCGAGGCCGCCCCGTCCCCAGCCGGGACCCGCCGGCACAGAGCCCCTCCGCCCCTCCCGTTCACTCGCCCGAGGCCACAATTTCCCCCCGGGGCCGCTCTTCCCCCCGCCGTCACAGCAGGAACCATGCCGGCCGCCTTGCCCCCCTCGCCGCCGGGGCGGGCGGGCGCTGCCCGGCCTGAGCGGGGCCGTCCCCGGCAGGTGGATGCCGCCGCCGCCGCTCCTCCCCCGGCCCCGTCCCGTCCCCTGCCCGGCTCCGCGCCGCCTCTTGCCGCCGCCCCGCTCCGCTCCCAGCTGACGGGGGCAGCCCCTTGTTTACCGGCCAGGGAGGCAGCCGCCAGCCCGGCCTGCGCTGCGAGGGGCCGCCGGGGCCGACGCCGAGGGGGCCGGACGCCCCGTTTCCTGGGCCGGCGGCCGGGCGTTATAAAAGGGGGGGGACGGCGGCGGCTCTCCTGTTCTCTTACCGACGATGCGAAGCCGGGGCCGGCCCCCGCGCCCGCCCCGACGCCTCTGATTCGCCCCCGCCGGGACGCGCCGAGTCGTCGGCGGCGGCTCCGGCTTCTCCAACGAGGCGGGCATGGGACCGAGAGCGGCGGCGGCGGCGGCGCTGGCCGTGGCCGTGGTGCTGGCGGCCTGGTGCGGCCGGAGCCGCGGGGAGAGTGAGTCGGGGCCGGGGGCGCGGCCTAGGCGGGCGGCGGGGGCGCAGGTGGCGCGGCGGGGCCCGGGCGGCGGCGGCCCCGGCGCCCTGAGGAGACGAGACGGGCGGCGCGGGGCGGCCCGGCCCCGCCGCGCTGTTACCCTTTGTACCTGCCCGGGGGACGCGCGGGGGGAGGCGGCCGCCGCCGCCGGGCCAGGCCGCGCCGCGGGGCCGGCGGCTGTGGCAGCTCGGCCGGGGCCTGCGGCGCGGGGGAGCGGGGCCCGCCGCCCTCCCCGCGGGGAGAGCCGCTCGGGTCACCTTCACCCCCCGGGTTCGGCGTTTTCGGCCCCAAACGGGCAACGAGGGTCGTGAGGGAGGGCCCGGGGGCGGCCGAGATTGGAGCCGGGACGGTGCCGGGAAGGGCGGCAGCTCCCCCCGGTTCGCCTGAGGGTTCGCTGCCGGGAAGGGGCTGAGGCGCAGCGCCCCGAGCCCGGTCCCTGAGGGGGTTTAGCGGGGCGAAGGTTTTGCCCTTAACCTCGGGAATACTTTTAGGTAGATTTTCAAATCCCCGGGTACTAGAGGGGGATGGAGCTCGGAGGTTGGGAGCGGTGTTTAAACAGGGGCTTGTAAAATAGAAGATGTTGTGTCGGAGGTGGCAAGCTTGTTAAATCCACGGCTGACACGAGTTTAAGCCTTACAAGCTGTTTTGATGGGTTACGTTAAGTAAACCTGCTTAGGAAATGCTTCTAGTTAGAGGCTTTATTTTTGGATGATGTTTAGAGATATTTATTTTTCTTTTAAATAAAAGTATTTATTTAAAGAGGGCTAACTGGATAGATAAGTTGTCTGTCTCATAGACAATCCATAGCCTACCCGTTAGCTTTCCCATCGGAAAAGGCAATAGCAAAAGAATCGGTTCAAATACAGACAATGCAGTGATGGGCGGGTTTGAGATGTATACGGTATTCGGGGAATAAAGCAGGACCTACCCTTAGGACAGTCTCTTGTCTCCAGCAATCGTACAAGTTATATATTTCAAAAATACCTCGGTTTCCTCCTCATACGTGGTTTCACATCAGAAGCCTTAAAAGGGACCAGCGGTACGGTTTTAACTCGGGAGGGTGATTTCCAGCTGGCGAGCGCGTACGGACCTGCCCGTTACCAATGGAGAAATGGAAAAGGTGGTTGACATATAGCACTAATAATAAATACGTGTACAACTTTAGCCCAGCAGTTCCTAACTTGAAAACGTTGTCATTACTACTACACTGAAGCTTCTTATTTATTTATTTATTTATTTATTTATTTATTTAAATGACATTCTGCTTTTTGGGTTGCAAGAGATCTTAATTCCATAATCTTCGCTATATTGCGACGTGGTAGGAAAATATACTCTACAGTTCATGGATGGAGGAACAGGAGCGATGCACGGGATGTTGAAGCAGAGTCTGGGGTGGAATGTTTTTGCATCTTTCATGCATGCAGCTGCTTTTTGAAGTATTTTACAGACAGTTTGGACGATAAGGTCCCTAATTCAAAAGGTTTTCAGCCACTTTGATGTTTGGCTCGGTTTTTTGAGAACGTTGAGATCCCGCAGCGCTCCTGCGCGGGTGGAAAAGAACAGGGTAACGCGAAGGCCTGCAGCAGCGTGGCTCGCAGGGTGAATGCACGTACAATAGTTGCATAAGCAAACAAATTGTTCCCTGAGCAACGGAACTAATCAAGTCTGCTTTCTTGGAGATTTGGGTCCTGCGCTCTCTACAAACATGCCCCGTGATAACGCTGCTCCCCAGTGACAGTATTGGCCCTGTCCCTGAGCCCAACCGAACGTAGTTTTTCATGTGCCCCGTATTTTTCTCTTGGCTTTACGTCTTCCAGCCCATGGCTGGTAAGAGGCTGGGGGAAGGCAGCTTGTGGTATGTGTGTAAGCGGTTGGGCGGATGGTTTGAGTTCACGCTTAGAGCATCCTTTGGGTGTAAAAGCAGAACTTTTCCTCCTTATCCCATCCTCAGTTTTCATGGGTCTTCTTAGGAATGAGTGTTCTCTTCCTCTTTTACATGTGGCTGAAGCTAGTTGGTGAGTTCAGAAGTTGGTGAGAGGACTAGAAGCAAGGGTTAAGGAAAGGAGACTGACTGTGTATAAAATGGGGATACGTATATCTTATTTTGTGAAGAAAAACAGGTTTGTGTGTTGGGTTTTCTTAATCACGGCGTAAACATAATGCAGCTTCTTGTAATAAATCTCACACATGACTCGCGCACGTCACTTCATTAGCTGTGGTATTTAGGGTGGGATTTACCTCTCCTAGTTTTAGGCATCTGCCAACTGAGCAGCCTGCTTTGGGCTCCTTCTGTAATTAGTAGGAAACTAATCAATACGGTCAGTAGAGTTTAGAGTACACGTCCTCCCCTCCTAAACTCTTCGCCTAAATTTGGGCACTGCTGATGGTGGGAGTTAGAAATCTCGCTGAGAGCTCTCTGCCTAGATCAGGTGGGACCAATTTCACTTCGTGTTCCTCTAGTAATAGCCTTTTAAAATAATTTGCTTCTTAATTATTATTTCTGGCTTATACAGGGTTTTTGTGTGCTTGTAAACTCATTAAGAGAGCGGTCCCTTGTCCCACTTCAACACTGTGTTAATTTTTGATGTTGAGATACTCAATCTAGAAGGAAATTTTGCTCACAGCAGCACAAAGTAGGAAGGGTAAGTGCTGCGGAGCAGGGCTGTATCAAAACCGGGCAAGAGCTGCCCTCAGGGGCTGTCCCGGTGTGTCCCCTCGCGATTTTCAGGAGAGGGAGTGTGCTGACTCTCTCTCTGAGTAGTCTGTAACACCCGTAAGCTTTCCGGAGGTCAATTTTGGGGTGACTGTCTTGCGGAATATAATTTATGTTGATATTGGCAACGTGTAAAACCTGTTCCTGCTCCCTTTGAAGCAGGGAGGATCTCAGGGCTGTCGGCACCCGCTTCTGGCCGTTACCCTCCGTCATCTCCTGTGCTCCCGGGACGCTTTCACCTCCCTGCCTTTAGCTTCGCATGGGAAGCGCAGCGCTGCGAGTCGTGGGGTTTGTTCTGATTTGAATGAGGAGAGCATCATGATAGAGCAAAGGCTTTAGCGGCCAGGTTTGAGGTTATGCGTGCTTCTGGTGTTACAGAGAGTGAGCTCCATGAGAGGTTTGCCGCCGTTCAGCAGCGCGCTCTGCACTACTGACAGGGAACGGGCGTCCGAGATGTTTTCTGAGGGGCCGGAGGTTATTTGAGTCCATCTCTGGATTTGCTTCATTGCTCGGATCTAAATGGCTGAGGTGGAAAACTGAAGTTTAAAGACTAAAATTTCACAATTAGATACTTTAATGTTTATGAAGCTGTTGCTGCAGCAGGCTAGAACCTGCCTGACGGTCCCTTCTGGTAACCTGTCCCTTAACAGGATGTTTTCCTGTCTCAGCAGTTATCCCAAGAAACACCCGAAAGTCCTTTTTCCAGTTTCCTAATACCACTTTTAAAAGTCAAAACTCCTATAGAATCGCAAAGCTTTCGGCTTGGCCCAAGTGAGTGTAATTTTTCTTAAATAATGTCTTTATTCAAGTAGGCAGCAAACACTATAGAAGTGCAGAATTAACTAATAGTTGTCTTAAATAGCATGCGATCTTTCCATTATCCTGCTCTGGCCTCTTGAAGAGCCCGAGCGCTGGAGCAGTGAATCGTTACGGGTTGGTATCCACGTCGTTTGCTATAAAGAAGGCCCGAGTGCCAGCTCTTCCCCTCGACCTCGAGAGCTGCCCTGGCACCAGATCTCCTTTCCTTGGACCGTACTTCCAGCTCGTTACCAAACTAGTTTGTTCTAGAGGCTTGGCATCTTGGTGTTTCTTTGTTTGTTTGTTTTTTAAAACGCGTGCCTTGCAGCTTGTTTCTCGGGGGTCTGATGAAACACTTCTATAATGATTTTATTTATTTCAAGTTATTTTGAATAGCTTAGTAACTGGGGATGGAGGAGTGTTTCCTCTCTGGCAGCGTAACGCTGTGCTGCTGGACGTGGGGCCCGTTTCTGCTGAAATTTAGGCATTTATGTTTGAATTTATGTTCAGTAGAGATTTTGCCAGTAGTTTGGCCAGGAGTAGCTTTGGGTCTACTACCGGAGAATCAATTTGAGATTTTTATTTTCCCGGAGGCTGATCTAAGTGTTTTTTGAAACCAGGTTGTCCATCTTATAATTGACTGCTCCGCGTTGCTCTCCTCCTTCATGGATCAGACCTGCCTAGCCTTCATGCTGAATTGATTAATTCCCCTGTCCCCGCAGAAGAAATACTATCGAGAGAAGCTGTGGAAAAACACTTATTACTTTGCTTAAAACTGCTTCTTGTTGTCTTGGTAACAATAAATTTATGGGGTGACTTAAGCAGCTACTGCAAGAACAGAAGATACAAACTGCTGAACGGAATTCGAAAGCATGAAAAGATCGAGAACCTTCCCAACAAAAACGCATGTTTTGTTTCAGATATTCCTAACTCTTCATTATTCTTCTTGATCCTTGAGGTGGTAAAAAAAACGGAGCTCAGATGCTGCGGTGGTGCTTATCACCTAGAAACTAAACCGAAGTAGAACATGAAAAATATTTCTTAAGTGTAATTTTGTCTAAATGCGGAAAAAATCTGGATAAAGACTTATCTTTACCATAATGGTAGCCTTTTATTCAATTGTTTGTTTCAGAAACAAACCTCTAATTTGTTTTAAATTCCTCCTAAGTTTCTACGCCGGGCTATCATCGGTGTTTGACGCTGCCTTCCGTTCAAAGGACCGGAGCAGAAGCTCCCGGTATCGGAACCCCTCAAGCACAGCAGACAACGTGCCGGTTTATTACGTCGCTGTTGCTCGGCTTTGAAAGCCGCGGAGTTTGAACAAACTCGTGTCACATCCTGGTTTGCCAGGATGTGTGGAATCTCCTGCCCGGTCTTTGCTGGCAGCGCTAATTACAGACAGTGCCTTCGGGATGAGAGCTGGTGAAAAAATACAAAAATATTTCTAAAATGCAAACAGCTGATGGATTGTGGATGTGTACTTCAAGCTCCGGTAGATTTATGTGATTATTTAACACAAAATGCTGTGCTGTTTACTCCCGAGCTCGGCCGTCTCTCCCCGGCCGTGCTCGGGGAGCGGGGGGAGCTGTGGGGATTAAGGGGTTGTCTGGGGGCCAGCTTGTGGCCAGTTTCTGGTGACTTACCTAATTATAGTCGAAATGATGAAAGGCTCAGATAATTACACTTGGTGCGTATACGCGTTTTGTGGCCTTGAGCCACAAGAAGAGCCTGGAGCTTTCACTCTGCAAAGCAGCTCTTAGGCTGGCGAGTTGAGCTGTATTTTTTCGCCTTTCCTTAAGGTCAGCTGTGGACGTTCACATTACTGCAGGTAGTACGTCGTGCCGTGATACAGCAGTTTGTCGTGGGTTTCCGCCTTAACGTGCTGTATTTTGCAAGCGGCCAGTAAGAACCGAGACGTTGGATTTTGCATTTATCAGATAGTTTTAGCTGCTCCAGTGACTTGTACGTTGAATGTTGGAGTTTTATTTGTCCTGCTGTTGTTTCTCCTTTCATGAAGAAGCCACTGGCCCGCACTGTCACGCACTTGCTTCCTCGGGAATACCTGTCTTAATTGTTTGAAATAAATATGCAGGGCACTTAAACTGCATCTCTCGCTCTTTTGGCCCGCGGTTGGGGTGTGCAGCGAGGCAGCTTTCTGCCCTGCTTCCACTGTGGCTGCAGTTTTCCACGGGGCAAAGGGGCTGCCGCTAGTTGGTCCATCCCATTTGCTTTCTCACTTTTAAAAAGTACATCCTTGATCATCTCTGAGGCACCGTGTGCATTAGCTTTTTCTTCCAGAAAGCAACTTATGAAACGACTTGGATACGGTGCCAAAAAATCCCATTGGGCAATAACATTGCTCCAAATCCTATATTAGTGTTGCCAGATTTATTTTTTTTTTATTGCAGTGGAGCAAATTTTTGAAAAAGTCATTAAGACATTTGCATAGAATTTATTTTTAATGCACACAGCAGTGGTCTGTGTAAAACCGTGAGGAGTCAGGCAGTCGTAGCTATTCAACATCTGTCTCTGCATCGCTTTGGTAAGGCCCGATTATCGCTGGGTGATTTCTGGAAGCTGTGACATGGTAATTTTAGAGTGGTCGAGCTTTACATGCAGTGACAAAAAGAGTAAAGGTCCTGTGCTTTTAAGTCTCGACGGGGCGGGGGGCTCGGCTATAGACAAAAGAGAGAATCCCTAAAGTGGATGCAGTCTTAAAAAAATAAATAGAACTCACCTGGAGAGGACAGGGACATGGCTGGTTTGTACCCGCGTGCTGCCGAGCAGCGTGCCTTTCCGCAGGCTTCTCCCTCGAATGTTAAAGCCTGGCTGTATATTTCTGTGAAGTTTGATTTTTAAAAGGGTTATCACCAGGGCTTCTGTTGTGTTACACAGGCGTGGGGCTTCACATTTCCTTCTTGATTTCTTGCCTGTGCTTAGAGTTTAAAAAAAATATTTCCTTATTCAGACTGTTTTCTTTCCATCTTTTCCTTTTGCTGGTGCCTGGATTCGTATTATTCTGTTTACCATCTAATTTATGCTTCGTGTAATTGTTCACTTTGCCAGTTCTTTGGGTTACTGGGTCTGCTAAATAAACTGTCCAGATAGTCAAGGCAGGGAGATTTGCAGCCTTGAGAAAATAATAACAAAAAAGCCCAAACACCTAATCTGAAAAGAATGCTCAGGGCAAAAATTACTAGTGTAGTAAATTACTCCTGTCAGCAAAGTCTGGGCAGGAGCGTAGGCTGGACTCTTGCGTGGGTTTGTTTCCAGGATTTTCTGCTCTCTCCCAAAGCACTACCATTTCCTAGCCATTACTCTTTTCCTATCTTCCCCTCCCTGCAACCATTCTAAATTACTCCCTCTAATCCACTGGCATTAATTGCACAATTGGAGAGGAGGTAGGTGTGTCGCTGGCAGCTCTCTAAAGAAAACAGCCTCTGTTGCATAGACAGCTCTTACTTTTGTAAACGCCAAATGACGTCTAGGGGCTGGTGTTACCCCTGCAGTCCTGATAGAGGGAATGTCCAGAAGCTCAAGATGGCAGAAAAAAAAGATGAAATACTCTTTCGGTCTTATTTTGTAATCATATACCAGGGAATGTTCCCCACAGTATGCTTCTTAACACTTGAAGCCTGCTTCATTGGGAATGACCTAGCCGTGTGTTCCGAGTGCAGCTATATACCACCCCGCGGCTGGACAAACCTCTGTATTTAGAGAACGACAACAATTGCCTTTTCGTAAATAAATAAATATCACTGTTCTTTGCCTTCCAGTTTGCAGAAGCATGGACATTCGCAACAATCTGACCCGGCTCAACATGCTTGAGAACTGCACTGTGATCGAGGGCCACTTGCAAATATTGCTGATGTTTAAAACCAAGCCGGAAGATTTCCGCGAGCTCAGCTTTCCGAAGCTGACGATGATTACAGACTACTTGCTGCTTTTCCGCGTGTACGGCCTGGAGAGTTTAAAGGGACTTTTCCCCAACCTCACTGTGATTCGAGGAACTCATCTGTTTTTTAACTACGCGCTAGTCATTTTCGAGATGGTTCACCTGAAGGAGATCGGCCTCTATAACCTGATGAACATTACTCGAGGCGCTGTGCGGATTGAGAAGAACAACGAATTATGTTACTTGTCCACGATCGACTGGTCAAGGATTTTGGATTCTGTAGAAGATAATTACATCGTGGCCAACAAGGACGACAAAGAAGAGTGTGGAGATGTGTGTCCGGGAACTGTGAAAGGGAAGAGCAACTGTCCGCCTACGGTGATAAATGGCATTTTCATTGAACGCTGCTGGACCCACGATCGCTGTCAGAGGGGTGAGTCTGCGGAGTGGTGTGTGTCCTGTCAGCTATGGTTTTGCTGTCGGTTTTTAACCCGTCAGATCTATCAGAGGGCTAAGAGATCTGTTTCCTTTAAGCACAGGTTCCTAAAAGCAAGGCTCAAAATTGACTTTAGGTGAAGAGAGGGTCTTTGGGATGGGGCTGTTTTAGCAGTTCTTTCACCTATGAATAGTGAATAATTCACCTATGTGAATAACGTGTCCAAAAATGCTGTGTTTGGTTTCTCTGGAAAATTAGGGACTGCCTAGAGCTCCCGAGTTCAACATGCTGTGAGCGTAACTGGTATCTGGTATAGTAGTTAGTGGTATTGGTATCTCTGTTGGGACTCAGGTGGGGGATTGAAAGTCCAGATTGACCGAAAGGCTGCAGCAGGCAGAAACGGAACAGCAGGGAAAAGTCTTTATGGAATAAACCTGACTCTGCAAAGGTGCAATTACGTTTTTATTGAAACCTTCCTGCCATGAGAAAGTGTAAGATACACGGATGAGTGAGGAACGTTTGCCCAGAGTAAGAAGCTGGAAGCCGCGTCTCCCTGAAGGGAGAAGGAGGAGGAGCGGAGAGGACTTGGCTGGGGGTTGCCCGTAGCGGGAGTCCTGGGGAGGGTGAAATATGGGCTTTGAATGCGGGGTTTTGGTTCAGAGGAGAAGGTGCGCTCAGAACGTTAGCTGCTGTTGCAACCCCCAAACTCCAGTTCTTCAACTGTATTCAGGTGGCTTTTAATTTTGTACAGATTTGTGTTTTCCAAACTTGGAACTGAGCTTAAGTTTAGTTTTAATTATATATTTGCTTTGATTTATGTTAAATCTGACTGACGGGGAGCAAAGCGAATTGAGGTAAAACTGGGACATTTAGGGTTGTCTGTCTTTCTGGAGGTCGTGCATCCAAATGAAGCAGTGTGTCCTAAGACGAAATTAGGAAACTTGCGGGCTGCGGATAATTTCTTGCCAAGCTTTAAAGGGCAACTCTGAGTGCTAAGTGCCAAAATTGAGAAGGAATTCCTACCAGTATGCATAAACTAATGAAATTAATGTGGTTTCCCCTCTGCTACTCCTCACCCCAAAATCGTCTAGCGTCCTTTTAAAGAAAGTGGTTATTTTTTGTCGCCAGAATGACAGGGTATGAGCAAGAAGATGCAAGCGTGTATGTGTGTTCCTTTTCTAAAATGAAAAATAAGGTTATAAAGCATTTCAATTTACAAACTCTTTTGGTATACAGTTATTACCAGCGCTGAAACTTGGTTTCTTGTGCACTTGTGTTTTATGTTTTCTGCTATTTCATACAGTTAAAGATCTCACTGAACCGTTTTCAGTGGCTAGATCATTCGTGATGTCCCTCATTCCTGTGAATTTTCTGGGGCTGTGCTACAGCAGGCTGGAATGTAGGGTTTCTCTCCTTTATATGGCTGCGATTTCCATGAAAACTGTAGGAATGTTGTATTCTACCATTGGGGCAGAAATCTCCGCTCCTGAGCCTCTCATTCAAATTCAGCTAAATTCCTGAGAGGGTACCCGTGCGGTGTCGCGGGCTGTCTTAGCTCGGTTGCCGAAGGAAGCCAAGCTGGTAAGTCCACTTGACTTGGATTTGAAGTTGAAATTTGAATGTGAAAATTGTTTCCAAAGTAGTTACGTACAGATGCTCCCATCTGGTTTCCTGAGTTCCTTCTGGAGGATTTAGAGGAGCAGTGCTCCTGCAGATTTTGGCTGTAACTGGTGTGTGTTTTGAAAACCACTTAACGAGGCATGCTTATCTTTGTTTTGAACGCTAAGGTTTGTACTTTTCTTTATTGGTAGCTGGGTGCTCTCAACACCAGCTCGTTGGATTATATTTTGCCTTGTGACACCTGCCTGTGTGCTTCTGAAGTTATTTTCACAGCTTGAGCAGTCGTTTAGACTTTTTCGAGTCGCCTTTAGACTTCAGCACACCCGGACGCTGGTAACTATAGTAGAGATTGTGACGTTTATTTAGTGAACCGGGTGGTGGAATCGCGGTGTTCTCTGTTCTCGCGCCAGCCATAACGTATCCTTAGCGTGTGTAACTCCTTTGTCAAGATTATTAAGAGCTTGGGTGAATTGTGCGTTGGCTTTCCTTACCCTGAAGCGCCTCGTAACAGCTCCCGGTACCGAGGGTATTGATGTCATGAAATCTTTCCCTCCGCATTTCTGCAGCTTATCTGGGAATCTCCATCAGCTGGTGCTGTGCTGAAGTCTCCAGTCGCTCTGCTTTTAAGTGTGTTCCCCTCTTTTGTTTTTGCTCTTTTTCGTTCCGGCATTGACTAAAAGACACGTATCAATTCCAGTATAACTTTCCTGGGGGAAGTTTGGTGTTTGTGTGTTGTTTGTGTTAAGGCAGGTTGTGTCCCTAGTTTGTTTTATAAAACTTGGCGTGGAATCTCCTCTTTGCTGTTTTTGCTTTTGCATCTCTGGATGGGAAGTTGTTGCTGTCAAACCCCTAGCGCTGCCGGAGAGCGCTGGGACCGCGGGTCAGGATGTTTTGTTTGCTGTTTTGTCTACCGGAAAAAAATCCTTAAAGAATATGTAAATATTGATGTTGCCGAGTGTGTGTCAGTTGACAGAGAGGAGTCCCAAGCTGGCAAGCTCTTCCAGCCTGCTGAGCCTGGAGAGAATTAGGGGATGGGCAAGGAGTCCGGGAGAGCACGAGGCTGAAAGATGTCACAGAAAGGTCTCTGTGAGTGGGCAGGAGATGGCAACGGTTGGGTTGGAGTGGGGTCCCTGGTGTCCCCCATCGCTTCCACCCCAGTCCCTGCCCATCCCCCGCCTGCTCTGCGTGGTCACCGCCTTCAAGTCATCCCTGCCCCATCTCAAGCGGTGCATCTTTGGTGGTTCTTTATTCTCATCAGCACAGATATCCCAGTTAACTCCAAAACTAACTTTCAGTTACAGCATATAATTATCTCTGAGGCACACGTCCAAGTCTCTGAATCATCCTTGCAGCTACAACTCCAGCCCAGAAATTTTTTCAGTTGGTGATAACATGTTCAAGACAACAAAGTAAAGGATCTTCTTACAGACGTTGGAGCTAAGGTTGTGGATGAAACCGGCTGGGAGGAACTGAAATGATTTGTGGGCAGCTGCGCGCTTTGAAAAAACAGTTGCGATATTGAGGAATCTGTGTGTGAGTGCAAAGACGTGTAGGTGGAGAGACCATAGATTGAGATTGGTTGGCATGTGCTTCCTGAAAGTTTCCTTTCTTTTTTCTAAATTACTCGTGTTGGTGTGAAAAGCAAGTTGGTTCAATTAAGGCCAACTCATGTTATATTTTGGGTAGGAAGGGAGGGAAGTATGTAGTCTGTTTGGAATTTGGGTCTAGCCGTATGCTCTTTATGGCAGGCAAATGCTGTCCCTGTTCTGGAGGTTTTGTACCTTTTCAGCCCACATTTTTTTAAGGCATTTTTTTACGTACGTACTTACTTTTATTGCCATAAAAACGTAGTTCTTAGTTCAGTGCAGCATGTTTGTGCAGAGAACGTCTTTGCTGAAGAGTGCAGACAACAAAAATGCTGGAAATGCCACGTCCTAGACCTCAGTCTAGATCTGCCAAACATGATTTTCATATTTTGCATTTTTTTCCACGTTTTTTTATGTAATAAAAAAATGCTATATGTCTGTCACTCTACTTGCGGAAGGAACAATTCCTTCTGAAATAGGATTTCCTGCCAGTTCTCTTTGCAGCAAGTCTTCTGTGCCCGTACATAATTCGAAGCAGCCTGATGGTTTTGACAGTCTAATTATAAAGGCGAGTTCAGCCTTTTACTCGCATATTGGGTCCTTTGGAGGTGGAGTAAGGTAATAGGAAGGAAAAGTGGAATGGCCAAGTAAAAATGCACGGGAAAATGACCTGCAATATGAGACAGACCCTTGGTGAATATTGGAGGGCCACCTTTCTGGAATATAAGGGTGAATATCTGAAATACGGGCTTTGTTCCTTAGAGGATGTGATGAAATTCAAGTTCTCCTGTTCATCCTGAATGAAACCTTTGTAGGAGTCTGTTACCGTCTTTATCTTGGGATTTCATGCTACCAACAAATTTGAGTTATTAAGAGTATGGGCCATTTCAGGTTTGTAGACAGACTCGTTCTTCAAACTGTTATCTTGCTTTATGCGATAAAACCAAAAGTTGTGTCTCTCCATTAGTGCAGTCTAGAATTTGTTGTAAAATATTAACGTCTTGAAAAGAAAGCGGAAGGTATAGGAACCGCTTGGGCCAAGTGAAGAAGATGGTAAAATGGGGCTGATAGAAGGGACGACAGTCTGGGGTGACTGCCCTGCAAAGGAGCTGCTAAAGAGCAGTGCTCTATGAAAATAATGTTTGTCCAGATTTTTTTATGATGTTGGGGAGGCAGGTCTGGATACAGGGGTGCAACGGAATCTCTCTTTAATTTTCCTGTGACTTATTCAGGGAAAATTCGGGGACAGGTAGGGGACAGGTAAGGAACTGAGGAGTAGCTTTAGGAGCTTGTTTTGTTTCCTAGTACAAGCAACACAACAAAGCACTCGGAAAAACATTGCTCAGCCTGAAATGTTTTTCAACTGCTTTGAAAAAGCACCAAGAGCTTTTAAAGAGACCGGTGCCAGAAGAAATTCTGCAACTGCGAACATCTTCAAGGCAGGTTTGAATAACAAAGTTCAGAGGTGTGTGTGGGAAACGTTTTGTGATGTTTACTTAGGTAGAAATATTACTTAGCAACAGCTTCCTGTAATTTTTATGTGCTGGGAATTTCTGTAACCATAAGCTTAGTTTTATTACCTTTGTATGGGAAAGGGGTCTCGAAGCGCTGAGCAGACGTAGCCAACCTCAAGGGCAAGATATTTTTAAAGCTTCAAACACAAAAGAAATGTTTCCAGTTGCTACCACATGAAGTGGAAGTGCTCCTTTTATTTGGAGATCTGATAAGAACTGCCTTCCCCCCCCAGCTCTGACAAATGCCAGATGGAAGTTGACACCCGATAATCTCACTGGGGCGTCTGTTCTGAACCTTGCCAAGCGACAGCTTTATTGAGTGCATGTAGTGCTTGTGGTTGGGGCTATTGTGATGCTTGCGAACGGCTAGACATCCTAAACTAATTAATTTTAGCTAATTAAGAGTAGTTAAAAGATTTATGGCGCTTGGTGGTGTGATACAGCCCAGAACTGGGGGAAAGGGGTGGAAACGATCAGTCCGTACGAACGGCTATTTAAGAATATACTACTTACTTTAAAAGCACCAAACAAAACTTGGGGCTGTGAAGAAGCATCTCGTTGGGCTTCTCTCCACCTACCTGGGGTGACACAAGACTGTTGGATTTCAATACTTACAGTTTCAACATGCTGAGAAATCCCCGTGTGTGCAGCTCCCGTGGTCTCACCGCATTTACGTTTCTTCCACTTCTTCACTGCTGCACCTTTACTGAACCACGGCGGGGGCTGGAGGTCGTCTTCCCCCTCCCCAGTTCGCAGCCAGCACTTCAGACAGAGGCCACCGTCTGATCCGTTCCATCGTCAGAGCATTCGAACAGAACTAATTCCTAGCTCATCCAGCAGTTAATAAGCAGTGAATATAGAGAATTCTCCCCAAAGTTAAGATACTTTGATTTCTATACAGAGGTCTTGTCAAGGCAAAGGTTTCTGGTGAGTTAAAAAGGAGAATGAGGTATTTGGCTGCTGATATGGTGAAAATTGGGAAAGTTTTCATCTTGTTTGGTCTGAGTTGCCATTTTAATTTTTTCATCCTCAGCCCCTTCCCCAAAATACTTGTTATCTAAGTCAGTGTTCGCGCCGTTGCGGGGAGCGGGAGGAGTTTAACATTTCTCATGCAGTGGTTCAGCACTAACATTGCTGCGGGATGTTTTAAGGTCTCTGATCTTCAGAGGTGACGTCGACTGCTTGTGATTTCCAAGGGTGGCGTGCCAAGGGTACTTCAGGTAGAATACTTATTTTTCCCACTTGAAGAACAGTTCCAGGTTACCTTGTTTGCTTAAACAAGGTAAAAACCTTAAACCTGCACTCCTCCTTGTCAGACAAAATATAGAAGACTGACTACACTTGGCAGACACGTTTGTTGGAAAACCCTGTTGTCTGGGCATGGAAGTAGAAGCAGGAAGTCCCAGAATGTTAAAAAAAAAATAAAAAATAATACTGAGCAACAGAGTTAACCTGTGTTAGTAATGCGCGAGTGGCAGGGCTGCGAGTGGTTCGCCTGATGCAATGTGTTTGCTCGGGGAGGAGGAGACTGGTTTGGTTCTGAGCGAATCCTGTTGAACGCTGGGGAGCTTTGGTGCCGTGAGTGAAGATAAGGAACTGGCCAGTTCATATAACCTGTGTGTTTTCCTTCCTTCACCCCCCTTAATGAAAGCAGAACAATGATTCTGTATTTTAAATCTTAAAAAAATTAATTATAAAAGTATTGTAAATCAAATGCAATTCTGATGCCTCTTCTCGGATCGAGGCAGACAGAGCAAAATAAATTTAAGGTGTGTACGGTGGTATAGCATTCCTTCATTTTGTGATGAAGGAACTGGAAATCCGTCTTGTAAAAGGCTTTGAAGGGATTGTGAACCGTTGAGTCCATACAAAGAAGTATATTCAGCACGTGTAAGACCAACCGAAGTATGGCCCTTGGCGAAGCTCTCTGAAACGTTTTTCTCTATCAGGAATTCTACTTGACAGGGATTGCAACTGTAAATACATTTTGTGTTTAAAAAAAACGCAACAAAACACAAGAACGGTCAAAACCCCCCAGGTGTGCCCAGTGGAAAGATTGTTTATAGCCGAAAGGTTGAGGATTTCAGGACCTTTTGATTAATTACGGAGCTGGTGAATAACCGACCGTGTCCTGGAGGAAGCGACACTAACCCTTCTCTCAGCTTGCAACAATAGCTGGTTGAAAGTTCAATGATCATGCTTCCCAATTATATCCTATAATTGTCTGCCAGTTCCTATTGGAGGGATGTGAATGAACTTGCTGGGATGTTTATGCTCCTTAATGAGGGCTGTTGGGTAGCTGAGAAAACATCCCGTTGGGCAGCGGGAAGTTGCGGGGGCAGCGGCCGAGCTGCTTGGTACGTGCCCACAGTTATTTCAGTCGCTGCTTTGATCCAAAGTTTGCGGCTGGAATTGCGTAAGGGGCCAAGCCAGCACGCTGCGGCTCGGCCCCCGAAATACTGCAGATTACAACTGTGTGCCTTCACCGTCTTTATCTAGACTATTTTTTTTTTTTCTTTTTTTTTCAGATGGAGGGTACTGGGCGCTGTGCTGGCTGGGCTGACGTTGTTTGGGAGTCTTGCTTTTATTTTGGCTTGTGACATTTAAAACAAGCAGAATTAATTTAGGCTCTTAGTGCTTAAATGTTGGCTAAGTGAGTATAATGTCTTCATTTGAGACTGGCTTCCTTGAGAATCTGTATTTAAATGAACTGAAAAAACAGGGCAGGGTGCTCGGCACCTGTTCGTGTCCAAAAAGTTTTCTAATGTGGAATTTCCTTCTCCCTTCTTCAAACCAGGGTCAGAATTGCTGTGGAGGAGAAGGATGCGGGCAGGGCAAGAGAGTGCTCTGTACGGACACGGAGCTTCTCGCTCAGTCCCCTCAGTGTGAATTCCTTAATTTGAGAATGTGCTTTCTTACTTACCTGACCAGAGGCTGCCTCACGAGCACCTTGAGAGGTTGGAGGCTCTGAGGGAGATTTTTTGAAGGAAATCCCACGAAAGAGTTGGAAAGAAGGTCCAGTCAGAATAGCATTCAGCAGAATGCTGGGAATGATTATCTTCTACATATTTTTAAAGAGCTCAGGGTGCGTGTGCACTTCGGTGCACTCCAGAAAAAGAAACGTGATTTTAATCTTGTGTATCAGGTTAGAGGTGCCCTTTTTCAAGGATGTCAAGAAATATGGCTCCATTGTAATTGTAAATCAGGCAGTTTCAGCTTTTGCAGACACCAGCTCCCACACTGTAGTCGCTGAAGCACCGGACGGTTGAGCTGTTAAGTATCGTAACCCTTGTTCATGTGGAAGGATAATAAAAGTGACAGGGTTTTAGCAAGATTGCTCCAATGAAGATTGTAAAATTTGCAAGGTCTTTTTAGTTGGGGAAGGGGAATTTCATTAATGTGTTGGTAGAACTACTCCGATCTTTTGTTTTCTGTGCAGTTTGAAGGCTCCTGGAGATGGGCACACCTTACTGCTGGTCACTCCGGGCTCCCGCAGAGTCGCTGCTGGTATGTGGCCACGCTGGAATTTCAGGGCCCTGACGCGATGAGCTGAGCCTCAGCTCAAGTTACAGGGAAAGACTGATGTTTTTTTTAAGTCAATGCACAGGGTTAAGGCAACTTAGGTAGCAAGTTTGCCGGAGATCAGAGAAAATACCTCCAGACTGAGCAGCAATAAGGTCTGAGGTTGTTTTCTGGTTCCTCGTGCTCCTCACAGCTCGCTTTATCCTGACCCCAGGCACGATTCCTCATTTAGTTGTGTTTTTTTTTTTTTTAAAAAGTGGATTGTCTGGGGCAGTGAGGGAGGAGGTTGGTCTCAACTTGCTCAGTAAAATAAAGCCTGCTGGACTGCCGCAGGGAAGGTTTATAGGGCCTGGGAACAGGCATGGCTTGGAGTTGCGTAGTCACAATTTCCAACTCAATTTTTGATATCTTCTCTGGTTTTGTAGCTGTGGGGGGTTAATTATATTAACAGCACATGGCGTTATCGCAGTGTGAGCCTTTAAAGTGGTGGCAGGGGCAGCAGTGGCCGGGCAGGAGGGAGAGCTCGGGCTCCAGGCAGCGTTCAGAGGGGCAGGAGCGGATGGGCCTCTCCTGCCAAGGGAGAAGGGTTCGGTGCTGAGGCGTCGTGTTCTCGTCTGGCAAAATGGCAAGGCAGTCTGCATG
Organism: Rissa tridactyla; assembly: GCF_028500815.1. Lineage (NCBI taxonomy): Eukaryota > Metazoa > Chordata > Aves > Charadriiformes > Laridae > Rissa > Rissa tridactyla. The sequence goes on from NC_071487.1 coordinate 1,205,700, forward strand.
GCACAAAACGGGGTTGCCCGTGTGCCAGCTGATTTTTCCCCTATTGACGTGAAAAGGGCCAAGTCCGATGCGGTGTGTCGGAGGGAAGGATTGTTCGGTGTCTGTGGGAGAGCTGTGGAGCATGGCAGCTTCGCTTCCGACAACGCGAGTGAGGTGCCGTTCACTTCCGAGCTGTTTGCTCTGAAATATCTGAAAATAGCAACTGAGATTTTTACTGAGCAACCTGCAGCAAAACCACCAAGTTCCAGCTATTGCACTGGACTGAGCGTGTGGAAATCTCTCGCTTCAGCCGTCACCTTAAAACTCTCAGAGTTATATGATTGAGATAGTGCGTAAGGAGTGCTCGCACTTGAAGGGGGGCTTGAACCCTGCTGCACTGTTACAGACACGATTAGGGAATCTTAGGAATGACGCAGGAAGCGCTACCAGTGTATCGGGTTTCCCAGGAATAAGGCACGTGCAAGTCAGCAGACATCACGGGATAACTAAGCATTTTTCTGTTACCATTTTAAACTTCATTAGGCATCTACGTTGCATTACGACACTGCGAGGATTTTAATACTTCATGAGCAGTATTCATTACAATTTGAGTATCAGACAAATATCTTTCTTGTCTTTTCTGCAAAGACAATGCAATTATATTCTATGGGCAGGGAAAACACAACAGCAGTGATTTAATAAACCAGATGATAGGACTTGTTTTTTCTGGCCTTCAGTCTTCTCTGAATGTCATCTTTCTGAAGGAAGGCCGATCGCGCTGGATGTGTTTACACAGCTTCAGTTTGGGACGAAGGAGTCCAAGAGTTCCCTTGCAAGTACCCCTCAAAAGCTCCCAAAAGCCAGAGAGGAAATGGAGCTCAGTCTCGCCCAGCGGAGCCTTAACGCAGCTTAAAGGAATAAGGCTGTTGTTTTAAAACTGTATTTGAAGCGAAGCCTTTAAAGCTCAATAAACTGCTTCTCTGTTCATTCAGTTCTGTGGATTTTAGGCTCGGGGAATCTCTGCACGCTCAGTGTTTCTGGCAGAAGGGAAAGCCTAACGTGCAGTAGCACTCTTACCTGGAGACTTAATGGAAAAGCAATTGTGTGGAAACGGGTGCTTTATCCGAAACGACTGCTCACCTTGCCGTCAGGTTCCTACAATTATTAAATTAGCAAAAGAAATGTGATGTGTAGGTTACCTTTTCCTTAGGCTTCTCTTCCACACTCCGATAACCTTATCGCCAGGGCTGCTTAAATAATTTGTATAGCATTTGGCTGCTCTTTCAGTGCTTAGATATCATGTTTCTAGTCCACAAAATGAGCGTACAAGTCTGTTAGAACTGGGTATCTGCATCAGGCATCAGGTTTTGTTCTGGGGAATATAAAATGTTCTCCTGTGAGCCTGTGCAGCGCGTGAATTTGGTGGGTGTGATAAGAAAAACGTCCCCGTGTTTTGCATGGCCCTCTTGGCAAAAGGAGGAGTTGCTGCGTGACGGTTCTTGTTGATCAGCACCGGGGAAGAGCGTGTTGTTTTTCCACATGCTCTAATCTGTGATAACAAAAAGAACTCCAGATTGTGTTTTTCAGACAGGCTCTTGGTCTCTCGGTGCTCAGATTTGCCAGTGACTCTCCGCTGCAGTAATACAGCCATCCGCCCAAAGCCCAGTCTGAAGTGGCAGGGTTTCAGATACCAGCCTTGCTTTGATACTGAGGAGACTGAGCAGGGCTCGGCGATAAACTGTCAAGTGTTTCCCTTCGTACTAAGTGTTTTGCAGAGGATCGTGAGCTGGATGTGGACCAATATCACCGATCTCTTCGTTGGCTGTGGGGCGGCTCTGTGCCCCTCTGTGCCTCGGTGGTGGGTTGTAACGAGGAGCTGATGGAGCGACTTGCTGGTAAACTTCAGACGGCGAACGCAGGAAGTGCCTCGAGGCAGAATTCAGGATGGGTTTAGACAAGCAACTGTCAGAAATGTCTTAGGTAAAGTATTTGGTCTGTCCTTGGACAGGTGGATGGACTGGGCGGCATCTTGAAAACTTCCTTGGCTCCCTTCCAGTTGAAGGTTGCTCTCAATAACAGCAGCTCCGTGCTGAGATTCCAAACCTCCCCAGTTCACTTAAGAAAAAGACTCTTTCTCTCTGGAGAAACTTTAGATTTCTTGTAGAGGAGAGTCCTATCTCTTCCTCTTGCTAGATAACACTGGTTTGTGTAATTTTTTTTCAGAGGACTCTGTCTGTTGTAAGATTATTTCCATAAGTTTCCGCCCCTCGCAGTAATTACCCCGTTTGGGGATCGGCAGGTGTCCGGCTCACGCTATGGCGTCAGTTGGACCAGCTCTGAATAGTCTTAATTGCTCTGAAATGGGCAGTGCTGATGGTAGCTGGTGATTAGACCGTATCTTGCCTCCTGTGCTGATAAGCATCCATGAAGCTCAAGCTTTTTAGCAGCCCTGGCGCCTGCGCCGTTCGTGTTGGGTGAGCGGAGCCTGTTCTCTCGACGGCCGAGCGTAGTTTCATGGGCGGATAATGAGACTTTTGCTACCGCTGTACTTCCTTGTTATCGAACAAAGTGACTGCAGTGACGGTCAGTTTTATTTTAAGAGTTTACCACGACAGAGGCATGAAACGAAACAGAATTTTCAAGAGTCTGATAATTGTCAGTTGGAGCCATTAACGATTGCAGAAGAAAGATTGAGAACCCAAGATCTCCCCTGAGTTTAATACAACTTCAGAAGATTCAGTTCCCTTGTTGTTGGCCTCTCCTTGATGGCAAAACTAGTTTGGGATTAAATTCCTTCAGATTACAATTTTCTCTTGCATAATTTACAAGGAGAAATAGATTAATAGCTGCTAAGGGTGGCTTGTGCAATGGAGTTAATGAGGTTTGGACTAATCTATAGCCATTTCTTTTTCCTTAGGGTTGTATTTGTGTGGCTTTTGGTCATTTTTATCATTTCTCGTTTGGCACTTTGATTAGAGAAGCAGAGTGGTGTGGCACAGCACACATCCTATGGATCAAAACCCTAGGGATCAGTATGTTTGCAACAAGAAGCCGTTAAACCGATAGCTATCTGGATAGAGCCGAGTTGGTTAGTTTGCGTGGGACCACGGACTATTCTACATTGAGTTACTTGAACGTGGGCCTTGCTGGTATGCTGGAGATGACAAGGGCAAGTAGTAAATAAAAATACATTTCATAGAGAGGTCTCAACTGCTTGGCTCTGGGACTGCAAGCAAACAGTATCTATTTCAGTACTGCTAAGTAAATTCTTATACCTAGAAATAAACTGTGGAGAGCATACTTACTGCTTTAGGGCAAAGGGAGGAGGGTGTATGAATTAATGGGCATGAGCTGCTGAGGCCAAAATGACAAGAGTAATCGAGAGAATATTATGGGTGCATAGAGTCTATGCATTTGATACTAGCGTGCCTAGTAACGAGACTCTGCGTATGTTTCTCCTATCCCCAGTTCAGACATGATTCTGAAAAAAATTATTGTAGGCTCCAGGAAAACCATGAGAACTATTAAATTACCGGAAGAGGTGCTTTACGATATTTAGTTTTGGACGTATCTACATGGGAAATAGGTTTGGTAGCAGCAGGACGAGTGCGTTAGCCCTTTGGGTGACTCCTTCCGTGCGCTGGCTGCTGGCGTGGGGTATAACTGCTCTGGTTTCTGATCCCTGCCAGGGCGCTCGCTGCCGGCCTCAGGTCATCCTGGGAAGCGGGCAGCTGAGCAGCAGCACTTCTTCCAAGGGCGCTGCCTGCTCAGAGAGGCTGCTGGGGACCCGGCGTCGCCTCCCCTGGGCTGCCGTCTCCGGTAGTCGGCCTCTCCTGGCACGGAGCGAAACCCTTCGCCCTCGGAGCGGCGACGGCGGGACAGAGACCGGCATTGTGATGGGCTTCCCACCGCAGCCGGTCCCTGTCTGGCGTGGATTTGGGCAGCATGCTAAACGACCGTGGGCTAAAACAGTTCGTGCATCCTGGTAACTTAAGAAAACACAATTTGGTTAGCAGAGCTAGTTAGCTGTGCCTCGCGGGGAAAATACATCCTCCGGGTAGATTCTGTGCACAACTGGCCTTCAGGTGATGCTTTACCTTTCTCTCTCCTCGTCCTCTGCGGCTCTCTGGGAGGTGAGGTCTGGAATAAGTTATGTTCCTTCTTTTTCTCTGCCTTCTTTTCAGTGTCTTCATCCACAAACACAAATTCGACGTCAGTGTTGATGTTTACAACTCATGACTACGCTGTGAAATCTGTCCAGATTAAAATCTTAACCTCTGTCTGACATTTCTGCGTAGATCATTAGTTATCGGCTTAATCTCCTTGTGGTTAATCTTATACTTCCGCCCGTTTCATTACCTTTCTCGGTTACGGGCAGCTCTGCTTTCCCATTTGCTGTAAACTGTACATCCTTTTTGGTGTAGATTTGCTCTTCTTTTGTGTGTCGGGGTTACGTTTTACGCATCTTTTCACATAACATATCTAAAACACAATCTTTCTTATCCCCGCATAGCTGGATGTGTCACCTTAGCTTTCATTCTTTCCTGCCTTGTTTACTACAACATTCTTCTCTGTGGCCTTGAGAAAAGCGATCTTATCCCTCTCTTATCTTTGCAGAAAGCAAAGGTTATATATTTCGCCTCATGCTTTGATCGTATCGCTCCTCATTTTCAGGACAGGGTTTGTAGGTGAAGCGAACAGCTTGTGTTAGACCTATGTTTGGAAAAATTAGATGAGACCTTGTTCCTAGACCATGACTGTACTTTGAAGCACTTCTGCCTACCTCTCTGTGTCTCTGTTTCTCAGTAGAGCAGATACAAACTTCCATAATTCTCTTTTATGGCTTGTCCTGGTGCAGCAGCATCTTCTCTCATTCAGCACTAAGCTCTCGACTTCTTATTCTGGTCAGCCCGTGCTGCCCATCACTAAGAAATCAATTGTCCTGCTGAGAAGCTTGTCCCCAGCACTGTGCTGATACGGTCACCTGGCTCTTGGTGCGATCTGTACTCAAAATACAGTATGGACAGAGACTTTACACCCACTTACACTTATTTTTAGGACATCCGCGGCTGCCTGTATCACTGGATTCTCCTGGGTCTTCTGGGGTGGCAATGGGAGCGAGCAGGTTTGAGGGGAGTAGGTTAAAGTGAACGGGGATGTTTGCAAGATGCTGTACATCGGAGAGAGTAATATATAGTTAAATATTAACGTGAAGCTTTCATGAGGCTCCCAGGTGGCGTGTCAACCGTTGAATGATAAAAACAAATCCTTAGGTTGTAATAAGGATTGAAATTTAACAAACCGTAGCAACATAAAAGCACCCTCATAGCTGTGAGTAAAACAACGAGCAAAGCTTTGCAGAAAAACGTCCCAAATTAACTTTAAAGGTTCTGGTCTTGGTCTAAATTACAGATCTTCTGTTCTGATGTATGGAATGAAGTACAGTATGAGGTGGCTGATGTCCAAACTACTTTAAAGTTATCTACTCCTTACAAATCCCTGTGTTCGCCACAGGTTAGGTATGCTGAAGGTGTCTCCCCCGTTTTATAGGGAGATAGATTTCACTTAGTGCCCCTTCAGCAAATTACCGTCAGAAGGACCGAACCTCGGAACCGTCTGGCCTCCTGGTGCTCAGGGACCCGAGGGACAGGAGCGGGTGTGGTGGCTTCTTAATCTTCTTTAATTATAAGCCGTCAAAGGCACTGACAGTATTGATTTGCATGGGGACATGACATTTAGCGATAACTGGCTGGGGACTCCAGGTTTTGCCTGAAGATGTAGTGTCATTTTTGGGACTCGGCTATTAAAGGAAAGCAAGGCGGCGAGCAGAGGTTGGGGTTATTTCTGATCCCTTCTGCTGCGCTGAGCTCCCGTGTGATTTCGAACACAAAGTACAAGGAGCGGGCTTGATCCGCTTGCCAGAGAGCGGCACAACAGCAGTGTTGTAGGCACTAGGTAAAGTATTTACAACTTCTCGTCGCTACCCTTGTGTGCACTCTGTGACACTTGTTCCGCCTCTAACAGTGCTGCCGTGTTTTCACATCATACTCCCTGTTTTGAGAGTTTTGAGCTTGATGGCCAACCATTTAGCCAGATTGCTGAGAGTTGTTTTTACCTGCCTGGGGAATCGGCTTGATTGAAAGGTAGCAGGAAAATGAAAACAGACCTAGTCTTGTGTTTTAATTTTTATTTTTATTTTTTTTTCATTTAGTTTGTTTTCAGCTTTGTCTCCTAGCTCTCATCAGAGAGAGATGCTTTGCACTCTGCGTTCAGTTCATGAGGAGCTTGCTGCCACGGTGTAAACACCTGTGCACTGCTTAAAATGCACAAAAGGAAAATGTTTCTTTGATCTTTATTCTCTCTGGGCAATTTTAGGCACACCGGAGTGGGAGGCATCCACTTCTCCATGTAGGTAGCTGGGATGACAGAGGAGAGCAGGAGGGAAAACCTTCAAGGGAAAGAAACAGAAAGGTGTAGAAGATGGGGGAAATGAGAGCCTGTCCTGAAGGTTTATTGGGAAAAGGTGAGGGATGTTGATCACTGAGGTGTGTAACCCAAGAAGATCCTGTCCCTGAAAATAAGAGGTGATATTGGACCATCTTCCTAACTCCAGCCACGGAGGTGAGCCGTGGAATCCGGATTTACGCAGGGCTTTGTATGCCTGGGCGCAAGTCCTGCCTTGTGTCCTTGGTGCGGGGGCTGGAGGAGCTCATTTGCAAAGGTGATGACTTCTTAAGAAGATAAAGAGCAAGGGACCAAAGGCAGGGTGGATCCATTGCGGTTGAGGATTTCCTCCAGCCTTCATCATATTAAGACAACTTAAATATAAAGATATTTTTATAGATTATATAAATGAAAGTATGGGTGTGTATACATATGCATGCATGTATGTATGAGTTCATCGTAGCGTCTTCTGTATTCCTTGGCATAATTCGCCTATGAGTAAATTTCTCTATTTCCAGAGAAATGCTCCAGCAGCAGTTGTAGCGCAGAAGATAATAGATTATCTTCCGTCCAAGCCCCAGGGCAGGGGGTTGGAACGAGATGATCTTTAAGGTCCCTTCCAACCCACACCATTCTATGATCACTCCACAGGCTAAGCAGCAGAAGGTTGGCATGGAAGAGACTGCGCTTCTAGAGAGATCTCCCTTTATCCGCTCTTTCCCTCTATCGACACCAGAGCTCAGCTTTCCCCCCCTATCTCCATTCAACAACTCCTTTCACCGACCTCCGTACCAGCCATTATCGCCACTGGACAAGGTGGCACACCACTCCGAAACCTTTTATCTCTTCTAAACTCACGTTTGCTGATCCTAACAGGTCCGGGCAACAGTACCAGCATCTCCGTCGGTTTTAGCTGTGCCGGCTGTTCTTGGCTGGGAGGATGCCTTGCGGGAAGCAGCCAAATACCCGGGGTTTGCAAATGGCACCGCTTCCGTTTTGGAATATTTGAGACATTCCCCGTAGCTCCAAATAAGCACGTAACTTGTGAAAGGGTTGGGAGGCGAAACAAGTTTTTTCTTATCCTTACTGATAGATGAGATAAGAGTTGAAACGTAGTCCTGAGAAATGTCAATGGGAAGAGTTTCCTTGACGTTTTGGTAACAGTGTGTTGTTTTTGGAAGTCACTGTCTATGGGAAGGGAGGCACCTGCAGTTAATTTTATCTGTTCCTGTGTAAGTACGGACGTCCTAACGTTCCCAACTCGCACTGCAGTGGGGTCGTGGCATTATGTACTGCAATATCTTATTTTATAAATAACACTTTAATTTTAGTGCTGATTGTGAAACCTTGAATTTATTTGGCACTTTCTCCTTCCTGCATTGGTGCTAAGAGCCGAAGTCCTGTGTGTGGATAACGGCGTTCGAGTCGATGCGTTTTGGGAGGGTTGTTCCTTGGGCGTCTTTGGCGTTGGGGAAGAGGGAGGGATAAACGTTAGAGCAGTGTGAGTAAGTGACATAGTTTGCTAGAACGTCTTGTGATATCTCCTGAATTTTTCTTGATAACTACAGCCAGAGTAAGGCATTGCTGGTAGGTTTTTTTGAGAAGCGCGTTAACCTCTTTTTTTTTTTTATTCTCTTCTAGTTTCTCCATTGATCTTGTAGATTCAGGGAGGTTTGGGAGAGCTACTGCTGTTAGTCACCGAGGCGGTCAAAAGTCCTTGTGCGCTTTACAGTCTGATGGGCCTCTATGACCGTGTTCTTCCCAGGCATGGTACAGCCGTCGGGATGCCCTGGGAGCAGTTTGCAGCCCCAGAACTGCCGCTGGTGGGGCTTGGGCTTTAGATTTCTGCCTCTCTAGTCCCGGTAACATGAAGAAATAATTACGGACGTAAGCCCCAGTGCAGAGGGGTTGGCAGCACACTGGTTTTCTCGCAGCAACCCTCTGCCCACCCACCATACTATGGAATTTTAGGTTTATACGTAGTCTTCACTGGACACAGTCTTATTTAATTTTTAATAGCTCTTTTCAACCTTACGAAATGCTAATGCACTGGGATTAGGTGTCATCTTGGCGTATTCAGATCAAATAAACGCTCACAAGAAAATAGATGATCATGAGTGAAAACATTAAAAATTGTTTTGCAGATAAAACTTATAGAACTCTGTAACAAACACTACTTAGCAACTTACTGAATTTGGATCTTCTTGACAGGAAGATAGTGAGTTAGTCTTGAGGAAAAGCGATCAAGTGAAAAATGCTAGGTACGTATAACGTGATTTGGTATATAATTTTATAAGGAGATGAGATTCATGTGGATTTTGATGGCAGCGATGCCGCTCAGCACTTGCAGAAACTCAGGAAACAAGCACAAACTCTGTAGTGCTAAATTGAGATCACATGCTTGCAACACACGCTCAGAGGAGTTACTGCCCTGGGCGATTAGTCCTTGGGTTTCCTTTTTTTTTTTTTTTTTTTTTTTTTTCCTCCTTGTTGGTTTGGTTTTTGTTTAGAACCGCAAGAGCCCATTTCTACAGAGGTCATTATCGCGACTGCACAGTTAGGAAATTAAATTACAGCTCCCACTGCAACAGTAACTCAAGTGTGATTATATGTGTGTGCAAGGCTACTCGGGGGTGAATTTATATGACAGATATTGCAGCCATTTACAGTAACAGGGAAAAAAAAAACGCGGGGAAATGCCGAGCCCTCTGATACTGTTTCTGTGGGACTCTGGCTTTGAATTAGACGCGTGTGTACGTCATATAACATTACACTAACCTAAGCTCTGGCACCGAGCGATACATTATCGCAGCCAAAACAAGCCATTTTAAGCTGTGTCAGTGCCGGGTCCGTACTGGCTTCCTCCTGCGTTTTTCTCCTGGTTATAAATACGCCTCGGGAGTGAAACCCTCGCCGCGAGGAAAAAAACCACCCTGCGACAGTCGGATAAATTGCGTTAGCCTCATGAGTTTTGCGGCGCGGAGGGTGGCGTGGGGTCGCGGGCGGGCGGTGGGGGGCGAGGGGTTGTTTGGGGACCCCCGTCTGGGGCGGCTGGCAAGGGGTTAAGGCGCGTTTGGCTGCGCAGATCGGAGCGGTTGGATGCCTCCCTGCCCAGGCAGCCAGTGCATTGGCTGGGGATGAGGGCGGTTCTCCTGCCGCAGTTGTTTTCTGTCCTGGACTTTGTTGGATCCGGAGCCTCCTAATTGCCTTGTCTCTAATCAAAACACAGCTTGCGTAATTCATGAAAAAGGACCCGACGGCGCAAGGCGAGTTTGCTCCTTGCTCGCCCGGCGGCCACGAGGAGTGGCTTGCACGGGACACGGCTTGTAGCCCCGGCCAGCTGGGAGGACCCGTGGTGGCCCCGCTACCCCTGCTGACCCCCGTTCACATGGACGGGGCTCATCGTTGCAGGGTGGAAAGATCACGTCGATTCGAGACCGATCAGTCCCAAAACCGTGTGGGATCGTCTGTCCCTGTGCAGTACATACGCAGCATCTTGCTGTTCGTAAATGTGGGTTAGAATTTCTTCTTAATGCACAGCGTACCTCTTGTCGTACCCAAACCACCACCCCTTTGAAGGCTCAGTTCAGCTCCCCCGGGACGTTGCTCTTCAAACCCATCCAGAGGCAGAGGATCCCGAAGGAACAGCAAAACTTACCCTGAGTGATTTTTATCTTTTTGGTTTTTCCCTTTTTCTGACAATTCCCTGCTATTGTTCTGTTAGCAGAAAGAAAGAAACGAGACCTAATGCAAATGTTTTTAATCATACCTCAATATCCAGACAAACTGTGTTTATAACCTGAACAGCTTAATGCTTAATTGACTTGCCTGTTAAATATGGATCTCCTGGTTGCCTGTGTTGGCTCAGGAGTATGTTTACGGTATCAGCCTGGTTTGTTTCCACCTGAAGCACAGGGAAGTGGTGAAACGACGGGGAGCGATCCGCAGAGGTAGAAATTCCTTTGCGCTGACTCTGCTGCTTTTTGTCCCCCCCAGCTGGGCCTCTGCAGCATGAAGAAATGTCGGTTTGAATCTATAATCAGAAAGGTTTGTAAAATGCATTGTTTCCTAAGTCTTTGGAGCCACTCTGGCTAACTAGTTAAATATTTATTCACCCCTGGAACAACAGGTTTGAACCTCCGCGTCGGCTCCGTTTCTCCCCCTTCCAGGGCAGATTATGTTGTTTGTCGTCTTTGGGACAGGGGTTTTAAAAGTCTCGTTCTTAACGATCTGATGAAGTTTCGTGACTGCCATGAACAGCTTTGCTCTGGTGCTGAAGCACTTTTTCCTGCAGCAGCTTTTATGGTACAGTGTGGTGGCTTCTGCCCCTACCCCAAAATAGCTGTTCCCTTGTCTCTAACCAGGATTTATGAAGTTGCCTTTTGACTTTTCTCCTCTTCGGTGAGGAGCGAAGAGAGTTGACTTTTTCCCTGTGCTGAGAGGGGGGCACCGCGGTCTTGGGGCTTTGACTGGAGGCTGGAGCTGCGCAGACGCCGTGTCCCAGCAGACCCTGTGCCTCCGCGGTTTGTACCGGCCCCTGCCCCAGCTCCCAAAATGCGATCTCATTGCCGAGACACCAGTCTATGTGGGCCAGGGACAATTACCGGAGTCCGCAGTGGTCAGTGAGGAAGGGGTAACGAGGTACACTTGGTCAGCACCAACCTATTCGGGGTTGCCCTGCAGTGAAAGCGTAATGTGGCAGCAAAAAAATCAAACAAAAAACCACATCTGAGCCATCTGGAGTCACGGAACCTGGATGCTGTAGTAATAGTTACAAGAAGCGTTAGCGAAGATATGCTGGAGAGGTTTCTACGTGACATTCAGGTGCCTTTTAGCATGCATGCGTTGATAATGTCAAGACGACATCTACTCAGGATCTTGTGTAATGAGAATTTGCACAAGAAAGTGATTGACAACTTCTGGTCTTGAGTGCTTAATGGAAAAAAAGCAGTTGCCTTGGCCGCTTTGCTTTCTTCAAGCTGTCTCTTAGACATCAAAAGCTCGTACAACAGGAAAAAGAGAAACGTTAAGAACAGTTTAAAAATAGTTTAATTGTATCTTCTAAAAACCTTTAAACTTGAGAACTTAAACAGTTTCTGCCCTGTGAATATTGGCAGCTGAGTTTGAAATGTGTAAATGAGCGTAGGACTTTGAAGATTAGTTTCCATAACAAATTAAAAAAAAATTCTCTGTGGCTTAATGTTAAATAGGTGCCGTGTGTCACCGGGTGTTTTGCATGAGGGCCAACTTTTCCAAATTACCCGTCTGCTCCGCTGACTCCTTGAGAAGCAAATGTTGTCTTTTGAATTATTTTAAACTTTGTAGTTCTTAAGCATGAAACGGACCCGGGAAAAATACCCCTTTGCAGGAAGCGCGGATGGTGAACGCTGTGGTTTGCGCTGCCAGCGCCCGCCCTCCAGCTCGCACAAATCATTCTGGCGTGCCGTCACCGCAGGATCCAGTTCCCAGCTGGATCTAACCCCACTTGAGGGAGGCGTGTGCCGCAGCGAGCGCGGGCACCAGCGAGCGTGGAAATCCTTGTGAGGCATCGGTGTGTCGGTGCTCGTGTAGGAACGTGGGGAGGTGTGTGAGAAATAGCCCAGACTTCCTTTTTTTCCCCCCATAAACCTTGATATTTTAGACTGGAATTAGTAAGTTTGATAGTGTTTGGGACCAAATTCTGGAATTTTCTACCTCGGGTTTTTCTCTTGCCAAAATTTCTAATAAACTGCAGCCATGACATCTGTTGCTAGACTGTGCTCCATCTGTGGCCTGGTAAAGAATGTATAACCGTGCTTTTAAAACAAGCTTCTCATTTTGTATTTAGTCTAATACAAGGTATCATCTGCAAGTTGCTTCTATTTGGCTGCTGCATTTCGAGCAGTTACTAATTGTGACAGGTTCACAAAATAAGAGCTAATGCTAGAAAAGGGCAAAATGTTGGTCAGCGTAAAAGCAAGTGAAACACACTCCTGTGATTCTGGTTAACGGCTGAATCTTGGGGGATGCACAGAGGAGGCACCTGCAGTGGATGACTGACATGGAAGCAGTCCGGTATTTGAGATTAAATTGACCTTGTGATAGAATTTCAACCTCATCCATTTCATATCTCTTCAAAGGATTTCTCAGGCTGGAGCAGACCAGAGGTTGCTCATCGTTACCATCCCGCCTACTGCAGCCACTGCTGCTTATTCCAAGAGTGGCATTAACCGCTTTAACGCACTTAATTCTGCAATCCTTTAACATGGGGCAGAGGGGGATTTTCTTCCTAACCACAGCTGGGGATTAGATCATCAAAAGGTTGGTATTGCGCTGCACTGCGGGTCCGACTCGCTGCTCATTTGGTTGAGTAAAAGTAGCCCGCGTTCCGCTCTTGGTCTGCTCGCGCGCATTAGCCAGAAATTAAAAATAACATTTTAGCCCCTGAACATCGTTGTGTCTGGGACCTCCCCAAGTAAAGTCCCTCCTGCTTCAACACTGAATATTGGACAGAAAGCTTGGGAAATTTTGAGGCGGATGGTATTAATTCAGGGTAAAGTTCCTTGGTCTGGCCAGCACAGGAGGACTGATCTCTTCCTCCCTTCACCAAGGGCGCGTGGGCAGGACATGGGAAGCTGTTCCGATGTGCCCTTGGACAAAACCCTCCTGTGTGGTGAGAAGAAGGTGATGTCTTGATCTGCATCGTGGCAATTCACAGCTTTAGCCCAAAGGCTGTTTGTCACCATGCAGATAAATCCAGGCCCACGTCCCCCGTCCTTCATCTAAAGTTCTTCCTCCTGCTGTTTAAACAGCCGCGTCAAAGCCGAACTTGCCTTTGGTGCTTGCTCTTGTAGTGATGGTTTCAGCTTTGTTCTGTCTTTTCTGACTTGAAGTTCTGTGGCGTCTTCTGGATTAAGCGGTTCGACTTAATTGGTTCAGCCTCGTTTGAATGGTTGAGACGGCGTGTGAAGGTGCTGAGCGGCAGAGGGACAGGTCTGTCCTCTCTGCTTCCTTGAGGGCTTCTCTGGGTGCTCTCAGTGTTAGTCATGGCGTTTGCTCCGAGCTACGCTGCTGCTTGGTTTCTAGTTGAAAGCCCAAACCACTCATTAGAAGTATTGTGAGGCACTAAGTAATGGGTAATTAAAAAGTAAACCACAAAAAACCTCAAGCAGTGACACTCATGGGTGCTCTTCTTTGTGGACTTGCTGGGAGAGTCCCTGAAGAGCTCATGTTGGGTGCCAGGGCAGCAGGCTTCCTCCGGGGAAACCGGTGACAGGCTGAGGGACAGATAGGAAGCAAATCCTGATAAAGCTGAAGGGTTACGTGGAAGTATTGTTGGACATGCACTATTTGCAGCATTACTGTGGGAACCTTAGTTTTGCAAACTAAGAAACAAGAATCTTTTGGCTGAAACTGGCTATCCCAGGCTGGGGAGCTCTCGCTGTAGAGTCTCATCACTTCTGGGCTTCAGAAATAATGTTGGAGTCATCAAAGCTCTCCTGGGAGCCTCGTAGCACTGGACTGAGAGAAGAGGAAAACTCGGTTTTCTCTTTTTGAAGATGAGCATTAATGACTTGTGAGGGTGAATGATAGCATTCTTCAAAAAGGTTGTTAAAGTTTGGAATTTACACTGAAAAGGGGAGATGAGGCAGACATCTGCACTTCATGGATGCCTCTATGAAAAGAAGGTTGCCAAGCCGAGCAGGATGAAGTGTCGTTGCTCGTAAGCCTTTCATGGTGGCACATCACCGGGTTGTCCTGTGAATACTCAGTTGCCTTTATCTTTTCTCCTCCCAGTTTGCCCAGCTGCCTGCAAGTCCCAAGGCTGCACCTCCGATGGTCAGTGCTGTCACAGCGAGTGTCTTGGGGACTGCACGGAGCCCAACAACCCTGAAAAATGTGTGGCTTGCCGCAACTTCTACCTGGAAGGCAAATGCGTGGACACTTGCCCACCCGGTTACTATCGCTTCGAGGGGTGGCGTTGTGTGACCTTCAGCTTCTGCCAGGAACTGCACAACAAATGCAAAAACGCCCGGGAGTCGGGGTGTCACGTTATCCACAATAACGAGTGCGTTCACGAATGCCCGTCAGGGTACATCATGAATTCCAGCAAGTAAGTACAAGTGTCTGCAGGTAAAGAAACCGTGCTGTCGGTTTTCTGCTGTGCTTTTCTCTCGCGTGGGCAGCAGCTTTGTGTTCTGTGTCAAGAGCAAGAAAAGTTCCCGGCGTTGGAGTGTCTGTGACAATTACCTGGTCTACTTTAATATGATTTGCAAACTAATACCTTGCTAATTCAAGCCATTAAAAGCAGACGGGTCTGCCTACCACGTGCCAGTAGTTTAATTCTTCCCTTGGCTTCCCTTGTTTCCTCTCAAGCCTGGAAAAAGTGGGAAAGGGAGATGGAGGGAGAGGACGAGGAAGAGGAGGGTCCTCAAGCTGGAGGGGTCTCTCTGTGATCGGGTGGGACGAGGGAGGTGGGCGATGGAGAGGCGTTAGCAGCCCTGCTGCCGTCCCCTCCAAAGCAGACCTCAGGCTGGAAAGCCTTGCTGTTGGGCAGAACAGGCAAAAGTCACGTCTAATGAGAAGAGCGTGGTGTATTTTTGAGTGGATCGTTCTCAGAATATCTGTCCCTCGTCCCTGTAATTACTTTCATTGAGCAGGTTCAAGCTGTGCCAGACATAAATGGACAATGTAACAAACAAGCATGAATCAAAGCAGGGAACAGCCATTCCGGCTATTCCCAGGGTTTTTCGACAAAAGAATTAAATAATTTATATTGCTGAGCTGTTTATCACTGAAAACTTTGTTGTTTGTCCCACAATATCATTATATATTGTGATGAGTCAGATTTCCTATGAATATTGGTAGCTTTGTGCTCCCATGTATTTGCTCCTGCCGTAATAATTTCAGGGAATTCATTCTAAATGGGACTTTTTATTCCATTTCCTGTTTTTCTTTCCAAAAGAATGAACTAGCAGCCCCCAAAGTTGACACGCCGCTTGTGTAACAGCAGCCATCGCCTCTCTCCTGCGCTTGGTCCAGGCTGCTGTCAGTGGGACCTCACCGCACTGCTCCGTGCTTTTCCTAGAGTGTTTATTTCTCTGAAGCAGTTGGGGACATGTTCTCGTGGTGTTGTGACCAGGGCAAGCAATCGTCTTGCTGCCATTTAAGAAGTATTTCCCCAGAGCACAAAGCACATGCTTGCCTTTTTCTGTTGGGTTTTTTTTTGGTGGGTTTTTTTTTTTTTTTTCAAAGCAACTTTATGTCCAGTCCTTAGTCAGAGGGTTCCCAGCCGAATGGCCAGCTCTCCGCTCATCAGTTACATGTTTGGATAACGATCTTGGGATGGAGACTGGGCCTGGGTTTCTTGATCTTGAAACCCCTGGTGTGTATAGCACCGAGCAGCGTCCTGGTGGAGGTGCTACTCAAAATAGTGAAAATCTCCTCATTCTGGCTCCTGTTACGTAGGAAGGGCCAGAGTGGTTGGCGTTGGGAATGTGGAAATGACAATTTAAAGAATTAGCATCAGTTGTTTGGCGTTCCTAAGAGCCGTGTGGTGCGCACTGCAGGTGGATCCCGTGCCATATTGTTGCTTTGAATTGACTGCTCGCTTTCGAGGGCTGCTGGGGACGCCCTGGATGCCATTGCGCGAAAGCATCGCTTCTGCATTCCTGATTCCCTTGTTTTTCAGCTTGCACTGTACGCCCTGCGCCGGGCCCTGTCCGAAGGTTTGCGACTATGGGAAGGAGAAGACCATCGACTCGGTGACATCGGCCCAGGAGCTCCGTGGCTGCACAGTTGTTAATGGAAGCTTAGTTATAAATATCCGTGGAGGAAGTAAGTTCTGCATGAGTAAGGGGGTAGGGAGCGCTGGGTGTCAGCTCAGTGAACGTGGCACCGGCCGTGAGCTGGGGCACCGCTCCTTCGCTGTGACCGCTCTGAATCTGAGAGTGAGTCACAGCAATAACCGCAGAGCAAAGGCTCTTGTGGTGTTCTTTTGGTGGTTTTTTTCTAAGTGTTTTTTGTAAGTTCTTAGGAATTAACGTAAAGCAGTTCTATTTACCATGTTTGGGCTCCGATATCGGTGATTTTCTCTGTGGTATCAGAAAACTAAACCTGATGTTTTCCTCTCCACAGATAACATAGCGGCTGAGCTAGAAGCGAATCTTGGCTTGATAGAAGAAATCTCAGGTTACCTCAAAATTCGCCGGTCTTATGCCTTGGTTTCTCTTTCTTTTTTTCGTAAACTACATCTGATTAGAGGAGAAACACTAGAAGCTGGGTGAGTGCTTTCAAAAGGTACTTTATTTTAGTGCTTTGAAGTATAAGGAGTGCCGGTGCTATCAGGGTGATTTGTATTGGTAAACAATTCCTAGGTTATTTTTGACTGTTTCACTGCCCATGGCCTGTGGCCTACGAGGGAAGATAGTTTGCATTCATTTTTCTTTGGTATCTGGATTAGTGCATGAGAAAAAAAAAAAAGTCTTCGGTGGATTGCCCCCCAGTTTCAGTGGATTGCCCCCCAATCCACATTTCCGTTCTCTGCTTTCAGGAATTACTCATTTTATGCCTTGGATAACCAGAATCTTCGCCAGCTCTGGGACTGGAGTAAACACAACCTCACTATTGCACGAGGCAAACTCTTCTTCCATTATAATCCCAAACTGTGTTTGTCGGAAATCCACAAGATGGAGGAGATCTCGGGGACTAAGGGGCGACAGGAAAGGAACGACATAGCCCTGAAGACCAACGGTGATCAAGCCTCATGTAAGAAAGTCTCAGGATGCAGCGAGACTTGATTCGTTTTCCTCTCCCTCTGCCCTGCTCACCTCCGACTCTCGTTTCTCCAGCCCAGCCTGCGATGCTTTTCCAGGGACTGTCCTTGTCCTTTGGTAAAGCACCCGGCACGTGACTTGCCGCTTGCTTGTGCGCCGCAGCGACGCTGTCGATGTGCCATGAGCCTGCCTTGCCAGCTTTGGTCTTCAGAAGTTTGCTCTCTGTGTGCTCAGCTGTGAGGTTTTCAGGGCTGAGTGTATTGTTGTGCCTTTTGGAAGAGTTTAGCACGACATAACCTCAGTCCAGGCTGGGACTTGCTGTTACTGCCGAGTACCTGATTAACAGGCATAATCTTCTTTTCCCATGTCATGAGGTGACAGTGCGCACACAGAACAAACATGGCAGAGAAATGGGATTTCCACCCATCTCTGGAGCCATGCGAGCGAGTTGCTATGACAACAGTCAGAGAAATTTTTCCAACAATTTCTGTTATGCTTCTCGGAGGTTTTTAAGCTAACAGCTTTCTTCAGAAACAACGATAAGACAACGCCTGTGTCAGCGTGACTGGGGGGCAAACACACAGTGTTGCTTTGTGCTCTAACTGAAGTCGGGCTACTGAAGGTGTAGTTTTGCAGACAGGTATTTTGGCAGCAACACTGCCATAAGCACATCCCTTCGGCACCCCAGCCCCGCCGTTTGTTCCTGTTCTATGCCCCACACAACCCCATTTCCCTCTTGGTGCCAGTAGAACTCTTACGGCACCACGTGGCGAAGCCTACTCTGAATCAATATGGGGTAAAAAACAGCAAGGCATTTCTGCTTTCTTGTTCTTGGGTTGTGTCATCTCTCTGCTCTGATTTATTGTCTGGCCCCACGAAGTTTTACGTGCAGGCAGGGACAGGAGCACGCACTGGTTGGCACATTAGGTGTTTAAGCAGGTATCGCCACCGATACTCTTGGCATTAATTAAACTGTGATTTCAGTCCCTTGCATTTTGGTTCCTTGCCCTTTGCACAGTCCCTTCCCCAGTTCTGTCCTTGTGCTGGTGCAGCTATTTGTGAGCAGACGTAGAAAGTGAAGATCTTTCAGCTGAATCAGTTTCCTGATCTGGTTTGCAGCACATCAACACGTGTGGCCGTGCCAGCACTGTGGGGAGAAGGGAACGTAATGACTGCCCACCTAAAAACTGGCAGTACCAGTGAAAGAACGTACACAGAGCCGTCCCTCGGGTATCGCAGCCCTGGCCCGGGCAGAGCGAAGGAGGCACAAGGAATTAGCTGCTTGTAAAGGTCATCTCCTCCCATGAGACACTAACGAGCTCTTCCCACGTTTGGGGATGAGACTGGATTTGGGGTTCAAACCCAGCTCTGTGCGGGGTTGCGTGCGGCTCCCGGGCTGGCTGCTTGGGTTGTTTAAGGGAGCAGGAGGAGACGGTTTCATTTCTCTTTGCCAGCTTTAACGCCACTCTGCTGAGCTGCTCCTGTGCCACCCCCCACCTCAAACCACAGGTTGCCAGTCAGTGTGTTTGGCTTTTTGTTTGTTTTTACATTTCAAGTCTAGTTTTCACATGGGCAGCATCCTGTTTACCAAAAATATGGGGGGGGGAAGAAAAAAAGCCTTGTTTGTTCTGGATGTTGTGCCCGTGAAATGAATGTTCTTCCTCCCTTGTGCAGCTACTGCAGGAATGGCAAATCCAGTCAGAGCTACGCAGTTTGTCCTTCTTGGGCTGCGTGGACATACCATATCGTAACGCGTCCCCCGAGTCTCAGAACTCCACCCTCCTGCAACTGTTCGTTGTCCGTCGCTGCGAAGGGACCGGGCAGGGCTGGGAGCCCACGCGCTGGGCCGGCCGAGGCTGCAGAAGCCGTGCAAATCATACGATGGGGTTCAGCAATATAGATCGTGATGAATTTTAAAATACATTGCCTCTAGTTTTCACGCTTATTAGAATTTAGTTCGACTCTTCTACAGGCTCATTTTCATAAAACCAGTGAAAAATTTCAGCTGGCAGGAACCGCAGGAGGTTCCAGCCCCTGGCTTAGGGCAGGAATAGCATCGAAATGAGATGGGTGTTAATGAGCAGCTCTTCTCAACGCCAGCGTCCTCATATTTACCTGTGGAGAAAATAAACTTCTAAGATAATTAAAAATAGAAGCCTTTATTTTTTAGCGTTAACAAAATTATTGTCACTTCTCTTTTGTTACAGGTGAAAATGAATTGCTGAAGTTTTCTTCCATTAGAACATCTCATGACAAGATCCTGTTGAAGTGGGAGCCGTACTGGCCTCCTGATTTCCGGGATCTCCTGGGATTTATGCTTTTTTACAAAGAAGCGTAAGTGATCCACCGTTAGGTTACAAAACAATAGCCACGCTGGGCTGCCACAAAGGGCAGTTGGCATTGAAGGGTAGATATTAAACCTGCTGTGGGCGCAGTTATTTAGTTTCTGTGATTGTCTGGCTCCTACGCTTAAGTTTCCAGTGTTACCCTTACGTAAAAGGGACTTACCTGAGTTGTGTACAGTCAAAATTCCTCATTTAAGAGCAATCCAGACATTAGTTGTTCCAACTATTCTAGATATACATACTCTAACTGTGGAGTTTATCATCTCCCCACTATCTCCATGGAACGTTGAGGTATTTATTCCCTCTGAGGTGGGAAACGTTCTTTCAGAATCAAGGTTACTGAGCTGATTTTCATAAAGCTGAAAATAATTAGCCTGGATTTAGTTGTTGGGATCATCTCCGGAACGCTGCCTGATCCGTGATAGTGTTTGGAGACTGGGTTGCAAAGCTCCCTCGGCTTCATTTTCAGAGTACGTACAATGAGGTAGTTATACTTTCTCCAAAGGGTAAAGGATTATAACTTTCAGTGATGTCTTTAGAAATGTTGTTTTTAAAAGTTTGAATTAGGATTCTGTTAATTTGAGGCTTTTCTTTTTATTCTAAAGTCCATACCAAAACGTGACGGAGTTTGATGGCCAGGACGCTTGTGGGTCCAATAGCTGGACAGTTGTGGATGTCGACCCACCCCCACGGTCGAATGAGCCCAAAGCCCAGGCCCAACCAGGCTGGCTTCTGAGGGGCTTGAAGCCATGGACGCAGTACGCCGTGTTTGTTAAAACTCTGGTCACCTTCTCAGATGAACGAAGAACATATGGTGCAAAGAGTGAAATCATCTATGTCCAGACCAACGCTACTGGTCAGTGCCATTAAACTAGTGCTGCTTTGCAAGTGAAAAATAGATAGTCTAAATAGTCTTCTGCGTGGTAGTTGTGATAGTCGCGTACCCATGAAAGTTTCCACTGCCATTGCTGCTCTACTCGGGTATCCTGCCTAAGGGCATCCTTGCTAAACAAATGGAAGGGCGTGTGCTTCCCTGCATGGGGAGGTGGTGCCAACGTGCACTTCTTCCGTCGGGCTTGTGTTGGCCATGCATAAGAGCTTGTGTGCACCCTGGTGTCTCCTGCCGCAGGACTGTTGGGCGTCAGTGGACCCACTGCGGAGAACGCCATTTGTTCCCATGGAAATGGAAACTCGCCTGCGTTTGTGCCTCGTTCTGTCAGGCTCTCGCAGAGCAGTGGAAGTGACCTCTGTCTCTTTTCCCACCCACGCAGTTCCATCGGTCCCGTTAGATCCGATATCTGTTTCCAACTCTTCATCCCAAATCATTCTGAAGTGGAAGCCGCCCTCGGAGCCCAATGGAAACATCACGCACTACCTGGTGTACTGGCAGCAGCAGGCAGAAGATAGCGAGCTTTATGAACTTGATTACTGCTTAAAAGGTGAGTGTCTATTTTTCTCTCTGTGCCTGTCTTTCAAGCTGTCTCAGAGTTGTCTGCAGAATTTTCACACACTTTAGAGATGCTCTGGGTGCCTAATTTTGCTGTTTTCAAGACTTGTTCAAGAAGCAGGCTGAGATGCAGCTGTGTTCTCCCACCGTTCAGTTACATTATACATTAGGCGCTATTGCCAAGTTATGTGCAAAAGCTCTCCAAAAGCATTTTTTTACAAAGTACTCAGATATTTTTTCTTTTGGGGATCTCCCTTCTGCGCTTGTTCCTTTTAAACTCAGTAATAAGTTCAATAACAGCTGTGGAGATAGGAAGGGAAAAAATTTCAGTGCTTCTGGAGATCGGTGGCCGAGTTAATTTTTGAAGGCATCCTGGGCCTGTTCTGGATTTTTCTCAGGATACAGAGTTTCACTGAGGGCTCCCAGGATCTGACCTGCTGCCCTGGGTTACCTGAGCTGGGGTAGAACTGCCTCTGACTCCGGCAGCACCTGAGCTCCGTTTCAAAACCAGCACAGGTTTGAATCACAAGCCTGTCACGCGAAGGCCTGGATACGGCAGCTCAGGATGCCCAAATGTGCTGTGAGTCTTGCGTACGCTAGTTCTGGATCTTTGTGGGATCAAACATCTGCTTCTGCCATGCCAAGCATGAGTGACAACTGAAATTGTTTTGTCCACAGGATTGAAACTGCCCTCAAGGACGTGGTCTCCCCCTTTCGAATCCGAAGACCCTCAGAAGTACAATCAAAGTGAAAGTGAGGATGTCAGTGGGGAATGTTGTTCCTGTCCTAAAACAGACTCTCAAATACAAAAGGAGCTGGAGGAGTCTGCTTTCCGCAAGACGTTTGAGAACTATCTTCACAATGAGGTTTTTGTGCCCAGGTACAAAATATCAGACGCTATTGCCCAGGTGGTCAGGGGCAGGGAAACGTAGTTGATTATTAAACAAAAATATTGGGACGGAGGTGGCCACGTTGCCAGTCTCCCTGGGCTTCTGTGGGACCATCTAGTCCAGCTGAGTGTGTGTGGTGGAGACTGGGGCGAGCTGAGCACCTGCAGCTGGTGTTACTGCAGATTTGGAAGATTCTGCTCTTATTTCCTGTCTCTGAATTCTCCTCAGCTTGAGAATAAAGTGAGAATCCTTAACAAATAGCTAAATGCCTGCAGCTCCTTTAAACTTGTATTCTGCCAAAAATAGCTCTTTTTTTTTGCAGTTCTCAAATTTTGTGGTCTAGCTTTTCATCCAGTTGCAAAGAAAGGAAAAGAAAAAGGGAAGTTTACCATGCCACAGCCTTGTCCTTTAGCGTGGTATTTGCGGTCTTCCTTGCACTTAGTCTGGGAAATACCTCCAATACCATGAGGAATGCGACTGCTGTGGGTGGTGAATGTCCTGTTTTGAATGGCACACACAGTGTCACATTAAGTGGTGTTGAATGTCTTCACACTTCATATGCAACTCACAGAGGAAGCTCTGGGAATCAGGTTAGAGTCTCTAATGATTTACCCTCTTCACTGCCATGCATTTTGTGCTCTAAATTTGTTCTCTGCTTACCGCCCTTAGCTAATAAATGTTTATTTTCAGCTGCTTGACAAAAGCTACGTTACTGCACTGAACATTTCTTGCCATTGAGTGCCTTAGCAGACAGTGTCTCTGCTCTGCCAGCCTGGTTTGATGCCTGCAGTTGTCCCCGGGAAGCTTGTGCAGAGTCGCTCCTTGGGCTGTTCCTTCGCTGTCAGTGCTGACCCCAAGGACAAGTTTCAGTGTGCACAATGATGCCAGGACACAACATACTCAAAGGCAGAGGAGAACCAAGCCGCGTACAAAAGCCAGACTCCTCTTGATGTAGGCAGACAATTCTGACAATCTGATTTTTTTTTTTTTTTTTTTTCCAATTTTGTCGTGCAGCCAGCCCGGGATGCTTCTCAGGCCAGTTTCTGGGGTATGTATTTTAGGAAGAAACCAATCACCAGGATGTGCCACCTTGTCAGCCTGCTAAGGAAGAGATCTCCACTTCCCCTAGGCTAACTAATCCTTTTAAGACAAGCCCCGTTTGCTGTTTTAAGGCAGCAGTAGAGACACCTTCCTGGCATGCCTCCTGCTTGTCTTTCCTGACAGGCTCCAGGCTGCGGCAACGTAAAGCGGAATTAGTTTTCCCGTGATTGCTGTGCCCGTTGCCTGCTCATAGGGCAGCCTGTCCAGAGCCTGCCAACTGAAGATGAAGTGTGTTTTACTTCAGGTGCTTTTTCTGTAGCTCCTGGTAGTTTATTGACCTCTCTGGAGATAAGAAACCTTCTGCCAGTCACGGAGAGGAATCTCACAGCTGAGAATATGAGGGAATATGAGATGGCAGGGGTGCAGGAGACAGAGCAGTTGAGAAGTTACTCCTCCTACCTCTTGTCTCCTTGTTTTCCACGTACTGTTTGTCTCCTCCTGTCCTGGTCCCAGCTCTCTGACCCCTGTGCAGCGCCTGCTCCGTACCAGGCTCTGCCGCAGGCCAGCTCTCGTCTCCCCTGACTTGCTGAGAGCCCCGCTGGAAACCACAGCGGCTGTTCCTTCCCCATCTGCATGGCTGGTTACTCTAGGAGACACCGTCACAGGTCTCGTGGGTTAATTTGCGCTGGCACTGGCAAGGCAAACTGCAAGTTTCTAAATGCTTCTTGCCATACCCACCTTCCCAGTCGGAGCTCGCGGGTATCTTTACGCCACGCGCTTTGTACCCTCCCTTTGTAGCTGAACAAAGTGGCCATCAGAAGCTGATGCTTTGTTTCTTCTTTCCTGTGTTATTTGCTCTTACATTGGAACGTGTTTTGCACAGATTGGAGCAAATGGGTGATTGTGCGCTGGAACAGGTTGCCCGGGGAGGTTGTGGAGTCTCCGTCCTTGGAGATACTCAAACCCGACCGGCCGCGGTCCGTCCTGAGCAACCTGCTCTGGCCACCCCTGCTTCGGGCGGGGGGTGCATTAGACAATCTCCAGAGGTGCCTTCCAACCTCAGCCGCTCCGTGATTCTGTGGAAAGCATGGAAAGATTTCAAAAGTAATAAAAGTCCTGAGAGGCAGAGGGGACCTAAATGGCTGCTATTCAGGATGTGATTTCTGTATACTCGCCACCATCACTACTGCAGAAGCAGCAGCCTCACTCTTCTGGCTGTCTCTGTCCTCTCTCTGCCACACACACTTGTGCCATTACAAATACCAGTGGGTTACAGAGGGAACGAGATCTGGGAAATGGCTCACATGAAAAGTCTCTTTTTCTGGGTTTCCCAGTTCAACTTAGTTGTACAGACAAAAATATAAATGCTTTTGCCAGCAGAAGGGGGAAGACAGGCCAGCTGTTCCTCTGCTGGTTCCACACAGGTATGTGGAAAAACGTAGCCTAAGCTAGGTGATGCATCTTTAAAATCCCCCAGCACAGGCCATTGCACGTGATGAGTTGTCACTTCTGTCCTTCGGCGAAGCGAGAGCCATCAGACGCTGCCAGTCTCTGGCAGTGGGAGCAGAGGGAGCCTGAATGCGAGTGATTCACAGGGCAGGTCATTGGAGCTACTGAAATGGCCCTAATGAAAATTGCACTGGAACAACTATGGGAAGTCATCAGATGTTTGAAAATACAGAGAATTTGGCAAGAAAATTGCTGCAAATCCAAGATAATAAATAGGGGAAGGTTGGGGTTTACAGCTTCTGAAGTTTTTCTTGCTGTCTGTTACTTGAGAAGGAAGAGGTCATTCTTGCATTTTACCTGTGTTGCATCAGTGGTCAAATTACTGTTTGACTTGTGGAAAAACAAAATTCTCTTAAACGTGAGGAACAGCTGAATCCACACTTTGTAAACAGTGGGGTGGAGCTTTGCCTCTAAGTCCGAACAAGGTTCTGGTTGACCGTCAAGGTTCCTTCCAAAGGAGCAAGGTGGCACGACCCCGGCCGGGGCCGCTGAACTCTGCCCCATTGTTGGGGGACACTGTTCAGAACAATGCACAAGCTGAGATAACAGCGGCTCCAAAATGAGTTAATTAGTAATTAGAGAAAGAGAAAACCAAGAACTGGAGTGTGCTCTGCTGAACCTGCCGTTTGGCGTCCCATTTTGTCATCAGGTGGATGAATATCTTAACGTTGTCGTGTACAGCCCAAGGTTTAGTTTGAGGAAATCTTAAAATCTGCTTTCCAGCGGGTTGTGTTTGCCGGTTGAGAAAATACCAGCAGGGAGCGGAGCTGGGGGTGGCAGGGACCCGGTCTCTCCATGCCCCGCGTAGCTGCGCTTGGCCGATCATGTGCCTGGTCCTCAGAGGGTGGCAGTGGAAAGGTCGGTTCAGCAGCAAAGATTTGCTTCAACAGCTCGGTACATTTTTAGAGACTGGAGATGCCTCAAGTGTGGGTTCAGTTCAGGTCACTCTTTGTACCCTTTAATAGCTGCGCGCACATGCACACACAAAAAAAGATCGTCATCCTCTTAAAATACATGGTCCGCTTTTCAAATGGCATTAATTCCTTTTGTGTAACTAAACACCATTACTGATTCACCGCGTTGGTTACTTCCCAACCTGGAATTCCTCGTGGCAAATGTGTGGCGGGACGTGAAGTGGTAGAATGGGGAGTTTTGTTTTGGTGCTTGTTCTTTTCTTTTTTTCTTTTTCTTTTTTTTTTCCCCCCCAAGAAAGTTAAATCTGTGGATGTTTCTTAACTCTGTCGAGTTCATTCTGTCTATTTACTGACGGAATCTGACATTAAAGTTGGCCAGCGGCACTCACTTGCCAACAGGGGAGTTGACAGGATCCCGCTGCCGGTTCTGGCTTTACAACTGCAAAAATCTGATTTCGGACTGAAGCGCAATAATTTGAGAGGCAATATTTGGTTAACAAAATCGTACAACTAATACGTAATCTAACCTGTGAGTTTCAAATGCATCTGTTGAAAAGAACGTAACAGATTTGGTCTCTGAGGAAAAGGTTAAAATTATCTGTCTGTGTGAGCTGGGAAACTGGTCTTACACTTTATAAATGCAAGTTTGTGACACCTGGGACGTGTGGCACACCTGAGGTTGGGGGCTGCGATGCGACCTCGCTCGCTGGAAGCTAGAACGTGGAGGGGATGAACGGCAAAGCGTTGCAGCACCCTGCAGGGCGTCCGCGAGGCAGCCTGGCAGAGCTGTGTTCAGCTGGGAGGGTCTAAAAGAACTTCCATTCTCAAGCAAGTGCTTTAGACTTGTTGGTTGCTTGAGGGGTTTTCTCCCCTGGATGAAGCTGTGCAGGGAAGAGTCGGGGGGATACCTGATTTTAAGAAGCGACGTGCATTACAGGGGGTGAGACAGATTGCTCGGGGGCTTTTTATAAAAAAAAAAAAAAAAAAAAAAAGTCCTGAATTTCTTTGTTGCATCACAAATATGAGGCTTGAATTTGCATTTTCGGTGGCACTCTGAGCCATTCGAACTCTTCCTTTTCAGGCGAATGTGTTTACAGTGAATATAACACATAAAATTGTAACCTGTATTATTTAATAGGCCGTCAAGAAAACGAAGAGACCTTGGCTCTGTGGCAAATGCCACTGTGGTGATACCCACCATCGCATCCTCTCCGAACAATTCTGCAATAGCATCTGAGAACGCAGAGGAACAGAAACCTTTTGAAAAAGTCCGGTTTAAGGAGTCTTTGGTTATCTCAGGCCTGCGGCATTTCACCGGGTATCGCATTGAGCTCCACGCCTGTAACCATGATGCTCAGGAGTCCCGATGCAGTGTTGCAGCTTATGTCAGTGCCAGGACCATGCCGGAAGGTAATTAATTACCTCCCTGAGCTTTGCTTTGGGTTGATGGCTGTTTTCAAAATGCTGCTTTTCCTCTGGGAGCCAGCTGCAATACAGAAACATCGTGTAGGACTGCTGCTCTCTTTGGGTCCTGGTAGGAAAGGGCGATGGATGAAGTATTATCAGAGAATCCTAGAACGGTTTGGGTGGGAAGGGACCTTAAAGATCACCCAGTGCCCCCCCCCGCCCTGGGCAGGGACACCTCCCACCAGCCCAGGTTGCTCCAAGCCCCGGCCAACCTGGCCTTGAACCCCTCCAGGGATGGGGCAGCCACAGCTTCTCTGGGCAACCTGGGCCAGGGGCTCACCACCCTCACAGCAAACAATTTCTTCCTCGGATCTCATCTCAATCTCCCCTCTGTCAGTGTAAAACCCTTCCCCCTCATCCCGTGGCTCCCCTCCCTGCTCCAGAGTCCCTCCCCAGCTTTCCTGGAGCCCCTTTAGGGACTGGAAGGGGCTGGAAGGTCTCCCCGAGTATTGGCAGTTTTGAATTTTGCCAGACATGAAATAAAACTATGATTAATCACGACCTTGGTTCTAGCCAAGGCTGATGACATCATCGGTCCAGTTACCCATGAAGTGGTTGAAAAAAATACGGTGCATTTGAAGTGGCAGGAACCAAAGGAGCCAAATGGTCTTATTGTGCTGTATGAAGTGAATTACGGACGTCTTGGGGAGACAGAGGTGAGAATTTCTGCTTGTCCCTTAACTCAGCATGTTTGGAGAAAGACCTCCACCTGGGAGTCCAGGACTCTTCAGTCTTTAATAGTCCTCGTGCATGTGGTGTTCTGTCCTGTCTGGTTTCCTTGTGCATCAGCCAGTGTGACGTAAAACTCTACTGGTGAATTTGTGTCCTCTGGAGGTCTGTCTGTGGCGACACCAAGAGATGAAAATCCGCCTCTCTGGTGCCAGTTTGCCAGATCAACCTATCTGATTTGCCAGCTTTCTGCAGGGAGCTTTTTTAGGAATTTTATTTCGCAGAAGGATAGAAAACAGACATCTGAATGTCAGTTGCTTAGACAGAAATTAGGAAGGCGCTGGGCAGCCCGCGAGCCGGTGGGCAGCCTGGCTGCCCCGCAGCGTGCCAGCGCCGTGCGGGCAGGAGCGTTTGCCAGCCCGGCTCCGGTTTCAGGGCTGAGGTCTCGTACAGCAAATGGCATATGCACGCTGTAATCTGAACTGCTAAACTGTAAAATGCAAATCCGGGACAAACCGCTCTATGGGAAAAGACCTGAGCGTGTGAAAGCCCTGTTTGTGTACCTTTGCCAGACAGGGCGGTGAGGTGGGAGTCCCAGTGTGCTGTTGCAGAGCTCGGGGCCGTTGCGGAGGCAGCGTAAGGCAGGTTTCCTCTTCCCTCCTCCCGCAGGAAGCACACTACTGCGTCTCCCGTAAGCATTTTGCCAACGAGCAGGGCTGCAAACTCCGTGGACTCCAGCCTGGAAACTACAGCGTCCGCATACGAGCTACATCACTGGCTGGAAACGGCTCGTGGACAGAACCTACCTATTTTTATGTGGCTGATTATTGTGAGTTCATTTTTTTTTTTCCCAACGCTTAATTCCTGATAGAAACCCAGGTTATTTTTGGAAGACGGGGGTTAGCAAGCACTGCCCAGGGAACTATAGCAGGGCATAAAATATTTACCAGTCCATCTACTTTCAAGAAACTGAAATTACCTAGAAACATATGACTTTTCTTCATGAGTTCTCGTTCTGGCCAGCCCCGGGTTCCCTATCTGAAGTAGCCTCTAGTTTCATGTTTGTTCCAGTTTGGTCAAGGGGGAGATTTGATTGAGGAAAAGACTTGGATTTTGGACCTGTGTAATACCTCCAGCTCTCTCTTTCTCTCTTAGTGAATGCTCAGCCTAATATTGCTGTTATAATTGTTCCGATTATTTTTGCCATAATAATTGCTGGAATTATTGGAGCTGCTTACGTCCTTGTGAAAAAGAGGTGAGTGCAATTTTATGTTGTTTCCACCAGAACAAGCAAAACTTATATCCAAAGATTTTGTTTATTTGTCGGAAGTAACTCTGTGTTTATTTTCTAATTTAGATAATGATTGCAACATTAATTTAGTTTAGGAAATATTTTGTGCCTTTGGAAATTGGGACAGTTTGTATTTGCTGCGTGCTTCGGGAATTAATCAAACTGCCTTCGGTTCGAATGTGTCAGAGGCTGCAAAAGTGCTGAAGAATTTGTGTCTCTCTTCCAGACAAACGGAAGGACCGACCGGACCGCTCTACGCATCCTCTAACCCCGAGTATCTCAGCACCAGTGATGGTGAGAGCAATGAGGGCTTCCTCCAGTGCCTTATTTCTTCTCCGGTCATTCAGGCAGTGCAGCAGTATGGGATTGGCATTGTCTTTATGGAGTTTTTCTACTCTTTTTTT
The DNA here is from genome assembly GCF_028500815.1 of Rissa tridactyla. Lineage (NCBI taxonomy): Eukaryota > Metazoa > Chordata > Aves > Charadriiformes > Laridae > Rissa > Rissa tridactyla. The sequence goes on from NC_071487.1 coordinate 1,234,854, forward strand.
TATATTTATACCCGTAGCATCCCGTGGCAGCGCTACACAAGGCTGCTGCAGAAATGTCTTTCAAAAGATACTTTGCGCAATTCAGAAACATTTCTCTCTGCTCAACAGTCTACGTCCCCGATGAATGGGAGGTTCCACGAGACAAGATCACTCTCCTCCGAGAGCTGGGCCAGGGCTCCTTCGGCATGGTGTACGAAGGAATCGCCAAGGACATCGTGAAGGGAGAGCCGGAGACTCGCGTAGCTGTGAAAACTGTTAACGAATCAGCCAGCCTCCGCGAGCGCATCGAGTTCTTAAATGAAGCCTCTGTGATGAAGGGGTTCAGCTGCCATCATGTGGTAAGCGTCTCTGGGTGCCTCGGATGATGAGCAAGTCCCGTCACATAACTAATGGGTCTTTGGTGCTTTCAAAGCTTGGCGTTCAGCTTACAAAAGCAGCCCTTCTGCAGAGGCGGTTGATCAAAAAGAGCTGGGATCTTTCCACGTCGTGTTTTATAAAATGCGTCTTTCAGAACTTCTTGCCGCGACAGGGCATTGCGGTGCTGCTCGGAGCTCTTGTTCGGGGGGTGCTGGCTTTGCTACATCCCCCTCTTTCCATAGCTGGGCTCTGCCCAGCACGTTTGGACACAGCCATGAAGGAATTTCTCTCTCTATTTTCCAGGTTCGCCTCCTCGGGGTGGTCTCCAAAGGGCAACCGACTCTGGTGGTCATGGAGTTAATGGCACATGGAGATTTGAAAAGTTACCTTCGCTCTTTGAGACCTGATGCCGAGGTAAAGACAGGAGAGAAGGGAGTCTGTTGTGCAACGGACTAACTTGATTTGGTTTTTAATACTTCTTTTTATTTGTTGTAGAATAACCCTGGTCGTCCGCCACCGACGCTGAGAGAAATGATCCAGATGGCTGCAGAGATCGCCGATGGCATGGCCTATCTGAATGCCAAAAAATTTGTTCACAGAGACCTTGCAGCTCGGAACTGTATGGTTGCAGAAGACTTCACTGTAAAAATCGGAGGTATGTAGTGTGTGATCAGAAGATAATTCCATGGGTCGTATTTGTTGTAAAGGCAAATGTGTGAAGCCCAGTGCAGCAAACACAGGGGATTTTCCCTGGCTCCATGTGGAAATGCAGCAAACTTTCCTCTTTTTCTTCCCTGTGAAAGACCTGTCTGGACTTCAGTCAGAAAAATCGTCTCCCTTAGAGCCAGAGCAGCTTTTCTCAAACTTCCCTATTCTCAAACCTCTGTCCCAAAGGTTTATTGCCTTTCCAGCCTAAGCTGCCTGGAGTTATCTCACTGTTCTTTGCTTTCATGAGAATTATGACAAAGAAGGTGTTGGGTACAACAAACCAAGTGCTGATAATCCTCTCATTAGGTGAGGTGCCTTTTAAAAGTCATTTATCTTCCACAAGAACCAGTTTTCAACCCAAACTCTTTTAGAAATAAGTAAATACAACATTTAAAAATAAACCAAAACTCCACAGCCTGGTGGTTTTTCAGACCTCTCTGGAATTAAAGCCGAGGCAGTGGGGTTTCAGGGCAGAGAGCTCTGTTTCGCTTAAAGGGGATGAATTTTTGAAATGAAATTTTAACTCTGGAGTCTCTGTCATGGCTCGTATCAAAAACACAGGGAAAAGGAAAATGTTTTGAATGTTACTCGCCAGGTGACAAATGGCAGCACGTTGGGCTGTAAGAGGCTTAGGGGGGGTGACAACAGCCTGGTGTCAAAGGCAGGAAACATTCAGCTGGAGATGCTGCGCAGTGGGAAGAGCGTGGAAGGAGAGACATGTAACACGTCCCAATTGCTTTTCTCAGACTTCGGCATGACCAGGGATATCTACGAGACGGATTATTACCGTAAGGGAGGCAAAGGGCTGCTGCCCGTGCGGTGGATGGCGCCCGAGTCATTGAAGGATGGCGTTTTCACCACTTATTCCGACGTGTGGTGAGTTGTACTATGCGATCCCCGGTGGGCTCTAGCTGAAGAGCTCCCTGTTGTAACACGGACGGTGTAAATTGGGAGTTGCTGACTTTCTTGGAGTACACGCAAAACAAAAACTCTTTTTTCGAGACCCTCTTCTTAAACATATAGTGGTGCTTTTTTAAAGTATGTGTTCTTCAAAATAAGGCTATCGCTTGTAGCTCTCCGGGATGCTCTGTTCTCACCAGGAGTCTTCTCTCTCTCTCTCCCAGGTCGTTTGGTGTTGTCCTCTGGGAAATAAGCAGTTTAGCAGAGCAGCCGTACCAGGGGCTCTCCAACGAGCAGGTGCTAAAGTTTGTGATGGATGGGGGGTACCTGGATCAGCCGGACAGCTGCCCGGAGAGGCTGTAAGTAGTAAAGCCGGGGACAGTCGACCAAGCCGCACTCATTAGCTGAAGTGCGGCCAACAAAGGTGGCCCGACATGTGGCACCTCATAGCCCCTTCCTTCCTGAGGAGGAGCAAAGCAGACTTCCGTGAGCCACCTCTCAGAAACTCAACCAGCGCATCCTTAGTGGTCCAGGAGTTCAGGACCTGAGCCAGCCTAGTGCGCTGGAAGGGAAATTAAACCAACCCGGACCTTACTTCGTGAGTACAGGTTCAAGAGAAGGAAGGACAAAGCACAGGAAAAGCTTAAAATGCAAGTAAGCGCTGTATCGAATGCTTTTCCTCCACTCCAGACTAGTGGGTCGCAGTGGGCTTATGTCACGTGGCAAAGCCCGGCCACCATCTGCACCCACGTGGCTACAGAGGCTGGAGAGCAGCTTGTTAATCCCAGGTCTGCTGAGGTTTTCTGTCATTCATCTCTCTCTACTACCTAAATAGTCTTGAGAATTAGAGCAACGTTTCATCGCTGATTTTCAGAAATCCAATTTATAGCTAGTGAGTAGGGAGAGGCAGAGAGTGCTGTGCGGAGCCAAGAGCTGTTTGTCATGTCCGAGGCCTTTTCATTTCTGTTGCAGACTCATTGCCCCACTTAAATTCAAGGCTGGGCTGCCTGCAGGGTTAGGGAGGAGAGAGGGCATTGTGTGATGACAGGGAGAAACACCTCGCATGGATCGCACGCTGCAGCCAGACCTTCTCCCGCCCGGGGTGAAGGGTTATTCCCTGCAGCTGCTCGTGACGTCCCCGTCTGGAGGCTGCTGCGTCCCCGGGTCTGCCCGCACGGCTGCACGCCCAGATGCTCCCTGAGCTGCTTCTGTCAGAGTAATTAAGAAAATCCCATTATTAACTGTTTAACCCGGGCTCGGGCGTTCTGACGGAAGGGCGTGAGGAGCCGCTGCTGAAGCAGGATGCTGCCGTGAGGGGCAACCTGGGAACCTCTTACCCCAGCCCGCATCGGGCCAAAACAGCACTTCCAGAGTCAAAAAATAAATGTGTTTTGTGAGCGTCCTTATGGAAAAAGCCTGCTGTCCTGGACACTTGTCTCTCGTGGCCAGTTACCAACTCCAGTTTGAAACTTTATTTGTACTTGTAAGTTCTTTCTCCGTGGTGTCTGATAACACGTGACCTCTTGCCGCAGCCTGTCTTTTGGGTGGGATGTTTACAGGACCTCTGTCCTCCGCACAACCTCCTATTTTCCTTGAAGTTTTAGGAGCTTTGTTATCTCTCAGGCTGAGTTAAAATTAAAATTGAATGAATTAAAAAATTGTGACCTGGCTACAAGTGCTTCCATACACAGAGCGTGTGCGCACTTACACGGAGTATGTGAAGTGCAGCCCCGTTTCCTTCGGAAGCAGAGTTAAGAACAATTGAAGGAATTGGAAGGAATTTTTGATCTAGACAGAAATAGAGAAAAAGGAGTGTCGGGATCTGCAGGCAGATACGGAGACTGGAAAGAGAACAAACAACTGGGATGGAGTGTCAGAGGAGGAGCGTGGGTGGTGGGTGGTCTGACACGGACACGGTCTTGGTCCGGGCCAGCCCTGCCTACGTGAAGCTGTTTCTTCCTGCCCCTGACTCTTCTTTCTCCTGGTGTAGGCACAGCCTGATGCAGATGTGCTGGCAGTACAACCCGAAAATGCGCCCCACCTTCATCGAGATCATTGAGATGCTGAAGGAGGACTTGCACCCCAGCTTCCACGAGGTCTCGTTCTTCTACAGTGAGGAGAACAAACCCCTGGAAACGGAGGAGTACGAGATGGACTTCGAGAACATGGAGAGCATTCCCCTCGATCCCTCTTCGTACTCGCAGAGGGACAAAGTCCTGGGGCGGGACAATGGACCCTCCATGGCCCTCAAGGGGAACTATGAAGAGCACATACCTTACACTCACATGAACGGTGGCAAGAAAAACGGGCGGATTCTCTCCATGCCCAGGTCAAGCCCTTCCTAACGCCTCCTCTTTGGCCCAAGGGTTGTGTCTGCTTTTTTCCCCTCCACAAATCTCAGGACTCTTGTTATTGCTGCCACAGTGTATGACACAGATCTACAAACTCTTCAGATTTTTAATCATCTTACGATTAATACTTTTCTTTTTTTTTTTTTTTTTTTTTTTTTTTGCCAAGTTGACTGGTTGTCAGTGGACTTATCTGTGAACATAAATGGAAGAGGTTTCCATGGCTGCTGTCCCTCCTGTAACCATGGTTTCAAAACAGGAAGCAACCGTGTAAGTTAAACTGAAGGAGGAGCATCCACGTTTGCCAAGAAAAGACGTGAAATTTGCTGGTATCTGAGCTACAGCGTTAACGGTGCGGAACAAAACTTCTGCAGGACAAAAAGCATTTCCAGTAGAATTCCAGGCTTTCAGGCATAGTCTTCACTACAGCTGAAGGATTCAACACAGCAGTTGGACGCGCCAGATCCTCAGATTGACCAATAGCTGCTGCTTTCATACCTTTTAAATGGGTTCAATCCCAGGGGTGCGTGCGTGTGCGTATGTGTGTGTGCAGTATATATATGTGGGGTGTATATATATAGCAAAATATACGCTTCTTTTTTTTTGTACATAAGTTTTGTATGTTCTCACAGAAGCTTTCCTCTTCTCGGAAGTGTGTACTTATCTTTTTTCCCATTTCCCTGGAGTGACTGAATCCTAAACAGATTATTTTTATACTAAGGACTCTTGGGAGTAGGTTTTCTCTCATTAACAAATGAGGAAAATGTGCTGGGAGCCAAAGGAGCAGAAATCTGAGATTTGTGGGTACTTTCAAGACCAAACGACGTAGGAGTCCCCTGACCTGAGATACGGAGTTCTCTGCCCTTGCAGCATTGAGTATATATATTGTTTGTTGTAACATATTTAAAAATGTCTTTGGTTTAAATTTTAACTTCATATAAATTATTGACTGTTTATGATCCTTTCGGGGAGGGGAGAATTTGGGGGACTGTTTGGTCTTAAAGTGGTCCAGAGATTTCAGAATGAACTAATTTTAGCGGATGACCCTTTCAGGAGCTACGAAGCACGTGTTGAGTTTATACTCGACAAGGCTTTCTAGCGCAGTTCCCCGATTGATCCCCTGCAGCCAGCTGCCTCCAGCCGAAGCCCTGAGATAAAGTAGTTGGGACTTTGCTTGGTCGTTGGGGGCTGAAGGACACCGGAACATCCTGGTCCTGCTGCTCCTGTGCCCCTGCGCCCCCGGCTTTGCCTTCTGCGCGCGCTGTGCCGCAGGAGCAGCGGCAAGAGGGGAGGACCCTGACCCAAAAAAGAGACACTAAAGCCAATGTGAAGGGGGGAGAGCGCGAGGCTCTTGGCTCTGCACGTCGAGCAGAAGCTGAGTGTGACTGTGGTTAGTACCCGCTGCCTGTCTGATGCTGCTCCGGGGTCTGGCCTCCTGCTGCCCGCGGGCCTTCGATGTTTTCCTGAGATACTCACACTGCGTCCCGCGGGCTCCCCGAGGCGCCTGCCGCAGCCACCGCTTTCAGCTCCTCGAGACGTCAACTTTCGTCTTCTGGACTGTGCTTTGTTTTGCTGCTGTTCGCCTAGAAGACAGAGCCGATTAGCATAAGGTGTGAGAAAATAATTGTGAAACTAAACGTGTCTGGTGGTGCTGGGGGCGCGTGCTGGCAGGGAGAAGCGCTAAAGCAAGAAGTGAAGGTGATGGATGGTGCAGGCCCTTGTCATACGGGAGGTGGCTTCAAAAGGGGAGAGAGATGCTCCGTCCTCCGCTGCTCCTCCGGGAGAAGTCCACGAGCCAGTTCGTGCTCCCTGCCAGGAGGAAAGGAGCTTCTCCCGACTCAGTGCGAGTGGGGAGGCCGAGCCGGTGTGTGGCTGTTTATTCCTGGCAGGACGGTGCTGCCGGGCTTTCCCCGTGGCCGCAGGAGAGCGGCTGGAGCTGGGTGGGAAGCGCCTCTCGATCTGCCCCGCGCCGTAGCTCAGCCCGTCGGTGCGAGGGCAGGGGAGGACGACGGACCCTGAGCACCCCCAGGAGCTGCAGGGCCTTTGCGCTGGGTGAACGGGGTCGGTTCGGCCAAAGGTGGAGGGTGCCGGGGGCTCACAAAGGTGGGTGGCAGGTGGACAGTCCAGACAGGGGTAGGAACCTTCGATTTCAAAAGGCCTCGTTTACATTTCTTCTGCTTCATGAAGTAGTAACTGTTTAGCAGCTCTGTACCACACTGCAGGAAAGAAGACATATTCTCACACTTTTCTAAGGAAGAGAAGTTTTTCTTATTAGAAATTTTTTATTTATTTTAATATATAAAACACTGTTAAAAAAAAAAAAAACAACAAACAACAATTTGTTTCCTTAAACACACAGAACGTGTAAATTTGTATCCGTAAAATCTTGGCAGGTGGATGTGGTGGGATTATTTTTGTCCTGTTCTGGTGCAGTCTACCTCAGTGTTTCTTAAGGATATTTTTAATACTACGCACCTCTGAACCTGTTTAAATATTCTGGTCTGGACCTATTGTGGATCAGGGAAAATCAATATCAGCCGATTCCAATACCAGGGACCATTCGCCGAAGGGAAGGGGCAGGAGAACGGCTCGTCACCGGTTATCGCCAACCCGAGCGGTAGCCACCAAAGGAACTGACTTACAACTTTGGATGTGGTATTTTGATATCATCCTCTTAGTTCCGTTGTGATAAAGGAAAAAAAGAGAACAAAAGAGCCGTTTAAATGTTGGGGCGTTAGTGAACGGAGAGGAGCAGAGCGCTTCCGTCCGGAGCAGGGACTGCGCCCAGCCCTCGGCGCTGCCGTTGGATGGGGGCGTCCTGGTCACTGCCCTTCTGGCTGCGCGCGGGTGATCTGGGCTCCTGCCGGTGGGATGGGACCTCCTGAAATAAACCCTCCCCGGCATGTCCTTGTTTGGGTGACATTTGAAATTGCAGTGATCGTAACTGTGGGAAAAGAAGATCTTTTCTATAAACAAACCTTGGAACCTTGTATTGGGCCTGGCTTTGAAATTCAGTTGATATTGGTTGGCCCTCTGGGTGCGCCCGATTTGCAGCACGCGGATCACTGGACGAGGGACTTGTCTTGTGGCCAGACAGTGCTTTCGCCTGGCTCTTGGGGTCGTCTTCACTCGGCACCACACGGAGCAGCTGTTTATACCCAATGCTGCGCCTAAAGATTATCCCAGTCATCCTGTTACAGTGCCAAGGGTGAGGAAAGGTGTATGGTACTAGTGCGGAGATATTTTTCCCCTTTTTAGAAACAAAAAAAAAATAACACTGGCGGTTGCCACTTGTGGCTGTTAAAGATTACACTTGCTGAACTGTAGAATTAGGAAGAATAAATGAACATCGTTTGTAAAGCCCAGCTCTCACTTCCGGAAAACCCTCCACTCCCAGCCCACGGCCGACGCTTTGGTCTCTGTTGGTGGAAGATCCTCGCCCTGGGGATGCCAAAATCCCTCCTGGGATCTCGCCGATGCTTGTTCAGAGGCACCAGGGGTTGACCACAAGCTTCAATTGCACGTACTTGATGAAACCTTCTCAGTGCGGGGCGTTGCCAAAGGCTCCTGCCCGGGAAGGTGCGGGCCGTGCCTCCGGCAGGGAGCTGCCGCTGTTTGCTCCGGGAAGATCCCCGTCGGGGTGAGAATTCCGCAGCTGCAGCGGGAGCAGTGGCTGCTGCGGAGTGACGAGGAGGCGGCAGCGCAGGGAGGATGCTGGAGGAGGGCAGCCCTGACCGGCGGGTGGGAAGCTCTCTCTGTCCTCGAGGCAGCTTTCGTTGGAGGGTCGGATCCTGCCCGTTGTGGGCAGAGAACTTCCCCCTCGCAGCAGGACGGACTTGTCAACTGTTGAGGAGCCGCTGGAGCCTCCTGCGCGCGGTCTGGGGACGGGGAGGGTACCAGCAACAGCCAGAGGTTCGCCGTCTCCAAAGCTGGTGAAGCGGGAGGTATAAAACCAGCTTTCTGTGCTCTGCTGTGTTTTTATTAGCAGGTGTTCGAAGCGTGAGGCTGGAGAGGTTTCTCAGAAGCGTTTGCACGTTGAATTGCCACTTCCTGAACGCCTCTTGCAAATCTGGTCCTTCTCTTGCAGTACGGCGCAGCGTTGCAGAGCTCGGCTGCTAGCTTAGGAACTGCCTTTGTCGGCTGCTTGTAAATACTCTGTTGTGTTGTAAAATAGAAGAGCTACTAACGTAAACTCTGTGCCAGGAAAGGTGACAGGAACTAGACCGTGCTGCAGGGAGAATATTTTTGTTGGTCGTAAAGCAGCTGGGTTGGGGTGGAAGAGGCTGCTCTGAGGTTGCTAAAGGGTACTCTTAATTTATGGGTAGCGTATCCATCTCCTCCGCCATTTGTATTATAGCGATGGGACACTTTGCTTAATTTTAGTATGTTGCATATAATGTTGGTATCTCTTTGGAAAAATCTCAAAGTTACTTACTGTGTTGTTGACGTGACAAGGATGAAGGCGAGTAGGAAAAGACAGGAGCGGGACGGGTGCTGTGTCGGTTATTCTTGAGCCTCCGTTCTGGGGAGGGAGAGAGGCCATCGAGTTCCCTTTAACATCACTGTGATACGAAGACGGACCCTGAGGTATTCCGGGCCCTTCACTGCGAGCAGTGATTCCTCATACCAAGACTGGAATCTTGTTTTACAAGTCAGAAAGTAAAATATCTTTGTGCCATAAAAAAAAAAACAAACAAACCCACAACTTACTCTCAAGGCTGTGCTAGGTGCTCCCGTGATCCATGTGAGATCGGTCCAGAGCCTGGAGTGAGCAAGAAACTGCGGATAAACCCTCTGCTGCCCGGGCCGCGTCCCTCGGAGCTGCCCGCTGTCACGGGGACGCTCGCAGCGCCGGTGGCACGGCGGCGGCTGGGACCCCCTCCCCTCGCCCGACAGCCTGCGCCCCGCGTCGTTCCCTGTGCGCGTGGTCCAGGGAAAGGAGCTGTTGAGTGGATTGGAATCGAGAAATAGTTAGTTGAGAAATGCGTGAAATTCAAAATAAGATTGGTTTGGTCTCTGTGTGAACTTAATTGAATTTGGCCTTTTTCTTACCTTCTGCTTGGCGCCGTGTTGCCTCTGCCGGGGTTCTGTAGGTGGGTGTCGCTGTCGGGGCACTGACGCCTCCCGCCTGCCCCGGCTCGCCTCGTCCCGTCCCGAGCATCGCAAGGGTGAAGCCAGTCGGACAGTCGACTTTTGGAGGAACCCGACTGTTCAAAAGCAACTCTAAAGCTACCGTTTTTATCAAATCTGCTGTCAGTAAATGTGTATCTCTTCTTAAAATGAAATTGCTTGTCCTTCTCAAACGGAAGGACTTACTCTTGCAGTTTCAGCAAATCAGCTGCAGCACAATGCAAGCTATAAGGGGACAGGTAGAGAAATGACTTTTTAAATATTGTATAATAAAAGTTAGTATTAACTCCTCCAGCGTTGTTATTTTTTTGCCAACAGATTTGCAATCGGAAAGAAATGATGTTTCTGGGAGTCGTTTTGTTCCGAGCCCGGTGTCCCAGCCGATGGTAGGGAACAGCCCCGAGGTCCCCGCGGGGGCGGCCGGGGGACGCAGGGCCATTCTGGCAGCTAAAGAGGAGCCGTCAGCGGAGTTTCAATGTGGGCACAGACGCGCTCGCCCCGCTGAGTCCCAGCCCCTGTCCCAGTGTCACCAGTAAAGCTTGAGCTCGGGACTCGTTACCGAGATCTGAGCTGGACTCAATACCAAAGCTCTGCTCTTAATCCGGGTTTTCCCGGCAGCGTCCAGCGACGCTTCCACCATCTGAGTTCCCAAACGCTTCTTCCGTAACCGAGGCCCGTGAAAACTGGCTGCTGGAGAATTTTAGACCTTTAGAATTTTGGCCCCTTCTAAATCTGAAAAGATAGGAACTTGTTTAAACAGGAAAAGTGTTTCCTTTTGCTTCAGTTTGGGGAACGGTTTTATTCGTGGAGTATCAGAACTGGTTCATGTTTGAGGACGTGCGTGGCTGGGGGTGCTGCGCATCGGCTTTATCAAACACAGCCAAAAGCAAATGCTTTCTGCTCGCACCCAGGCTGCAGTTTCAGTTACACGTTAAACCTGCTGGGAAGTCTTTTTTTTTTTCTCCTTTGTTTAATCTTGCTGCTCCCACTTTTCTCACTTCATATCTAAGGTTCCAGAGTACAAATGGTATTGCAGATACCTCTTGTTTCAAATAAAGGATCAAATGTGCCATGATTTTTTTTAAAAGGAAGGAAAAAAAAAAAAGAAAAACCTTCCCCCTTGATTTATTTTTTCAATGTTTTCATATGTAAGAGCCAAGCAGTGACGTGTACACAAAATATCTTTGAATAGTAAGAAAAAAAAATCTTGCTGTGTGTCAGACTATTGAACAATTAACTGTTTATATTAAAATTCTGAATAAATTGTCCAAGAATAACTGTTCATTTTGTGTCTGCTGTCTGCGCAGCACCGAGTGCTGCTTTACCACAGGGAGGGCACCGAATTCGCAGCTTGGAATAACCGATACTTTCAGTTGCAAAATGAATGGTGTTAAGAAAAAAAAACAAACGCACACCTCGATCTAATTGTAGGCTCGCGGCCTGACGCCCGCTTGACTCCTGTGCCCACGGCTTGGGCGAGCGGCGCCGGGCTGCGTCCGCACCGCGGGGCTCTCGGCCGCCTCGTGCCGTGGGGTGAACACGGGTGACGGGATTCCGTCTGCCTGAAACACCGAGAGCTGCTGCTCCCTGACAGCCTCCTGCCACTTCCACCCAGGCTTCCCTCTCTGCAGGCAATTTTCTAAAACGATGGAAAGTCTGAGGATCTGCTTCATCCCTGGCCTTCGGCCGAGCAGCTGTAAGCGGGGTTTGCACCGGGAACCGTCTCCCCGTCTGTCCTGCCGCAGGCCGCGCTGGAAGCACAAAATCTTTCTAACTGGTTTTGTTTCCCCAGAGGCGAGAATTCCTGATCAGCGGCACCGAGGAGGCGGGAGGACACTCACTATTCTTCTCACTGTATTTAGCCGCCGGTGAAGATCTGCTCTCCTTCCACTTGGCAGAGCCGTTGGGCGTTGGGTTGTTCCTCGCAGCCGTGGCATTGCCACCGCCCGGCTCTGCTGCCGGTCCCGGCAGGGCTGGTCACCGGGCAGGAGGATGCAGCGGTGCAGATGCTGGAATTAATAGGTTTGGCTTAATATTTCCTTGCCTGTGGGTCTGTCCAAGCCCCGCAAGGTTTGCCCAGTGCCTTCACGCCTCGGCCCTGGCCGTGGCCTCTGCCTGCCCGACCGGAGCACGGGGTCTGGGGCTGCCCTGGGCCAGCGTGGAGCTCAGCCCTCCACCGCGCCCGACCTGCCCCTCGGCAGGAGCCGGGGATGTCGTCTGTCACTCATGCAATGAGTTGTTATAAAAACGAGTAGCATGATTTTCTTTTTGCAAAAAGCGCTTCTGTTCCGCAGGCCTGGAGGTGGATCCTCCCTGCGGCCCTCGCCCCTCTCCCCGCGGCAGCTCCCGGTACCTCTTTGCGCAGCCCAGGGCTGGGACGGGCCGGCAGGGAGATGGTGGTGCTGGTTGAGCAGAAAATGTGCGGAGCTGATGCCACCTAGTGCCCCCGAAGGCGGGACTGGACGAGGCAAGCGGAGCCGGCCCCACTCTGCCCCACGCCGCTTTCGGGGCCACCGAGGAGCTCGGCTGGACTTCAGCCCTTGGCCAAGGCCGTCTGCAGCTCCCTCACCGTGGGAGCGACGAGAAACAAAGTCGTATTTTAAGATGTTTTGGAGTTGCCTCCTCTGGCACAGGCTTGTTCTCTGGGGATCCAAAAATGCAAAATTAAGCAAAGCCACAGAACTTGACCCGTGCTCTCACGGGAGGTTTGCTGCCCGCTGGGCTCTCCGGGATGCTGTGGAGAAGTCCCCGAGGCCCGGCCAGCCCTCCTGCTCTTACCCCTCATCGCTCCTCCAGGCCGCCTCCACGCTGCCCCTTCCGTAACCCCCGAACCACGGCAGACCCTGGGCAGGAGGAGAAGACCTTGTCCTCGTTTGAGCTGAGGACAACTCACCACCCCGTCAGCAGAAGCAGCTGCCTGGTATTTAGGAGCAGCCCTGATCTCTGATACTAATCGAGCTCTTGTGGACTTCAGAGAAATTAAACCTTAATTCCTCTTTGCTCTTGCGGTTTCCTGGAGCACGGGGTAATTGCTATTGCAAGGGCTGCCAAAGCTGCGGTCTCTGAGTAATTGGAGTGTGAGCGGATCTTGTTCTGATTAGGGCTCGGCCGGGGCTGGCGTGTGCTCGGGGCGGTGGGATGAGGAGCGTGTGCTCGGCGGCCCACGGGGCTCGTTGGGACGGAGCAAAGGGCCGTGCCGGGGGCTCTGCCTGCCGGAGCGCAGACAGCGGGGGGCATCGCTGCCTCGGCCCTCGCGCTTTGGGAGCTGAAGTGTCCGTCTCTCACCTGCACGAGTGACTGTGGCCAGCACAGGCGTGTCTGTGCTTTGCTATCGCTTCATCCCCCGTAAGACTGGGACCTGCTGGGCTTCGGGGTCCCTGTTCCTGACCAAGGTCAACCCAAGATGAAGGACTCGTTAACGGGAGCCCTGTGCGAGGCCTCGCTGCCCTGGCAGGAGGCTAACAAGCGATGGTGCAACGAGCCCGCGGGCTCTCACGGCACACACCGAGCGGTTTTTCTCTGAACGGAACAGGAAGCAGTTTGCGGCAATTGCTGTCCTCGCAGCCATCGCTGGTTCAGTGGCTCTCCGGGCCCCCGCACCGGCTGCTTCAGGGTGTGAAACCCCCCCGGGCGATTCTGCTGGACCCTCCCAGAGCCCCGACCCCCGCGAGGGTGGGAGTGAGCGTCGGGGCAGCACCGGGGCCGCCGCTGAAGGAGCTGCAGCATGGGAGAGGCGGGTTTGTTTGTGCCATCGGAAAGGGGAAGCGGTGACATGGTTGAGCCAGAGGCCCCTGTGAGCAAACCGGCCGCACGGCTGCTGCTTCCCCGATGAGTCTCTGCTTTTCGCTTTGCGCCAGCAGCTGGAGAAGAAGCCGGGGCTGTTGGGCGCGAGCGTGCACGGGGAACCCTCCAGAGAGATGCCTCCGGCCCTTCGGGTAAGTCACTCTTCACACGAGCTCCATCCCACAACAACGGGGTTGTCACTCATCTTCCTCAAGGCCTTGTGAGGAAGCTGTTTGTCTTGAAGCCAAAAGCCCAAGTTCTGGGCTTCGTTCAGCCTCCCCCTGCACGCGCTTGGAGGCCAAACGTGGGCTGGGGAGCCTCAGCCTACGAGGAGCTTCACTCTGCTGCGAGCGAAGAGGAGGAGACGAGGTTTAACCCGCAGCGTGTCCCCATGGCCGCCTGTGGGGCAGTGCTGGGGTGGCAGAACACCCTACGGGTGCTGCTCTTGGCTGTGCCACAGCTGGAGGTCTGCAAGGACACCTTGGCACTGCCACGGCAGGGCACAACCGGGCCCCCAACCCCCCTCCGAACTGCCCGCTCTGGGGCTGGGCACTCCTGTTATTGGGGAGAGGAAGCCGAGGGGACGCAGGGAGGGTTGTGTTGGGCAGATGACGCTTTGGGGTTTGCAATCGGGCGAGGGAAATGCTCTTCACCACGTGCCTTTGCATAACACCAGCCCAGCGTGGGCTCCACGCCGTGTTGGTGCCTGTGCCCATTCCCAAACTGGCTGGGCTCTGCTCAGCGAGGCCACAAGTGCCAGCTGAACAGTGGGGAGAAGGTTCGGTCTGGCCCAGGAGCCGCACAGGGGTAAAACATGGCTTCTTCAGCCTCATCGAGGGGTTGGGAGCCAAGTTTGGAGCCGGTGGGGCTGGTGCCAATCAGGAGCACTGGGCCTGGAGACCTCAGGGTGGGGTATTTGGGCTCTGGGGGCAGTTGGAGATAGCTCCCACCTGCGGAGAAGGGCTTGGAGAAAGGTCCTTGCCAGGGGCTGGGGACTTGCTGTGAGCTGCACGATGATGCCGCTGTTGCAGACAGTCAGGGTCTCGTGCGTTCCCTCGCAGAGGCTGTGCTTGGCACTAGAAGACGATGCCAGAGGGGCAAGTATCGAGCCTGTGGTCTCAACTCCCACCCTGCGTTTCCCAGGTGAAGCTCCTGCCCCTGCAGAACTGCCTTAAAGGTGGTGGCTTGTCAGGCCGACAGCTGATAGTCATGAATGGAGCAGGGAGTTTTCGGCAGAGAGGGGAAGGGGGTCACAGCGTGTTGACAGCTCGTCTTCTGGTTCTACCCGCAAGCCTGCAGCAGCGTTCGGGGGCTGCGTGTGCCCTGGTGCCGCTAACCCCCAGGCCCCGCTGGAGGAAGTCACTGACCCATTGCACAGGTGGGAACGCCAGAGACCAGGAATTTCTCTCTGGCTACAGCCTCCATCAGCTGATGCTTCTGACAAAACACTTGGCTTCTCCACTCCCCCCTTGGCAGCCCCTGGGCTGCAGCCTGCAGCGCTGCCTTAGACCGCGCTGAGCTCTGCCGTGCTCCGTGTGGCGGCTCCTGCTCGGGGTTATACCTTGCACTGGGCTCCCAAATGTCAGACTCGCTGCTCAACCACTCCTGGCCGTCGTTTTCGAAGCGCTGGAAGAAGAGATGGTCCTTTAAGCGAGGTAACGGCCCTGTGTGCGGGGAGAGCGGTCTGAGCCGTGTGTCGGGAGCCGGGCGGCCGCGGGGCGGTCGGGAGAGCCCGTCCCGGGCGAGCAGGTAGCAACGAGCACTGGGGTCCCTGGGCAGAGCCTGGTGTTGGGCGCACCCCGCTCCTGGCTGCAGGGGGGCTCTGCGTGAGTGTTGGTTAATGCTTTTCCTTCCGTTTCATCTTCTTTTCAAGGCACATTAATGCTTTTAGGAGCTGGGTAATGGGTTAAATATCAGCCTTCTGGTTTTGTAATAACTTTGTTTCGCTGCTGGCAGTGAGTTGGAGGTCCCGGCGTCTGCAGACAGCTGTCTCTGCACGGCTGCCTGGCCGGGGCTGAGCCTTGTGTATGTCGAGAGCTCGGTGTTTGAGCAGATGCTGGGGGAAAGATTCCTCCAGCCTTTCCGAGAGGGCTAACGAGCAGAGCCGCCCCGTCCGGAGCATGGTCTGAGCCGCGGCGGTTTGTGTGGCACCGGCTGGGCTTCACGGTGCCCGACAGCAGGGACGGGCAACGCCAGCAATGGTGTGAACTGGCCTCATTCCCGCATGCAGGGCCGTGGCTCCGAGACGGACGTTCCATCCTTGGAACTGGGATGTCTGCAGTCCCGGAGGAGCTGGACACTGCTGTCCTTGCCTGCAAACACTGTCCTCAGGCTGATGCTTTCGGGTACCTTGGTCTGTGGCATTAGAGCTCTCGATACAGACCAGCACCTTCTCCCTCATTACTCTCCCCCTGGTTCTCTTCCGACGTGGATGTGCAGAACAAGATCCAAACTGAATGATCAAAGGAAGGTTAATTCTGAGCAGGGGGCCGGGTCACGCAGGCTCTGGTCTGTTGTGAGCCCCGAGCAGCTCCCTGAGCCCCAGCTGGGACACCCCAGTGCAGCCTCCCCAGTGCTGCGCCTGCTGGGGCGGTTATGGGCTAACTATACATATGTGCATATAGATATATACATATATGCACCAGTCCACAGGCGACCTTCTCTCACTGCCCGGCAGAGGCACTGGAGGAAGCTGCACCGTGACTCTCGTGACTTGGAGTGTACCAGAGGGGCTACAAATCCCGCTCAGCTCCGCCGAGACCCTTCGGCTGAGAGCGAGCTGGGGACCGCGCTGGCTCCCCGCTCCTCGGGCCCTCCATGCCCCAAACCCAGGCCCCAGACGCGGTGATAAGACAGCCGCTCGCTGTACAGTATGTTACAGTGTTGGACAGCTTATCTTCTCCCCTCCTCCAGCCCGGGCCGCATGAGTCAATCCCCTCCGCTGCCAACGGCCGGCGATGTGGGGCCCAGCCCAGGCGAAGGGCTGCACTTCATCCCGCTTTGGCACAGCGAGTTTAGCACTGGCTTTACAGAGGTTTTAGCCCACGGCTCTAGGCATCCTGCAGGGTGGCATGGAAAGGCCAGCAGGGCAGGAGCCAGGCAGAGACTGAATAATTTTTGTTTCTTGTCTGTGATGCTCCCCGTGGTTTCCCAACAGCCTCTCCCCCTGATTGCTGGGAAATGCCCCGACGCTCTGCTCTTTCCGTCCTCCTGGGATTTTTTCACGTAGCAGAACTGACCAGTGCTTTTTACTCGGTGTGGCCTTTCCCCAGTGGAAACGCAGAGAGTGTTTGATGCTCGGAGGATGTGATCGGTGTGGCGAGAGCTCACATCCTTGTTTCCTCTGCTGTTTCCCCCCGCCAGCGCCAGCCTGGCTCCAGGGGCGCTCGGGGACCCGCAGCATCCTGCGCCTGGCGGCGCGGCGGGCAGGTGAGGACGGGCCGTGCTGGCACAACTTGTTCCAGTGCCGGCTGCTCTGGTGCCGTCCCCTGCTGTGGCACCTGCGGGTGCGTCCCCAGTGACCGAGGGAAATCAGCAGAGGCACTTGCAGGAGAGAGGTTTCGACTGTAGGTCTCAAATGGAAGTATTTCAATCTTTGTTGGGCTCCCACTGGCTTTGCACGCAATTACGGAAGCATGGAGTTTTCTTCCTCGAGACAAACCAGCTCAGCTGGCTGACCCCACTGTCCCCACGGCATCAAAATCCCCCAAGACTGTCCCAGGCTGTCACATGCGGTGACGCCTGTCGCTACTTCCTTCCTTCCCACGCAGGAGCCCGGAGCCGTCACGTTTTGCCTGCCGGGAAGCTCTGGCAAAGCGTAGCAGAGCCCCGCTGGTGTGCGGGGACCTGCCCGGCCTGGGCAGCGACGCTTCCTCCCAGCTCTGCCCTGGGAATTCCTCTGATGCGGCTGCTCCCTGCAGCAATAACCTTTTATGGTTCCCAGCCAGAGACGAATTAGGCAACTGCGATGCCTAATCTGCTTAATGTTTCCCTAAAGCAAACAGCGTATGTTCTTGAAAGTGTCATTTTGTCATCCCATCACCAGCTTCAGCTGCGTAAAGGTGGACGCTGCTGTCTGCCAGCGCCCAGGGAGCTACGATGTCCCGTCCCCTTACCACCCAGACGCAGCACGGGTCCTTCCAAACGGGCTCCAGCGCCAAGCCCAGGAGGCTCGAGGGGCTCCAGAGTTTGCCATACTTGCCGATATATGGGTGACCACCTCGATCGTGGCTACGGGGATGCTCACAGCCCCTCGGACCTGCCTCCCTCCTGTGCGTGCTCCACGCTGGCCGTCCCTTGCTCATCCTGCCAGAACCTGATGCCTGAAAGCGTTTTTCCCCCGTCAGCCCCTTCAGCAGCCCCCCTTGCCCAAGCGTCCGCACAGCTCGGCTCTAGACACGGTGCCAACCGACGGAGGCGTTAGATGCGGGGAGCCCTGAATTGTCTGTCTGGTGCTCACACATTGCCTAAAATGGTCTCCCCATGGCTGTAGCCCTGTGCACGCCGCGTGCTGCTGCCTGACGGCCACTGCCGCCAACTTCACCGGAGGCTGGCTGCAAACCTGATTTATCACGTGTTGAACGGGAGCGTCTGAAGCCTCCGAGGAGGATACAAGTCGTTCAGTGGGCCCGGAGGGGGTCTGTGCACTGCAGCTTATGCCTTGGCCAAATCCTGAGCCCTGCATGGCACAGGCAGAGCACAGGGAATATTTTCCAGGCCTCCGAGGAGCTGACTCTCTTCCAGGGATCCACTTCAGAGCCGCAGCCTGGTGCTGGCCCGGAGTGGCCTTGGCAGGACGGACGGACCCTGCTTGGGAGGAAAAAACATCTTTGTTTTAGCGAAACCTGCGGTGCAGGGCTCTGGCCGCTGTCAGGCCACAGCGCTTGTCATCTACCGCAGCTACAGCCCTGCCGCCCCTCGGGGCTTTGAGCTTCCTCTGCGGGGAGTTCGCTGCCGCAACGGACCGCGAGAGCAGGGAAATCTCCTTTTCCTTCCTTCCTTGGACTTGTATGAGGGGAAGCACCGTTTGTCCTGGTCCCCCTGGGACCCTCCCCACCAGCTGGTGGCTCCCCTTGGCTCCTTTCTACCTTCGACTTCATCCCAGCCTCCTCTGGGGGCTCAGTGGCTTGTTCTACCCGCCGACATCTTTGGCTGCTCAGTTTCCTCCAAGCTCATGCCAAAACCTGCGCTGCTTCAAATGTGAATTCACTTCAAAATGCTGATCTTTGATTACAAGCTGATTAGAGGCAACCCAGGTGCATCTGAGGAAAGAAAAGGTGATGTTCAATAGCTCAGCAAACCTCTGCCAGTTTTACAGATCGAGCGTTACAGATGTGGCTCAAGGGCAGGAATTTGTCTGTTAATTAAAAATGTCTCCTGAAGTAAACTCTACAACCTTGCTAGAAAGCCTGTTTCAAATTTTCCCTGCTCTTATCATTAGAAAGCCCTTAATTAAAATAGTGCCTTCTCAGGGTGCTTGCTTTCTGTATTATTTATAGACTCTCACTTGAAATTACTGCACACGTTTAAACACACCAAACACTCCTTAAAACAGAAAATCTGGCATCTGCCAGATCCTGCAGCAGGATCCAAGGAACAAACCTCCAAACTCTCCCTCACGTTTGCTGCCTTTTTCTAGTTGGCACCACGCAACTTCTGGCTGCATTGCACAGCATTAAAACCCACAACAGGATGCAAGGTTTCCAAGAGTGTGTTTTTTAACAATACCTTCCTCACATTAATGTTTTTTATACTTGGCTTTCCTGCAGCACGATGGGTTTCTAGCAGTTTCTTGCCCTTTTTTCCCACTGGATAGATATGGCTGCTTATGGTCTCTTGCTATTGTTCTCTGCATCTTCAGAGATCCACCACCGTGCTTCAGCCAACAGCCTGGCTTTTTTCCATTCGCCTCAGCTGTATGGATCTCGAAGGAATAAAAGGTCTCCGTGAGTCATGCGATGGTTTAGAGATCGTGGCGAACGTTTACAGTGTGTCTCGTTGCATAGGAATGTGCTTCGGTCAGCTGGACGATCTATTGTACCACGAAGCACGTCCAGACCTTGTTTTTGTTTCTCAATGAGTTATCGGAGGGTGTACACACGCTCAGGTTCACACTCTCTTAGCACTCCTGTGTGGGGAAAATCCACGCGAGTGAGCCGGGACCAGGAGAATAACCCACTCCCGCTATTGCTCTGCACATTCAGTGTTGTCTGGAGTCACTAATGCACCTCCAATTTGGCCTCCCAATGGCATCCTTTATCCCTTAAGGATGAAAATAAAATCAGTCAGTATTTTTTTTCATAGATTCCTGCTTTAAAGGTCCATAATGCCATTAGCAGCCCTCAAAATACGCTTAACTCTTCTGTTCCACGGTGGCAACAGCCTCTGCAGCACAGGGCACCCTGCAAGGGTCTGGCTGGGATGGTGCAAGCCTGATCTCTCCCTTGCACATTCCATGGCTCGAGGGATGAGGTTGCTGCTGTTAGGGGACCCCTACACCAGGTTCCCACGGGATCAAGGTTGCCAAGGTCCAGAGATTGCCTGGCAGTGCCTGTCTGCAAGGGGTTTGGGAGCAGAGGGCCACATGGAACGTTTTGGTGATGCCTGATGTCACCTCTCTGTGCACGGACGAATTTACATCCCCCCTGGCCATCTGCTGACATGCCATGACCTTCTCTGTCTTGCAGGCTCCGACTGCAAGCCATGCTTACGGGAATTCACTGACCACAGCACCCCTGCTTTGGATTATCCCAACCCCAAAAGCTTCCTCCCATCCCTGATTGCTGAGGATGTCACCTTCTGCACCAGCATGGCTGAAGAAAAGGCAAGTGTCCTCTTTCCTTCCGCTACCACCGTGCGCAGCAGGAGCCAGGGTCAGCAAACTGGGTGGTCAGCAGCATATTCGGAGGGAATGTGGTGGAATAAGGATGGGGGAAAGTGGTACCGATCCAGATTAGCGGGGAATACAAGGTTATACTGCTTCTGCTGCTGGGAAAAATCATATCTCTGTGCTTTGTGCTGGCGTTAGGGGGAATAAAGCAGAGAGAGACCTCAGGGACAGGGGGAAGCCGAGCTGGTGGGGCTGGGGTGGGTCTGGCCGCGAGGTGCAGTAGGAGGGTGCTGCTATTAGGAAGCCTGGCTGGAGAGGCCAGCTGCAGGCCTGGCCCCGCTAGCTGCGGGTGGGCTGTTTGCCGTGAGGAGGGAAAGAAAAGCAGCTCCAGCTCTGCAGGGGACCTGTCCCCTTCGCAGGACGGCCACAAGGCTCTCGGACGGGATGTGTGAGCTCGGGCTGAGCTGTCGCTGCCTTTGCAGGAGGACGCATCTTCCACCGAGCTGGACGTCCCAGCAGCGGACTTGCACAGCAGCACGGAGGATCTCCTCTCAGACTCTGCTCTCCGCGGGACGGAGTATTACAGAGATCTGGGACTCCTGAGCCCACCAATTGCCAAAACAGCGCCAGAGATGGCAGCGCAGCCAGAACGAGCAACCCAGGCTGTGTCTGCCATTCGCTTATTGAAAGAGAGACCGGGGGCTCTGAGCAAAATATCTGTGGATGTTGCTTTTTCCAATCCCGTTTCCTGCTCGGTACGTTACGGCGAGGCCGACTGCCGCTTTCTGAACAAAGGCCACGTTTGCTCCTGTGCGGCGGTGCCGGGAGATGGCACCAGCACTTCTGAGTGTCCTGCAGAGGCAGGCAAAGAGCTGGACCTGCAGGAGGCCAAGGAGTCCTTCCCCACGCTGGTGAGGTCTATGTCTACCTCTCGGAGGCACAGCTGGGAGAGCCCTTTATCACCCGTGGACAGCAAGCGCAGGTAAAGCAGGACCGTGAGCAATATTTGATGTGTAGAATACAATGACGCTGCGTGAGGCGGGAGCGCTCACACTGCCCTGAGCTCGAGCTGCTGCTGGGTGGTCCCCCTCCCTCGTCAGCTTCTGCCAAAGCAGCTGGACGCCTACTGCTCATGTTGGGTGGGATGTGGAGGAACAGATGCTAGAGCAGCAAGAGGCTTTAATGTCTCCTTGGCGGGAGGAAGACCCTCTTTTCCTCGTTCTGGGGCCGTGAAGAGGATCTCTATTCTGGGGAGAGCTTGTTTCTGTCTTGAAGGAACCTTGAACAGCATCAGCTGCCCTGACGGCCTCCATGCTCTGGCTCAAAGGCAACTTGGCCCGCCCCAGAGGGACTAAGAGAGCTCCATCAAATGCGTTTTCTTCTGTGAGTCGGCTTGGTGGGACCTGTGCCTGCAATGGCCACCGTGTCCTCCAGCCCTGTGTCCTCCATGTGGCTGCAGAGGACAGTGCATTTTGTAGCCTGATGCTGAGCTCTGTCTGGGGGCGGTTTCCAGGCCTGGCATTACCGCCGTGCTGTGCTCCTGCCACACGAACGCCTTGGGCTCCATGCTACATGCACGCTTTCCCTGCTGACAAACGTATTGATCTCCCGGATGACTGGGAGTTAGGTGTAAGCCAGCAAGAACTATTTTTATCTCTGCTCCTTATAAGGTACCCTAAAATTATCTCGGCCTGAAATCTTGGCACTTCTTCGTCAAGCTCAGACTTTGGTCCTCAGACCGATTGTTGTTCCGTGTGCCACAGTTTCACAGTTCGTGTTTCACAGTTTGTGCCGTGTAACAGGCACATGAGCGATGGCGGCACAAAGCTCTGTCCGCGTCAGGGACGTGTTCAGTCCCCTCGCCGGGCGATTAAGCATGTGTGAGCACGGGGCCAGGGAAGGGGAATACGCCCCGCTGTCCCCTAAGCAAATGCTTCCTGAAGCCTGTCTCTGGCAGCAGGAATGAAGTGACAGTGATCTGCAGACAGAACCCATGCAGAGAGTAAGATTTTCCACTGAGCCCTATCCATCATTTTGCTCCTATGTTGTTGGCACTGCAACAGCACTTGGTGTTCAGGAAACCGTGGGGCACTGGGGGAGCTGGTCCACCCCTCGTTTCCCAGAAAAGGATTTATTTTTCCTTCCTCGAAGCTGGGCCCCGGTGGGAGCAGGATTTATGACATGATGCCACAATGATGATTCGATAAACGACAACATCTGCCATTTCTAAATGCCCAGCGGGACTTTCCTGGCACTGGAGTGAGCAGGGCAGCAGCTCCCACACAGGCCAGGCAGGCTGCTGTCTGGGTGGCTGCACAGTCTCAGGGGTTGCTAAGAGATCAGCGAGGGCCGTCCGGCACTAAACATCCCGGTTGACCAAGGAGCTTGTGGTCTCGCTGATGGCAGCCAGAGAAGCTGTTTTTAACAGCCTCAGGATTTGGTGTCAGGCTAACGCTTCCTGGCATTTCCTTTTCCACGTGCCTGCTGTGGTGACCCTCCTCGTCCCAGTTGCATGAGCTCTTTAGGACTGTCCACCCAAGGCCAGGACATTGCAGGGGCTGTGCTGTGCCTGGCACGATGGGACGGGACTGCTAAACTGGCTTGTTCCTCTTCCTCGATTTAGATTCAGCCTGGATGCCAGAGAGATGGGCAGCGACGCAGAGCAGGAGGATGTGGAGAAGGGGAGCCAGTCCTGCCCGCAGCCTTGTGTGTCCCTTCAGCTGCCCAAAGGGGAACTGGAAAGCTGGAGCAGTGGCGGGGGTGGCACGGTGATCAAAGTGGAGATAGAGCCGTTACGCCCGAACCTCACGGTCATCCCCGGCTCGGAGGAGGCGGTGAGTGTGTATCTTGGGTCTTGATCCAATCCTGATATGCCACAGGTATCAAACCACGCAGCAAGAGAACCTGCCCTCGGGCTCCCAGGGTGGGCATGGAGGGCAGGAGGCTGTGGGAAGGCAGGGATGATCACTGGCACTTGAGTCGAGATTCCTGCCTTGCCAGCCATGCTGTGCCACGGTGGAGGCTCCCTTGGTGCACAAAGGACCAAAGGTGTCTGTGATTACTTACTTCTCCAGGAACGTGGCAGCAACGGGAAGAGACTGAGGTCAAAGTCTGTCCCATCAGCCTGCGAGGCAGTTGCCCCCCCTCAGATCCCTTGCAGTTTCGACACTTCTCTTCCAGCCGTGGAAGGTTGGTATATGGCATTAAATGAGTTCAAGGGGTTTGTGATTAAGAAGATTAAAAACTGGAGATGTAGCCTCTGCAAGCCTAGACATCCTCTGCCCTTCCCTTCTACGTGGTCTCAGGAGCTCCTGAAATAAAAAGTCAAGCTGACTTTGAGTCTGATCCTGGCTAACGGGGTAGTCCAAGCTTAGACATGCCGATCCCCAGCGACACATTGCCATATAACCTCTCTGTGGCTGGTGCACTGGTCACTCCCTACTCACACAAGACAAAGATGGTTTCCTACGAACAGAAGACACTGCTTTGTCTGCCTGGGTTTAAATGTGCCCTTTCTCCTGTGCCCCAAAGAATGGGGCAAACATGGTCTGTGTGCAGGCCCCTTCCAACAGCAGTGCCCTTAATTAACCCACCCTGCGCAGGTGGCAGGGGAGCAGGCTTTGGGACAAGGCTGTCAGGTTCTGGTTTCTGCACTGAAAGCTGAAGAGCCTTAGAAAAATAGAGGCCCCAGCTCCTGTAAACTTAATTTTGGCCTTCTGGCCAGAGGTCTCTGAGGTGTATCAGCTCTTACCCTCTGGCTGCACGCAGGGTCCTCAGAAGTTGATGTAACGCATATTGGAAAAGGGAGGGGTAACACAGAAAAGTGATGTAGCCTTTGCCTCCCTCGCAGAAATGCAGTGCAGCCTTTTCCTCTCAAACTTGTCCCTCCCCAGTAAAGGCAGAGTGGGAGCCCAGCAAGATTAGTGGGGTCCAATCGCACAGCTTGCAACATGGTGCTCTGCAAAGGCAAACCAGGATCCCTGCTGAGAGTGGTTTGTGTTCCAGGTGTTGAACCCCCTGCTCTGGAGATGCTGGAGAAGGACCACGTGTCCCCAGACCACGTGTAGGTATTGTCAGTCCTGGCTGTTTTGAGATGGCAGAGATTCTTCAGTATCTGAGCTACTGGAGATGCAATAGCAATGGAGATCCCACTCCATGCTGGAACACAGCTGAGTAGTTGGTCATAAAACAGCGACTGATGCTTTGTGGGGTGCAGAATGTCTTTGCAAAGACATTTTCTAATCCCTTGCTTTTCTTTTGCCCCATCCCTGGTAGGCTAATTGTCCAGCAGGTACTTCAGGAGCTGAAACAATATCATGGGTAAGTGAGTCTGGGAGAGGGATGTGGGTGGGGAGGTCATGGGTCTGCCTGGGACCCACCGGGCAAATGGTACTTGGTCCCCTGAGCAGCAAGTCCCCAGGGTACCAGAATCACTGTATTCTTCCAGTGAAACTAGGGTAGAATTGCAAGGAGAAGTAGCATTTCATGTGCCTCTTTGGTAAAGCTAAGCATGTTCCTGCCCCATCTCCAAAGATGGGCCTTTCCGCTGACCCAAAAGTTCTGCTCTTGTGTTCTTTGCTGTGTGTCTGAAGTCTTTTCCCTGCACAGGGCGAAGCAGAGAGCTTGTGTGCAAGAAGGCAGTGGTTCTTCCCAGCAGAACCTCACCTGGTTTGAGTTCCTGTCTAACGAGTAAGTGAGCCAGACAGTAACCCACACACTTAGTGTTTCCGGAGCAGACCGATTTCGAGTCCCCCTCTATCTAAGCTCTACTGCCCTGCTAATACTGTGTGCAGGACGCTGGTACCTGCCAGGTTCAGCCGGGACCAGGGCCTCATTGTGCATGGTGTTGAACAAAACCACAGACACAGCCAGAACTTGCACAAATAATTTGAAAGTTCAGCTCCTTATTTGCAAGTGTCTCATTAATAAATAACATGACTGATGCCAAACCAGATCCTCCAGCAGACAAAAAGCTCAGAGATAGGGTCCTAAAGTAATGCTTCAGATTAACTCCATCAGTGATCTCCCCAAACTGTGCTTCGACAGTTAACCTCCCCTTAGTTAAGATGGTTTTGGTCTTGTTTCAGAAATGAGGACAGTGGAAAGAGCGATAAAGCAGAGAAAGGCACGAAGGTGATGCGACGTCTGAGTTCCCTGCGGAGCCGAGTCACCGGATCCTGGCAGAAGGATAAGGTGAGGGGGAGATGCTGAACTTGTGGAAGGAACTGTTGAATTGTTCAAGTAGAAAAGGGGATTCTGAGCCCAGGGACCAGTTAGTTGGATTCCTTTTGGATGGCTGAGGCCTCTATATTGGTCAGCAGATGCACTGTGACCCCTAACACAACGCACTGGACAGAATGATTGTGGACTTTCAGGTGGAGGTGGACTTTCAGCCCACCTTGCTCCAGGGCACGTCCTGGCTGCTTTCATGTTGTCTTAGCAGGAGTTGCACAGACCAGGAGAGAGTGCTTTGGCTGGGTGACTGCCTGGATCACCCGCGGCGGTAAGGAGGAGAGCCTGCAGAGGCACAGACATGTGCTGCAGTGATGCCCTTCATCAGGCATGACTGTCCCTAGAGGGACTGGCCTGAGCCTTAGGAAGGCATTTGGGAGAAGCACTGCCATCCCAAAGGTTGGGGCACAAAGGTGCCCACAGTACTCGCTGCACATCAGCTTTCTGCATGCTCGTTTTTACCAGGGGCGAAAGGAATGCGTGGGCAGTGGGAGGCCTGTAACGGAGTTGTGTTTTTCTCTCCTTCCAGGGTAAGAACAAAGAGCAGACGAAAGAGAGAGAGAAGGAGAAAGAGACAAAGGAGCCAAAGGAGAGGTGGAAAGAGATCAATGGGCACCAGCTTGTGCCAGGGGTTTTCTCCAGTTGCACCAGCTGCTCACTGTGTGCCAAACCTCTTGTGAATAAAAGTGGTCTGCAGTGCCTGAGTGAGTATGGCTGTCGCTGCCTGGCTCTGACCCAGCCTGGCCGTAACCCGCTCCCCGGCCTCTCCGCCGGCACAGGCCGGCCATTCCTCTGCTCAAATCAGCCTCGTGGATTGCTTCACTTTTCTGCCTGGCTTGACTGTATGCCATCACCCTGCTTGGCCTGGCTTGGTTGTTTCTCCAGATAGCCTAAATGATCTCTAAATCCTGCCTGGCAATAGTTTGTCCTCGTTTTCTTTGGCCGCTTGACCATTTCCTGCCCCTTTCCCCCAAGGAGTGCTCTAGGTCAACTTTTCCTTTAATAATATTTTTTCCACCAAGTTCTGCTTTGCCCAAGCAAATATCCCTGCTGCCTGAGTGAAGCTGGATCTTTTAGGCTGTTTTTCACAGCCGCAGTGATGCATCAGCTCAGCATCTGCCCTATGCATGGGCACAGGGATTTCTAGAGCATCCAAAACTTTATTAACTAACACAAAAGTCAAATGGTGCCTCCCAGAACCCGCAGGGGTGAGATTGTTGCTTTTCAGATGTAAGTAGTGCACAGGAACGGCACCTGCGCCTTTGTCGGCTCGCATGGGACTCTGTCCTCCCACTGCTTTCACTGGGGCACGGCTGCATGGCTTTGGCTGACGGAGAAACCCTGTCCCTCCTCTTTGGGGCAGGGACTCAGGGCACTGAAGAACATTTTAATTCCCAAGGGGCTGTCTCTGGGCAGAGAAAATCTTCTGGAAATGAGAGAATTGCTCTCTTTCTCTGCCTTATATCCTCAAGCAATCCTCGTTCTCCAGTAAGGGTCTCTCAGAGACTCTTAAGGTCAGTAAAACCTTCCTGGGGCATAAAAGAACTGGCTGCCCTTGGACATGTGCTGCGAGAAGCGTATTTTCCCTTCAGGGCAGCTGGAGGGAAATTGGAAAGGACCACAGGCCCGGCTATTTGTGAATATTTGTCAGGCGTCACAGCAAAAAGTAGGAAGCAGGGAGCTGAATAAGAGCAAGTGCTTTGTGGATATTTTGAACCCAGATATTATGGGAGGAGGCCGAGTTATGTCTCGTCATTCCTGCCGAGGAACCTCCTAGCAAAGGCTCTGTTTGCACTTCTGCCATGCTGCTTTACAAAAAATATCTGAACCTGAGAGGATACAGACAGTCCTTGATCCCCAGCTTGGAGCCATGCTCTGTATGGTCTTGGGAACTCTGGGCTCATTGCTGGTGTGAGTGAGTCTTCTCTGGACAACCGCTATGGAGATCTGTGATCTGGAGCGCAGGGAGTTGGAGCTAGCTGTTGAAATGGGCGTATGGCTCGGTGTATTGCCGTCCTTTAGAAATGCATGGGGGTTGGACATGAGTTATAGTAACTTTTATCTTGCTTCTCAGGCCTTCCATGAGGAATCTGTGTTCTTGAGTCTTGCTAACATTCAGGAGAAAAACTCCAAGGTGGCTGAGGAACCGGTTTGTGTTCGGGACTCTGTGACACCTCCTTTGGCTTTCTGGGCTGCTGAGGGAGACGCTGCCCAGGCTGACGTGGGCGGCAGGGCAGCAGAGCTCGGTTTTGCGTGTTCCCTTTGCGGTGGCTTGAACTGAGGCTGAACAATTGGGCAGGGTTCTGAGATGTTTGTTAAAATTAATGGCTTGTCTGTGGTCAGATCTGGATGGGTACTTGTTGCGTGACAGCTGTTAGCCTGAGAGTGCCTATATTTGGATTATGCTGGGCTGAAACCTTTGTGAGCCGCTTCTGGGTGGTGGAGTTGATAGTTGATATCACTAACTCCCGTTATTGCAGCTAGAAGCAGTGCGTGGCCTCCTGACAAGTCACTGATAGGGCTCTTGAAAAGCAAGCTCCGGGGCCACCCCGTAGCCAGAGCGGCAGGCCAGCTTTTCAGAAGTGCGAGCTGCTCTGTCAGGGCTCAGTCCGAGCTGTAGCTGCTGCCAGGATCTGAGCCTATTTGGCTGCTCCTCTTGTTTTCTCATCATGAACTCACACTTCACCATCTATACGCTTTGGCCCTCGGCCAGCTCTCGGTCCATCTCATGGTCAGGTGCTGCTGGTTGTGTTATCGCCATGGTATTTTTAACTGCAGCACCACCACGTGGTAGAAGACAAAACAGGCTCTTCGAAAGACAAGAGAAGAAAAGATGGTGGTTAAAGATAGGGATGAGCTGAAGCCAGGGGGATGAAGGGTAGGGAAGTGATTAGGAAGTCTAAGGTTTTTCCACTGTCTTGTGGACACAAAAAGTCCAGTGGCTACCATGTGATGAAATAGAGGAGTGAGAGGTCTTCTTACTACGGAAAGTAACAGCAGGAGGAATTCTGCTTTTAATTCAGGAGTCATCACTCTGCTAGAAACATGCATGTGAGCTGTGAAGAAGGTAGGCATCTCAGGGGGCCCTGTACATGGTAACATGTTTCCCTCTCCCATCTGATTCCTCCCATCTATCCTGACACCACACGGCACGAAGTCTCCCAGTGAACGAGGGAAGGAGGCTGCGGTGTGTGTCGAGAGTATGAATGCAGGAGAGTTTCTGCAGCTTCAGAGTCTCACAGATGTGACGTTAGGAGCCTGGCAGGGATGAAAAACAAAGAGGAATGATTGCAGTCGCTGGGATCTCCACAACAGTGGCCACCCAAACTTTGCTCCTACATAAACTTTGAGCTGTGCGTCTCTAGAATTATTGCTCACCTGGAAATAGAGAAAGCTCCTTTTGAGCCTTTGCTGTCAAGGGTGGAGAAGGTTCTGTGTCTAAATTAATCCTCTTTTATAAACACGCTCCCAGAGTTTATACAACAGGAGTTAGATGAGTCCCAGGAAAACCCTGACAGGAGGAGAGCTCTCCAAGCAGGCTGTGCCATGGAGGTGAGCCAAGGATATGGCACGGAATATGGATGGTAAGAGGATTGCTTCTCTCCTCGCAGCTTGAGCTGAGCACTGGGGTAGAGGTGGGTCTTCTACATCATCATCAGTTGAGTTACCTATTACTTTATAGGAAAAATAGAGCCCTAGCCCCCGTAGGGAGGCCAGATCGGCCATCCTCTTCAAAAGGAAACCTATAGCTGCAACAGTAGGCTTCAGACAAATTCCTCCTCTTCTTTAAGAGAAGGTGCTCAGTTTAATGAATCTTCCTGAATAATACAGGCTGTGCTGGACATCAGACTGTCCACCTGCCCTAGCCTGACCCTTGCTGAGCGCTCCAGTATACAGGCTGATTTATAAGAAATTACAGTAACAACTAGTTTCCAGGATTTATTTAAGGCACGTTGTGAAAGACGTTTGGAGAATCATTTCCTTTCTCACAATGGTTCTGCCAGTAAATGGGTCTCTGCAGTTTCTCAGGCAAACATCCTCCATCCATGCTGCTTTATCTGTAAGGAAGGAGGCCAGTGTGGCTTTCGGTTGGGACTTGAAATTCAGTGTGAAATTCACCTCTCACTCGGCACTTGTGCCAGCACACTTTTGCTTTTAGGATTCCCAGTGCAGCACCAATAAGCTAATACAGGAAGGAGAGTTTTGGCTTAAAACAAGGAGGAATTACTTGATTTTCTATCCTGAAATTTCTGCTCATGGCCCACACAGAGTCCTGAGAAATCTGAAAAGCAACAGGCAACCTGAAACTTGGCATTTCTGGAGGGAGACACAGCCACCAAAAAGCTTTTATTTTGGGGCGGGGGGAGAGGTTTGGGTGCTGTAACATGATGACAGTGATACATGGACTGGGAGTCCCGCTTGGAATAATTGATTGCTGACAGGAATCCAGATAAAATAGGCAAACCAGAGCGACTGCGACAGGCTGTGGGTTAATGCCATTATAAGCCGATGAAGCAGGATCTAAAGCAAATGTGAAAGCGGTCTGCAGTGCTGGTTTCAGAGGAAACACTGAGCGATGCGTCTGCTGACATACAGCTGGCTCTGCCAAACCCTAGAGGTTTTAGAAAAGGAAGCTGAAGAACATACTCATCTCAGTGCTTCTCCTTTTCTGCTTTTCACTTTCTTTTTTGTATCTGAGCAGTGTTGCCTTCATCTGGAACATCTCCAAGGTGCTGCTCCTTGCATTCCTTGCTAAAACTTCAGGATCTTGTACACTTGGCCAGACAAATGCATAAGGCTGCACAGCAGTAATCTACCTGCAACTCATTCAATAAGAAATCTGTTGTTATTATAGAATTACAGAGGATTAGAAAGTCAGCGCTCTTCTCTTCTTTGCAATCCAAACCTTAGCTCTAAGCTACGGAGTCTTTCAGCTGGTTGCTCTGCCAGATTTTGCGCTGATTTTGTGGAGGTGCCCTGAGGCCAGCTGCACAAGCACAGCACGTTCCCTCCGTGACAGCTGTAGTTGGGTAATCTGCAATGCTTTACTTTTATATTATAGCGAAGCACAAAGTTTGAAGTGTCTAAGGATTAATCTGTCACCAAGTGACAGCCAGCTGTTTACCCCCAAACTACTTTATTTAATGATTATTTCTCAGCAGTGCTGAGAGGCCCCAGTAAACAACAGGGACCTTAGTGTACTTAGTCTTGTACAGAAGCAGCACAAAAGGGAATACTTCTGAAAAGCTTGCAACTATAAGATGAAGACGAAAAAATAAAATCGATTGAACAGGTTGCAGTGTGGAAACCAGAGACAATATTGGTCCCAGGGTAGTCTAGGATTTCAGCACATTTCCAGCCCAAATGGTGGCAGGTTCTTTCAAAGCAGCGCGGGAAGGCTGTAGGGTGGATTTTGAGAAGGAAGTTTGTTTTGTAATCGCGTACGTTGCATTTTCAAGCTTGATGGGCAACCTGGATGTGCGTGACTTAAAAACATGACAAACTTGCGACGGAGATCAGTATTTTAAGTCCTTGGAGTGAATCATAGATCAGGAGGTAAGGTTAGGTCATGAGCTCTTCTCATTTTTCCTCCCTGCACAGAGCACTCCAGCAGCCTGGTCCTAGTACTGGGTCAGCCCTTACTGTTGTCAGGGAAAAGGTGTTTTTTCCAGCAAGCAATTTAGCTGTACAAGTCAGGGCATGAATCTGCTGATAGAGAAGATAATTCGCCTTTGTTTTTGCCGTTTGCCTGCGCAGGGGTCATTTGCGAAGGCCCGGGCAGGCGCTCACGGGCGCGGGGGGGAGAAGGAAGCCAGCGCCCTGCCAGCGCGCCGGGCACCCCGACCTCGCCTCGGCAGGGGCGCCCATAAACACTGCAGCACGCGCCGAATGGCAAATCCCAACAGGCTTTTAATAACAAATTAAGTATTTAGAGTAAGTCCCGGGCGCCGTGCAAACACATGAACTCCCACGTTAAAGCTGTCCCTCGGGATGCTACATCCCATCCGTTAAGGGCCTGTTTTGTCTTTGTTCCTGCCGCGGCCAGGCACTGATGGAAGGCAGGTCCCCTGGAGGTGCCCCGTGGTTGGGATGTTTTACCTCCGCCGGCTGGGGCAGGGGAGAGCCCGCAGCGGTTCTCAGGCCTGGGACCCTCCTCAGGGAGAGGCCTGGGGGCTCTCGCCGCCAGCCGCCTCCCCCATCCCAGGAGCCGGGCTGAGGATGGTGGTGGTCGTGCCGTCCCTCAGGGGACAACATGGGCTGAGGTGTGGTCTTGCCCTCCCCGAGAAGCAAGCACGGGATGAGGCCGTTCATGCCCTCCCTGAGGAGAATGAGGCGGCTGGGGGTGGTTGTGCACTCAGACGGGACAGCGCGAGCTGAGGTGGTCGTGCCCTCCCCGCGGAGAAAGTGCGGGATGAGGGT
Source organism: Rissa tridactyla (assembly GCF_028500815.1). Classification (NCBI taxonomy): domain Eukaryota; kingdom Metazoa; phylum Chordata; class Aves; order Charadriiformes; family Laridae; genus Rissa; species Rissa tridactyla. The sequence continues at coordinate 1,266,561 of NC_071487.1, forward strand.
GCTTGTGCCCTCCCTAAAGGAAAAGCACGGGCTGAGGGTGGTCATGCCCTCCCTGAGAACAAAGTGCGGGATGGGGTGGTTGTGCCCTCCCTGAGGGGAAAGCCAGAGCCGAGATGGTTGTGCCCTCCCTCAGGAGAAGGCGCGGGCCAGGGGTGGTCGTATCCTTCTCGGAAGGAGAAGCGCGGGCCGAGGGCGGTCGTGCCCTCCCTGAGAAGAAAGCGGAGACCGGGGGTGACCGTGCCCTCCCTGAGGGGACGGCGGGGAGCGCGAACGGTCGCGCCCACCCTGCGGGACAAGGGACCCTCCCCTCGGCCGGGCGGCGGCGCGCAGGCGTGCACCCTCGGCTCCCTTTTGCTTCCGGGGACACGGGGGCGTTTCCTGTTGCTGTGGCGGCGGCTCCCGGGACCGAGAGTGCAACCGGCGGCTCCCCGGGGAGTCCGGTAAGAGACCGGGGTTGACAGCGCGCCCGCCGGCGCCCCGAGCCTCGGCCCCCGGCTCCCCGCGGCAACACCCCCCACCCCGGCCCCGCGAGCCCCCTTCCCCGGGGCAATGGGAGGCCGCGGCCCGGTGACTGGCCTTCGCCTCCCGGTCCTTGTGGCGGGGCAGCGCTGCTCCCGGCGTTGCTGAGGGGGTTTTCGGTGGGGAGCTGCGGGGGGGGAGCCTGCCCGCCGGCCGCTGCCGCCTGGCAACCTCCGGCAGTGGGCAGGTACACAAGGCCGGCCTCCATGGCAGCGCGGTTGAGAGCCAGAGTTTGGCCAGGGTTTATCTGCCCTTTCTGACAAATCCTGCAGGGTTTGTGGCCGTCCCAACGTTAGCAGCTCAGGGATTAACGCGGGGGACTAGGCATAGCATGTGAAGATCCAGTCTTTATCCAAGAGACCTCTTTCAGGGGGTAAGGAAGGAGCTGAAATATGGCTGTGCGCTGGGGACGTGAGCTGGTGTAGCCCCATGCGAAACTGGTTCATTTTATGGCACAGCTTGAGTCCGAGCATCCTCGTGCTTGTGACAAGGAATTCCTGTGCCTCGTCTGCTCGGTTGTTACACACGTAGTACTAGTGCTGCAGCAGCGGGAAAAGTCTGGGATGTGCATAAAAAGACCTTTAAATGTGTTAGGAAAAAAAAAAAATAGTGGTGAAAACCTCTTATCCACAACTGTGATCACTGACCCGTTTTAAATATTCCACAGCCCTGGCATATTAGGGAGAGGAGCAGGAGATAGTATCAGATTGGAGGTTTAGATTGTACGCGCTGGAAAGGAAACAGCGGTAGGAGCGGTGATAGATTTTTGGAGGAGTGATTCAAAGCTGAATGAGTTTTCTCAGTGTTTCTGGTACTGCATTTGGTTTTGCTGCCCTAAAAAATAAGCAGAATTTCTGAATACTATTTGAAGATTTTATGCTGTGGTTTTGTTACTGGAGTATCTGTGTGTCTTCTATGTAAAACCAAGCGAAGAAATGGATGCTTCTCAGTTCCTTCTCATTCCCCTCTTAGGAGACAGTTTTGTAGGTGGGTTTTTTGTTTGGCTCTTTTTTAAAAATTTATGAAGTTACAAGGTAATAGTTTCTCTTTCGTATCACAGAAGAAATCAACCCATGAAATATGGCTCTCAAACAGGAGCCATCAGACATTGTGTGTTGTAGTTCCACCTAATGTTTACCTATGAAATATTTTAAATACCTTTTATGATTGTCATAGTTGCTGCTTCAGTCCTGTAGCGTTCCTGTAGAATGGGGGAAGGGTTCAGCGTGAGAGAATTGAAAGGGTATTCGTATTTCTCTTAGGATAATATGCTAATTTTAGTTTACATTGTTTAAAAACAGAAACATCAGTTGTTCGTTTGTTTGGTTTGGGTTTCTGTGCTCAAAGAAAACCCCAAGGTCACCAGAACTTGGAGTGCTGGGAACGACACAACCCCACCCCGCCATCCATCTATCTGATATTTTGACAATAAACCCAGATACAGGGATAAAGTAATTATAGGTTGTTTTTGGAGACAGAGACGAATGCTTTAACAGGGAAGATGAAACTTGGTAATTTAGTGTCATTGCTTTCTCGCATGGACTGTCTCTATTTCAGAATGTGAAGTATCTCATCAGCCTGCACCCTTCCAGTTTTTGGTTTCTGCCTGTGTGTAATTAGGCGAGTTAGCAAAACAAGTAAACACCAGTCACCAAAGCCACTAGGACAAAGTTAAATCTGCTCTGAGTTCCTGCAGATACATGACCTGGATTTACCGAATACAGAAACTTCTTCATGTTCCACTGAAACTCCTCCTCTTTCCTGAGGAGATTGATCACAGAGTCCCTTGCTCTTTCTGGAATGCTGTAGTGGTTTGAAATGTTTCTCAGCTGTTGTGTTGCGTATCTCTATGTATAAATTCAGATTTTATATACTGCATTAATCATTCATATGCAAGTTGTTTCCTTTGTCAGTTGCAGAGAGAGCAATTAACTTGTATGGTGTAAGGGTGAGGAAAGAGGGAAGAGATTTTCTTTGATCCCTGGAGCATCGGACACATGAAAACAGAAAAATTATTAATTTCACAAGAAAACTATTTTGTCCGTGGTGCTCTTCTGCTGGTTGGATTTAACAGGTGGTGAATATATCCTTAGCATTAAGATAGTGCTTGAAGTCCTTGTATCGTTGTATTGTTAAAAGGTGTCCCTGCCTGAACTTAGCTGTTTTAAAGGGGTTTTTTAATGTCATTTAAAAAACACCAAAAAGCATATGTTTGAGGGGAAAAAAAATCAGTAGTTCAATTTTAGGTTAATCACAGCGTATCTGCCTGTTAGTTGTAGTTGTTTGCAAGTGGCCTTTTAAGGGTTATTTTATTGGGCAGGACCGTTCCAGACCAAAGGTCAGGGTCATAATACTCATAATACCTGGTGAGTCATAGATTTGTCCTGGAATCCAATTCTGGAAGACATTTATAGGACATTGCCAGTGTCTGATCCAGTGGAAGGTATTCCAGCTGGGGGAGAAAATGTATTCTCCTGCCCTTTTTCAGCTGGGTTCATTGCCCTCTTGCATACTGTGAATCAGTGTTAGGCTTTTGGGCATTGGGATGCATTGTCCAATAAAATGCTCTTAAGTTGTAAATTGGTTCCTGTGAGCCTTTGGGAAAGCATCTCATTAATAAGGGAAGGTTTTTTTTTATTATACTAGATATTAATTTCATTACCCTCAATCATGAACAGGATCTTTTATGATGTTTATGAGCCTCCTGGTCTTAAGTGCTCCTTTGCTGAATGAGGCCCCTGTTTCAGTTGGTCTGTCAATGAGCAATAGGTCATCGCTGGCACCAGCCCACACAGAATGCTGCAGAGGCAGTGACAGCCCCATCGTGAGCAGAAGTGCGATAATGTGATGCTCCCAAAATTCTCAGTCTTAATTCCCAAACTGTGGATTTAAGCCCAGAAACAACCACGGTGGGTTTGCTTAGTTGCCATGCTGTTTGTGGTATCGATTGCTGTTGTACCTTTAGCTCTAGCAGTGGGGGTCCTGCCCCCATCCAGTCAAGGTAACCCAAATCCTTGGACTTTCTGGGTGTGCAGGCGGTTTAACTGATGTTCTCAGCAGTAGTCAGAGCTACAGCCCTTCTGCAGGGTCTGTGTCGAAATGAAATCGCTTGGAGGATGTGTTTTTCCCTGCTAAATTAATCTTCCTGCAGTTCCAGTGAGTGATCGAGGGAGGAGAGGACGGGGAAGAGGAAGGGAAGAGCCTGGATGGCAGTCCTCTTGAGTTTTTATCTCTGTCTTTCTCAGAAATACCTTCTGTGCCTCTCCAGTTTGAGAAGAACTTGCTCACATAACTGTCCATTTCATTTTGGTACCTTCCCAAATAATTGATCTGAATAAAATGGAATGCTACTAGTTACTGATAGTACATGCAAAAATGTTTCTCTTGGTCAGTTTTGAATTTACCAATGCTTCATTTCTTCAGATTGCCATCTGTGCATTCTAAGGTTAGATATCTATTATTTCTGTACACCTGTAACAACCCTTCATATCTATCTCTGCCCTTAAATATCCGTCTCAATGTGTGCAGGTTCCTGTCACTTCTTCACTGTCCTCAGTCCCTCATTCTTCTCTTTGCTGTTTTCTTGACCCCTGCAGTTCTCCAATACCCCGTTCAGAGAGGCTGTCCAGAAGAATAAAGAATGCAAAGAGATACTATGTTCAGAAAATGGAAATCAAATCCTCTAGTATTCGAATGCTTGTTCTCATCCTGAATTGGAGTGTAGTTGGTTCAGCGCTGTCTGCAAAAGTGTGTTGAACAGGGAAAGCAGGAGCGTATTTTGTAAAATGCAGTGTGCTTATAAAACAGCCTGATTCTTCTGCCAGTTTTCAAAATTCTCTTCTCTTACGTGGGCAAAAATAATGCCACTTGGAAATCACTAAGTTAATTGCATTTCAAATAGTCTCTTGGAGAATCAAATCCTTGGATTCACCTGCAGTTTTCTGAGGCTTTTCCTGTTTTCTAGTATGTTCTCTCCTGTTATGTAAAGAATCTTTCAGCAGCATAGGAAACCAATACATAGCACTACTAGATATATTAAGTAATTAAGTGAAAAATACCTACCGAGAGTGTTATAAGCTGTTATCTCTAACATAATGAGTGCAGGGTTTTAAAATTGAAATATATTCTTAAGTTGATAGCCCTTTTACAGTTATCTTATCAAGGTGCCCAAGCTTTTGAAGCAGAATTGCACCTACTAATCATTAATAGAAAAGAATTATCGCATGGTAATCACTGATATGTAAATGTCAGGGAATATGAATGCCTAGTTAAAGTTTGATAAAATGTTTATCGATGACTGTATTACACAACTGTAGATGAATGAAGTGGATTTCGGGAGGAGAGGCGATGTCGCGGGGCCTCTGGGGAGGGCAGTGGCTGTATGAACACATCCCTCCCTCCGTGTGCCCGTTCTGTCCCGAAGGGAGCCCATCTGTAAGCGAGACTGGAATCCAACCCAGCTTGACGTCATGGAGAATTTTTTCTGTTTCCTTTTGTGCGGTGGTTTTTGTCCTACAGTTTGCTCCTTTGTCTCAGGAGGAAAGGGGTTTCCATTGTCAACTAGTTGTTTGTTGTTGTGGCATGTCTTAACACGCTCTTCATTTTTGGTGATAGGTGCAGGCCTTATCAATGCTGCAATAGCTAATATATTTGTTATCCTCTACCTAGTTTTAGTGAGTGGGTAATTTTAATACATTTTTATCATACGTTTAGAGAGGCACACACATCTGAAATTAGATATACCGCCTTTTGTTTTGTTGCATGGGGTGCGGTATTGGTAGAAGCAGCACAAATAAGAGCGGAGTTCTGGGAGGTGATTGTTTTTGTGGAGATGTTGTGTGTGGCAGGCGCTCAGAGTGCCATATTCTGCTCCGATTTCCCACACTTGTGGAAGTTGGATAACACGTAAGCATCTCTCAGGTCTGTGCACTCAGTCTTTCAGTCTTGTTTTTATATCTTTATTAACTTATTTGTGTTTAAGGCCAAGTGAGCATTTTGCTCCTGTTCTCAGAGTTTTACTGTAATTATGGAAAATGCTTAAAAGTAATCACTTCTCTACATTAGCCAGGATCCTTAAAGCACGACACCAGTCCTGGCGCCGGGCGGGGGTGATAGTTCTGTTTGGATGAAGAGACCTTAGTTTTTCCTCCGTGCTTTAAACAAACAGGCTTTTCCCTAGGAGGTGTCGTGTTCGTCTTCCCAGTTTTGTTCTATTTCTCTTTTATCAGGCATGCCTGAAATATATGGGAAGAACAAATCCTGGTTTCCTTTACTGTCTGAGTTGCGGTGTCCTGCTTCTGATGAAGGATCTTATTTTATAGATGGGCAGAGAGACTGCAGAAAATACTTGATGTTACCAGTTATCCTGTTTTCTCAAGCAGTACTTATTATAAGGAAAAAAAGAGATTGGATTTTACTATAGTATAGTGGGTTTACGCCTTTTGGGTGCGGGAGGGCTGCTTTAGTTCCTTTATCTGGAAATAGCTTCTTTGTGAAGCCAGAAAAGTGGTAATGCTCAGGTGATTCTGTGGTGCGGCTTGAACTTCACTGTAGTTACTTCAGCCCCTGCTAATACTCCATGCAGGAGGGCAGCTATTTGCATGGAGCCAAGCGAATTGCTGCCGCTTTGCATTGCTTTTTGAATTGTGATATATGGAAAGGGCCTTTGCAGATATGAGGACAGCGGTGCTCTGGTTGAGTGGAGATTAAGCAGAATGCTGTTAGTGCATTCAGGAGCGTCTCTTTGTGCTTGCGTGTGTCAATTGCGTTATCAGTGATTCTGAGTCTTCCTGACAAAGCTCGAGTATTTGGTGTAAAATCAAGAACAGAACATGCACAACGAGCTCGCTGAAACACCTGAGCTTACTCTGCATCGCTTCCAAAATTAAGATCTTTTATGTGTCAATGTGTCACTCTTCCTGTCCCTAGATGGGAATGACGAGAATAATTTATGTGTGTTTCAGATTGTGCAGTGAATGTCCATAAGAACTGCAAGAGTTTACTGGCTGAATGCAGCAGCATCAGACCCAAGGTGGGTTTTAAAACTTGTTCTTCGTTTATAATAACAATGATTGACATAGTAAGTTTAATCTAGTGCCTGTGTTTTAATTTACATCGGTACAGAATCTTGCCCTACCTCTTCAAGACGTTGAATGGTTATTCACTTGTTATTATAGTAATTTATGACAATACATGTAGGGAAAATAAGGTGAAATGTGTTATTGCTGTACTGAAAATTACTTACCATTGCTTGTGTCTGTCAGAACTGTGACTGACCCCTATGAATGCTTGAATCTATCACGTTTTTGGGGAACATAATTGAATTATACAGTACTTCTGAATTTTATGCCACTGTATTTCAATAGGTTATGCCATCTCAAAGCTGATGGAAGAGTGTGAGGGGTAGAGAGGAATTTGGTTATAACAGTTGTGTATTATTTATAAGCTGAGCAATGCAGAATAAGAGATTTCATTTTTGAACTGTGATGAACTTCATATCTTGCTAAGCTGTTCGTTTCTTATCTGTGTCACTGTGGTGCCTGTGATTGCATGTAAGGTCACAGGTTCGTTTCAGATAGCTGTCTATCTCTTGTGTTTTTTATTCTGCTGTTGGTTTTGAAAATCATTTCCTCCTCCTTATAACTAATTATACTTGAGGGACTTTCAGTTTATTTTAACGTGCAAGTGTTGATGATTTCAGAGCCTGATAGCAGATTAGGGAGTACCATGAGGGGGAAAAGAGAGAGCAGAACAGCTCAAACCTGGGCAATTGGAGGTTAGAGGAAGTGCTTTCAGCCATTGGTGATTTAGAGTGTAACGCTTTTGAAGGCAGAAATGTTCTTATGGGGTTTTTGATATATACTTACAAAGTTCTCAAGGCATTGTGCATTTTCCTTTTAAACCAAAAAATTCACTTGCTCTGATGCTTTCATTTCCACTCTTGACTGTCTCTCAAACTTTCATGGTTGAATCAGCCCTTACAAATCACTCCTAAAGAGAGCAAAGAGGGAGCGGTAGCACAAAATTATATGGGGAATGAAGTCAGAAATGAGATGCTCAAAGTGAAGCGGGACTCCCAAAAAGCCATTTCTTACAGACTGTATTACTTATTTAATTTCTTTGCATCTTGGATAAATTATATCTCAATGAATTGTAATGTCCTAGTGTTGTAAGAACGAGAAAGTTGTACGGATTACCAAAGATGCAGTTTTAAATGGGCACTTTAAATTTTAGTTGAAACTGTCCGGGTTAGTTTAGTTAATGTTGCTGTGAACTAAACGGCAACAATGTGTAGGTGAAGACTGTCTACGTTAAAGGTTTGCTTTCATTTAATAAATTATTTATGATCACAGCTTTAATTCAGCTGTAACTTCATTTTTGGTTCTCTTTCAAAAGTCTGTTTTATACTTGATGGGGTTTTTATACAAAGTCATAATGTCTATATGCCATTCTTCTGGAATGTGAAAAAATCAAAACTGTTACTGTGTCAAATCTTTCCTACTTTCAGCATACAGCTTCATGTACAGTTAGTGCTATATGACAGGAAAAATATTATTCACTTTGGACTGAAAGATTGGTCTGTATGTGTAAGAATATTGTATTTTTTCCTATAGCAGAAAGATTTGCAGCACAGACCTTCTGGATCTCCACAAAGTTCGCCCCAGTGCATTTCCCCAGGTTTGTACTAAAGAATGATTTCTGTGCTCAAGGCTTATCTGTTCAATTGTATTTTTTTTCTTTAATATGTTTTAAAGGCTATACACAGTGTGTTATTGAAGTATAGAAAAGGTCTCTTTTAATAAGATGGCTTCATTTTTTTTTCTATTGGGAATGGCTTAGAGCTCCTAGCAATCTCCTGTGTGTTTTTATCTTTTTATCTTTTTATTTTTCTTTATACCTTCTTGCTGTGTAACCTCAAAATATCATGGTGAAAAGGGATCAATAAGCTAGTTTTTCATTGATTGTCTATTCTCTGGCCTCTGAAAAGACTAGAACTGTGAACTTTGTTTTACATCAGATTTTCATAATTGTCTATTTAAAACTTGCCTGCAGCTAGTGGTTGCTAGAAATCTCTAAGACAAGCTAGCACTAATGGTCTGAACATAAATCTTTGTTGAAACAAAGTGGGAAAAGGGATCTGGGAGAAAAAAAAAAAGCAAGAAGAACAGCTCTGTTGCAGCATAGGCTTTGAAATAGCTTTTTGCTACTGGAAAAGACTGTCACAGCCACAGGTGTATGATTTAAATAGCATTTTAATTTGTAGATGTTACAAGGTTTGCATTAACAGAACAGGCTTCTTGGCTCTCAGGTGATTGACCTGAACTAGAGCAGAATTTTCTGCCTTGCGGTTGGTCCCTTTGGTTGCCTTGATGGCTGTAAGAAACACAGGTGACATGAGTGTCTGGGTATTACTGTGAGTGTCGCATGTATTTTTGTTTAGGTATCATTTGACTTGCATTGCAAGGTGTACTTCTTTATGAAACAATCCTTACAAAGGGGTAGGGCAAAGGGAGTAATTGTTACAAGAAGATAAGTGGCTGTGTGCGTTACCAAGAATGGTTTTGTGCATTTAGGGGAAAGTGCAGAGCCTAAAATAGGAAACAATACGGAATAATGAAAATAGGAAAAGCTGGCTGTAGGGCTTGTTGTTGAAACAGCTCTGTGGTACACAGTCTGGTCTGGTGTGATAGGTTAACAACGATCGATACAGATGCTCAGCAGTGTGCAGACAGTGCTAATTGAACTCAGAAAATGGCTTTTTGTTGGTGCAGACTCTGCTAGGCAGCCAGTACTTATTTTCTATAGTCAAAAGCAGAAGCTGGAAGTTAAAGGAACAGCTAATAGCATGGGCATTGTATGTCTTTACCCACAGTATAACACTGCAAACTGCGGGGCCCAGCAAAAAAGCCAAAGGTATTGTATCAACGTAAAAGAGAAGTACCTTTTAAGAAAGGTACAAACTGTGTTGTTTGTGTCCCCCCGTCCCTCTCCCCGTGTTTGGCCTCTGGAAATTTTTAGATTTGGCCTACCGTTGTAGAACAGAACTTTATGTTCTTGGCTTGTGGAGCACAGAAAGAACTTGATGGCTGATGATTTCAATACTTCCCCGAATGGGAGGGCATTTATCATTAAGCCTTTGTTTAAGAAATCTGCCTTTACAAATCTTATTAATATCTATTTAGTCTCCTCTTTCAGGGTAGTGGGCTTGGAGCCCATCATTTGGAAATGATGGAAGAGGACTCAGTTTACCCAGTTTGTTGTAGACTGAGAACGTGCTCTGTGCATAGCCAAGAGATTTCAAACCCAAGGTATTGGGAAAGGTATTTCCATCAGGAAAAGATGCGGTGATATAATTTCTATTAAATGTCATTGATGAAACTTCCCCTGCAGCCCTAATGTGATTCTAATCAACTTTCAAGGAAGACGAAATGAGAGACAAGCAGATGTAGAGTATGGGATATCAAGAAATGTGGAAAAACCTGTTTTATGAGAAGAACCATGAATACCTTGATTTAGCTGCGTTTGGTTGAGCAAGGCGGAAGTGGAGGGAGAGGTGATTGTTGGCGGAGGTACACCAAGGAGTGCAGACTAAGAAAGGGGAACTTTTGGGGATGGGTAGACACCGGTGTTTTTACAAGAAAAGTTGGGAATTGACGATGCATAAACCTTGGCTGGGAACTGGAGACCCTCTTGAGCTGCTCCAACAGCAAGATCGTGGAGCAGCCTCCCAGACACGGTGCTGGCGGAGGAGTTCGGTCTGGGTGTAAGATAAAGCTTCATTGCAATGGCAGAGCCCAGGGTTCAAGGATCCGTGAGATCTCTTCCACTCCCATGTCCTTAAAAGCACTTTGGAAAAAGGGCAGCTGCAGACCTTCTCAGTGAGAAGTTTTAAAGATTGTCTGATTCTTCATCTTTGACTTCCCTGAAGTTCCTTTTTTAAAAGGATGTATTTTGTCTCCTGTTCTTTACCATTCATTACAGACATTAGTGCTAAATAATTGTATCCATTTTTTATAAGTCTATTACAGGCTTCCATGTATCGTGTAATAGTGATTAAAGTTTTAAATATCTTTCCAGTTCACAGTCTGTCTAGATTTAAAAAGCATTAAAAAGCTGCAGTATTAAAATTAAATTTAGCTCTGGTATCTATTACTTTCCGTGTATGTGCATGCAGATATAAATCACTGTGTAGCAATAAGCATTGCAAAGAACTTGTGGTTTTTATGTGATCTCAGATTTTTCTTGTTTGCCGTTAAATGTTCTGTGCCCTTATACGGTAGGGTGTGAATAATTGTGTGTAGGTTCTGGTGTTTTACTAAAGGAGAGGATACTTTGCAATTTCCACACTAAATGGGCACAGTAGGGACCAATTTCCTGCACTTCAGACCTGCTGATTTAGCCAATACAGTAAGTTAAGTGGCAGCTTTACATTTCTAGAAAGATCACAGGTAGTATAAAAACAGTGCATCTCTGGGGCCACTTTACTGTGCCAAGGCTGAGGGCAGCCAGTAGTGAGCATGGGGAATACAAATTCAAAAAGCAGCGGCAGAAGCAATACAATTCCAGCTCATCCTGAGCTCTCTTTTTGTGGTTCCTTTTCAAGAAAATGGAATGAGAATGTTTTTTTGGACAATGAGCTCTTGACATCCAAGATCCTGTCTGTTCTCCGTCCGCATTCAGAGAGAGGTTTGAGAGCAGGCGATCTGCAGTGTACGCCTCATTTTCTGAGTACCAATTCAATTTTTGCCTCTCTAGCCGCTTCTTTGAAGGAGCAGCCCCGAAGTCTTCTCCTGGGACCGGATGGCACCCCAGTACTATCACGGAATCTCGGTATGACTATCGCCCAAAGAGGAAATTCTCAGTCTTCGTTGAATACTACTGGAGCTGTTAATAAATTTGGGTAAGTAAACTGTTTCTCTTCTAATTTGCTAGCTTCTGCTGCCCCCCCTCCCCCCAATGTGAAAAGAAAAACAATTACAGAACTAAAGCAAGAACTCACGTTGCCTTTCAAGCTCAAAAGAGATTTACTGAGCTTCTAATGCTGCAGTTCATTTCCCTGAACAGTAAGCTATTTTTTTGTTTAAATCACAGCATCTTTAGTCCCTCTGTACTGTGTCATGAAAGATACTGTGTAGAATAGGGCAGTATTTGACTGTCTCTGTCTAGATGATGCTTTTCATGAGTATATTTGTCTTCAGACTTGTTGAAATTCAGTAGTCTCTTCTGAATATCAGTTATTCTAGGTTGTGCTAGTTCTGACTAGTGTAGGAGGCAGCAGTGTTATAAATTGCAGGATACCTTAATTAAAATAGTAGACAAATTCCAAGCTGTCTGCTGTTTTTAAGTAGTTGTTTACTTTTTATGTGCCACAGTTATGCTCCCTTCTCAGTGAAGGTGCCCTTTGTACTCTGAACTGGCAATGGCTTGTCACCAGGTGATGTCTCTTAAAATGTCATACCAGAAGTTGCATGTTTGCTCATGCTGCTCTAATTAAATCTGTAATATTTCAGTGATGGAGTTGCTAAATTGATTGGACTGTTTAAAGATGGAGTGCAATGATAGCTTTTATATATTTATTTTAAGTTAATTGCAGGATAGTTTTAGGAAAGTTGCTTGTTAAAGTAGTTGGATTTTTTTATTCTTGTCAAGGTACTTAAAAAATGTTAATGTTCTGTTTTGGTCCCTTCGTCTAATTTCTTTGGCCGTTTAGGCTAATTTCAGGAGACATGGATGAAGGGGATTCAGGCTTTATAAAATTTAAGCAGACTTCAGATGATGTTGTCTCGCTTGCACCTTCAACAGCAGACTCCATTTTTCTGGAAGGTATGGAATTTCTGTGCTTTTCAGGAGTTTTACGCAATTTCTTACACAGTCTTAAAGCAGCACTGAGATGTTTGTACTCTTGCAGCTTTTGTTAATGATGGTAATGAGAGATATGGTGGGAAACGATTTAATAATAATTGAAATTGAATGTGCTTTTGGTCTAGATACATATTCTGTATCCCTCCGAACCGAAATAGAAACAGATGCTCATGAGTTTGAGGCAGAGTCTTGGAGTGTTGCAGTGGAACAGCCATATGCAAAGAGGCAAAAGAAAGATGTTATAAAAAGGCAAGATGTCATTTATGGTAAGAGTATTTGTTATTCTTCTAACTTGTTCTATTTCATGCTGCCACTGTTTTGAAACAAAGCAGGAATCATTTTTATTGGCTCCCATTTTGACTTGTGCTTGAAAACTAAAACAGAGTGAAGATTTTTCAACTCTGTTACCTGTCTTAGTCCTCCTATTAATGATTTCAAGCAAGCCATGGTTTTCACTATGCCTGTGTAAGCAGCAAAGCCCTGCTATGCATTTAAGGAATAGCTCAACTGCAACTGGGACATAAGGTTAAGTAAGTGGGGTCTGTCACTGTTTGGTTGGGACATTAACAGGGCAAATTTAGGAGCTTCGCATCAGTGATGCAAAGATTGCGGTGAAGGAGAAAGCAGTGCAAAAGATGGTGGCTTTCAGAGCTTGCTCTTTCATATCTCACTAGTCACTGCACGGCATATAAATGGTTTGTGATTTTTATTTTTTTTTATTTCCCCTTGCCCAGAACTAATGCAGACTGAAATGCACCACGTTAGAACGCTGAAAATAATGCTGAAGGTATACTCCAAAGCCATGCGAGAGGAACTGCAGTTCCCAAATGCAGTCATCAACAAGCTCTTCCCCTGTGTGGATGAGCTGCTGGAGATGCATGGGCAATTTCTGCTCCAATTAAAGGAGCGACGAAAGGAATCCTTGGAAGAAGGCAGTGACCGAAATTATATAATCCAGAACATTGGGGACCTCTTGGTAAAACAGGTGCGAATTAAATTCTATCAAATGTCTGTTATATTTCTAAAAAGCTAACTGTAAGGTTAAAGTTATGTTATGTAAAGACTGATTTCATACTGGGTTTAAGATTATCTCCCAGTGTAATGTGGGAGCATGAGTCCCAGGAACGTATCTGGTCACAAATAATGTGAAAGGTTCGTTAAACGTTCTTTGGGCATGTGCGTATGCGTGTTGTGGGATATGCGACTGCAGATGGTTTGGTTCTATTTTTCATTTGTTCATTTGGTTCTATTTTTTCGTAAAGTAACATGTTCCTGGTGCCCATCCCAAACATCGTTCTCCTGCACTTAATGCCGAGCTTCTTGGTTCTCAGCTTTTAAAAATGCAGTAAAGGTCCTTTGAACTCATTACAGCTTTAGCACCCATTCCGATATGGAGTGGATGCAACAATTTCGTTCATATATCGTGACCATTTTTTGCCCTTCACCTTTTACAGTCCTCAGTCTTTGTAAGTGCAGAGGCACAGAAATCCTTTTAAAACTTCTCATAATGACAAGCATCATTTAATATTTGGTTATCTCGTGGTTTTCCAAGCTCTCAGATGCCACACTGCATAAATCTCTCATTTCTTGTACAGAAGAAATTGAAATATTGAAGAAATGTCTCAGAAATCAGTTACCATAAAACCATGTTAAACCTGGGTCTTGCAGTGGAGGTAGGTTTACTCGTAATGATTCATGTCTTTCATTTTTATCTTTCCAATTAGTTTTCAGGTGAAAATGGGGAGAGAATGAAAGAAAAATACGGTGTGTTCTGTTGTGGACACAATGAAGCTGTTAGTCATTATAAAGACCTGTTCCAAAGCAATAAGAAGTTCCAGAACTTAATAAAGGTAAACAATGACCAGAAGTCTCCCATTCTGACTGTGCAGAATATGCTTGACCGCTTTAGGTTTGATTTTGTACCTGAAGATCTCTTAAATTTGAATGAGCAGGCTTAGAGGCATATTCTCATTATTTGATGGGTTGCATTTTAGATCTTTTGAGCTGTTTGGACAAAAAGCAGCAATTAGCAAGTGTTACATTTGAGGCAGGCTCTTGAGAGCACACAGGAGTGGGGAGTAGAGTATTTGTTCTGTTCATGGCTCTATCACTGACTACCCTGCTGCGTCACCATCTTTGTAAGTTGGCTTGATAATAAATTAAATCAATGATAAATGCTGTTGATGAACCACTATAGAAAAAGCAGGTACTCTTAGTCAAGTTTTGCCCATTACGTCATCTTTCCAAAACCAGAAGATTGGCTCCAGGCTGGTTTGTTTATCTGCTGTATGCTGTAATGTGCAATTAATAGGAAGGGCTGAAGAGACAGGGCCAAAGTGGAAGGCTGTAACTCGAATCTCAGATGACATTGCACAGTCCGAAGTATTCTCGTTTTCCAGTCATCAGTAAGTGATACTGTGTGAACTTTCCAACATGGCTCTATACTTGCAGCTCTTCTTAACTAGGTGACTTTAATAGTGAGAACCCTTTACTTTCAAGGAACTAAATAAGTGACCAGAGTAAGTTTTTAAAATATAGAGCCTCAGTTCTTGCGAAGAAAGATCCTGCTGTCAGGATTGTTCTGTACCTGCAGTCAGACTAGTGGGATTCTGATGCCTTGCAATCTTCCCTTTCTAAACAGAAGTGTGTTTCTGTAGATCATGCTACCGGTGAACATACAGTGGTAAAATAAACATTTAGTTTATTAATTTTTGACCTAATTTGGCTGTGAGGTGGTTGGGGTCTGGTTTTAAAAATATAGCACTTTTCTATGTATTTAAGGACTGATCCTATTATAAAAGGCGATCGGTTAGCAAATAGGCAGTCAAAGAATTCAGATTTGAAACTTTCTCTGCTTGGCTCCAGATTTAGCTAGCAGTAGTTGAAAATAATACCTAACATTTTTGAGTAATAAAATTAAATTTTGTTAATGTTATCAGGAGTTTTGCTTTGCTAAAAGAGCGCAGCTAATATTGTGGTGCTATGCCTAATTGTACAAAAATGTTTTGAGACAGAAAATGTGTCAATTTTGAGAGAGGTGAGGGGGTTTGAAGAGCAATATTTACAGCGGACGTCATGAGTCTGTCTTGTTTTCTAGAAAATCGGCAACTGCTCCATTGTGAGGAGACTCGGTGTTCAGGAGTGTATCCTTCTAGTTACCCAGCGCATCACCAAATACCCAGTCTTGGTGGAACGTATTATTCAGAATACAGAAGGTAGGTGGTATAGTCTTTCCTAGAAGCCTCACAGTTGTCTGCTGATCCTTTTTCTCCTGTGTTTTGCATGTTCTTTCCTCAGACAAGGAGAGACAGGGAGGTAACTGCCTTACACCTGCGTTCTCACTTCTTCGTTAGCTGAAGATGTCGTTCTAGATGCAGATACAGATCAGTCTCACCTCATCAGAGGGTCAGGAGCAGCGTTCAGTTTCAAGTCTGCAACTACAAAACCTTAGTAGTTAAGCCTGTCAGTTTATTAGAGATTTAGAGCTTTAGGATATTTTATTTTATTTTTAAACTTAAGCTCTTGGGAAATGCTGTTAGATGTTCATTATGGAACCTTCATCTTAAAATACATTGGGGTGGCTCATATCTTGCATTCCAGAGTTGAAAATGCGACTAACTGCTACTCTTTTCTTTTAGCTGGAACTAGAGATTATGAAGAGCTCACCCAGGCCCTTAGTTTAATTAAGGACACAATCACTCACGTAGATGCCATGGTAAATGAGTGTGAGAAGGGGCAACGCCTTAAAGAAATTATGCACAAAATGGAGCTGAAATCATCTGGGAAATGCAAGAATGGGCTTTTCTTTCGCAAGGATGACATGGGACGGAGGCGGCTTCTACTGGATGGGATGCTGTACTGGAAAGCTGCATCAGGGCGACTCAAAGGTAAAGGACCAAGAAGGGGAAAAGTACAACTAGGAAATAAGATTATTATTTTATTTTTTTTTTTAGTAACTGTTTATTACCAATCGATTGAGTATAAAATAAGATGACAATAACCTGCTTGTTTAATAGGATATTGGAGGAAATAGCACTTGTTCTATTCTTGGCATGTCCAATAAGCATCTCTATAATGGTGCATGATAAGTTCCTTATGCTGTTTGCTTATTATCTGTCTGATCTGCTTTCCAATTCAAGAGGGAGGTCTTTAGGTAGATGACAAAGCTTTGAGTCATACTGACTTAGTCTTCTGTGGAAAGGCATTATATTGTGCGAGCTCTGGTTCACACTTTGAAAAATTGTGTCGTGTCAACCCCATGACACCTTCATTCTGCTTAGTGTCTCTTTTGCCAGAAAATCCAAACAGTGTCCATCAGTGAATGTTTTAACAGCTTCATGGCTCAGGTCTTCATGGAGAAGCTTCAATGGCACATAAAATGCAGCCAGGAGTAGGTGGGGCTGTGAAGGTCTGCAGTTCCAGAAGAATCTGCAGTTGAGGGAGACATGTTCCCTCGTGAGTCGATGTGTAGGATGCCTACGCAGGTGTTTTCAAGCTTTAAATCAGCTTTATTTGTATTGTGCTGGTTCTGCACAACCACAGTCTGTCTGTGGACACCCCAAGTGGGAGGCAGTAGGAGACCCAACGCAGCAAAAGTTGATGTGCTCTTCCCTGACCCACAGGGATTTAAGTCAAGTGATTTTTTTAGTCTGGACCAATCTTTTTGCTTTAAAATAATCTTCTCCCCCCTCTCTCTGTTGTTACTGTAGATATTCTGGCAGTCCTGTTAACTGATGTACTGTTGCTCTTACAAGAAAAGGACCAAAAATACACATTTGCATCAGTGGTAGGTATTGTTCTCCTTATTTAATACATTTGCTTAGAGTATTTATGAAAGTGACAGTAACTACAGAAGAAATACAGTTAGAGGTGTTAGATACTTGTTACGGTAGGTTCAGAAGGAAAATTAAGTGAATAAACCAGCCAACTATTATAGAATCACTTTTTCTGAAGCAGTTCTGGTACTTGTTGAATCCCTCCTGCTGTCGCTTAGCAGGAGCTTAGCTGTTCCCTTGCACCAGCTGGTTCTAGCTGCCACTTCTCCTGTGGCTTTCTGATGCCCTGAGCATGTTCTGAGCTTCGCTGCTTCTCCTTTTCTTGTGCTGTGACTTTCCCTTTCCCTGAACTTTGATATTTTATACCAGGCATACATGTTAAACACACTAGAACTGTCGTTTGAAAGGCACTTGCAAGTAAGGTCTGCTTCTGTGTGTTAATATGAAGGGAAATAATCTTCCATTTCGGTTAGGGACGTGGTAACCATGATCACAGTAGCCTAAGATTTACTGGGCGCAGAGAACTTTCCTGAAGTAAATGTAATAAGCACTAAATGCAAATGTAATTACTGCAGCACTCAGAGCACTTGGTGCATTCGCTTACTTTTCTAGGGCATTTCCACAGGTAGCCTCAGAGCAGTTAATTGTGTACATTTTGTCCTGATCTAGTTCAGTTATGGCTGTAAGAGAACCAGTAACAGAGAAACTATTTTATGTAATTGTTTGCTTGGGTGTATTTTTTTCAAGACATTAACATTAGAGCTGAATCCTAATGGCAAAAGCTATTTTGGTGACCTCAGGGCTGTAAAAGCAACTGCTTTTCAAATTACGCTGCTTCTAATGCCCAGAATGGGGATAGTTTCACAAATCAGGATGGCTGGAAGCTGATTCCTCTTGAACAGCATTAAGTGAATCTTTGAACAACAGTTCGTTTGATAACATTGACTCTGAGATAACATTGATATCTGAGCTATGAGCAGAAGAGCAAGTTCATAGAGGGGGAAAAAAACATACTGTTAATGTACAGTGTCTCGAGTGTTGTGGCAGTTTTCCATATGACTGCTGTCGCTTTGAGATAAGTGCGAGCAGTTTACATTGAGGGTAAAGTGTTGTTCCCAAGAAATAAGAGCATGCATACGTGTCCTTAGTCAGTAGAGCTGTTCCACTGCAAGGTCACGCTCTGGTTTATGTGTCCCCTAGTAACTTTTCTTTCCTGTGAGCACATGTCATACAGTTGTTTGGGTCAGTCCCCAAAAGCTGATTTCTGCTACATGGTGGGTTTTTTCCCCCTCCGGTACCATGGCTCTGCAGCTGCAGACTGATCGATTATTTGCATTTTGTATGTATATAGTTTATTTGAAACTTAGATATCGCTTCTCCTTCGATAAATCAAGCGAGAGGAGCAAATGGATCTGCTCAGTGATTCTGTTTTTCCAGTGACCTCTGTTCATGGCTTGAATTGCAGTACAGCTGCTCAGAGAAGTTGGCAAAACCTAGCGTTCCTGATGCCTGTTCAGTTTTCTTGTCATCGCTCTAGATTATGCTGTGAAGGTTCAGCAGTTACAAAGAGCTAGTTTCTTCTGGGGAGGATCTTTCTAGGCTACATACATTGGACCTACGCTGTGTGAAGCATAGATAGGTTTTTAGTAACTAATATCCCTCCTGTAAATTTTTTTCATCCCAAAGACAGGCAGCTAATCCAGCTAATCCTTAGTTACACAATACACTATCTGTCACCTTGTTTTATTATTCACAGGGCCTGATGGCATGCTGTAACACCTCTGTGTTACGGTTCTTCTGTAGCTAACTTGCCAATTTAGAACTTCTAACACTTGCTTTTGTTCTTCTCTTTCACTTCACATGCGTCATCAAGGCTTTTGTTTTTCTTTTCCAAATTTGGTTTTGCCTCTTTTTGAGCAAAACTTTTGAGCCTGTTCTTGAGTTCTGGGACCCAGTGGGAATCCTCGGGTGTTCAAATTGATACATGCTTTAATATTCAATAGGTACCAAGACCTCTTGTTTTTGAAACGTATATTCTTCATTCCATGTTTTGATCTATGGTTGATGAGTAAAAAAAGACAATGTCAAAAGTGTGATGTGGAAAGGCCGTAGCAATAAAGTTATAGTGTTGCGGTGTCGTAGTGGCTCTGTATAAGTAGGAAGACGGGGGGAGCTAGGAAGCACAAACTCTAAAAAACATATATAACATAGTGCAATAAATTTATATTTTGTTTTACAGGACTCTAAACCACCAGTTATCTCATTGCAAAAGTTGATTGTAAGAGAGGTAGCTAATGAGGAAAAGGCAATGTTCTTAATTAGCGCTTCCTTAAAAGGACCAGAAATGTATGAAATTCACACAAGCTCGAAAGAGGAGAGGAATTCCTGGATGGCACACATCCGCAGAGCTGTGGAAAGGTAAATGATGAGTGAATCCTGAGGTGGTTTTAAGTTATCTAATGTGCAAATCAAACATCTGTCTGTCTCCCCCTTTGTACAGCTGTCCTGATGAAGAAGGAGGGACATTTAATGAACCTGAAGCAGAGAGGAGGCTGGCTGAAGCAAGAGCTGCTAAGTTAAAAGAGTTTCAAGGTAATGACTTAGTTATATATTCCACGAACTACTTCTCAGCGTCGTTTGTGATTTATGACTGTCTTACTCTTCTATCACATGATGTGATTGAGTTTCTCCTTCATAAGTCTTTCAGGGTAGTACAAGATTATATAGAAATAGTTAAGTTAAATAAGTCTAATAAGCTTTCTATGGTCCACGAGTTTTCCCCTTAACTGTTAAGTACGTCTCTGCATTTGATGCTCTGACCATAAAATTAATAATAATCTTCGAAATTGAACGTTATAGTCTGACAGTGATTAGGAAGGCAGAACTGAGTTTGTTTCTTCCTTTAGAGCGTTTGAACGTGAAAGATGACCTGATTCTGCAAAGTCTGACGGAGAAGCAACAGATTTATGTAGAAATGTCTGAAATGATTGGGTTTGAAGACCATTCCCAAGGATCCCGATCTAGGCTACTTCTTCGGGGGGATACCTCAGAAAATCTGCAAGGAGAGGCGATTTTGAAGTCCGCAGTGACAGAAGGTAAATGCAGTGTGGGATGCATATGCGTTCACTCAGAGGCAGGGGTGGGGATAAGCACGTAGGATCTAAGTACAGATCCTGAAAATCATCCTGTAATAACATAATACTTTTATGTAACACTGTTCAGACTTCCTTATTCTCAGAACCAATCTGCAACATAGTACAGCGCGCCTGTGTTTTTAGGTGGAGGACCTTCTCATGGCTTGGATTGTTTTGTTTTTAAGGATCAACCAGTGGAGTCTTAGGATGAGTCTATTCAGATGAGTAACCGACTGCTCTAATAATGCACCAATCCTGAAATATAATATTATATGATGGTTATATATTAAGATAGTATATTTAGAAAGCAAATAAGCACAAAGATAATTTGGACTTTGAAAAAAACCAAAACAAACACTCAAGGATTGATAATCTAACTTGCAATCAAGGAAGAGCTCATCTTTATATGTGCAATACGGAGAGCCTGTTGCAAAGAGCTAGTCATGAAAGAAAATTCATCTGTACTGCAGGAAATCTCTCAAACTGTCTGATATTTTAATGTACTTGATGGTTGAAATTTTTTTTAACTTGGTGGCATGATACACTTGTCTCGCTACGTGACACCTTCTCCTTTTTCCTAGCTGAAAATCTCCAGAACCTCATCTTCACTCACTTAGGCAACGGATCCTGTCAGCCTGAGGATGGCTCTGGGTCGGGACTGCCCAGGAGAGCAGAGACCTTTGGAGCATATGACAGTAGTCCCTCAATTTCAAATAAAAGTAAGAAAGGGACCGTTCAGCATTCTTCTGAGCTTCTTGGCTCCTTGCCGTGTTTCTCTGTGCAGAGAATGAGATAAGAACGATGAGTTAAGCGAGTCTCTGATATAAGGAGACTTCACCAGACTCTAAGAGGAGGAAAGGAGCACAATTGTGGTATTAGTATGTTGTAACTTTTGCGTCTGATACCAACACTAGAGAGCAGAGTAGAGCTCTCGGTTGGTGTTACACTAAGGGCGTTCATTATCTTAACCCATACTTTCTAATTACCACAATCCGACACAGAATTTTAATTTTGTTGGGAGGGGGGAAAAAAGCTTGACCTGAAAACCTAGGAAACGTGAATTCAGCTGCAAACTTTTTTCCACTTTCTTTTGTATCTGCATAGTCACTAAAGGGTTGCTGAATCCTTAGATAATATAAATTGTCCTTTTGGCACAGATGCTTTATCAGTTAATTAATGAAATAAGTGGAAATACTAGATACTACTTATCTCCATTTTTGCTTCATGCATTTATTGAAAAATAAAATGGTGTTTATTTCACTGGTCGTTAATCTCTGGAATACTTTCTGTTGTTTCTGAAAGGCTATATACGTCTATAGCTACTTCATACAGGATGGTTTCTGTCTCCCTCTACCTCCTTCCACGCTTACAGTGGTGCTGCTTTGAATAGAATTTTTCTTCTAACGAGTATTCCATGTTACGAGCTTGAAACTCTGTTAGCCACAGACGATCACTTTCATGCATACATTGTGGTTGCTTCACTTAAAAATAGTAAAGTGTAATTTGAACTTACTCTCCCTGTTTATCTTAACCCACTCTCCTCGAGTTTTTATGCTTCTTTGAGCAGTCCTACGCGTCAGTGTTGTCTGCTCTTCCAGTTCGAATCAGTGTGGATAAGCCATGCAGTTGCATATTGGTTCGAACTTCAAAGTCGCAGGTTTTTTCTGCCTGCCCTGTTATGCGATGAGTTTTCACAGGCCCCGTGCTGGTGTGACCTGCTCCTACTCCACTCTCCTTTCAGGTGGTAGTTTTAGGAAGAACAGTGGTGGTGACCAGAGACAGTGGGACTGCAGAGGCCCTGCAGTAAGTTCAGATGTGCAACTCCATGACCTCCCTGCTGATGCAGAAGAAGGATCTCAAACCGTATGTTGGGCTTATTCTTGATTTAAATGCATTTCCTCATGTTCCTCTTTATAATAGTGGTGCAGAAAAAATCTTGCAAAGTTTGAAAGTTGTAATGGCTAGTAGGGCTAGACTGTAAGTTCTGTACGTGAGTTCTGTCTGTCAAATTACTAGACTCTATTAAGGAAGTTTTGTGGGGCGAGTTGATAGCTTAGTACTCACAATGCATGATAATTTGGTTTTATATTTGTTCATTTGGTGCTGTACCATTAACACTAGCTTTAATCACCACGCATCTGTTTCAGCCTGGCCTCTGATTTAAGTATTTTTGGTATGTGCCCTTCAGTGTATGGGAGCAATCTCTGCTCCAGCACTAAACACTGTTCCTTAATGAGATGAACCCTTCCAGCTTGTTCTGGCAGTGCTACCAATGCCCAACAAGCGTCTCTAGCGCTGATGTTGCTTTTATCTTTTTTACAGAGTGATGTAACAAGGCTGGATGACAGCAGTGGTTTTCAGCCCACCATAGAGTCTCAGGTATGTTACTTCTGCTGTTAGGAAATCTAATGGCAAATAACCGTATTATAATAATAGCACGTAAAAACAAAACAAAACAAACAAAACAAAAAAAAACACCAAAAACCCCGCTATTTTTAATGTCTGTGGAACCACAAGCACACTAACAGCCTGTACTTTATGACTCTAACACATTATGAATGCAGAGATAAAAGTCCCGTTAGAAAACAAAGATGGGTTCTGGGTATGTAGACACGTATTTCGAAGAGCTGGCTGGCTGCTTTCCCTGGCCCTTTGGAGGGATCGCGTGTTCTCAGCTCAGTGACAGAACTTGCCTCTGAGTCTCCCGTGAGTGCTATACCTGTGTAGTGATTCAGTGCTGGAGCCTGGGAGGAAGTGGTCATCAGATGGCTCATGTGAAGAAAACTCGTGATGACAATTGCTCCCTGGAATCCCAGGGAGATTTGCTGGGCACTGATTTACATCTGTGCAAGGACTAATGCACTGAAATTCATCATGCCTGCGTATCACTACTGCCTGTTACTGTGTTCTGATAGAGTTCTCTTGTGGCCGCGCTTCCATTGTGTGTTGTACAGATTGTATAACACGCGCAATTGTACATATGCCGTTGATTGTGTTCACCGTTTTAAAAATAAAAAAAAGTTTAATGCATCAAAACAGAGCTCTGTTCAAGTGTCTAATGTCTTTTTTTCTTCCTCCTGCCTCCCCTCCTCTTCAGCTTGTCCAAAGGATACAAACGCTGCTGCAGTTGCTCTTCAGTCTTCAGGTAAACCACTGTTACTATCCCAGAGGTGTTTTAGGCATTGAATGTAATAAAATTTATGCGGGTGTGGAGAAGAGCTACCTTGAAAATATCCCCTAAAGCTGGAGTGAAGTGCAGAATTTAAGACCCGAGGCTCAAGGAAACAAACACTGTGTCTGGTATTTTGAAGGAAGTGTTAGATCTGTTGTCTTAAGTAATTGCTTCCCTTTTCCTGCTCACTTAAATGCAATTCTTTGGCTACTTTGAGCTCCAGCTGCTCTCTGTGCTCATTTCCTCTTAAAATTGTTGTTGATACACTCATGTGTGTATGCATTGGTTGGTTTTACTGTAACCTTGTGATCAGTAATATTTTGACTGATTGGATTCACAGTAATAATTCTGGGTGCAAGAAATGTTAATTTTTACATGCGTAACCATAACTTCCTTGCTTAGCTGTCTTTAGTATCGTGTCAGTCACTATGGGCTGGAATTTAGATCTGCTCTTGAAGACAAAAGTCTCTGTGATATAACTTGGTAGATGCTGTTGTCTTTTCTCTAGCTGTGTGTGTTTATTGAACCCATGTGCCTTATGCTGAACTTCTTCTTTCCCCTCCAGGCAGTGATATCGCAGCAGGACAGCTACATTGAGATGCAACGAGCCACCATGGTAGACCGGGAGAAGCAATACCGGCTGCAGTCTACACGAGGCAACCTGCTGCTAGAGCAGGAGAAACAGCGGAACTTTGAAAAACAGAGAGAAGAACTGATGAACGTACAGAAACTTCAGAGCCAGCTGAAGCTGGAGCAGCAACGCTTGGAACGGGAAAGGAGTCGGCAGCAGCGGGAATTTGAAAGCACAGAAGCTCGGCTGCAGGAGCGCGAAGAGGAGACTCGGCAGCTGAGAGAGAAGTTGAATCAGGAGCGGGAAGAACTCGAGAGGCAGCGAGAGGCCTATCAGCATGACCTGGAGAGACTGCGGGAGGCTCAGAGAGCAGTCGAGAAAGAGAAAGAGCGTCTAGATCAGCTAAGGAAGCTGAAGAAGCAGAACACAGTGTCAGGCACGTTCTCCCCAGAAATGGGACAGGTGAGGAATTCGTTTTCTTGGAGTTTTATTTGTGTTAATTTGCTTGCCTCTGAATGAAGGTTGCCCTTTTTGCAACACTAACCTATGTTTGTTTTTTACTGGGCTCCTTTTAAGGATTTCAGATGATTTGTCATCATCTGAAATAGCTGGTGATGGCTCCTGTCAGAGAGATCAGAGATTGGCAGTTCCCAGTGTCTGTGAGATTCCACCCAGACATTTGGTAATGAGACTATTTTTTTAAAAAGATAGAAACAGAGAGTAAGTTATTTTTGAACGTGGCTGACAGGATTTTTGAAATACTGGCACTGCCCTGTTGCGGGCAGGTGATTGCAGAAGGTCTGCTACATCGGTAGCATTTTGTACAGTTGATCTCTAAAAACATTTCCTATGTTTCAAAACATAAAGGTTGGGGTCTGATTAAATGGGCTCATTTGTTACTGTCTTAAAGTCTTGCTTTCTGTCCATCCTGTCATCACCTAATGCAGTACACTTTTGCGTTCCTTTGCACGGTGCAATATTAAGCAGCCTGGAGCTGCTGAGGTTCTATTCAGTGTTCAAGGACTTGCACTCTTGCTCTTCCTTCTGTTTGCCGGCATGCCTCGGGCTTCATCTAACCTGTGGCATTTTTCACTTTTGTTCTCATGGCTTTTGTTCTCAGGGCTGAGGGTGGTCTCTCCTGGTTGTATCTGAGAGGGTGAAAATACCCGTTTGACTTACAATGCTTTTTTCCTCACGTAGAGCCAGATGCTATGTCATTCTGTTAGCTTCAATGGAGAAGGGGTGGAATCTCTGCCCGTCTCGAAAACCTCTGTGAGAGTGAGCGTCTCCGGGCTGGATTACCTGGAACGGTCAGACTTGGTTCGGAGGGACAGTACCACCCTGGAGAATCGTCCGGTTCTTGCACTGAAGAATGAAGTGCCAATACATCTCCTGAGTGCGACTAATCAGATACAGAAACCAGCTGCCGTCCAGCAGCAGATTCCTACGAAGCTGGCCACTTTTACAAAAGGAAGCAAAGAGAAAGGTGGGAAGAACAAAGCATCTCATAGGACAGACAGTTCAGGTAAGTGTATTTAAAATGCATTTCTGATCTCTGCCAGAATCACAGGGAAACGGAATGCTGTTGTTTAAACCTCCGGCTAACCATGTGGAACTCAGAAATTAATATGAACAAATCGTTAGTGTGCTAACTGCAGCTAGTAGGCTCTTAAAATCTTTAAGTTAGGCGTTACATGTGTACGCTATTTAAAATGGAAATACAGCCCAAAGGGGTAGTGTGGAAAGTGGAGTTCTGTAATCCAACAGGACAGAATGATGGTGAGAGTTTATAAACCTGGATGAAAAACCCTCCTGCCTGACTGTAGGCTTAAAGGAAAATAGCAAATGTTTTGCTTGTTCTGCATGAGTGAAATATTTTGAGGCTGGCGTAACCTTTTCACACTATCTGTCCAGAGTTGTAACGACATCGAATGCAATGCTTTTCTTAGCACCAGTCAGTCATTAAATACAGATTTCCAGGCCAGAATTGATATGCTGTGTGTGTTGCGGAGGTGAAAGGGGTTAATTTTGTCAGAAATAGAAGCAAGTAAAAATACAGTCACCCTGACATAGTGTAATTTCTGCTGCTAACTGCTAGGTACTAAAGTAGTGATCTGTGCCAATGACAGACACGGTAAAAACCACCTTTTCTCTACCGCTTCAAATAGCCTTACTGCCAGCTTAGGAGAATGGCCTATAATTTTAAGTTACAAAATTATCTTTTTAGCTTTGTATAGGACTCAGACTTGGCAGGCTTACCCATCGCTTGGGCCTACGCTACTATAGCGGACTCGGGGAGAGGAGGGGGAAAGTCTTTTGCACGTTGTAGAAACATCTGTCTCTGTCGTGCCTAAAGTTTAGTATAATTGCAAACTTGCTTATGTTTTTGCACATAAATGAAGCCTAATATGCTCTTACCCTGAATACCAAATGCTGCCAAATGGGAAAATAAAGCTGTAATACCACATCTCCCCAAGTTTATTTTTAATAGCTCTTACATAATGACCTCTGCAGTGGAAATGTACTTAATGGTGTTTTTCTGGAATTTATGTGAAAGGTATAAAACACAAATGTATTGGTCTCTGTTCTCTCCTGAGCATTAGTGGGATGCATGCTTGTATCCCCACATGTAGATCTTAGGATAAAATGGAACAAGACTTTCTGTACCAGAGGCCAAATACTGCGTATTGAATTTGGGTTTTGTGATGTGTAAGGAATGTGCACTGAGGAGAGTTTTTTGGATCCAGAGTAACCATTTCATGAATTGCTTTTATTGTTGAAATTAAGAAACTGACAGGCCCCAACACCAAAATCAATGTACTCTGCTGAGCAGCTGTGAGACAGATGGAGAGCAGAGACAAAAGTTCATCACAGTTCTCTGTGTTAAAAGTGGCACAAATAGCCGTTGCTATTTGAGTGCTAAGGACAAAGACTTTTTTCTTAACCATGCTTTATAATACTAGGTTTTAAATCTGTGGTCGTCAGGGGCTGCTAGTAGCCGAATTAGAAGCTCTCAAGGAAGAGGAGGGAGAAAGTATTAATGGTCTAAAGAGCTGAAGAGAAAATTTAAGTAACTTGCAACAAAAGCACCAGCTCTTTGTGGTATAGCAGCTGCCTTGGATGTGCAAAGGTGTCAGTACAGTGGGCCCCAGCATGAAATAGTGAAATGTCTGAAGTACTGCTAGCCTCAGATACTAATTTATAAAATATTTTCTGTAGCATCTGTTGATCAGAAGCAGCTGCTTCCCCCCAGGCTTGTCAGCCGAGAGGAGGGTGTCCTGAGAGGCAGACGATCAGCAAGTCCAGTCCTCCCAAGCAGCCAGACCGCTGCGTTCCAGCCAGGTATGTCTTGACCAACTTGCATGTCCGTGGAAATGCATCGGCCTCGCTGTGCAGTGTCATGAATCTGTTTTCTTCCATTTTTTTTTCTATAGAGTTGTATGGCCCTACAGATACTCAGCCGGAAGCACTTTCATCTGCCTCAGTGAACTTATTCAAGCCCAATAACGTCCACGTTCAGACCCTGGTGACCTCTCAGCCGAGTCTGTTAAACGTGCAAGATGATACCAGCAAAGAAGATGTGATTTTCTTCTAATCGTTTCCATTTAAAGATTAATCTTCTGATATACTGTTTCAAGAGCTCAGGCCGCAGTGTTCAACGTGACAGAGACCTGACGTGGATGTCTTTTCATCCCTGCCCCATTACTTCTAGCAAGGACCAGACCAGGATTACTGTTCTACTCTGGCTTCTCTGCCAGCAGCTCAGAATGAGGGCACGGCAGTAACTATTTGCTTTTAAATTCTCCTAACGTGGAAATGTATTGACACATGGCATGGGTATATAAATTCAGAGCATGTTAAAATGCTGCCACTTACTGTAATTTGTTCTTTTTGGAGAATGTACGCTCTCGGTGGGCACCATCTTGTAAATTGTTATAGTTGATGTAGAACCGCCCAGATTTTTATGTAAAAAGTTTTAGTAGGCCGCAAAATGGCTGCAAATTTTAAATCCGTTTTCACAGGTACATGGTTGGTAATGGATTCCGCTAACAGCGTGGTGATAACTAGTTGACTAGCAAGCCAGTCTGCGTACAGCCAGGCGTGACAGACGTTGTGATACCCGCTCAGAGCAGCCAGACTAGTGTCTGTTGCTTTAGTGAATTCAGTGGAGCGCGTGCTCCGTGGCCAGGTGCAGTGGAAGAGAGAAGGTAAGCTTCTTAAGAGAGTCTTCAAGGGTCAGGAGCTCCACCTGCTTGTGGATGAGAAGGGTGGGACGTGTGAAAATACATGACGGAAATGAAGAGTTGGACTCAATGCACATTTCATTGCCCATCAGCTTGCGCTGGGATACCTGTCTCCTTGGAGACCTTGGGTAGCTCTCCGCGTCAGTGAGAGCGATACAGCTTCCCAGCCAAAACTCACGAGATGGTTCAGAATGAACTTCGAGACTTGGATTTTGTTCTTTGCTGAAGACATGTATAAGAAGCATTTGAATGCAGTGACTTATTGTCTTGTTTAATCCTAAGTTTTCTGCATCTTTTGTTTGTCTGCTAACTTGTTGGGACTCCAAGTACCAGAAGATATCAAAGCTGCTGTTACTGCAGAGACTTCTTTGCAGCACTGTGGTAGGAATGAAGGGAATAAGAACTGTTTGGTTTTAAAATTAAAAAAAGAAAAAAAGAAAAAAAACACTCTTAGCTAAACCTGTGTTGGTTTAGCTGCTTACAGCTGAACCAGCTTTGATACCTCTTGTTAAATGGGTCAGTTCTTAATCATGAAATGGTGATGCCATTAAGTGTTCTGCTCAAAAGGCATTATTTCCCTTTGTAGTAATTTGCACAGTCTTTTTGTTGTATTCTGTTACTTCGCTCTGTATCTCAGTTCTTGATTACACACATCACCGAAGGATGTGTATTCCGATATGTGTTGAATGTGACCGGTCAGATACGTTGTGCACAGGAGAGATTGTTTGGAGGGTATTATTACAAAATTAAAGAAATCAGTGTCTCAGAGCTTAAAAACTTGGGTTAATACCTTTCAGAACATGATAATAGTTTTTTTTCCATATCTTTAACCCTGGGTGAAGTGATTTGTAGCGCTGGTGGATGGAATGCTTGGTCAGTTCTCCATCCAGTCACGTAGCAATGGCATTGAATGGCAGTTTGTCGATCTCTTCAAATCATTGGTGCTGTCTCAGTGACAAAGAAATTGAAAAATGCAAATTTACTGGTCAGTGTGAGAGGGAAAAGATAAGCTACAAAATACTTGGTTGGTTTTATGGAGCAAGCACTCCTTGCTGTAATGCTCCTTGGACTTCAGGGTCGTTGTCTCCAAGTGACATTGGTGTGAACCTGAAGTGATAGCACTGAGCTGAATGAAAGGAAACTCCAGCCCAGACTGGTGATACTCCCCCAACCCCCAGGAAACTATTCCCGTGAAGTTGGACACACTTCACTGGAACACCAAAGGACTGCTTGGTAAATGCTCGGCACTGCAGAATTTACACAGCTTGTCGGTGGCTAGATGTGCAGAAAACGTTATGGGGAACGCAGTGATTTTTGTGGCGTTGTGACATGATGTTGGTGACGGTTAGAACACAGTTCTGCCCTCTGTTTGCTTTTTGCATTCCTAAAAGCTAGCTTGCAATGGAGGGGAATTCTTCTTAGAATTAATGTAACTTCTGATCAAGCCGCTGTGTGAGATCCCGCAGGATCCAGGAGTGATTTTTCCGTCGGCTGATGTGGAGTCTCCAGTCATCTCCGATACCCGTGGTGTTTCTGCTGTAAACATGCGGTGAAGCAGCAGGAACGCACAGTACGTTCTCTCCTTCGTGCTGTGGTTTGGGCCACTCCTAGTGAAAACTCTATGCCCCTGTTGCCTTAAATTACCGGGTTTTAGGGAGTTTTAGCCTAAAGTGAAGTTGCATCAGTGGAATAAACCACCTCAACCAGAGAGGGATGTCTCTGAGTCTTTGAAAACAATTTTTGGAAACATCTTAGTTTAATTTTGTGCCTGTCCTAAAGTATGGGGGAGAGTATTCTATGGGCTGAAGGGATCTGTTTGGCTACTTTCTTCTTCTTCTGTGCAATGAATGAACTCAGAACAGCGACATCTGGAAAATAAAGTCTGCAGCGAGGTCTCATTTCTTTTAATGTTTTAACTGTTTTAGTACTCGTTGTCAGCAGCGCTTTGAATACGTTGTGGCTGTTGGCGAATGGACGCGGGACCGTTACAGGCTGTTGGTTCAGCACCCCCAAAGCACCTTGGAGTATGGGGCTTCAATCTGTAACTGTGAAATTACCTTAAAAGTCATTATCTGTCCTCAATATGTGTGTCTAGCTTTCTGAAAACTGTTTTCACCTTGACTAGAGACTGCGTCTTCTTTCACTTGGGTCAAAACCATTTAAGTGCCGTACCAGGTATGGACGTGGCCTCCTCTTCAGTCCCGTACCCGGCGCAGAGAAGGGTTTGGAACTGGCAAATGCCGGGATATCTCGCTGGTAGTGCGGGTTCTGCCGTACCAGAATATGGTAACGTTATTTGTAGAAGGCTGAGGGAAGCAAGTGAAAGATTTTCTTTAACCAAATAATGGGTCATCTCTTCACTTCTGCAAAACTGAATCTGTGAAATTGCTGTCGCTCCAGTTGAGTGAAC
Source organism: Rissa tridactyla (assembly GCF_028500815.1). NCBI lineage: Eukaryota > Metazoa > Chordata > Aves > Charadriiformes > Laridae > Rissa > Rissa tridactyla. The sequence goes on from NC_071487.1 coordinate 1,297,248, forward strand.
GAGTCTTGGACTCCTGACTCGAATCTCCTTCCTAGAAAAAGTAACTTTTCTGGCAGATTGGATTGCAGAATACTGCTGTGTCCTGGGCTAAGTAACCTGCTGTTGACTCTGAGTCATATCCTTTCCATTTGACCTTTTGATTACCTCAGATAAAAGTTTCCTTTTAAGCGATATCTGAGGATTAGACGGTTCAAAACTCTGTGCCTCCCAGGTGCCTTTTGGCTTCTTTCTGAGCTGGGGTGTGGAGGAAATTACAGCACGAGCTTTGAACTGCCGCCACCTTTGCTTTGTGTTGCAGCCTTAAAATTATTGTCATGTTTGTCCTTTTAATATCGTGATGTTGCAAGGTAGAGGCTGTTTCTGTGGTTCTGATTTTCAGTTTTACCTCTGGCGTGAAGGAAGCTTCCTCTTTCCCCTCCCACTTGGACTACGGTCATTTTGTATTTGGGACTGAAAAATCCCCCCGTGTACCGAGCGCGTCTGCCCTGCGTGTATCGTAAATGCTTTCCTAGTTTTTAACTGTGCTTTCTGTGGGTTGTAGTTGCGGCGTATCCCGCAAATGGAGATCGCTGATCGTTTCCCGGTGCGAGGCAGAAGGATTGGTATTTCTAGAGGTGCTCACTCCTCGAGGTAACAGCGTTCCTGCGAAGGCAGGAGCGACTCGAAATAATTTGCGGGCAGTTTTGTCTTTCTGAGGAATAGTCAGATGGTGCTGCATACATGGAACTTGGTGTTTGTCGTTTGCATTTACACTGAAAGTTGAAACTTAAACTAGGAAAGGGTTGAAAATATATATTTCGTTTCACTTCTACTTTCAACTCTGCAGAACCGGAGCTGGGGCTCCGCGGTGCTGCTCAGTGGTGTCCCTGTGTGTCGTGCCCCTGTGCAAGGGAGTTGGGAGCGTTTTGTTGTCTTCCCCAGCAGTTCTCACATTTACAAGGGGAAAAAAAAAAAAAAATCTTGTCACCAGGTTACGCGTGTGCGATCCTTGCCTGACTTTCTTGCTGAATAGGTAGAAGAAAAGCCTTTTCCCCGCTCTCTCTTTTGAGGCCAGACCCGAGATCTTTGTAACCACCGGCGGCTCTTTATCGTTTACCATCAGCGTGTCGCTCATCGAACGCCGTTTGTGTGAGCTCTGCTTCACGCCGTTCGTGCCATGTTTATAAATCAGGGGGTTTTTATGTTTTTGTACTGAAAGAAATTTGGAGCACTTTAGAAAAGTTTCTTTCAAATTCCATTTCTGTCGGGACCTGGAAGGAGATCTCTGCCGAGGGCAGGTCCTGCTGGCGTAACCGCGCGCGTCGCACCGGGAGCTCTCGATGCGCTTCAGTCCTAGGTCTGGTTTCTAGGCCCACTTGCACTGTAAAGATTTAATAAATAATCGTGGTCCATGGTTAAATTGACCATTTTGTTGGGGAAGCGTTTGGGTTTGGTTTTTGTTAGGGTGTAAACATTGTAAATAATTCCTTTACCGTTGATAACTGCAGCAGCAGCATCTTTGTAGTCTTTATTTTATTTGTAAAGTCGATGGTTGAATGTTAATATTCTGTTGAATTGTGCACTCTTCATTAATTGTAAACTTGATCTTAGCACACCAAATGATGATTTTTACAATGATTGCAATGTTTCTCCACTGAAGGATTTCAGAGCTGCAATAGGCCTGAAACCAACTTCTAGCAATAAAAAAAAAAAAGCATTTAAAAACTGGCTGCCTTTATATATATTTTGATTTATATTTTTTCTATCTGAGACAAAGATCAAAGCAGCAGCTGCTTTTCACGTGTTCCTCATTTTCCACCCTGGACAGAAATAACGTGCCGTACGAACGAAATGGAGAGGACGGAGCATGGGAGGCGTTGAGTGGAGGATACGGATGGCCGCGGACCTTGCCGGCGAGGTGAGCGCCCCAGGAAAAACCTCAGCTGGGCTCCAAATGCCTGAACTCAGCGCACCCGCGAAGGCGTGAACGTCAGGTTGCTTATATTAACATGTAGGAGCCTTGCACGGTGCCAGTCCGAGACATGCCTGGCTCTGTCCCAGACAGTATCGGTTCCCATTTGGAACAAGTATAACAAAAATAGAAACTTTCTCCCTGGTGCTCGTGCCAATTTGGCAGCCCTGGCTCCCAGTGCCTCCGGCTGGTGCTGGGCTTCCCGGTGCCGGGCTCCGGCAAGTTGCGTTTCCTGGTTAAAAATCCCCGCTTGTGGCATGCTGGCAAGCTAACCCAACGCTGCAACCCCAAATAAATCCTGGAGATTAGAGCAGATGCAAAACTGGGGAGAGAGTGGGAGGACTGGGACTCGGGTCTCTGGAAGGAAGAGGTATGATTTTATCATCAGAATCCCGCGCTGGGGCCAGCGTTGAGGGAAACCCTCGGCCAGTTCTGGATGTGCCAGTGGCGCAGTCTGGGGGTCACTTCGCGCAGGGATGACTCTCTGTGTGTCAGAGCATCTTTGGAGGAGCCGGGGTCTCCGTGTGCGGGAGTCGGGAGAACACAGGCTGCATTTGTCAGGCTCTGAACTGCGGCTGACATCTGGGTTGCGGCACAAACTGGAACTCAGTTGGAAAAACACGAGTTTTTCTACTTTTCCAATGTATGTAAATAATCAAAACCTCCTCGGCACATCAGTGTTTAAAATACGACTTGATCTTTATGGGAAGTAACAAGCTGATGTGTTAGCGAATGAAATTTTCAAGTGTGTGTATAAGCTTTTGCTTACGCCGCCTTGGGGAGAAAATCCCTTCCATCTGCCTCTGCCCTGCTGGGCCTGCAGCGCGCGGGGCCGCTGGAGGTCCCTGCCTCTGCGCCCTCCCCTTTCCCTCTCTGTCGCTAGAGCAAGGCGAGCAATCAATTTCTACCCATTTTTCAGCAGGAAGAAATGGAATCAAGGTGATTTCATGGGGGACGGCTGAGAGGGACAGTCTAGGGCACAGGTTACGGGGAGCTGCTTCCAGAGCAGGGGGGTTAATGGTTATTTTCTAATCGCACTGTGCTTTCCTGCAGCCACGATCGTGTGTCAGACCCGCAGGGATTGTTTCTGCAAAGACAGAAGAGGCTGGATCGGGGAGATCCAGGGTTGGCACGGCCAAGAGGGGTCCCTGCAGCACGGACTCCCACTGGGATCTGCCCGGCTGCCGCAGCCCAGAGCTCCGCGGGGGCAAGTTTAATTCTGGGGCAGAATTTGCGTCTCTTGGAAGTTTGGTGCCGCTGCGGCCGTCGGTGTTCCAGCCAGCGCGGGTGTTTCCGTGTTATGCTGCGGTTCTTGCAGTTCCTTTGGTGATGGCAGACCCCTTGGCTGACGGTATCATTGACAACGCGGTCGCCCGTCTATGAGACACGCTCCCTGTTTTCCGCAGGCGGGGTGTGATTTCGGGACGGGTGGCGGTGCCTTCAGAGCTGTTAACTTGCTCATACCAGTATCCCAGCAGCTCCGCCCTGCCTTGTCTCTCTCTCAAATCTGTAGCTAATTAACCCGAAACCCAAACCACATTCTTTCTATTTGGATGAATCATTCTGAGGCCATGGGCAATGACCAGCTTTATGCTAAACCTTCCTCTTTCATGTGGGTGAGACGCGGCTGATGGTTCCCATACGCGCATCTGAGATTCATCGGCAGCCAGATGCTTGAGGACAAACACGCACGGAGGACGTTGGCTCCGGAGCGTGCTCCGACAGTGGGAATGTGCTGCTTTTCTGCCTTTCCCCTTCCTCGCCCCCGTGACTCAAATCCGGTTTAATTTCTCATCCCGGCGATGGGGCCGGCGCGGGGCTCAGGAGACGGGGGGTGCGCGGGGGCCTCTCCTCGTGCGGTGCCTACGGTGTCTGCTGCTGCTGCGCCCAGGGGACGTGGCAGAGGGTAAAAGCCAGACCCTCTTGGAGCTGGCAGTGCTGGTGCGTGACACAGGGTCCCTGGCTCTGGGACGGTGTCACACGCACGGGCGGCTCAGGCGCGGTGGGGATGGCTTTGTTACGCGGCCCCGTGTACGCGGGAGCACGAGAAACCCGCCCGGAGCAGCGCCACGGAGATGTGCTTCTCCCGCGTCAGCAGCAGCTGGTGCCGTTCCACGGTGTGTTGCGGGACCCGAAGCTGTCCCAGATGCGATATGCAAAATTTTCAGGGGGTCTCAGGCCAGTAGATGCGTAATGTTCTTTTCCCTTCTAGAACGTTTGAAGTCACGGACACAAATCACACTGTGTGTAGTTAGGGCTTTGCTTTCCCCGGGCTGCCCTGGGTTGTCATCCTAACAGCAGCGTCTGCTCCAGCTCCTGGCTGGACGCGTGGGGCTGCACCGCGGGACACTTCGGTGATCCGTACCCCAGCTCAGCCACAAAAAGGGCATTTCTCAGGTACCGCTGTGCTGGTTTTCTGCAATTAACAGCACCGGCCAGCGCGTGGAGAAGGGAGAAAGGCTGTGCGCTGCCTTGGCACTCCGGCAGCAGGGGCTGCGGAGCACAGTGCAGCTACCAGCCTAAAAAGCAGCGTACTTCCCTTAAAACCAAGGCCGGTTGTCCTTGTGGCCAGGAGGGCGGCGGGTCCGTCTGGCGCGGTGTTTCTCCGGCTGGGGTGGTTTTGCAGGCTTTGTGTGAGAAGAGGGACATCCCCCGGGAGAGGCGATGTCACGCTGGGCTTGCTTTGGCTTCCAGCCTGGAGCTGCCCGTGTGCGCTGCCGCTTCCAGCCGTGGCTGTGGGCTGGGCTCCGGCAGCGGGGGCGCAGGATGGAGCGGGGCTCGGGGCTGGGAGGAGAGGCTTGCGTTTGGGCTGCGTTGAGATTCTAAATTAATTCTATTCATTCAGGAGGGTTTCTGTCCCAGTAACCAAATTAACCCCTAAACCGCATTCACCTGCAGCCCCCTTGGCCTAAATCTTCTGGCCCCGGCGCTGAAGCGATGATTTGGACGGATGCGTGGAAATGTCAAACTGGGAGAACAGGTCGGCGCGGCGCGCCGCTGGGAGGAGAAGGTGTCTGTGCGCCCCAGGGCTGCTCCCCGCGGGAGGAGCTGGAGCCGCAGGGAGAGCGCGGGGCTTTGCTGGCTGAAGGAGGGTGAAGGCCACGAAACGCAGCTCTGGGCGTCCGCTGCCGCTGTGGAGCGGCCAAGCCCAGCTGTGCTGGAAGCGCTGGTTTTCCCTGAGAGGCAGTAGTAGGGAGAAGTGCAGTTTGAAACCAGGGAACAATTCACAGAGGCTCGCGAAGGCTTCGGCAGCAGGGCCGCTCGGTCCCCGAGCTCAGAACGCCTGGAGCGCGGCTCGGATAACACCCCAGCGCCAGGAGCGGGAGGCAGACGCAGCCCCGTGCTGCTGGGAGCCACTTTGTCCCTGGCGCAGAAGGCGGATGTGGCCGGGAGCCAACGCTTATTGCTTGGCAGCGTAAATAAAACAGCTGCTGCTCAAATGGCCGTGAATGAAACCTCCGCTCCTCCGACCTGCTGAGCAAAGTCGGACTTTGTCCGACCCTCAGGAACAGCTGTAGGTAGAATAAAGGTGAAGGAGCTCCGGGCTCGCTCACCGGGGCGGGGATGATTTCTGCTGGCTCCTTGTCCCACCGCGTCCTGTGCTGTCACTGGCCCCTGGGCTGTGGGTGCAGAGTCCTTGCCTGCCTCCTCTCCCGGCCGAGCTGGGAGCTGCCGGATGGTCGGACTCGATGATCTGAAAGGTCTTTTCCAACTTAAACGATTCTATGATTCCATGCTGCTGCTGCCCACGGTGCTCCTGGCTGGGGGCTCCTCTCCCCACCGCCCCCTGGGCTCGGCAAGCGCTGGAGAGGCGGCACAGGGAGGGGAAAGGGAAAAGGCCCAGCCTGGGGCTGAACATGGCGGAGGCATCAGAAAACAACAGAGAGCTGGGGGGGTTCAGCCTGGAGAAGAGAAGGCTCCGGGGAAACCTTCCAGCCCCTGCCAGTCCCTCAAGGGGCTCCAGGAAAGCTGGGGAGGGACTCTGGAGCAGGGAGGGGAGCCATGGGACGAGGGGGAAGGGTTTTACACTGCAAGAGGGGAGATTGAGGTGAGATATCGGGAAGAAATTCTTTGCTGTGAGGGTGGTGAGCCCCTGGCCCAGGTTGCCCAGAGAAGCTGTGGCTGCCCCATCCCTGGAGGGGTTCAAGGCCAGGTTGGACGGGGCTTGGAGCAACCTGGGCTGGTGGGAGGTGTCCCTGCCCAGGGCAGGGGGGGGCACGGGGTGGGCTTTAAGGTCCCTTCCCACCCGAACCGTTCCGTGATTCTATGAAAACAGGATGGAAATGAAGTCAGTTTATCTGCTTCAGCCACCAGCAGCAGGGCAGCTTGCTTCCTTCCAGTCTTGCCAGTTCTTGCCTGCACTAGCAGCTAGGAAGGGTTCTGACATTGATTTATTTAACGCCGAAATTGAATAATGGATCACACCCAAACCATGCCTCTGTGGTGAGACAGTCGGTTGCACCTTCGGTGCCGGTTTCCTCTGACCGTGCCGAATCCTGTCTCGTTCCTCCCGCCCTTAACAGAGCTGGGCCTTCCCCCCGCCGGCGGCTGGGCCCGGAGCTCGCAGCCCTCGGGGAGAGAAGGGGCAGCGCTTTCCTCCGGTCTTTTTGGCAGTGAGGAAACCCAGCTCTGCAGAGGATGACCAGGTAAAGGCAGAGAACAGCTAAATCTTCGCTGTTTTAAACAGATTTGCACGTCCTTCAGATCTGGAGAAGATCACGTCCTACAGAGCCTGAGCTTTCCCGAGTCCTGCTTTACAAAGATGGAGGAAGATCTGAGCCCCCTCCGGCCGATGAGGGTTTGGGCTCTCGAGCAGGGGCCGCTCTTCTGCTCTTCGCTCTTGTGAAGCGTTAGCTCAAGTGTGGGCTGGGAAAACTTGCAGCTGAAGCACCCAGAACAGGCAAGGGACACGGTGGATTTTATTCAGATTTATTGAAGCAGCTCCAGGCTGAGTAATAGACACACACAACTGCTGTATATAAAAAAAATAAAATAGATGTACAGCACCAGCCAGCTAACCATGTACTGTCACATGTCAAGACACTTCAGGCAACCGCCTCTGGCGCTGCCCGCGTTCCAAGTCACAGCAGACAGCAGCGCGCTCCGCAGCCTGCTGCCAGTTTCTTAGGAGCTTCTAGTAAATGTCGCTTAAACCAAAATACTAAATGAAAGAAGTAAAAAATATTCCTCTGGTTCCCGCTCTGAGATCACACGAATTAGGAGAAAACTTGGAAACCTTTTGCCGTCTCAAGGGACAGCACAAGCTGCCAGCCCAAGGAGGTCCCTCCGTGCTTGTCCCCTCCCTGGTCCGAGCGAGGGGGATTTACGGAAGCGGTTCGAAGCCGGAGCCGCGTTGCCGTCCTGCTGCCGCTCACGAGCTCCGGGCAGGGGCTGGCGTCCAGGACAGCTCACAGACGCTGCTACTGCCCGCGTCTTCTCTCTGGATCCTCGGTGAAGTGAGACACTGGCAAAATGGGCTGTGAAGCCTGTAACGCGGGAGAAAGTATTGTGAGCCCGGCGTGCGGCAAACCCGAGACCGCTCAAACGCTGCTCTCCCGGGCTGACGGCTGCCTATTTCCCTCTACAGCCCGGAATTTTCTATAGGTAGCGTGGGATATTTTATCACAAGTTCACTGGGGTAGTGCGTCTTTTGCAAACAAAAAAACCTGCAGGGATCTGTGATTCACTGGCATCTTTTCTGCCAAGAGCCTTTAGAAAGGTTTAATTCCCGTTGCAAATTTTTGAAAAGTTAATGGCTGCGTAGCAGGAAAGAACTGGCATGAAAGGGACACCAGAGAATAATTAGAAGCCGAGAAACCCTGTGTTTATATGTAGACAGGGTTTGTCTTACAAATGCAATTACCAACCATTCTGGGACTAAATCCCAGCTATAACCTTGTTCTGGCACCAGCTCCCAGCCCTCGCGTCCCACAGGACATCTGGGTGCCACCAGCAGATTCCCCGTGGCACCAGGAGGAGGCGGCTGGGCTAAAAGCAGCCCGTTCCCCCCTGGCACCGTGCCGTCCCCCCCAGCCCCTTCGCACAACCCTCCACTCCACGAGCCTTCTGCGCCGGGGACGACACCCAATCCTCCCCGCGGAGAGCATTCCCCAAAATCCTTGCATAGGCCAGGGCTCAGGGGAAGGGCTTAGGATGCCAGGTTAAGCATCTTGTTATTTATACTAATCTTCTCCCCGCAGCACTTCAGCACCTAGAGAGGCGTTCTCTCTCCCGCAGGGTTTTCGATCCCAAACCACCTGCCTGGAAGCGCGTTTCTGGAGCTGATGTTCGCGGGAGGCTCCAGGACAACTGCAGTCCGGATTCACGGGCGTCAGCCCCTCAAGGTTTAACCCTTGTGCAGCACAAGGTTATACAGAAGAGCTCTGGGCTGATCCCTGACTATTTACCTCCTTTGTCACACCGTGACTCAGGCTGACAGGTACTTCCAGGTGCTGACAAAGGCGGTGGGGATGAGGGAATAAGGCACCGTCGTGACGCTGCTCCAAGTGTCAGATGATGGGTCGTAGCAGTCCAGCGTTTTGCAGCGCTGAGCCCCGCAGTAGCCCCCCACCACGTACAGTCTGTTGCCCGACGTGACAGCACGGCAGCTGATGCGCTTCGCGGTGACGTCCCCGAATTTGGACCACTGGTAGGTGTCACTGTGGAAACGGTAAGCGGAGCTGGCGGAAAACTCCGTGTCCCCCCCGATGACGATGATGTGGCTGCCCACCACGGCGGCGGCCGTGTACCGCCAGGGCTGGGGGCAGCTGACGGGCACCGTCCAGCGGTTCTGGCAGGGATCGAAGCACTGCACCTTAGGCAGCTTCTCCTGGTTGGTGCTGGTGCCGCCGAAAACAAACAGCTTCATCTTGGCTCCCACCACGGCGGCGTTGCTCACGCCTTCTCGGAGAGGGGCCACCAAGGACCATTTGTCCAGCTGCGGGTCGTAGTGTTCGACTTGCTTGAGAGAGACGGAGGGAGAGGCCGGGAAGGCACCGCTCACTGCTGTGTGACCCCCCACCACGTACAGACAGTGGTCCAGCTCAGCGGAGCCGTGGCCAAACCGCGCCACCAGCATGGGAGCGGCTTTTGCCCACTCGTCGTGGAGGGTGTCGTAAACCCAGACGTCTTTGGAAGCGCCGTTCTCGGAGCCTTTGCCGCCGGTGATGTACACTTTGCAGCCGATGGCGCAGGCACTGCACTCTTTACGAGGGCTTGGGATGTCGGCACGAGGAATGATCTCGCGGGTTTTATGATCCAGCATATAAATCTTGTCGCACATGAAGGTCTGGCCCCCCAGCAGCAGCAGGGCCTGGCTGACCTTGCGGGGTCGGGCGCAGCACCCCGTCACCAGGCCATCGTTTTGCAGGATCTTCATTTTGCATCGTACGGCGTCGGCCACGATCTCCTCCCCCAGCTTGTGGCTGGTCACCAGCTTCTCGCAGGCCACTTGCTTCCGCAGGTAGGACTCGGGCAGAAGGGCCAGGCGGACGGAGCGCAGCAGCTCTGGCAGAACTTCATGGCGTCGGGGCAAATCGTACCGGATCCAACCTATAACAGCTTCGTAGACCAGCGTCTCATCCTCGACCTCCAGCTCTTCACTCTCCACCAGCTCCAGCAGCTTGTCTTTGGGCAGGCGGAGGAAGTCCTCGGTCTTGCAGAGCGAGGTGAAGTTGGCCAACGCCATCCTCCAGGAGAGCTCCAGCAGCCGCTCGCAGCAGTGGGCATCCGACAGCAGCAGCATGTTCAAGCAGTTCCCAGGGTAGAGATTCTTCTCCAGAAAGTCGGCCGAAGCATCCCGGATGTCCTGAAACTGCAGCATGTCCCCGGCCTCCAGCAAGGACTCCGCGTTCTCCTCGTTAATCAGCACCCGGGCGGAGTACGCGTAGTCCAGCAGCAGCTCCAGCACCTCGGGGTGCAGGGAGTCGTGGAAGTTGACTTCGGCGTCTCTGCTCTCTTTCAGGCCCCCGCTGAACATCGCCTCGAAGTAGCGGCTGCAGGAGGCCAGGACGGCCCGGTGGCAGTGGAAGGCCTGGTTGCCCGCCCGCAGCACCACGTCGGTGAAGAGGTGCCGCTTGCGGAGCAGGTTGAGGTGGGTGAGGAGGCTGTCGGCGTGGCCCGGTTTGTGGAAGAGGTGGATGTTCATGGAGCCGGAGCTCGAGCGGGATTTCCGGTTCTCGTGGCTGCTGACGGACATGGTGGTGAAGCTGCTCTGCAAGGGGAAAACCGGAGGGTCAGCGGGGAAAGCGGGAAGGCCAAACAGCCGTTCTTGGATTGCCCCAGCGACGTGAACCCTGCCAGCACGGCCAGGGGTGCGTGACACCCCGCCCCGCCAACGGAGCCACCAGCACCGGCGGGGGTGCTGCTGGGGCCGTCCCGGAGGGCGGCAGGAGGAGCACGACGGTGGGAGCACGGAGCCCGGCCGGTAAGCGGAGCTCGGAGCGGACGTCCCGCAGCGGCGGGGCTCGCCCAGCGCAGACCCGGGGCACCGCGCGGTCCCGCCCCGAACGCCGGTGCGTGGCACGGCCCCGCGGGGCACCGGGGAAGGGAGGGGGGGGGAGATGTGCGGTCCCGGTGCTGCCCGCCCCGCCCGCGGTCCCGCACCCCCGCACCTGGCCGCGCCCCGCCGCGTGGCCGCCCCGCCGCCGGCCCCGCCCCCGCCCCGCCGCCACAGCCAATCAGCGGCCGCAGCGCGCTCCGCTCGCGCTTTGTGAATGGGAGCCGGGGGCCGGGCGTGCGCATGCGCCGCCCATTAACCCCTGCGCGCCCGGCGCCGCCGTGGCGCCACCCGGCCCTAAACGGGCCGTAAAAGCCGCGGTCGGGGCTGTGAGCTGGAGCCAGCGGCTCAGCCCTAACGGCCCTGCCGACAAAGGCAGGGCACGGCCGGAACAAACCGTCCCCGCTCAGCAAACGTGTTCCTGCGTGGGGCAAAGCCGGAGCTGGGCTGGGCCGGGCCGGGGGCCGCAGCAGAAAAAAGGTGAAGAACCCCACGGGTTTTGGGGAAATCGGGTCTGTGTGTGCAAGGTCTTGTGCGCAAAAAGCATGAGTGCTGCCCTGGGCGGTCAGCAGCAGCCACCACAGGTGTTTAAATATTCTGTGTCAGTGGGAACCAAAACCGCTCTACAGAAAATACGAATTTCAGAAGTTTCTGAATTACCAGGTTTTGCTCTTATCGTTGCACGTTTCAGTTCATCCTGCGCTTCGCCGGCTGCAATTTGAAATCTGTCAGAAGGAGCAGCAGCGGATGAAGTAAACGTGCTTAGGCCAGTTTACTGTGTCCTTTCTCTACACAAAAATCAGAAGTGTGGTTTAGTTTCACTAATTTGGCACCAGAGGTGCATGTAGTTGGATTATTTTTTTTTTTTTAGGGAGGTTAAGAATATAAAGAGAGAGAATCTGATTTCTTATTAAAAAACACTAAATTTCAGCAGGGGCCTCTGCAGCCGGTGCCAGGACGGGGCAGAGCTACAGCAGCAGGATGCGGGTGCTCTGCCTGCTCGGACACAAGACCTGCAGCGTGACTAAAGAAAAAAACCAGAATCTCTTCCAGATAACGCCTGCCTGCACTCCGAGTTGTACCAAAACCTATAAATCTGACCCCAAATTCTGAGCACAGCCAGGAAGGCATCCTCTGTGTCACTTGGTGGGGTGAAGGTCCAAATAAACAGCAAGGACGGGGCGCAAGATAAAGAGTATCGCTCTGCTCTTTGAACGTGGGCAGGAGATAGTTTCACGTGTCCGTGCCAAAAACAACAACAAAAAAAAAGAGCTCAAATCTCCTGGAAATGGGGTCCCTGCCGTACTGCATTGCAGAGAGCACCAGCACCGCGCAGACTAAGCAGAACTGTTTTCAAAAGATGCACTTCCATGACAATTGGTCAGGTGCTCTGAATTATTTCGGGAGAAGGACGGCTGGTAACAGATGGGGAGCTGCAGCCAACGCAGCAAAACGTTTTCTGTCGCCTAGGCACTCTGGAGCTTTCTAGAACCAGATAAAGAACATTTGCCCAGTTATCGGAAGCAACAATCACTCAAGGCCACCTTTGAAGCATTCGTCTTGTTTATTATTGGCACCGCCTAGAAATAGAACTGTAAAACTCATCTTGGCATTGCTTTGATTGGTGCTTTGAAAGGTAATTAATAAATTTGCTGCTGGTTTTTTTTTTTTTTTTAAAAAAAACCATTCCGTTGGCTGCTGCCAGAGCCTGGTGGAAGAGCTCCACCCGGTGGCAGTCTGTAAAGGCACAGCTGGAGCCTCAGCGCCTCTTCTGGTTTAACTGGAGTCTCAACTTCCAGTATTTCTCCTTAAATGAGTGATACAGAGTAGAAGAAAGCTTCGCAAGGCACTGCTTACAGCTGCTGCTTCTTTCTAAAGAAACACAACCATGGCAAACAAAATAACCCAACAACCTCCTTCAGCTGCTTGCTCCTGTTCGCGCTTGGGGCATCTGCTCTGGGCTCAAACACCAAAACATCTGACGGAGAAAATTCCATGATTCCTGGGTCAGCGGAGGCACAAAGCGCTGAGCCTGGAGCTGGAATTTGCAGGATCCATCCCTTAGAAGTTTTGCGCGACAGAACCATGGCCGTTCCTCTGCCCTAACGCTGGTTTTGTGCACTTTTAAGTGACAGCGAAGACCGGAGGGTTGCATTTGTCTTTTGGGACATAGGAAGGAAGGATGGAAGTGACTTTTTTCCCCTTCTATTTTGCCAATCCTAGGAGATTTCTTGACTTTCAGAGGATTCACCTGAAATATTTCTCTGATGAAGAGTGATAAAAATTGTTAACCGCAAACAATCCTCTCTGTAATAGACATCTTGAGTACAGTCCCAATTACAGGATGTGTGGAACCACAATCATCGACATCAGAAAGTTAAAATACACCCTGCCACACTAAAGGCATTTTTACCATGTAAAAAATGGGCTCCTGAAGCTTAATTATGGTTTACACAGCTTCAGAATTTCCTCCTCTAGATGCTTGGTAGATACCAATCAGGGAAGATACGGTCCCCAGGAGACCTACTAGCCATGGAGGAAAGCGTCCAGCCCAAAGGAAGCCCGGAGGCAGCCAGTGGATTGCGTTGGAGAGATCTGCCATGTCTGTGAGGATGCTCAAAACTTCAGCCTTCACTTGGGCTTTTGTTTCCTTTTGACTCAGAGGCGAAGATGTACTGCTGGAAGCAAGTGTAATATTATTGATGGCCCATAATTCAATAATAATTGGCAATAACTCACAAATGAGAACAGATACGTTTGGGTTAAAATAGCTGTATAGCCAAGGAGGGAAATCATACCCCTTGTGCTGCCTCAGCTTTCTTCTTAACTGGAACAAGATTCTCAGGGATCTGAAAAGAACAGAGTTATTTCTCCTATAGCACTGGAGGTTTTTTTCTCTAGCATTAACCACATCTGTGAGGAAGAACACCCTTCTACAGCTGAGAGGGGCTTAATTTTAGCCTGATTACAGGGAACACGGTTCATTCCCTGTCCTGCCTGCGGCCCCCCAGCCAGCCTTACCGCAGGATGCCCAGGAGCAGGGAGAAGGCCCAGAGCCCCATGCTCAGAGTCCACCACTTCTGAGAGCTGACGCGGAGGACGCCGGCGTCAGCCGCCCAGGCGATGTGCTCGCAGGGGTAGTAGAGCTGGTTGGCCAGGTTGCAGAGCACCGACAGCCCCCGCACCAGGCCGTCCTCGTCCTGCAGGGAGCACGGGGGACACACCTTGGTGCCTGCGGCGTGGCCGGGGAGCCTGTTGTTGCACCCCGTGCCCCGCGCTCACCTTGGGGCCCAGCCCATAGCTGCAGCTGTAGCTGAGCATGGCGAAGTCGTCGAAGAGGCGCAGGGCCGTGCGGCAGGCGTTCAGCTGGGCCGACACGGCCAGGAGGCTCCCGGGCAGCCCTGACGGCGGGGCCTGCGGCCCGGCCAGCGCCCCGCCCGCCAGCTGACAGCCATAGCAGAGCGCACGGACCTGCGGAGGCACAGCCCGATGAGGGCACGTCCGCACGGGGCCGGGCAAGGCCCCGCCGGGCCGCCCCCGCCACTCACCACCCGGTCGCGGCCGCGGTAGGTCTCCAGCGCGGCGACCAGGCCGCTGAGCGCGCCCGCCGCCATAGCAACGCTTCCGGGGTGTGACGTCACGGCGCGCCTGGCGCTGGCGCGGGGCACGCCGGGAAGGTGGTGGAGCCGTCGCCATGGCGACGTGGCCTAGCGGCTGCTGAAGCCTATGCGAAGCCTCCCGCCTGCTCGGCCATGACGGCCAGCGCGGTGCCGGCCATCCCGGCCCCTGCCATCCCGGCCCCCCTCACGGGCGTTCCCTTCCTGAAGGCGTCCCACATTCAGCTGGGGGATGAGCGCTGGGCGCCGGGAAGCGCTCGTCAGCCATTTTCTCACACCCAGTTCCCCCCCTTCTGGGGGGTTCACCGGCCACCGCCGGCCCCACCACCCTGCAGCGGGCGGGTGCTGAGCCCGAGGGGCGGCGGCGGCAGCGGGGGAACCTGCTCGGAAACTCGCATGGCGTTTCCAGAGAGGCCCCTGCAGCCAGTGGCCCCGTTTGTTCCCCCAGAGTCATATATCCGCATGCACACAGATCCCCGCATCCGCGTCCTCACCTCGGAGACGAGGGAGAGCTTCCCCTGTCCCCGCCTCCCCCTCCAGAGACCCCCCCTGCCCACGGCCAAGAAATGGAAGGATAACATTCCTTGTGGAGACAGGGAGAAAATAAGGCTCCCTCCTTCCATCTACACCGTCTCGTACCCAGCGCGCGAGACCCAGCCTGCGGCCAGGCCATGGCAGTCGCACGGGGGTGAGCTGCGTGACAGACCCGTCTGTCCCCAGCAGACCTTCCCCACCGTCCTCGGCGCTGCGCAGGCACCAGGGTTCGGTGGCTCGGCTCAGAGCCGTGCCGCGACCAATTACAGCTGTTAGAACTATCTGGGTATTTTGCTTTTTATAGCTGAGTAAACCTCATGCTCATAAAACAGGTTAATAGCGCTAACTAGAGCCACTCGCCAGCCCAGCTTTTGCTGCGCAGCCTCTCCAGCTGACTTCTTCAATTACCGCATCCTCAGATGCTGCAGTTTTTGCACCAGAGTTGCGTCGCTTCTGGTGCCACCGCACCCACGTTCTGCAGTGTTGCAGCTCACCTTACTGCAATCTGGCGTTAATTGCTTTGCCATTTCATTGCACAACGTGGATTCAGGAGTACTAAAATGCCAAAAGAGCAGCTGCCTGGAGATTTCAGCTCAGTAATATTTTCTTACAAGGGTAAATAGAGCATATTTAGAAATAACACCATTCATTTCCCCCTCTGGCTGTTTGGCAGGATGTGTTCCCACTATTAAAGGGGATGGACAGTCCTATTACGACACCTCTTATCAAGCACAGTTTAAGGGTGAACGGCGTCCACCTGCAAAGCCAAGTGAAAAGGTAACAGCATGGTTTTGGGGGGGACCAGGACACGGTTAAAGGGCAGCACATTCCCATGTTGAATTCTGGCCTGAAAGGGGTGGGATCTGCAAGTGAAAACCAGATGGATGGAAGGAGAGGGGAAACAAAGGGATTATGCTTTAAGTGGCTGTTCCGTAGCTCTCTTGGCTTCCCTTCAGCACGTGTCTCGTATTAAATTTGGGGATCCCAGAAGCAGTGGATCTTTGAGCGAGCAGAAACACGCCTACAGTGCCCCAGAGAAGAGGACACACAGGTATCAACAGGAGAACCAGACGGACATCCCCAGGAACGGCTCTTTCCGATGAACATTGCTCGTTAAGCAGCTCATATCTGGTGTCTTGCAGAGCTTACGACAAGGAACGTGCTGCCTCCCAGATCCACCACACGAACCTGCAGCTGGGGGATGGTCGCACCAGATTCTCCACCTCGACATCAGAGCTCTTCCCGGTGCACAATCTAGGTAGGGTAAGTCTGTGACACACAGGCAGCGTGTGCAGACCACTACTGAGGTTTATGACAAGCTGAATGGTAGGTTTTATCACTTGGTTTTAGTGATATAAAGACATAATGCATTCATATAATATGTATATAATTTTATATTTTTAATGTTTTATATTTTTTATGTATTCAGCATCAGTGTTGTCACTGTGAGGCTCTGTTTCATCCTCCCTCCCCTTCCCTGGCAGGTTAAATAGCTGTGTTCGTTCCTGTGCTCTATTGCATGAGGAGAAGCTGCTGTAGCTATAAATTGTTCAGAGACTGGAGTGCTCTGACATCCTTCACTCTCGCTTTTCCCAGAGCCTGTAACTATAGTCCGTCCAAACAAATACGCTTCATCCATCCCCAGAGGTGATGAAGACCCTGAGAGAAATCAAGCGTTGGCAAGAACTACTACTACGCAGCTCTCCTACGCAGAGGTCTGGTCCCAGCTTTGCTGTGCGGGTGTTTCTCTGGTAGAGACCCTCTCTTCTTTTATGTACACTACTCTGGCACCTAATGGCGATGCTGCCGTCCCTTCTCCCCTCCCCGTTCTGGGCTCTGCAGGGTGTAATGTGCAACTGGGCGCCTTTCCCAGTTACAGCCCATTTCTGTTAAAGCAGCTCTTGTGTTCTCCAGACTGACAGGTGGAACCTTGCACCGAAGCCTGACCTGCTGAAGCATCGAAGCAAAATCTGCTTGGGAGATGAGCATTCAGCCTCCCGTTTCTTCAGCACAACGCAGCAGGTGGACTATCAGCCGCCCCGCCAGAGCCAGAGGGTGATGGCAGACAGCAGGAGCCACCGTGAGAGCCACGTCCCCTTCAACTACCATGGTAAGGCCACGTTGCTCAGACTTGTGGTGCCAGAGGAAGCCTGCTGAGGTTCTCCTAGCTCTGTGCAAGGGACAGCAACGCCTGGTGCTCTGGGAAAGGAGGCAGCCCAGACACCTCGGGCTGGAGATGGCAGGAAAGCACTGGTGCAGCGTCAGTGCCTGTAGTAAAATGAGACCACTACCCCGGAACCAGGCAGGACAGCTGTGCTCAGCCCCATGTCTGCTGCTGCTGGTTCTCACAGCGCCTGCTGATCTCGGCACTTTCACTTCCCCAAACGACATCTCACTTATCAGCCATCTCAATGCCTGTGCCAGACATAGGCACTCACTGCCATCGTACAGCAATGTTTAGCATGTTCAGGTGACGTGAGTGATTTCTGGGATATGAACCAGTGGCTTGATCTTTCTCCCTTGCTACGTTTCTTTTTAGAAGTTGTTTTGCATTTGCATTTGGGAGGAAGGAGAGGATTTTGATCAAAAGCTGGGCTTATGCAACCTCGGAAAGGGATGCGGTTAGAGCTGGTCATGGAAGGCATTAAGAAAATCCTCCTCTGACGTTGCCTCCTGTTTCCAATGGCCAGTGCTCTGCAGCTGAGAGAGGTCCCTCCATGCCATGTATCTGTTTTTAAGACATTTGTTTTACTAAATGTGGAACAGATCACAGTTGAATTGACCTTTTCCTTGGCCCCAAACTTGTGGAGCAGCTCCATAACTAGCATATGGAGTGATATTCCTATAAATTCCATGTGAATTTCTTCATTTACCTCCTCACCCTGAGAATTGTTTTCTGTCTGGGCAAAGGTTTTCAGCAAAGTGCTGACGGCAAAGCCTGTCTTTTCCTCTCATTAATGGAAACGCATGCAGATCTGTGACTGCAACTCAAACTGCAAAGCTTTTCTGATGTTGCCTCCTAATTTACTGGCTTGAATTTTCTTTTTATTTCAATTCCATCCGTCAGCAGATGAAAGTTCTGTCACAACCACACAGGCCATGCTGGTCCCACACAGACAGCAGAAACGACGACTCTCCGAAGACAAGTTACAGCAGGTACAGCCTTAATAGGCTTGGATTTAGCACGGGGCGGCGTGTGGAAGCGGGATTATACCAAGCGAAGCTGTAGCCTCCCCGGTAACATCATCAGATTTGGTGTGTGCTCTTGAGCCACTTGAGATGGGACAGCCATGCATCAAATCCCGTCTGCCTCCAGTCTGAAGTAAATGCTCTGTGGGGAGCAGAGTTGTAGCTGAGAAAAATCTTTGAAGGGGGCGGAAGGACAGGCAACAAAGTCCCTAAGTTGGAGGGAGGGGGAAGGTGAATCCGGTCCCCCCCAGAGGATCAGAGGAGGAAAACTGGCATGGCTAGAGGCGTCCAGCCAGGGTAAACGTCTCTCTGCACCACCAGCAGAGAAGACTGTGCATCTGCCAGAGAGAGGGCGCAGGCAGGCACAGACTGCAGCTGCCCAGCGGGGTGACCCCTCAGGTAGCAACACGGGGCGCAGATGTAGGGGCTGCCAGGTTCCACCTGCCTCTTCCCCGGCCCCATGTCCATCTGCTGAAAGCTATTCTCTCTCCTCAGATCAAGAGCTCACACCTGGAGCTACCCTGGAGGGCACAGGACCTCTACAGGACTGAGCAGAAAGATGAGTTCACGCCCAAGTCCAGAAGCCCAGCAGAAATCCAAAAGGCAAACTCCCAAGTGAGCTGCGTGCCCCTGGGGACCCTGAAAGGATACTGTCCCCAGAGGAAGGTGCTCTTTGCACCATGATCTTCTCCCTTCTTCAGCGACCACACAGAACTTGCTGCACTGTGGACTGCGTACACATCGTGTTACCTGTCCTGATGCCCTGCTCTTGGCCTGTCTGTGTGTTATTACAGGGAACGTTTATTTCACAAGTTGAAAGAGGACACAAGAAGGTGTTGTGACAGCAAGAATAAACATGGGGAGATTAGCCCAAAGACACGGGTGACAGATCTCCCTGGATTGCGAGACCCACTGAGTGCCTCTAGGCAAGCGCGGGGGCAGGAGGAAGCAGGTGGGGTAGGGGGAAGCTCAGAGAAAGGGCAAGAGATCAGAAGCAAAGTGAGAGGCGCTGTCAGGGCTGGGGGGGGGGCTGGAATATTCCCTTATTATCTGTTTGTGTTTTGGTGTCAAGGCCTGAAACCAAAGGTCAGTGAACAGTCGGGCGGAGAGGCAGCCCTCCCCAGCTTATGATGAGTGGGCTGTTTTCCTAGAGGCGAGCTGGGTATTTTTGTTGAGTTGGTAACTCACGTGGGTTTCCTGAATGCTGAGCTTGCACTCACTCTGTTTGGGATACAGGTAATTTAAAGAGGGTAATTTAAAGTGTCGGCCAGTCAGCCCCTTCCCTGGGGAGGCCGAGTGAGCAGGGTCAGCTGCTGCCTTCTCACAGCTGCCGCTTCACAAGCTCTTCTCAGCCTTTTGATGCAGATGGGCTTGATTCACGCGTGCTGTGAGCCAGCACTGAAGCATTTGAGCACGGGCTACTAAATCATTTCCAGTCGCTGCAGTTTGTGTGGGAGCAGTGGCTGTGACCACAATTCCCCTGTGCTTTCCTCTTGGGATTTGACTCTACATCCCTTGGGAAAAGGACAGTCTTTGCTCCACGTGTACTTCAGAGAAGCCGCGTACTCAAGTCTTGCAAATGCACACAGGCACCTCACATCA
Organism: Rissa tridactyla; assembly: GCF_028500815.1. NCBI lineage: Eukaryota > Metazoa > Chordata > Aves > Charadriiformes > Laridae > Rissa > Rissa tridactyla. The sequence goes on from NC_071487.1 coordinate 1,316,638, forward strand.
GTATTTTACACCGGTACATTGCAAACACCTTGATTCAAACACCTAGATCGCATCATTTGGTGTAGTAACAGGGACTTGCATCTGCTCCCAGTCTGCCCCATTAATTTTATGTGACCCTGAGGTGGCATCGCCACCTGTGCTCCCGCAGAAACAGCCACGGTTCACCGGGAATAAATGGTGAACATCACCCGTCTGGTGGAACCAGCTGGGAGGACCCTGTGGTTATTCGCTTTCTTTTTCATGTGGATTTTGATACAACTTGAGACACAGAAAGTAAAACTGGCTTTTGGGGTAAGGGTCTTTGCTTTCTAAACTCCTCTCCCACCCCTTCCAGCAATGCCCCAGGAATGGTTGATCCAGGAAGGCCAAACAGCCTTTCTTTGATTCCCCCAGCGACGTGAACCCTGCCAGCGCGGCTGGTGGTGCGTGACACCCCACCCTGCCAACGGAGCCACCAGCACGTACCAGTTGCACGTCGCCAGTGTCTGTGACTCAGAGATAAGATGAAACCACGTTATTTCTTGACGGGTTTAAGAAGACTTCACTCGCCTCCGCGGCCCCCATCCTCGGCATAGCATCAGCTTCACGCACATGAGGTTAACGCTAAAGCGTCACTGCAAAACAGGGGCTTGGTCCAGCCCTGGAGAAGATTAGGCCTGCAGGGCTGGGCTAGTTTGGGGCAGGGATAAATTAGGGGATCTTGGTGTAGCCTTTGCTCTTTCCTCCCTTCTCTGGAAGGCTGCAGAGCTGCTTGTCGCACTCGCCTCAGCCCAGGCGGGCACCAGCCTCCTGGAGCTGCCGGATAAGCGGTGCCAGCAGCGATGCAGCCCCCGGGGCGCCTGCGGAGCTTGGCGGTGGAGCTGGAGGACGGGCGAGTGTGGGGCGCCTACGGCAGCGGGGAGCTGCTGCACGGCCGGGTGCAGCTGGAGCTACGCGGCGCGCTGCGGCTGCGGGCGCTGGAAGTGTGCGCTCGCGGACGCGCTGCCGTGCACTGGCTGGAGAGCCGCAGCGTGGGGCTCAACACCATCTACCGTGACTACACAGCCTACCAGACCTTCCTGTACCGCCGCTGCCAGCTCATCCCCGGTAAGGCTGGGGCACGGGAGGAGTTCTCTGCTCCAGGGCGTTGGGTCGGGACCCCCTCGGGCTGCAGGCATCCCCTCTGGGAGGACCTCCGCCCTGGGGGGTGCTTACCGACCCGAGCAGCGTTCTCCCTCTGGGACACCTCGCCGTTGCCGAGGGTTTCTCTGCTGCCGGTTTCTAGGAGGCAGCCTGCAAACTCGGGGCTGGTGAGCACGAAAGGGTTGTGGCTTTTGTTCTGTTTGCGCAGGGAAGTGCAAATAGAAGTGTCTGTTCACAAGTGTGGAAAGAGCACTTAGTATTTCAGTAAATATTTGTTTTCAGTTTCCTGATGCTGGCACCGCATGCCTGGCTGGCACGTTGCTTAGATCTGCTGCAAGAGGACAGGCCGCTTGAATTCTTTGTGTGGCTGGGATGAAATGATCCAGAGCCGAGGGATATGGAACATCTCAGCTGTCCATCCGCTCGTTAACTCTGTCTTTTCTTATGAAAGCCCACGTCTCTTATCCTCCCCTCCAACGACAGCGTTATAGTCATGGCTCTGTGGCTTTTTCTCCCCCTTTGCCTGCTCCTGGTGGCCTTGTTATTGCCTGTGACACCGTGCTATGTGCTGCCCAGCCCCAGAGGTGGCCGCAGGACTTTGCTCACGCTGAGGGCATTTAATTGTGTCAGTGGCCAAGTGCGACCTAGAAAGTCGTGCCAGCCCTAGCTGGCAAACGTAGAGGTTGCAGGAGGGAACTGGCGTGATGGAACGGGGACGTGAGCTGCCTTCCTGGAGGTGTTCTTGTCTCTGGACTGCACGGGGGGTCATATTCGCTATTTCTGGATGACTGTACCTTGCCATCTGCTCCCAACACCTGCGTTACTCTGGAGTTTCTGTCTTTTGGCAGTGGCTCTCCCGTGCTGCGCCTAAGGATGGCCCCTCTGCTGCTGCAACTGTGCTAAGTGTCCCGATTACAATTAAGGATATGGGAGAAGCCCTTGCCCTGAACTCCAGCGGAGAAGGTCCCGAGCACTTGGTCACTGCAGTGTTTGGATGGTGGCCGCGTTAGCTGTAAGGTCACAGGGTGAGTTTTATTCCCCGTTATCCCTGCAGTGAATGTCTGTAGGGAAGCCACAAGCTGCTGCGAGCGTGTTTGGATTTTGCTGCTGGGATTGTGTACGATAGAGGCCCCCGGAGCCATCGGGAGGAGGGCGCTCGGCCAGGGCTGGAGGAATTGAACGTTCTGCTCAGCCTCGCCAGCGCCCTGCGCTCCCGTAGCTCGGAGCGGATGGTTTCTGGCCCTCGTCTGCCACACGGGGAGAGTTGAACTGGGCTCCCTGGGGAGCACGGAGCCTCGCCAGGACTCGTGGGGTGGGATTTTATTGTCTCTGTCCATACGCGGATTCCTTTTCTGCTTTGTGAGAGGGACACAGGCACGTGATCACAGGAGCGTTTTAAGGGGGCGAAGGCTGTGGGCTGCAGAGAAGAGCTGTTCTGCCGCCAAAACTGCTTCTTTTGGACCCCGCTGGGTCCTGCTCTGTCCTGCTGTCCCCAACAGCAGCGTGAGGACCTTCCTGATGTCGGCTAGCGAGAGGCTGCTGAAAACGTGCCATCATCGGAAGGTCCCTGCGACTGCTCCCTTCTTGTTGCTTCTGGCTGAGATCAACCGTGTCTTCGGTGTTTAAAAAATGCAGGTTTTTGTCATGGTAACAAGGCAGCGCAGAGGAGGGAAGCCAGGCAGAGATAAGAGCCCTCCCTTCTGCTCTCCCCTGAGCCCTGAGTTTATCTGCAGTTTCCTGGCAGGGTGGTGAGCGCTGGCACCAGGGGGCTGTGCTGTGAGACAAGAGAAAGGGTGTAAAAGGGATGTTCAGGCGGAGTGGCATGGCCATTAAATGTGTATTGTGTAATCATCTTAGGGAGCAGGGAGTGAGGAAAAGACAGGGGTTAATGGGCAAAGGCAAGACAAGGAAAGCCCTGCACGCCGCTGCATGAGGTGATGCGAGAGAGCCCTAGGAAACACAATCCTTTCTGTCCGAAGGCTCACGGCGCTTCCCAGAGGTGTACGTCCTGCCCCGGTGGGAGGCAAACCTCTAGAAGCCATTTTATTTTCACGGAGACATCCAGAGAGTTGTGGCACATGGGCTAAGAGCACGTCATGGCTCTTGTTCTGTTGCGGGGTGGCCCTCGCTCAGTGCCTTAATCCTCGTATGCGCGCAACACTCGCAAATCTGGCAGGGACGGAGCTGATTCCTCAAGCCGGGAGCGTGCGCTTCTGCAAGGCTCCGCATTGTCCTGTCTTGTCTCCCTATAGGTTCAGGGTAGAGCTGCTGACTCGCCTTTTTATCTGCTGCGATCCCCTCTCTCTGGCTTTCCAGGGACCCTTGTGTGGCTCCAGGGTCAGCGGGGAGAAGCCACCGGGTCCCAGCAGTGGGTCGGGGAAGGAGAAGACCCTTCAGAGCCGGGCAGGGTGTCAGCTCCTGGTGGGACCGGCGTAAGCCTGGCCAGACTCTAGGTGGGGCTGAAGAGTTGGAGATCTTGCACCGAGCCTGGCCTGGGTTTTACTTGGGTTTGGGCACCCAGGAGCATTCCTGAATGGAAAGTCCTTGGCCGCGGTCCCACGGCCCCTGCACCCGGAGATCCCGGGAGAGGGGAGAGACCCTCTCCCGGCGCTGGGGCCCCAAAGTGCTCAGAGAGGGGCTTCCCGCCCCACGAGGAGGTGGCTGTGTCCATCTCGTGCAGCTGACAGGAGGGAGGTTTGCAGAGATCCCCATCCCGTGGGCGAAGGCTGAGTCACAGGCTGAGGGCTGTGTGCCGACAGGCGGGAGGAGGGAGATGCCAAGCGCAGGATGGAGCTGCCTCAACCCGGCCGAGGCTCCAGCCCCTCTGAGAGCACCACGGCCTCTCATGTCACCCTGCATCGCAGCGGGGACAACAGGCACCTTCCCAGTGCCGGTGTCACCCGTTAACTCATGCTGTGACGTGCCTTCCTTCCTTCTTTCCCTCTCCCGTTGTTGTTGGGCTCTCTTTAATAGCGTTCGCTATGATTCATGTTTGCTTGTGGCAGCAAATGGTGGTGCGCATAAAATAAAACACGGTCCCCTTCCCTTGCCGGGAGGGAGACAGACAATTCCAGTTAGCCTTTGGAGACAGCTAAAGCTTTGCGAGGCTTCAGCCCAGCTCATTTTCGATGGCTGAGATCAGCCCAATTCAGCACAGCAGGTCCTGCCCAGCATGGCTGCGAGCAACTCGAAAATCCTTAAAACTCTGGCGGCCAAATGCTGAGTAACATTTTTAATGCCTGTTTTGTCTTATCCCCAGCCCATGCCCGGGGTGGAAAGCTCTGGTGCTCTGCAAACGTGACAACCGTGATTAAAGTGGAAGTTTCTAAAGCTGCATTAACCCTTGAGGGAGGGCGCAGACCCCCTTCTCTTCTCTTTTACATCATCTCGGGGCTCTGCTAATGGTGATGACCGCGCTGAGAACCACCAGTTCCTGGTTTTTATGCTTTTACCCTGGCTGAACACCGGCAGGCGGGGTAAAAGTCCCCACGCCGTGCCTGCCCACGCAGGTGTAATTTGTCGCTGGGTTTTAGAGCGGCACCACACAAACCCCAGTACGAGCTGGTAGAAAACCAGCGCTCGCATGGTTAAAAAGCGCTGGGAAAGATGTATTGCTCACTCTGTAATTGCACAAGCTGAACGCGAGCCAGTTCTTGATTTCTTAGAAATAAGTGAAGCGATGTCCCAGACCAGTTTTCCCTTCGCCGCCAGTTGGCCCGGCCATGCCGTGCGAGGAGCCCAGATCCAGTTGCAGCCTGTTCCAACCCCTGGGAACGGCTCTTGGGAAAGGAAGGACGTGGATCCGCATGCGGCACGGCCCTCGGCTCTCGCCTGCGGGAACTGGAACGTCCGAGGGAGAATTCCCCCCGGCACAGCCGCTGGGACCCGGGGAACACGGATTCTGGATGGTGCTGAGTGAAGGACGTAGATGGGATGGGAGATGGAGGGGGGTTTTGGGGGGCACCGAGCAGCACCGCAGCAGAGAGGGGGTTATCCACGGCTCTCGCACACGTCTCCCCGGCGTGGTCCATGCAGGGCCGCTGCTGCTGGGCCCCGTCAACCATCCTGCTGCCGGACACGTCCCCGTGGGGGGCCGCGGTCCAGACCCCAACCTCGGGACGCCTCGGGGCGGCCGGAGGAGCCGGGGACCGGGGCTGCGATGGGAACCGACACCTCCCCGGAGCCGGGAAGAGCCGGGGGAGGGGGGGGGCCGGCCCGCACATGCTCGCTGCCTTGTTTTGCAGGGCCCGGCGGGGCCGCCCCGTCCCGTCCCGTCCCGCCCCACCGGGGCCGCCCCCGGGCGCGCCGGGCACTTAAAGCGCGGCGGGCGGCGGCGGGGCCGGGCTGCGCCGGGGACCGGGCTCGCTCGCCATGATCTTCGATCGCCTCAAACGCTTCTCGATCGTGCTGGAGGGTACGGAGAGGGACGGCCCGGCCGCCTTCAGCCCCGGGCAGGCGGTGTCGGGCCGGGTGGTGCTGGAGCTGGCGGCGGCGGCGCGGCTGGGAGCCCTGAGGCTGCGGGCGATGGGCGCCGCCCGCGTTCACTGGACCGAGTCCCGCAGCGCCGGCTCCAGCACCGCCTACACGCAGAGCTACAGCGACCAGGTGGAGTTTCTCAGCCACCGCGACACGCTGCTGGCACCCCCAGGTACGGCGCCCGCCCCCGGGTACGGCACCCCCCGGGGCGCCCCGAGGCGCCGGTCGGCTCCGAGGGCGGGGGTGTGGGTGCACCGAGACCCCAGGGGCTGAGATACCGGGGGGGCGTGGGGCAGCCTGGGGCACCCCAGCTACTGGGTGCGCGACACCCCAAACAGCTGAAATCCGGGTGCGTGGGACACCCTGGGACACCCCAGCTGCTGGGTGCTCCAGACACCCCATCCAGCTGAAATCTGGGTGCCTGACACCCCATCCAGCTGAAATCTGGGTGCCTGGGACACCCTGGCTGCTGGGCGCATGGTGCCCCAAGCAGCTGCATTGGGGGTGCATGGGGTGCCTTAGGGTCCGGGCACGCTGGGGACTGGGTGCATGTCCCCCCCAGACACCTCAAATGCTGAGTGCACGCCGGGGTCCTGGGGTGCGTGGCCAGACCCCGCTGCTCTGCAGGGCACCCCGGTGAGGGACTGGCCCCACGCAAGGCTCCCCCTTTGCTGCGGGTGCCGCTTGGCAGGGAAGCAGCGTCGGAAAACTCCTGCGGAGGTTCAGGAGCTTGCTTTGAGCAGGGGGCTGGGACGAGGTGGTCCCCAGAGGTCCCTTCCCACCCCAGGTGCTGTGTGCGAGGGAGGCAGGATGGGGGTGCAAACCCTGGGGGGCATGGGGGCGCTTGGCCGGCCATGTCCTGCCTTGGCGGGGCATCTCCGGGCTCTCATGCCCGAGCCGTAGTGCAGGGTGGCTGCAGGATGAAGCAGAGCCCACGCGCGGAAGCTGCCCAGCTCCCCGAGGAGGTGTCCCTGGGTCGTGCGTGCCTGGAGACACGTGGAGAGCAAACAGTGCCCGGCACCCACAGGACATGCCCGGCTCTCATGTCACAGCTGTTCTAGTGCTGCTGCAGTTTAACCCTGCCAGAAATAATTCCTGTGCCATCGTGCTGCTCTTTCGCTGCGTACTGTACATCTCTGCCACGGATTTGCCCAGGGAGGAAGTTCTGCAGGAGAGAGATAATCGTCTCAAATCTGTTTTGCCCACAGACAATGGTGAGGTCACCGTCCTGCAGGCAGGAAGGCACGAGTTCCCCTTCACCTTCCAGCTCCCCGAGTAAGTTGACATTTTGTTGTTGCCTGCATAAAGAGGGAGAAGAGCCGCTTGGTGCGTGATACAGGTGCTGGGAGAGGGGACAGGGCGCCTCGAAAATGAGGGTTTTTTTCAGCAAAGCCCTTCTAAATACCCGTTGTTTATACGCAGGACCCTGGCTACCTCCTTCGAGGGGAAGCACGGCAGCGTGCGCTACTGGGTGAAAGCCAAACTGCACAGACCCTGGTCGACAGTGAAGAAGGTGAAGAAGGAGTTCACTGTGATTGAACCCATCGACATCAACACGCCTGCGCTGCTGGTGAGCCCCCCCTGCTCCGCCCCGGGGCAGCGGCACCTGAAACGTCCATGGGAAGCCCACGGGGAAGGTGTCTGTCTCCCCTCCGGCATTACAATGCAGGCCTGATTTCCAGAGGGAATATTTGCCCCCTGTAACTTGTGCCCCCCAGCGTTTCGTGGGCTGGGCAGGGGTCCTCTGTGTCTCTTACTTTTTGGAAACTTCAATGCGTTGCGACAGCATCTTGCATCAGATACCTAAGAAGTTGCTGATGCTCCCCAGCAGGTTCTCGGTGCCAGGGAGGTGCTTGTTTGGGAGTTTCATCCTTTCTTATTAAATAGCTTAAATGTTTCCCTTTCTCCAGGCTCCCCAGGCCGGTGCTAAGGAGAAGCTTGCTCGTGCCTGGTACTGCAATCGTGGCCAGGTTTCCGTGACTGCCAAGATTGACCGAAAAGGCTACACCCCAGGTAAGATGATGCGCTGGTGTCCGTGAGCCTCTGCGGGCCCTGGGGTAGACCCCAGCGGGAGGGGATTTGGGGTCGCTGTGAGCTGGGCTCTTGACTTCTGGCACGAAATCAGTCAGAGAGCTTTAGTGCGTGCACCTGATGTGGGCGGCCTCGTCGGAACACGCTCCCGCTGGACTAAACCTTGTGCCTGCGGTGCTGGGTAGCACGACCAACCCTCGGTGATCCTACGCAGCCGTTCCTTGAGGCAGGACCGGGCTCCGTCTCCCCTCTTCCAACATGTGCGTCTGTTTTGGTAGGTGAGGTCATCCCTATCTTTGCTGAGATCGACAACTGCACAAGCCGAGCGGTGGTGCCCAAGGCGGCCATCATCCAGACTCAGACCTTCATCGCTCGGGGCACCAAGAAGCAGAAGAAGTCAGTGGTGACCAGCATTGTTGGTGACTCCATTGCAGCGGGGAAGCGGGAAGTGTGGCACGGGCGGGCGCTGAAGATCCCGCCGGTGGGTCCATCCATCCTCCAGTGCCGCATCATCCAGGTGGAATACTCCCTGAAGGTGAGGGGCCTCGCGGGGAGGTGGCTCAGCTCCATGTTGAGTGTCCCCCTTCTCCCCAGAGCTGTGCTCATTGTGTCTGATTTTGGCTGGGGCAGAGATTTTGGGGCTGGTGATTTGTACGGGGTCTTGGGTTCTCCCCGTTGCCCCATTGCGTGCTCTCCCCATTGCCCTCTTGCCCCGTTGCATGCTCTCCCTGTTACCCCTCATGCGCAGCGGGAGGGCTCGTGCAGGAGCGTTTCCATCTCCCTTTGCGTCCCGCCGCAAGAATTCCCTCCTGGCCAGCTCGAGCCAGTGCCCTGGGGACATATCTGCCCCTCTGGCCTGGGAAAACGCCAACAGCTAAGCTTCCCTCCTGCCTCCCCTCTCTGAAGGTTTGTGTGGACATTCCTGGGACGTCCAAGCTGCTCCTTGAACTGCCACTTGTCATCGGAACGATCCCGCTGCACCCGTTCGGGAGCCGCACGTCCAGCGTCAGCAGCCAGTACAGCGTCAACCTGGACTGGCTGAGCACCATCCCGGAGCAGCCGGAGGGTGAGCATCCCCCTCTCCCGGGACCTGTCAGGGTGCTCCAAACCCCCCCGGTCCATCCCGCTCCGACAGCGAGGGTCAGAGCAAGTTCTCAACCTTGTCTCTTGCTCCAGGACCAACTTTTGCTTTTTTGCTTAATTTTTTCTGGTTGTGGTGCTGCATCTTCTGGGTTCCCTCCCTGGGGACTGGGAGGGTTTGGGAAATACTGGATTTTAAGCCCTTTTGCCTGCACGTCTCCCATCAGTGGAGAGTGTTTGCTATTCCCTGATGCCTCCCTTCTCTCTCCAGCTCCCCCTGAATACTCGGCGGTGGTGTCCAGCCCGGAGGCCGAGCAGAGCCTGGCTCCACCGTGCCGCAGTGAACTCGGCGGCATCCTAGAAGGTCCATTCTTCGCCTACATCCAGGAGTTTCGCTTCCGACCACCTCCGCTCTATTCAGAGGTAACAAATCCCCCCAGGCTGGGATGTCTGGTGGAGATGGCTGGGATGTGCCCACTGCTGAGGTTTTTGACCCTAAACTTGGCTTTGCAGATTGATCCAAACCCCCCTTCAGACAACATCCGTCCGCGCTGCATGACCTGTTGAGAGAAGCGCATCGGATGCGGTTGACAGCATGGCGATCCTTTGGGATGAACGCTTGCACCCTCACAGCACTTCGGTCTGGAAAAATGGGTCCGCGGCGGCCGTGAGACCAGAGCTCCCGCCGCGCCAAGACCCCGGCTCCGCTCACTGCCCCCGGCTGCTCTCGTCGTGACTGTCCCACGGACCGGCACCGAGCGTGGTGTCCTGGGCTCGTGCGTGGGAGGAGAACACGTGAGACCCTGCGGTGCGGAGCAGCTCCTTGTGTGGTTGGGCAGGACGCGGAGGGTTAATAACTGCCCCAGGATTTTGGGGTACAAAGGGGGGGTATTTGCTCTCCCCTTGCCTGCAGGGGCTGGGCTCTGGCAACTCCTGTCACAGAAAACAGGAGCTTGGAGGTGTCTCTCAGGATTACTAGAGAATATTCTAGCCTTGCTCGGGGTTGGAGTCCCATGGTGATGCAGGTGCGGCCGTTCTCCTGCAGTAGCTCACCAGGACTGCAGTTCCCTAAGGAAGGGAAGGGCCTTTTCCTGGTCAGATGAAGCAGAGACTTCGTCCGCTGCTGATAAGCTTTGCCGCGAGCCTGGTGATGCCTGCAGGGGGAATGGCCTGAGCTGGTCTGCCGGAGCTGTAAAGGCTTCCGTGGGCTGTTGCCGGGGCAGAGGACTTGGGGGACAAATCTGTGATCTGCGGCAGCATTTTAGTGCCGTTTCTCAAGAACAGGAAAGCTGGTTCCTGTACGCCAGCACCAAACCTGCGCGGTGGGCTGGTGCCTCCCCCGTGACGGGGCTGAAAACCGACCCCCAAAGCGCGATACCACCACGGGGGTGTCGGAGCTGGGGCTGCGGCGTCTCCCTGGTGGCCAAGGAGATGGGAAGGAAGCCCGGTGCGAGGCTGGTGTCAGGCACGCGCGCTGATGGGAGATGTGGAGTTGAAATGGGTCCTTTGGGGCCAGGAGTCCTGCTGAGGATGGGCTCGATCCTGTGCCCGCAGAGGGGGGGTGGCCCCGGCGCGGTGGGAACACACACAACCCGCGCTCGGCGGTGGGGAGGTGGAGAGCCGGGTGCCGCGGCCGGGACCGTTGGAGCGTGCGTGCCGGCGGCTGACCCCGCTCGGCTCCGGCGCCGCCCGAGCGGAGTTTGGGTGCTGAGGACCTTTGCATTCCCTCACTGAGACAATCCTGCCCGCGGGGCTGCTCGTGCCCCGCGCACAACCAAAGCCAAGAGTGCCTTAGCCTCCGCGCTGGGCCGCGCTCTGCACGCCGGGGATTGCTCAGATGACTTTTTTTTTTTCTTTTTGTATCTGTGAACACTTTTGTAATGACCACTCTTTGTCTCCGATTATCCTTTTTGTACGACTTCTTGTTGGGGAATTTTTCTCTGAAATAAATTCTTTAAACCCAGATGTTGCCTGGATGTTTTTTCCATTGCGCTCTTTCTGCTTCCCGTTGCCCGGAGCCGTGCAGCTCACGTGGCTGTCGGGATGTCGGAGCTGCAGCGCTCCCTCCCCTTCCTTCGTCGCCCCCTTGGCACCCAGCTCCACCCTGTGCCCAGTCTGCACCACTGGGATTAACTGGGTCGCGGCAGGGGTTGGGGAGGGGATTGGAGCCCCCCTGCCCTGCCCGGGTGTCGGGGTCCCCCGGTGAGCACAGAGTGATGCTCTGCACCGTGCCTCCGGCTCCTCCACCTCTGTGCGGGTTTGGCCCTTTTCCCGTCACCACCTTAGCAGGGCTGCGAACGATCCCGTTGTCTTTTTCCACGCTCGCTTCCTTGCTGGGGATTTGGGGTTTTTGGTGGCATTTCTGCGCTCCACATCTCTGCTAAGCACAGCAAATCTGGGCACGTGCAAACAGGGCTTGAGTCAGGGCCTTAGTTATGTCTTCCGCAGACCGGGCTGTTTAAAAATATTGCCACTGGAATGTGTTTTTTTTCCCCCCCTCGCTTTTGGGTGTGTTTTTTTTCTGTTGTTTGCTGAGCCGCTCAGGGCCGCGGCTGCCCTGGGGCACGTGCTGCCATGGTGGGGCGGGCGCTCGGCCACAGCCCGGCCGGATAACCCGGCCCCGCGGCTGCCGGTGAGAGCCCGGTTCTCCTGCAACCTTTATTCAAATCCGATTTTTATTTGGCATCCACCAAGGAGTCTTCCTCGGAAGAGGATTAACCCGCCTCACAAAGCGTTTGTTTGCGTCCCCGGTCGGGGAGATGCACTCCCAGAGCTGCCGCTGGCGGTCGCGGCGGCCGGTGCTGCGTTGGGGGCGTTTTGGTGACATCAAAGGGCGCAAACAGCGGTGCTGCAGCCCCCCTGGTTAAAGAAGCCTCCGAAGAAAACCCTGTGATCGGCCCCCCCGGAGCCGGTGTGCAGCCAGCCCCCACCACACCACGGCACGGCACAAGGGCTCCATTCTGTGCTGGCAAACGCCGAGCGGCAGAGATGGCCGGGGGGTGTCGGTCAGACCCCGATCACCTGCCCCGGCCGCACAAGGGGATGCTTATTCCCAGGGCCGGAGGGGGAGCGGAGCCGCCAAGCAGCTCATCCATCCCGCTGCGTCGTTCTGGGAAAGCACGTCATGCCGTGACGGTGACGGCCGGGGGACAGGCCATGCCGGGCCAGGGAACCCAACACCGGTGGGCACCGCTCCCGGCCCCCACGTGGGAGGGATCTTTCCAGCAGAAATTCTTGCGAATGCCTCCAGGTTTTTCTTGTAAAGCCGGACAGTAGCACAGCAAGGCAGCCGGGGGGGCACGGCCGCTCTTGGGTCTCTTGCCAGCTCCTGAATCCTGGAGGGGCTAAAAATACCCCGTCTGGATATTCGGAGCCTGGGGGGAGGCGCGGACCCCCCCCCCCCCGACAGTGCTTTCACAACCGCTGGCAGTGCCGCCGGTGCTCCCTCCAACCTTCTGCTGTTTATCTTCCCAGGCTCCAAAGTCCTTGTGGAACGGCCCCGACTGTTCTGCTCATTGGCACACGGGGGGGTCGAGGCATTGGGGGGGGCTGCCCGGGGGGCTGCTGGGCCCGGGCGGCCCCGTGCCATGTGCGGCGTTGCCGGCGGGGCCGCGGCACAGAGACCCGCTGCCGGGCAGGGGTTGCGTTATGCAATTACAGTGCCGGCCGTATTTATAGCTCTTGGCCCTGCGCGTCGGAAAATGCTTCCCAGACCACCCGGCAAAACCTGCTCCTTGCGAGGGGCATGGAAACGCCACCCCCCCACCCACCCCCGGCTCTGCCCTGCTCTCTTTTCCTTTTTGCCCTTCAGCCCCCAAAGCGTGGGACCCCTCTGCTTCAGGCACGGGGGTGTTGGGACCCCCCCCCCCCCAGCGCAGCTCAGGGCTCCTCAGGGTGTTGGGACCCCCCCAGTGCAGCTCAGGGCTCCTCAAGATGCTGGACCCCCCCTGCTGCAGCTCAGGGCTCTGTAGGGTGTTGGGACCCCCCCCACTGCAGCTCAGGGCCCCGCCGCCCCTTTCTGCAGCACACGGGGGGGCTTCTCCTCCCCCCGGACCCCCCATCCCTGGAGGATGCTGGGTCCCAGCCTGGCGGCCATGGCCTTTGCTTGAGGCTGTTGTCCTCCGCGTTGGGTCAGCGGCGGGGGCCAGCGCGGCCATGCCGCGGGGAGGGTGACACGCGAAGCTCGCGGCCGTCCCGGCGCTGGCAGGGACAGAATGTGCCGGGGATCAGCTGCGCGGCTGCTGCCTGCCGGCCCGGGCGCCCGTCCAGCGCCCGCAGCGAGCGCCGCCTCCCCCGTCCCAGCTGGGCTCAGCCCCGCGGGGGTGGCAGCTCGCCCCAAAAACACCCACTGTGGGGGCAGCGGGGGCCGGTTGTTTGTGGGGTGGGCGGGCGGTGATGGTAAATGTGGGGTTTGCCCGAAGGGGGATGCCCCGCGCTGTCCCCGCGCTGGGGATGGGGTCGATCCACTGCCCAAATTCAGCATCTTTGCAGCGGGTCCGGAGCCGGGCTCACACCCTGGGGAGCAGCGAGTCGGCACCGGTGGGTGCTCGGGGGCACGGAGACCGGCTCGTCCCCAAACTGTGCCAGCGAGCACCTCGGGGTCACGCACGTGGTCCCCGGCAGCACCGGGCCCTGCTTTGGTTTTGCTCCAGCCTCTGGTGCTTCCTGGTCCCGGCGGCATCTCCGGAGTCCCCCTTCACGTGGCAGAGCTCCGGGGGGGGGTGCCGGGAAGCAGCCGCACACCCTGACATGCCGGGGCGGCATCGCGGCCGTCCTTCGTCCGCTGACTCAGCCGCCTGTTTGCCGGAGCCGCTCCCGCCCACGCAAACCGCAGGCAAAGTCCCCGCATCCCTGCGCCGGGGCTTTCCCCGCCAGCTCGACAGGAATCGCAGCTTTTTCCCAGAGCGGCGGCCAGGCCTGGGCAGGGGAAAACTGCAGAGAAACCGGGGCTGGTTTGTGGTGAAAAACAGGGTCTGGAGCAGCCAGATGGATGCGCTGCATGTGCCGCGTGCCCTGGGAGCATCGTGCCGGTGCGAGCGGGCATCGCGGCGCTCACCGAGACGCCCCACAAGCCTTGATGGCGGCAGGCGCTGCCAGTGCCGCATTTACCGCAGGGCGTTTACTGCAGGGCTGGTCGATGCCGTGGTCTGCTGGGAGCAAAACACCACCTTTATTCACTGTATCAAACCCAACCCCGTGTTTTTCTGGGGTTGACCCCCCCCCGTTTGGGGTCCCTCGCTGTGGGGCTGCCCGGCCCCTCGCGCGGTCACCGTGCCCTCCCTCAGGCAATGGAAAATTTTTATGACTTTTTGACTTTTATCCAGTTGTTTGGGAGCGAGGAAGGGGCCGGGCACCGCGCGCAAACATGTCTATGTATAAACAGCGGGGACTGCGCGGGGGGCCGGAGCCACCGGGTGCCAGCGGGGACCCTCCGCACTGAGCCGGGTGTCCCCTCTCCCGCTGGGACCCCAGCGCAGCATCCCGGGCTCGGGTGACCCAGAGCCATCCCTGTGGGGACACAAATATTTTGGCTTTGTTAAAAAAAAAAAACAAACCACAACGCTAAAAAGTCCCCCCCGTCACGAGCGGTCGCGTGACGTGTTGGTACACAAACAGGGCGCGTGGGGATGGCGCTGGCCCGGTTGGGGACGCGGTACGGCTCCCACGCCGGCATGCAGGGATGGGCGGGGATGTGTGGGTGACAGGGCCGTGCTGGGGACACGGTGCCATGGGACTTTGCACCCAGCGCCGGTCCCACCCCGCTGCGTTTGCCATCGCTCCCGGGAGCCGCTCCACACGTCGTGCAGAAACCCCCGTCCGGCGCGGGGCGCCTGTCCCATGCCACATCTCGGGGGACGTGGCACGGTGGCACCCCATGCCCTGACCACTGCATCTCCCCGCGCTGAAACCTCGCTCGCGCAGGGCGTTTGGCACCAGGGAGGATGGAAGCAGCACCGCCACCAGGTGCCGGTGGGGACACAGCCGTCCCCAGCCAAGAGGCAAAGGGCCATCACCCCCGCTGCTCCTTGTCCCCTGCTGCCTCGGTCCCCCTCCCAGGGCAGCTCCTGCGATGGGGCAACCCTGGCAAACCCCACTGCTCCCATCCCTCCTCCCACTCCCCAATCCCAAAGTCTCCAGAAACGGGGTTGTGCGCCTTTTTTCTTCCCCCCAACAAGCAGCAGCAATTGGGAGCTGATTTCAACAAAAAAAAAACCCTCAGGGCAAACCCAGTTTGGGGGAGGAGAAGAAGGATCCAAAGCAGCTCTAGGCAGGCCCAGCATCGCCAGGAGCTTCCAATTAAACCCCCTCCCCATCCAGTGACCTCGTTAGCAAGCCTGCACCCAATTACTTTTAAAAGCCAGGGTTTATGTAGAGCAGGGAGATGGATTTTCCTGCTGAGCAGCTGTGTAAATGCCCCCGTATCCCGGCCGGCGATGGAGGCGGCGATAGCCGGGGGGTCCCAGCCGGTTGGAGGTGGCTGTGGCGGGCAGTGCCGGCAGGGAGGGTGCTGCCGGATGGTCCCGGGGGGCCCCGAGCCGGTTCCCTCCGCTTTCCCGGCGGTTTTGTGTGTGAAAAAATGAGGGAGAGTCAATCTGCTTGCAAAGAGTTGGTAAACAGCGGGGGGAGCAGATCTCAGAGGGGGGAAGAAATCGCTTTTGGTCTCGTATTCGTTGCTGGTCGCTTGCTCCGGGATCAGTCCTAGCCCTGCGTGCACGGGTCGGGGTTTGATGCAAAAAATGGGATTGTTTGGGGGGGGGCGGGGGGTTCTGTGGTTCCTGCCGAGCCGGTTATCCTTAGCTCAACCCCGGCCGCCTGCTCGAGCAAAATATGTTTACGGCGCAAACCTCTGGGCGTCCCGGCTGCCAAGTGGGCAGGGAATGTGTGTGCGCCGATAAGGGCGCCGCGTCCTTTCCTGCCAGATCTCCCGATAGCCGGGGAAACACAGGGAGGAGGCGGCCGCCTGTCTCCCAACGCTCTTGGGTTATGACTTTTTTTTTTTTAATCGGTATTCTACGGTTTTGGTTGAAAAAAAAAATAAAAAAGGCAATAGCTGGGGCTCTGCCACGCCAGGCTGCTGCCAAAGCCTGGAAAGCTTCGGCCCTGCCAGAGGCTGAGCTGCCCCCGGGGCTGCCAGCCCGGAGAGCAGCCGTCCGAAAACCTTCAAACTGCAGAAAGAAAAGATTTCCTGCCATCGCTGGCGTTGTTTCTTGCGCGGCAGAAGGAGAAGATGGTTTCTAACCACATCTCCCGGCTCACGCGCCGGGGCACGCAGCATCCCAGGGGGGTTTTTGCAGTGATCCAAGACACCCAGCACAGCCCCTCAGGGTGGGGAGAAAAACGCGGATAAATATTCAGTTTTGCTGCAGCTTCGGGTCGTTTTCCATTCCTGGGTTTGGAAGTAACGCCTGCCCGGGTGGAGCCGCTGCAGCGGGCGAGCTCAGCCTGACGCGAGCAGGAAAGAGCCGGGGGGTGCTGGGCCCTGTTTGCAAAGTAAAACTGCAGTTGTTGTTGTTGTTGTGACACTGTACGGTTGCGAAATGCCCAGCGCTGAAATACTGCCGTGACTTTCAAAACAAGCCCAGCCCGGCAGCGGCCGCCCGTCCAGCTGTGGGTGTCCGTCCAGCTGTGCTCCCCGTGTCCCCTGCCCCGCTGCACGGCCACAGCTGGGACGCCTGCGCCAGCAATGCCTCGGGGGTGGAGGGGGGATTTTGGTGGGCGAGAAGCCCAAAAGCTTTTCTTAGGGAGGAAATGCAAAAATTCCCCAGCTGCGGAGGTTTTTCCTACCCCGAGGACCTGCATCCCCACCACGGGGGTTTTGCAATGCCAGGGTGGGGAAAGAGCCGCCGGCCCCGGGGTGAGATGCAGCCCGTGAATTCTGCGTATGGAATTAAAAGAAATATCCTAGGGATGGGTTTGTTTGCTTAGCGATTAAGTCAAAGCGGCTCCTGAACGGTCATCTAATCCCCCCGGGAGCGGGTGACCATTGTGTAGGTGGTGGCTTCTTGCCCGGCAAATAATGCTCCTCCCTGCCACGGCTCGTGGTCCGGCCCTGCTCGAACACCCCGCTGGCATCGGCTCCTCTCCGGGCAGGGAAAAAGGGTGCGGGATGGACGCGGGAAGGGGCTGCAAGAGGGATGGACACGAGAAGGGGCTGCAGGCTTGCAGCCTTCTCCACTGCCCGTGCTAACAGCCGGCTGTTCCGCGGGGCTGTGCTTGCCCCCAAGGCTGGGAAACAGGTTAAACTCCTCCATCTGGGAGCAGAATCCCAGCCGGGACCTGCAGGGATGGACATTGCCTTCCCCCAGGGGCTGATGTTTATGGGCCTGTAGCAAACCCCTCCGGCTGCTTTATGCCTTTCCTGAGCTCGCATCCCCCAGAATTCTAAAACCGGGGAGCCCAAAGCAAAAACCCCCCAGGGCTCTGAGCATCTCCTCTCGGCTCCGGCTGCTTCCTCGGGATGCAGCGCTGAATTTTCTGCTTAACAAGAGCAAGCGGAGGCGGTGCGGGGTAAATCCATTCGTGCGTGTCCCCGGTGTGATTCGCTTGCAGGGACAGGTTGCCGGGACGCTGCGGGAGCCGGGGGAGGTTTTCCACTTTCGGGCAGGGATGCTCAGCGCTCGCCTTGGCCGGCGGCACCTTCCCCGGGGCAGCGCTGGCGGCTGTAAACAGCCGAGCAGAAATAGTCAGCGTTATCAGGCAATATAAAAAGGCAACGCAGGACATAATCAGATGTCCTCCTCTAAAAATAAAAGGCAGTGGCGTCTTAAAATTAGCTGCTTGTAAAGGTGTTGGGGTACGTGTGTGTGGATGGCTGGGGCTGCTCCGCTCTGCGCCCCCGGGGAGCACCCCAAAGCCGGGGGCACCCCGTGATTCGGGGTGCCTTTGGGATCAATCCCGGTCCCGCCGTCCCCCCGCGCTGGGCTGACCTTTGTTCTCCCCGTTGCGGTGGCTTTTTTGCTGCTTACCCCAGAGCTGTCTGACAAGGAGTTCCCCATTCGATGTCACGAGTTGCTCGTTCTCAGGCTGTGGGTGGCAGTGGCTCTCGCCAGGCACAACCGATGCCCTGCAGCACGTCTGGGTCCCGCATGGGGTCGGATCCAGATGGCGGAGCGGAGAAGGTCATGTCCTGGCTGCAAGAGACGACCCGGCGGCCGTCCTCGGGTCGCTGGGCTGAGAGCGGCTCCCGGAGACTCATTTGGAAAACAGTCTTGTGAAATTTAAACTAATTAGAAAGTCCTGAGCCATTCAGTTGCACTAATTGGCAAGGCCGGCTTAATTAGTTTTCCCCGGCACGTTGCCCGTGGGCTCTGAGTGGCACCGTGTTGCCGGCAGAGCACTGACCAACTTGGGACACGTGTGGGGACGGGGCTGTCCCTGCAGGTGTCAGGGGGGACGCGAGCGGCACCATGGGTGGCATTGATCCCCAGCGGGTGACCCCATGGGGGTGACGGGGGGTGTCCTGCCCCCCCCTTTCCCCGGGGTGCTTTAGAGCAGCAGTGGGGACTGGCTGGCCGGGCATGAACTTGTTCCACGAAGAGGAATGATTAACCACCGGCGGCGCTGGCCAAGCGCCAGGCGATGTGTTTACTGCCGCTGCCCAACCGTGCCGAGCCGTGGCCCCGGTGCCGCTTCCTTCGCCGCTCCGGCCCCAAAAATGGGCTGTAAACAGGGGCCGGGGCTGAAACCCAAGGGCGCGCTCGCGCCCAGCCGGTAACCGAATACTCCCTCCGCACGTGGCTGGCCCGGTGCGTGCTGACGGCAGGCCCGGCATCATCCAAATCCCAAGAAAATCCCTAACAAATCCCTACATCTGATCTCTCTGGCTGGATTTCTGGGGCCGGGATCCCCCTTATCCAGCGGATCCCGAGGGATTTGGGATGCGGGAGAGCAAGGATGGAGGCTGCGGGGATGCAGGGGCCGTGGGGTGATGCGTGGCGGGGAGGGAAGGATGGATTCGCTCTGCCGGGAGGTGGGAAAGCACCGAGGGGACGCGGGGCTGGTGCCACCTCGTGGCTCTGCTGGCAGCTGGGACACCCGGGACGCGCGGTGCCGGACACCGGTGGGCACAGCGGCAGGGGGCACGGTGGCAGGGGGTCCTGCGTGCACCCAGCCATCTGGGACCCCCGGCCATGGGAATGACGCCATTGCAGCTGTCCCCATCCCCGGAGCGCTGGGAAGAGCTGTAAATCCCGACCCTCTCACGACTGGCAGGGGTTGTGCCGGGGAACGTGCCGAAACGCAGCCATGTGCCGCCCCGGCCGCGTTCCCCGGTGTGTTATCTCCAGTTCATCAGCGCGGTTTCTGCGCGCGCGTGCCGGTGCTGCGAGTGGCGTTTTGGTGGAACCCCTTGCAAAACACGAGCGGGGCTAAAAGCAGCAGCGAGGAGGCCGAGCCGTACGCCGGCAGCTGCGGCAGAGCCACGGCGGCTGTGCCGGCGCTACCTCTCCCCGGACTTCCCCAGGCAACTAACCCCATTTTTTTTTTTAATTTTTTTTTTTTTTTATTTTTTGCACTCTCAGCAAGTAAACGCTGACGCCTCCAGCCCCCGCGCGCGGGGCAGACGGAACCGCAAACCGCTCTTCATCTTCAGCAGCATCTCCCGTTCTGCCCCAGATAAGGCCGAGGTGGCGGCGTGGCCCCACAGGTGGGTGCTGGGGGGGGCCCTGCGCTCCCCACGTCACCCCCAGTCCCGGCCCCGCTGCCCGGCTGCGTCCTCCGCAGCGCCGTGGAATGCCTCCGCTCTGACTCCTTGCTGTAATCCCCGCGGGTCAGGCAAGGGAAGCCATCTCAGCCCTGCTGCTTTGCGCACTTATTTTAATTTTTAAATTTTTTTTTTGGCATTTACTTTTTTATCTTTGCATTTATTGTTTTATTTTTTGCCTTTTTTTTTTTTTTTTTTGCATATCATTAGTTTTTTTGCGAGTAGCCGGCATTTGGTGCTGGGGCTGTTTCCCCCCCCCCATCCCGCAGGGGCCGGGGCGATGCTGGCTGCGGCGGGAGGGCAGGAGGCAGCCGAGGTGAAGCTCTGCCTCTGCTCCCCGTCCCACCCTCAGCCCCGGCCGGGCTCTGCAGCCGCCTTCCCTCCTTATCCATCGCCAATGAAAGGGAATGAGCATCCTGAGGCTGGGAAGTGGGTGGCCAGGTCCTGGCCCCAGCATCTGGAGGCGCTGCCTTCCATATCCTGGAAACCAGAAAACCCCCTGGAAGCGCTGGTGCGACCGTGAGCCCAAAAGGCGGGTGCTCAGCATCCCGCCTGGGTGCTCAGCATCCCGAGGGATCCCCTCCTTCATCCCCCTCCTGCTGTCCCTCCCCGCTGCCCCAGCCTGGAGATGGTTATGGCACCGACTTCTCCGGCGATGGGTCCCATCCTTCCTCGTCCCTGATGATGACGGGTTTGTCAGAGATGAGCAGGGCAATGGGGACCAGCGGCTGGCGCTGCCCCCACCTTCCCTCCTCTTCCTCCTCCTCTTCCTCCTCATCCTCCTCCTCCTCGCCAGTACTGCTGGGCAGTGGAAATCCCACCGGGCTCAGCACCTCCTGCTTCCGGTAGGTGAACGGCAGCTCCTTCTCGCAGCCCGACGGGCACACCACCACCGGCTCTTCAGCCACGGGGACGGGCTGTGGCGTGCCGGGCCGTGTGCTGGCGTCGGCCATCCGCTTCCCGGGATCCAGCTCCATTATCAGCAGGTCGGCTGAGCTGAACCTCTCTGAGGGCTCCACGAAACCTGGCCGGGGCTGGCCCTGAGGGTTGGATGCGTTTGTGGGGGGAACGTGCCATGCCAGGGACATTGATGGGCGTTGGGCACCTGCTGGGGTGCAGGATCCGACCCCTCTTGCACCTTGCGTCTCACCTGGTTCACGTTGCCGGTGGAGAACTGGATGGCTTTGGTGCCCACGGGCTGGGGCAGGGGTGGGAAGAGGAGGCGGCGAGCCCTGGGGAGGGGGTGGTTGGTGAGGGGGGGTAACGGGGGATTGGGGAGGGGGGGATGGCTGAAGAAGGGGGGCGAGGGTGCCGCCGTCACCTCTTTTTGCTCAGCTGGTAGACGGTGGCCACGGCAGGGAGAGCAAGCAAGATGCCCAGGTACGTCAGGTTGGATTTCCACACCGCTCCTGGGGACGGGCACAGCTGGGTGGTGGCATTTCTGTCCCCGGCACCCCGCCTGGGACACTGGAGCTGTTTAGGGGTGAGGGCGAGCACCCCACAGAGAGCACCCCACGGGGACCGGGGAGGGGACGGGGTCTCCAGCCGTTACCCAGCGCCTTGGTATGGAAGTCCCGTGAAGTGCTGCAGGTCCTTCCGCTCTCCGCTGTCACCTCCCAAACGCCCACCTTGTAGGTTGTGCCGGGACGGAGGTTTTGGAGGGTGAAGTGCGATGCCGCGGCATCTGCTTCAGCATCTGGGCAAATGACAAGGAGCAGGGAGTAGCCCGGCGGTAGCCAACCCTCCCCCTGCCCCATGGGGACGGGGGTGTCGCACTCACACGTCACGTTGTCCCCCTTGGCCACGTGGCAGATGAGGTACTTGGCCAGCGCCTCGGGACAGGCGGCACGGGGGGACGGGCTCCACTGGAGGACGATGGTGGCATCGCTGGCGTTGATGTGGATGGGCCGGGCCAGCGAGGCTGCGTGTGATGGTGGGGGGTGCAAAAAAAAAAAATGGGGAGGGGGTTGTCGGGAGTTCCCCTTTTTGCAGTTAAACCGGGAGCGGGTGCTGCGCGTTTCCATACGTACCGTTGCTGGAGTAGTGGTGCTGCAGGGCGAAGGTGGACCAGCCCCGCGCCGGGGCCCAGCCGTGCACGGCCAGGCGGTAACACGCCGGCGTGTCCAGTGCTCCTGGGGCAGGAACCGGGGATACTGGTTAAATCCCTGCCAGGATCCAGCCCCAGGCGGCAGGGACGGGTGTGGGGCTCCCTTGCCTTTCTCCACATGGATGCTCTTGGCAGGGAAATCCCGTTGGATGCAAATGCCCTGTTTTGAGGCTCCCGGCAGCAGCGGCTGCTGCTCGAAGCAGTAGGCGACGCCAGGGCTCCGTGCTTCCCACCGCGCCGTCACGGTGCTGCCGGCCACGCTGACGTCCTTGAATCTGAGATCTGGGATGAAACAGAGAGCGCGAGGGATGGCTGGTGTCCCGCTTGGTGGAAAATAACTCCCTCGAGGTCACCGGGAGCTCGGTCCTTCTCACGGGGCTGGTACCTGAGCGCTGCTCTGCCGGCACACGGAGCTCCCGCACCGGCCCCGGCCCCGCGGCGTTGGCCGCTGTCAGCAGGATTTCGTACTCGGCCCCGGAGAGGGTGAGGTTGTGCGCTGTCACCTCCGTCCCCAGCTCCACCGTGTCCTCCTCGGCCGGCTGGGCGCAGCGGCACGCCAGCATGCGGGCGCACAGGGTGTAGCTGACATTGCCTTGCTCCTCGGGGGCTCGCTGCGGGAGGGAGAGGGGGCGGCTTGGGGGGTGAAATGGTGGGGGGACACCCAGGAGGGTCCCCGGGATGCCGCTGTACCTGCCAGCCCAGCCTCAGCACCCGCTGCCCATCTCTCCCCAGTTTTCCCAGCTGGTAGCTCAGCTCCGGGCTTTCCAGGATTTCTGCAAGAGGAACAAGCCCAGCCAGGCTATCGGCATTTTCGGGAGCCATTGGGATCTCATCCGCTTCCTCTCCTCTTCCTCACCCTCGGGAACGAAGATAGAGCTGCTCCAGTCGCTCCAGTAGCTGCTCCAGTGAGGGAGCTTGTGCCGGAGCTGGACCTCGAAGCTGCCGTCCCTCCCCAGGGCGCAGGTCACTAGAGCAGGGTGGCAGGGTCAGGCGGGGGGTGACCCCCCCCCTTTCTGCCAGGTCTTGGCCATCGCAGGGTGCTGGGGGGAGCATGGGCAGAGCCCTCCCACCGGGACCTGGGAGCACCCCGGGGGATGCCCGTCCCCCGCATCCCTGCGGGATAAACCGACCTGAGTCGTTCTCGTCCGTCACCGACTCACACGTCACCTGCAGAGAGAACCGGGGACGGAGGCACCCGCCCAGTAAAACCAGTATGTTACTGGGACATAAGGCAGACGCTGCCCTGTGTCCCCCAAACATCCCAGGGGCTGAGAGTGCCAAACGGGATGCAGGGGACACAGTGGCCAGGAGGGTCCCCTTGGCTGAGGTACCATGGGACCCCGGGACCCCCCTGTCGGCAATCGAGAGGGGTGGGGGCTCCCTGGCTGCGGGGGGTTTCACTGGGGACAAGCGTCCAGATTTCATCCGTCGTCGTCATTAGTATAATCTGGGGTTTTGCCTGTGTAATCCCTGCGGATCGCGGCCTGATCCTGTTACGGGCGGCAGCGGGATCCCACGGCCGGGAGGACGGGGCAGAGCCCGTAACGCGGCAAAACAGATGGGACATGGCCGCGTTTGGGGGGGGACCATGGCGTCACTGAGCCCCCACGCTCCCTGGGCTGCTGTGATGCTACCGACCATCCCGTCAGTCACCACCGGCCCCGGCAAACGGCATTTTTACCTGCGTCCAGCCGCGATCACCCTTCCTCCGGAAGCGAGCCTCCCGCTGCGGCGGCTGGCCCCAGTCGTGGCACGGCGGCCGCGGCACCCGCAGGTGCAGCTGGCCACCGGTCTTGGTGAAGGGCATCCCGGTGGGGGGCGGATGCAGCTTGACTGTAAGGACGAGGTGGTCTCGCGGTTATCGGCGCCGCTGCTGGCGCCTGTCCCAGCCCCACGGGCGCTTACCGGCCTTGTCGAGGTACAGCGTGAGGTTGGGGGTCCTGTGGACGTGGGCCCCCCAGCGCGCCTCCACCCAGGCCGTGGCGTTGCTGAGGACGTAGACGTGGCGATAGTTCAGGGTGTACGTCGTCCCCGTGCCCGCCTTGAACTGCTGGCACTGCGTGCGGCTCGCGTAGCTGCCGGGGGGGGAGCAGGACAAGGTCGGATGCGGGTGGGCTTGGGATGTGGAGGGCACATATCCCCACATGTCCCGGTCAGGACACATCCCATGAGCTCCCCAGGACGGTCCCCGCCACGGTGCCCGACTCACCAGAGCGTCAGGAGGTAGGTGGTGTTGCCGTCAGGGCCGTGGGGGGGCCAGGAGCAGCTGAAGCTGCGGGAGCCGCATTGCTTCCAGCAGGAGAAGCCAGGGGCCGCGGCGGTGCCTGGGGGAGAGGGCAGCGGTTGGGGGGTTCCCGCACCCCAAACCCCGGCGGTTCAGGCAAGGCCGGGATGGAGCAGCGGCGCAGCCATCGTCCCATCCCCACGCCGCTCGCCTTGGGGATCGGAGCAGCCGCGTGGGCGATTCTCGCCCAAAAAAAAACATTTTCCCGCTCCCGGGGATGCGGTGCTGGACGGTGCCGTTCGCCCTAGCTCCTGCCCACCGCCGGCGGGGATTCACCCGCCTTGACTCCATCCCTGTGGCTTCAGGCGAGCGTCTCCATCACAGCGACAGCTCCCCGGCCCTTATCGCCCCCGAATCGTTCATTGAAAGTTCTCTGAAGTTATCTCTCATCTCCCGACGCCGCAGCAGCACTTACCGCCCCACGCCAGCGCCGCCAGCAGCCACCCCAGCATTGGCCACCCGGGGGGTCCCAGGCCGCATCCAGGGCTCCGCTGCCCTTCCCGGATGCCCCGTCCCCCAGCACCCAGTGGGTGCCCCCCCCCAGCTCGGCGGCAGCCCCGGCGCTCGGCGCAGCTCCCCGTGCCCGGCGTTTCCTCTTCTGCTAAAAGCTCGCCGAAGGGCGGCTGGTCCCAGGCAGGGCAGAGCGCGAGGCGTGATTGCATGCCTCACTTTTACCAAAAATGAAAGAGAAAGCAATGAAAATATCCCCCTTTTCTGCCGGCGTGCCTGCCGGGACTTGGCCAAAACCTGCCCCGGCTGCAGCGCGTGCCCCGGCCCGGCGAGAAGTGCAAGGTAAGCAAAAGAGATCTCTTGGGGTTTTTGGGGTTTTTGACCTCTTTTTTTTTTTTTTTTTTTTTTTTGCAAACTTCACGGCATGTTTTCGCTCCCCTGCACGTAACCGGGCGAGTCTTGAGGGGCTGCTCCAAGGGTTGGGGTTGTTTCGGCAGCGTGTGTGTGTGCGTGTGTGCGCGCGCTCGTGTGAGTGCTGCTGTCCCCAAAATCGGGCTCCTTATGCCCATCCCCGGCACGACTTGTCCCCCGCGGTGGCGAACAAAGCCCCAGTGATGCAGGAGAGCGCGGTGTCACCG
Organism: Rissa tridactyla; assembly: GCF_028500815.1. NCBI lineage: Eukaryota > Metazoa > Chordata > Aves > Charadriiformes > Laridae > Rissa > Rissa tridactyla. Next base: position 1,341,528 of record NC_071487.1, read on the forward strand.
GGGCAGCCGCATGACGGGGCGGATGACCCCGGGACTGTGGAGCCGGGTGGCACCGAGGGCCGTGCACAGAGTCCCCTTGTCCCTGCAGAAAGCGTCCCCTTGTGTGGCTTTTGCTCAGGGCCGGAGGGCGGCGGTGGCAGGAGTGTCCCTGCGCCAGGACGGCGCTGCCGGGACCCCTCCGTCCCACTGCCGCAGGCATGGCCGGGGCGGGGGCACAGAGGGTGCGGGGGGTGCGCACACCATGCCGTGCCGTGCCAAACTGAGCCGTTGCCGGGCTTTGCCGTGCCACAGCACACAGCAGGGCTGGGCTGCGCTGGGCTGGGCTGTGCCATGCCGTGCTACACCAGGCCAGGCTGTGCCACGCCGGACCACGCCACGCCAGACTGGGCTGTGCCATGCCATGCTGGACTGCACTGGGCAGTGTTTGCTGTGCCAGGCCATAAGGACCGTGCTGTGCCGTGCCGGCTGCAGGACAGACGTGGACCCTGCTGTGCCAGCCCCATGCTTTGCCGGGCCAGCCCCAGGCCATGCTGTGCTGTGCCATGCTGTGCCGGGCTGTTCCAGCCCTGTGCCATGCTGTGGCATGCCGTGCCATGCCAGACCGTGCCATTCTGGGCTGTACCACGCCAGGAAGACTGTGCCCGTTCTGGGCTGTCATATTCTGTGCTGTGCCAGCCTCATGCCATGCTGTCCTGTGCTGTGCCATGCTGTTCTGGGCTGTACCGAGCCAGGCAGATTGTGCCAGGCCTCTGCCAGCCCCGTGCCGTGACAGACCCTGCTATGATGGGCTGTACCGAGCCAGGCAGACTGTGCCAGCCCCAGGCTGTGCCATATCGTGCTGTGCCATGCCAGACCCTGCCATGCTGGGCTGCGCTGAGCCAGGCAGACTGCTGTGCCGTGACAGCCCCGTGCTGTGCTGTGCCATATCATGCCATGCCGTTCCATGCCAGGCCCATGCCATGCAGTGTTGTGTTGTGCCAGCCCCGTGTCATGCTGTGCCATGTTGTGCCGTGCCATTCTGTGCCAGACCCATGCCAGGCCCACGTCATGTCATGCCGTGCCCTGCCATGCCATGCCATGCTGTTCCATGCCAGCCCCATGCCATGCCATGCTGTGCCAGCCTCAGGCCATGTTGTGTCATGCTGTGCCAGCCCCGTGCCAGGCCATGCCATGCTGTGCCAGTCCCGTGCCATGCCGTGCCGTGCTGTGCCATCCCCACGCCAGGCTGTGCCGTGCCGTGCCAACCTCATGCCGTGCCGTGCCGTGTCATTCCATGCCAGCCCCGTGCCGTGCCGTGCCGTGCCGTGCCGTGCCAGCCCGGGCTCGGTGCTGATGCGCGTCCGGTGACGCGGCGGGGCCGCTGGGCGGCGCACCGGGCGGCGGCGGCGGGGCGGACCGGGCGCACCGGGCGGAGCGGGCGCAGCGGGCGGCGGCGGCGGCGGGATGGACGAGCCCAGCATCCTGCGGCGCCGCGGCCTCCAGGTGAGCACCGGGGAGCGCGGAGGCGCCTCCCGGGGACCGGGCACCGGCAGCGGGGCAGCGGGGGCGGGAGGGAGCCGGGGGGGAGCCCAGCCCCGGGGAGCCTGGGGGGGAGATGGGTGCTGCGGGTGCGGGTCTGCAAGGGGTGGGTGCTGCGGGGGCGGGGGGTGGGTGCCGTGAGCGGTGGGTGCTCGGGGCGGGTGTGGGAGCGGTGGGTGCTGCGTGTAGGAGACGGGGGCGCTGGGTGGGTGTGTGCGAGAGGTGGGGGCTGCCGGTGAGACGTGGGGGCTGCCGGTGAGAGGTGGGGGGCTCTGGGTGAGGGGTGGGCGCTCCGGGTGTGTGTGAGATGGGTCCTGTGTGCTGTGCGTGAGAGGTGGGCGCTCTGTGCGAGAGGTGGGCGCGAGAGGTGGGTGCTGTGAGTGGGACCTGGGTGGTCTGTGTGTGTCTGTGTGCGCGCGAGAAGTGGGTGCTGCGTGTAGGAGAGGGGTGCTCTGTGTGCGTGTGCGTGTGTGTGTGTGTGTGCGAGAGGTGGGTGCTGTGAGTGGGCGCTGGGTGCGAGAGGTGGGGGCTGCACGTGAGCAGCGTGTGACGGGTGGGACAGGAGCTGAGCACCCAGCGCCAGCAGCAGGGCAGGGTACGACCCCCAGCCACGCCATGGGGTGCTGCGGGGGGGACACCCGCCTGTGCGGGGGCTGGGGGCTCCCACGGGAGTGGCATGGTCCCTCCGGCCCAGCACACGATCCGCTCCGTGCCAAACCGCTGTCCCAGCGCCGATTTGCCCCTCTGAGCAGCCGCCCCCTCCATCGCCCTGTGCTCCTGCTCCCGGCAGGGTGAGAGGCACCCAGCCTGCACCTGCTCCCCTCCGGGACCCCGGCACCCACTGCTGTGCTTGTAGGGGTGATGACCGCAGCCCCCCGCAGCTCGCAGAGCTGAGCGCTGAGCCCGATTTTCCGGGTGACCTCATGCCTCCATCCCCATCTGCCGAGCGGAGCCACGGTAACCGGGGGGCCCGGCCCGAGCTGTCTGGGCGGGTGGAGGATGGCACGGCGCTGCCTTCATCCGAGCTGGCAGCTCCGCGGGGCAGCTGCGCTCCGCTGCGTGCTCTGCCCGGGAAAGAGCCCTGCGCGGGAGCTGCCTCCCCATGGATGCAACGGATGGAGCCACGGCCGTGGGTGTCGCTCCTGGCAGTCCCTGGGGAGAGCAGAGCCATGGGCCCCGGCTGCCTGCCCCATGGCAGGAGGGGTGGGAAGGGGCTCCCACCAGGGAGCTAACCCCAGAGCGCTGAGCAGTGATGCTGTCCCCGATGTCATCCCCGATCCCACCCCTGATGCCATCCCCGCAGGCATCAGCTGATGATTATTCCTGGCTCCCACCGGGACCTGCTGATGCACCGCACTGGATGGGTGCATCAGGCACCCCGTGGGTGCTGGACCTGTGGCGCTGCCCCGCACAGGTCCCCAGGGCTCTCGGGGACACTCTGGCTGTCCCCAGGGATGCAGCATGGCTGGAGAGCCTCCGGCAGTGACGGGTGTTGGGTGTCACAGGACCACCCTGCGCCCCCGCACCCATAGATGGGTGGGGAGGCCGCGCCACGTGGCAGGAGGGGAGCATGGGGGACAGGAGTATCTCTCCTCTGTCCCGTTGTCCCATCGGCACATGGCTGAGCAGGAAAACCCTCGGTGTGACCCTTCTCTGCCTCTTCCTCTGCTGGGGGGCTGGTGGCAAGGCCCCAGGTGTGGGTGGGGGTCCAGGCTGGGTGACGGCAGGGCTGGCTGAGGGTGTTGGGGGACTCCTGCTCCATGCAGGGACCCCGCACCCCCTTCCCCAGCCCGGGCCTGGGGTCACTCGGTGATGGTGGGTGCATTGGGGCACTCACCTGCCCCCAGCACCCGCCCACGGCACCCACGCCACCCCGGGGCAGACAGACACCCGCGGGCCTCGGGGCTGCCGAGTCCCTGTGCGCCCAGGCGTGATGTCACCCGTTGCCATGGCGATGCTGCTGCATCACTGCGTTGCAGCGCGCCCCAACCCCGGGATTTCCGCAGGGGCTGCGTGGCGTGGGCAGCGGGACGGGCTGCAGGCACCCCGGCGGGGGTGTGGGGTCCGTGGGCGCTGCTGCGTGTCCCCACAGGGGTGGCAGCAGCCCCTGCCTGCGAGGAGCCCCCTGCCTGCGTGGGAAATGTGTCTAAGCTGCTTAGGGGTACGGGGCCAGCGGGCACCGGCAGTGGGCACAGGATCAGGGCGATGTTGGGGCATTAGCTGCCACATGCACCCGTCACGTGTGCCAGCATCCCGCGGCATGCCAGGGCAAACGCCAGCCCCTTCACGCCGTGCCCCTCGCAGCATGCCGGTGGGACCGGTGCCACTGTCTGTGGCGTGCCCGGTGGCACACGGATGGCCACCGGGTCTGTACCAGAGCCGGCCAGTGCCCGCCACACAGGAAGGATGGCGTGGGTCAGGGCTCCTGCCCGCACAGCTGCCCTTTGCCCTGTTGCACCACCTGCGAGCAAACAGCTCTTGCAAGAAATATTCCCAGTGGCTGGAAAAATAAACACAGCGGGGGCCACCACGGGCTCCCCATGCATGGGGTCGGGGGGACAGGGTGGGGGACAGGGCACAGCCACCACCCTGCGGCCACACTCCATCTGGGCGGCTGGGTGCTGCTCCTGCTCCACCACCCTCCTGCCCTCGCTCCCGGGCCTGGCCATGGGGCCACCAGCTCCGGGGACCTTGGAGGGAGATGTCCCCTTGCACTGACCCCGAGTGGGCGGTTTGTCACCCTCGGCTGTCATGGCAGAGCCGTGGCGTCCCAGGCACGGTGAGCGGGGACGAATCCTGCGGTGACAGCCTGGTGCCAGGGCTGGCTGTGGGTTGTGAGGATGCTGCCGGGCAAGTGGCTGTGGCTCGCGGGAGGTGGGGGTCACATGCGTGGGCACCCCCCGATGCCTCCGGCGATGCTCTGACCCTGCTTCTCGCTTTTCTCGTTGCAGAAGGAGCTGAGCCTGCCGCGCCGAGGACGAGCGTAAGTCCCCGAGCTGAGCCACCGGGATGTCACTGGGAGGGACGCGCTTGGGGACGTGGCACTGGCACCGTGGGGGGCAGCGGGGACGGGAAGCAGATGGCGCCAGGGCTTGTTGTGCCCAAATCCGGGGTGGCATCGCCGTGTTCTCCGATATTGGAGGGACCTGATTGTGCGTGTACCGGGGTGTACTGGGGCGTGCTCTGCTCTGCTGCAGGGGTACTGGGGTGTATTGACGTGTTCCGGGGTGTTGTAAGTGATACTGGGGTGTACTGGGTGTGCTGTGCTCTGCCGCAGGTGTATGGGGGTGTTCTGGGGTGTTCTAAGCGGTACTGGGGTGTACTGGGCTGTGGTAGGAGGCTGCTGCAAAACTGCGCTGGATTTGTGTTGGGGTGTGTTGGGATGTACTGAGACTGTTACTGGGGTGGTGTGTGGGTGTGTGTTGGCCTGTACCGAGGCTGTTACTGGGGTGGTGTGTTGGGGTGTGCTGGGGCTGTTACTGGGGTGGTGTGTTGGGGTGTGCTGGGGTGTCCCGGGGCTGTTCCAGCGTGTTTTGGGGTGTTGCGGAGGTAACGCAGGGGGTTCTTGGCACCAGGCTGGAGCTGTCAGGGGGTCACGGGGCTGTGTGCTGGGGGCACACAGGGGCTGTGCTGGGGGACACTGGGGCTGTGTTAGAGATGCACTGGGGCTGTACTGGGGCTGTACTGGGGCTGTACTGGAGCTGTGCTGGGGCCGTGGCGTCTCGGCACCGGCAGCGCCCTGGCACATTCCGGGAGCGGTAGGGATCGGGGCTGCCGCGGGACCGGGCCGGGTGCGCCGGTGGCCCGGGGGCTGCCGTGCCGAGCCGAGCCGAGCCGTGCCGTGCCGCAGGGGCGGGCCCGGGCCCGGCGGGCCGAGCAGGGAGCCCCGGTGGGGCCGCCGCCGCCGCCCGCCCGCGGGAGCCGCCCAGCGCGGGGGCAGCCGGTGCGGCGGCGGCGGCGGGGGGAGCGCGGAGCCGGGAGCGGAGCGGGGCGGTGGCGGCGGCGGCATGAAGTCGCGGCGGGACAGGCTGAAGATCCCTTCGCTGACCTTGGAGTGAGTCGGGGCCGGGGCTGGGCGCGCCGGTACTGGCCCCGGGGGCGGGCGGCGGCGTCCCGGAGCATCCCCGTCCCGGAGCATCCCCGTACCCCTGTATCCCCCTCCCGCTGCATCCCCATCCCGAAGCATCCCCCTCCCGCTGCATCCCCATCCCAGTCCATCCCCATCCCGCTGCATCCCCACCACGGAGCATCCCCGTCGCCCTGCACCCCCCTCCCGGAGCATCGCCCTCCCGCTGCATCCCCATCCCGGTCCATCCCCATCCCGCTGTATCCCCACCCGCGGGCCGCAGGTCCCAGCCCTTCCTCCTACATCCACAGCCCCGGACCCTCCCGGTGGCACCCTCCGGTAGCACCAGACCACCCGGTGTCTTCCCCCTGCAGTGTCCCTGCTGTCCCCTGTGCTCTCCCTCCAGCTCTGCCCCTCTCCCCACCCTGCCCGGTCCCTCCAGCCCTGGTCCCCAGCTCCAGCCCTTAACCCCCTTCCAGCCGTTCCCCACTCTGCTCTTGGCCCCTGGCCCCCACCACACCCCCAGTCCGGCTGCGGGGCTGTGCCACCGGGGTGCTGTGCCACTGGGGTGCCATGCCACCGGGGAGCCCCCTGACACTCACTGACACCGCGCCGGCACGTCTTGCCTTGCAGCTTGTCTCCGAGCAGCCAGAGCCCGACACTGCTGAGCCCTTGCAGCCCCTGCAGCCCCTGCAGCCCCTTACTAACCCTGCACCCCTGGAGGTAAGACCCCCCAAACCCTTCCCAGACACCATGGCCGCCAGCTCTGGGGAGGGGAGGGAGAGATGGGGAAGGGGGCAGGAAGGTGGGTCTCCCCCACCGGGGATGCCCTGGGAACCCTGAAAGCGTCACTGTCTCCTGTGGAGCACGAGACAACGTGGCCGGGGTCCGTCCCCTGCCCTGTGCACCCTGAAAGCCTGGCTGTGCCGGTGAGCTCCGTCTACGTGCCGACCGGTCCATTTCAGGGAGCCCCGATGGGAATGCCGTCCTGCTAGCTCGAGCTGAGGTTCCGAGCATCCTTGGTTTTGGAGGGTGGGGGGGCACCTCAAAATCGGAGGCCACGATGGGAGCAGGGTGGGAGCGGGGATGGTGCCTTCATCCCACCCAGGAGACCTCCCTCACCGCCTTTTCTGCTCCGCCGTGGGGGAAAGGGAGCGGGGGGGGAGCTGCTCTCGGGGGCTGGGTGCCCCCCTACCCAAAATGTTGCCAGCCCCTTTGCGGTGCCCCACTGGGTGCTGCCATTGCGGACGTGGGTGACCAGACCCTGCGGTGCGTGCCAGCTGCGCTCTGCCCCAGGGACAAGGTGCAGCGGGTGTGCTGGCACCCGGCCCTGTGACCTGCGGCACCCACGGGGCAAAGCCGCAGCCTGCCTGGCACCCGTGGGTGACACCGGGTGCCTCCGTCCGACTGCTGGGGAGAGCGGCTGGGACCAGGCGAGAGGGAACCGGCGGGAGCTCTGCCGCTGCTCAGCAACCCGCAGAGCCATTTGTTGCAGGCAGGCAGGAGCCGGGTGCTGCCTGCGCTCTGCCCACACACGGGGGTCTCTGCCTGCGCCCTCCCTCCCTGGCTGGCCACCCCTTGCCTGCAGCGACCGCGACACATGATAAAACAAGCACGGCCATGTGGTTGCTCGGCCCAGGCCTCTGGGAGGGTGTTTTTGGGATGCTTATGGTGGGGACAGGATGGGGATGAGGATGGGGATGAGGATGAGGATGGGGACAAGGACAGGCGGTCTGGCAGCACCCCTGGGTGCCTCCATGTGTTGGTGTCTCATGGCTGCCAGGCAGGAGACAAGGGGAAGCGCAGTGCTGCCCTTTTGCCACACCGAAACCCTCCCCAAACCCACCAGCATCAGGAATTTTGGCCATGGCACTGGCCGGCTGCCGCCCGGCGAGCGTGGCAATGCCATCCCACGTGGCTCAGGAGGCTCCGCCAGCCCCGGCGTGCCACCACACGGGGTTTTGTCACCAGCACTAAGGAGGATGGGTGTCACTGGCTCTTTGCTCGGGATCTCCCCCGTTAAACATGAAAGCCGGCGTGGGAGGGAGGTTGCGGGGGGGTGGGGTTCTTGTGGGGTGCTGCTGGGGGGGTGCCCCTCCGAGCACAGTGTCCCGTGGGTGGCAGGGTGCCACTAGGGGACTGCTCCCACCGTGGGAGGTGCAGGCTTTGGGGTCACCCCTGATGACTTAGGGGGGGAGATTTGTACCCCCCTAATGCACAAGCAGTGGATGCTGCATCTCCATGGTAATATTGACCCCGTTTTGGGGTGCTGCCTTGTCTCTATGGCAACCCCCAGTCCCCATTTTTGGGTGATGCCCCATGTCTATGGTAGCCCCAAACCCCCATTTTGGGGCGCAGGCCCATCTTCATGGTAACCCTGACCCCATCTTGGGGTGCTGCCCCATTTCTATGGCAACACTGAGCCTCCATTTTGGGGTGCTGCCCTATCTCCATGGAAACCCTGACCCTGTTTTGGGGTGATGATGTATCTCCATGGCAACCCAGAGCTCCATTTTGGGGTGCTGCCCCATCTCCATGGAAACCCTGGCCCCATTTTGGGGTGATGCCCCATCTCTACAGCAACCCCAAGTCCGTTTTGGGGTACTGCCCCATCTCTATGGCAACCCCAAGCCCCCATTTTGGGGTGATACTCCATTTCCATGGAAACCCTGGCCCTGTTTTGGGGTGACGACCCATCTCCGTGGTAACCCTGGCCCCATTTTGGGGTGCTGCCCTATCTCCATGGTAACCCCGAGCCCCATTCTGGGGTACTGCCCCAACTCCATGGAGACCCTGACCCGATTTTGGGGCGATGCCCTATCTCTACGGCAACCCCGAGCCATTTTGGGGTGCTGCCTCATCTCTATGGCAACCCCGAGCCCCCATTTTGGGGTGATGCCCCATCTCCGTGGAAACCCTGCCCCCATTTTGGGGTGATGCCCCATCTCCACGGTAACCCCGAGCCCCCACTTCGGGGCGCAGCCCCATCCCTACGCTAACCCCGACCCCATTTTGGGGCGCCGCCTCCTTTCTATGGTAACCCGTTCCCCCCCCCCCCTTTTGGGGGTGCTACCCCCGTCTCCATGGAAACCCCGACCCCGTTTCGGGGCGCTGCCCGTTTCCACGGTAACGGCGGCGCCGCCGGGCGGGAAGGGGCGGGCGGCGGCGGGAGGCGGCGGCGGCGGCGGGAGCCCGGCCCCGGCTCCGTTCCCAGCCCCCGGCGCGGTCCCGGCCCCGCCGGCGCCGCTCGGCCCCGCCGGTGGGTACGGCCGGGCCCCGGGGGCAGGAGGAGGGGGGGGGTCCCTCCCGCCATGTCGGACCCCAGCTGCTGGGGAGCCGCCCCGCCCGGTTACCGGGGCCAGCGGGCCGCCGGCGCCCTGCTCCAGCGCTCCAAGAGGTACCGGGTTGGGGGGGGCCCTGCACCGGGGCGGGGAGGAACCCGACGGGAGGGGGTTGGGGGGGGACCGTGCGCCGGGGTGCGTGGTTTTGGGGGGGGGGCACCCCCGGTTTGGGGGGGTTGGGCACCGGGGGGGGCGCCCCGGGGTGCATTGGGAGGGGGGGGGCGCTTTGCACCGGGGGCGGGCACACGGGGCTGGGGGGGGCTGGGCACCGGGGAGCACCCCGGGCTGCGTGGTTTTGGGTTTTGGGTGCTCCGGGGGGTGCACCGGGGTGGGGGGTTTGGGGGGGGGGTTTGCACCTGGGGGGGTTTATCGGGGTGGGGGGTTTGGGGGGGTTTGCACCGGAGGGGTGCACCCTGGGTTGGGGGGCTGGGCTGCGGGGGAGCACCCCCGGGTGCATGGTCTGTGGGGGACTTTGCTCCGGGGGGGGGAACCGAGGTGCTTGTGTTGGGCGGGGACGACACGTGTATGGGAGGGGGGGGTGGGCACCGGAGGGGATGGTTTGGGGGGGGGTGCTGTGCACCGGTGTGTGTGGGTTGGGGGGTGTCTTTGCTCCAGGGGGGCACACGGGGTGCGTGGTCTGGGGGGGGGTCTGTGCGGTGGGGGCTGCACACACCGAGGTGTGTGGTTTTGGGGGTGCCGTGCAGGGAGGGTGCATCCTCAGAGCCCCAAGGGTGCCAGGGTGGGGTGGGCTGTGCACGGCGGGGGGGGGACACACGGACGAGTGCCTTCGTTGGGACCCCAGTGCCATGGGGGGGTGCAGAGTTTAGGGTCCCCGGGGCATTAGGGGATGTATGTTTTGGCGAGCTGTGTGCCAGTCCCGGGGGGGGGTGTGTGTGGTTTGGGGCTCTTTGCAGCAGGGTGCGTGTTGGGGGGGGCAGGTCTTGCATGCACAAGGGGGGAAATGCCCCTGTGGTGACATGTCCTGAGCCGGGGTGAGGGTCCCCAGGGTGCTGGAGGGGGGTGGGAAGGGGCCAGTCCCTTGCAGCCAGCCATGGGCACGACCGTGGGGGCCAAAGCGCTCGCACGCCCTTTGGCAGTGGGGCTGGGGCAGCGTCAGGGGCTGCTGCATAAAGGGGGTGCTGGGGGGGGGGCAGGGGCCACCCCAGCTCTGCAACACCAGGCTTGGCCCGGGCAGGTAGGTGGGACGTGTCCCCGAGGGGGGGGACGGGCAGCGCTGCCGGCCCTGGGAGAGTTGCGATGACCCCCGCGGAGCCCCCCCCGTGTGCGGGCAGTGGAGGCTGGCACCTCCAGCCAGCAGATTTGGGGTGCTGTAGCCGACCCAGACATAAAACCCTTCCACGACTGCATATAAAAGAGGTGTTTAAGGCAGCGCGGGGGCAGAGGGGAGATAATTCCCATTGTCAAATGTCTTTTAATATTACCGTGGGCTGGCACAAAGCGACGTGGTTGCTTAGCAAATGAATCCATCCAGCGCCGATCCCAGCCCCGGGAAGGCACGTGCGTCGCCCGTTCTGCGGGAATTATGGCTGCCGGCGCACGAGGGTGGGCAGCAGAGACCCTTAATAAACAAGAAAAGGCCTTGGATGGGGTTTTCCAACCTGGCGGGGGCCGAGATGGGGGGGCCCTGGGAGAGATGTGTAGTTGGAGCGGTGATCTAGGCAGTCATCTGTCTCCAGCTGGGCATGATGAGGCCGTAATTCTCACAAAGGGCAGAGGATTTGCTCTTCTTTCATCGATATTCCTAGAATCCACGGCGAGAATGGGTCTGGCCTATTTTACAGCGGGCAGAAAGCATATGGCGGTATTTAGCGGGATTAAGAGGTCTGAGAGATCCTAATTTCCCGCGGGGGGATGCTGAGGTGGCCGGCGCCGGGCAGGACGGCCGGTGGTTGGGTGCCTGATGGGGCTCTTCTCCTCCGCGGATGCTGCATGCGGCTGTTCACACCTCGCACGCCGCCGGAAAACCTGCCAGCAGACGCCACAGGTACCATTTCCCACCCACTGATGGGAAACAGCGGCACGGGGACGTGCTGGGATGCGTCCCGGGGCGCGGGGTAGTTTCTTTAGGCTGTTTTCTTGCAGCCCGAAGAAATGAGTCCGTCTATACCTGACTCATTACCCTGCAATTCCCTGCGAGGATTTGGGATTTTGCTCTTGGGAGGTGGCCGGCGCGTATCTCCGAGCTCCGGGGTGGGTTAATGCGAGCAACCGCAGAACCAGGCTTTCGGCTGGGGTGGGACGAGGGGCCGGAGCGGCTCCGCAGAGCGATGCCGGCTGCCTGCTGGGGTTGTGCATGGAGCGTGGTGTGTTTCGCCACCCAGACCCTGGTCCCCAGCCTCCCCCATCCCAGCCTCCCCCATCCCAGCCTCCCCCACCCCAGCCTCCCCCATCCCAGCCTCCATCCCCGCAGGCAGCCGGGCTCAGCCCCGTCGCAAGTCATGGAGAAGAAATGTCATGGAGAAACTTTGGCCGCTGCTTGTTTCAGTGGGTTTCGATGTTAAACACAAACTTATCGCACTGGAAACCGATTTTTCCAGGGCGCAGTGATCCATGGCACTTCCCCAAGTCTCCAGGCACGTGAGCGCCGGGCGCATGTTTGGGGAACATGGAGGAAAAATGTTGTCTGCAACCACGCGAAGGAGGGAGCCGGGAGCGGCGGCTCGTGCTCGTCATCACGCAGCCGGGAGCGGAGCCGCCCGCTTGTACTTTGAGACTGCGCCCGCTCCCTTATCGGCATGGCCCTGCCCTCGCGCCGCTCCCTGCACCCGCTCTGCCCCAAACACCCGGCTTTTCTGCCTGGCATTCACCCGCCGGCGGTGCCCGGCACCGGGCTTGCATCTGACGGATGATGCTCTGCCATCCTGGGAAGTTTTAGGGGTTGGATCCTGCGGGAGAGGAGCGGGATGCTGCAGCCCCTCCGTGCATTTCCCGGTGATGGTCCTGCCATCGACCAGCTGGGTTACCGTCACCCTCGGGGTGGCACCGTGCTGACTCCTTGCCACCCAACGCCGCTCGCCAGGATTCCTGGCAGAGCCATTTGCCGTTTAGAGACACCAGTGTCCTGCTGCGCAGCCGGATCCTGCCTTTCCCGCAGCTCCGAGGAGGCAGCCTGCGGAAAACTGCCAAATTTTGCTCTGTCTCCTGCCCACGGCCATCCCGGACACGCCGTGCCCAGGCTGGATGCTGGTGGGGGTGGTGGGAGGTGCCGGTTCCTCCTCGCCGGCAGCCTCGGGGCGGGTGACACGTTATTTTGCTCCAGGCTTTGGGGTCACATCGGCTGTCACACACTTTCCGCGTCCTTTGAAATAAGTGCCGGCCGGCAACGGCAGCGCCGAGGCAGCGCGGGAGAGGCTGACGGCGATTTTCCACTCCATTTTTGGTACCAAACGTGCAATTGGGTGATGGAGGCAGGGAGGGCAGCAGCCTGAGCTCCTGCTTTCAGGGCTCGGTGGCTCGTTTCTAGCCCGAGGCTCGTTTCTGGCCCGAGGTTTCCGTGCGGTGAAGGATGGGAACCAGCTGTAGGTGATGCATCAGGCGAAGGGGGGTTAAAGTGGCGCAAGATGGTTGCAGAGCCGAGGGTGGAGCGCGCGGAAACAGGAAACGTTGGCCTCCCCCTGTGTCACCATTACGGGAACTTGCTTCACTAGGGGTTTGTTTTCGCTTCCAAAACGAAACGGAGCGAGCAGGAGAGAGCCCCTCGTCCCCTGGGACTTCCCCTCCCTGCAAGATGTCCCCACGCGCACCCCAGTCCCCGCAGCAGGACCGAATGGCGAAGAAACACCAAAACTGGCTGCTCTTTGCAGCCCTCCTGGCTCCTAAACCTCGGCTGGTGCCGCCCTGGTGGCGGAGCGGGTTTGCTTGCCGTGCCTCAGTTTCCCATCCGGCAGCAGAGCCGGCGGCGGCTGTGGTTTGCTCTTGCTGCCGGGGTGGGTGCTGGGCTGTGTGTGCAGCTGTGGGTGCCAAAATGGGTGTTCAAGACTGTGTTTAAGCACGAAAAAGCAACCAGAGGGGCCAAGGAGGGGTGGGAAGGGGTCAGTTTTTTGGGGGGGGATATTTCTGCCTCCCCCCTGGCATCACGGCTCGGCTGCGGTACGGAGCGGGAGGCTCCGATCCCCCCGAAGCTGCTGCAGCTCCAGGTGAGCTCGGGGCGGTCAGGGGGTGCGTGTCCCAGGGGGGCACCCAGGGACACGCTGGGTGCAGGGAGGGTGCAGCCGACATACGAGGGGTTTGGGGGGGCCCCAAGCACCCTCCCCGCTCGCTGGCCTGGCCGAGGTGTTCAGTCTCCAGCAGAAGAGTTGGGGCTCATGGTTTTAGGGGGGGAGCAGGAGGACCCCCACGGCGGGGGTGGGAGACGCCAGCGGGAGGTGGTGGGGTGCTGGGTGTCACGTGCGAAGCTCTGACCACGCGTCGTTTGCCGTGCATCCGTGCCGCGTACGTGCGTCCGGAGGGGCGGCGTGTTGCAAAACGCCATCCTTTGCTTCTGGTTTTGGGGATCCGGGGAGGATCCCTTCACCCCGGGTTCATCCTCTCGGTTTTGCGGGTGTATCTGGCCACCGCACGATGTTAAAGGACGTCCTTTAATTAGCGGCATCCGCGCAGGTTCCTGTTCCCAGCCTGGCGAGGAAATTCAGTGTTGTCTTTGCAGAATTTGCAGCCCGAGGAAGCGCAGATGGAGGAAGGGGAAGGTTGTCCTCGTGCTCGCACGCCAGCCAGCACCAGCTCCTGCTCCGGGCTGTGGATATTTGCGGTTCCCTCGCAGCAGAGGGAAAGAGAACTTACAGGAGCTCATCACATTTTTACCGTAGTTAAAATGGGCTGCGTACAGCGGGAGTGGGGCTGCAGCGTCCCTGCGGGCCGCTGGGCTGTTTGAGGCTCGACCACGCTTGCGAGGGGCTTGGAGAAGGGCTGAAAGGAAAGGAAAAAGGAAATTGCGACAAGAAGGGTTGAAATCTTGAGAGTTGGGAGGGTGGGAATGGAGATGGCGACACGGAAACTCCGTGCTTGCGGATGTGGCCTTTTGGTTGTTCCAGAGGAGCTCTGCGGGATGCCAGGATGGGAATTTTGGGGTGTCAGCGTGGACCCGCACACGGTGCCGCTTCCCACCCTGGTGCCGGCCCCTGTGGCATCCTCCTGCTGCGCCCCGGAGCGCGGCCGAGCCGGGTCTGCCGGGGCATCGCAAATACCCAGCGACGCCGTGGAGTCTCCGGGGGCCGGGGACCAACTCTCCTCCCCGCTGTGACATGGGGACCCCCGAGCGTAGGGAGATTTATAGGAACTGGGGGCACTTTCCACGCAATGGAGCGGGTCGGGTTGTGGCCGCTTGGCATTTCCATCGCTTCCTCCTTTTACATCCCTTTTTCTATTCCTGCCCTTGGCCCGTTGCTCAAGGGGCCGCCGGCCTCTGCCCTCCCCAGCGAGCCAAAACCAGAAGTGGGACCTGAACGAGACAGTTTATCATTAAAAATAACTTTTTTGGTCCGTCTCTGGCAGTGATGGAGTGGGGACGGATCTTCCCTGTGGCAGGAGATCCGTAATCGATGGGGTGACAGCAGCCGTGTCCCCTGGCACAGGGCATCACGTACAAGTGGACTCGTATGTGCCCCAGCTTGTCCAGCCCTGCCCGTTCTTTGCTTCCCCAAATTAATTCCGTCTTTTTCTTCCCTAGTTGCCGAAGCAGCAATAGGAAGAGCTTAGTGGTGGGCACCCCCTCTCCGACCCTCTCGCGGCCTCTTTCCCCTCTCTCCGTGCCGACAGGTAAGGGATGTCCCGGGGGATGGGTTGAGCATCTCCCAAATTTACCCGAATATTTTGGCGGGTATCCCTTCTCCTTCCGCAGCACCTTCTCAGCAGCAGGGGGCTGGGTGCCTTTTCCAGGACGGAATAGCTTGGGATGTGATTTGCCCCCCCTTTCCCCTGAAGGAGCAGCCCGCGGCACCCCGGCCATCGTGCCGGGGCAGGTAGCGGGGTGACTTTTCCCCCTTTCTCCCCACAGCCGGCAGCAGCCCCTTGGACAGCCCACGCAACTTCTCCGCCAGCACCTCCATCAACTTCCCCTTCGCTCGCAGGTGAGCTCCGTGCCCCCTCCCAGACCATTAGCGTTCACTCGTAATTATAATCTGCCAGCCGGGACTGTGCTGTCGATCTCAAGTGATGTGTTGTGATTTGTTTTGCTTTTTATTTCTCCCTGATTTTCGCCCCGGCGTTGTTTGCTCTGCCGTGACTGGTGCCTCCCACCACCCCAGCCATGCTCCTCGGACTGACAGGCGAGTACCGGGCAGGGGCTGGGGCATCGCCACGGCCCTTCTCCGTGTGCATCCCCGGGCGGGAGATGTTCCTCTGGCACCGGGCTCCCTGCAGCTCTGGGAGCAGAAATATCCCTGTTCCCATCACACCATCCCTGGCCACGAGGCCAGGCCCAGCTCGGACCTGCTCCGAGCACTCCTGGTGGATGCTCGGCAGATATCCAGGGATGGCAGCTCGGCCAGGTCCCCACGGAGGCCGATCTCGCTGCATCCCCTCCCCAGCCCACGCTGCTCAAGCCAAAATCCCATTTAACTAATTAACTAATTGCACACATGGGGGCAGATGGCTGATTTTTAACCCATTGATCGTCACATGGAAAAAAGCCGGAGGCTTACGGATGGTTTTCACGCTTGTAACGGAGCAAAAAGCCAAAGCAGGGGTTTGCGAGCCCTCTGGCAGTGCGGGCACGCAGTGGTGCCGATGCCGGATCCGGCACCCCGCCATCTCCCGATGGCCTTGGCCCCGCACGGGAAACAGCAGCAGGAGGTGAAGGGACTCGTCTTGACCTGGACATTGCCCCGTCCATTAAAAACATCCCCAAGAGGAAGCATTCGCCTACGTATGAGCGTTTCCCTTCCTGTTTATAGCCGGGCTCTGCTCCACGGCCCCTGCCGTCTCAGGACGGGTCTTTAGCAATCCCCACTTCTCATAGGACAGAGTCCCAGAAGGCTGGATTTTTCTCTAATGAAAAATAAGATTCCTGCTTCATTTTTTTTTCTTTTCCATCTGAAACATATTCACCACCCAACCGAGCCCCAGCGCTCTCCCTTCACGGGGGCCCTGCTCGCTGTCACTGTCCCTGTGGACACTTGCAGAACAGCCCCTCTCACCTGCAAACCCCTCGTATTTCACCCAATTTCAGTCCGTTATGAAAAGAGGTTTCAGGGCTTTATTACTCAAGCCAAACCTGTGTCCTCTTCCCTATTCTTATTGCTCTGATGTTATTTATTTGCATTTAGACGTTGTTGTTTTTCCTGTATGTGACCAGCACGTTTGCACTCGCAGGGCTGATGGCAGAAGGTGGTCACTGGCTTCGCTACCCTCCTCTGGCTATGGGACCAACACCCCCAGCTCCACTGTCTCGGTAATGTTTGCTTTCTCATGGCAGCAGGCGAGAAGAACCCAAACCCCTTGATTTTTGGTGAAATGCTTCCCGAGCCCTGTGGCATCGGTTCCTAGGCATCCCATTACTGAGGACCATGTTCTTTAGCTGTATCGTCCTTTGCAAATGTGCTTTTAAGAAAGGCACGGAGCCAGTGAGCAGCTTACAGCATCCCTGGGGGCTACAGCATCCCGTCCCTGGGGGTTACAGCATCCCCGGGGGGTTAGAGCATCCCATCCCTGGGGGTTAGAGCATCCCGTCCCTGGGGGTTAGAGCATCCCTGGGGGTTAGAGCATCCCATCCCTGGGGGTTACAACATCCCTGGGGGTTAGAGCATCCCTGCATGTCACGGGTCGAGTGTTCATGAGCACATCCCAACCATGCAGGGGAATGGCTGGGCAGGAGCCACCTGGGATGCTGCGGGTACAAGGGACGGGGCTCCCTTGGGGAGTTTGGGGTGGGAGTGGGCAGCACAGACCTCCCCAGGCTGCCCTTGCCATCCCTATTTCCC
This sequence comes from Rissa tridactyla, assembly GCF_028500815.1. NCBI lineage: Eukaryota > Metazoa > Chordata > Aves > Charadriiformes > Laridae > Rissa > Rissa tridactyla. The sequence goes on from NC_071487.1 coordinate 1,358,390, forward strand.
GTTACCAAGCACAGAGCATGCTGCCCGTCAGTGTTTCCAGCCTCCTAAGAGGCTCTGAGGAATGTTTTCCTCACGGACTTGCCGGTTTCCACCCCAAGCCACAGATCCACCTCCTGATCCCCTGCGTCTCCCTTTCTTTCCAGTCGTCTTCGTCCTCCCAGGAGCGCCTGCACCAGCTGCCGTACCAGCCCACCCCCGATGAGCTGCATTTCCTTTCTAAGCATTTCCGCAGTACGGAGAGCGTCACGGACGAGGAGGGGCGGCACTCGCCCTGCCTGCGCCCACGATCCAGGAGCCTCAGGTAGGGCACCCACCATGGGGAGCACCCACGGCGCTGCCGGGACAATGCACCAGGTGCCGGCACATCCAGCCCCTCCTCTGCCCTCTCCTGAGCTGTTCCTGGGACGTCCTGGTGTTGACTCATCCCAAGGTGTTGACCCCAATATAGACTTTTCCCCTTGCACGGGAGTGGAGAAGCTGTGGCTTGAGGTGGGAGATGCCCCATCCCTGGAAACACCCAAGGTCAGGTTGGACAGGGCTCTGAGCAACCCAATCGAGTTGTAGATGTCCCTGCTCATGGCAGGAGGGTTGGACTTGATGGCCTTTAAAGGTCCCTTCCAAACCAAACCATTCCATGAGCCTATGATCCTAAGCTCTGTGATTTTGGGCATTGGAGTCGGGCTCTCAGCATCTTCTCGGCTGTTGGGATGTGGCATTGCTCTCCTGGCGGCAGACGGCACCTGGGAGTGAGGTTTTCTGGGGCTGAAGCTGGAGAAAGTGGGACTTGTTCCAAAATAGTTGGTTTGCAGCTTCTTGCTCAATTGTCTCAAAGGTTTCGGTGGAGAGAAGGGGCCCATTGAGCAGAAGCCCGAGCGGTGGCTGTCCTTGTGGGGCATGGCTGGTAGGGCACCAGCCTGACCTGCCATTAAGAGGTTAAAAATCCCATTTCTGGGCTTGGCTCGGAAACATCGCCCACGTTTGCTGGAGCTGAGCATCAGCCGGGCCTTTGCCCCTGCAAAGAACAAGGAGTGCAGGTGGACGGGCATCTGTGGGCTGGAGAGAGGAAAATTTGGGGAGACCATGGAGCCAGTGGCCGTAGCGTCGTGCTGACGCTCTGGACCTGCCAAGCTCCGTGGTGCTGCTCCAAGACCGTGTCCCATGCAAGGAGCCGGTCACGTTTCCACTTGTCCAGCACTGGGAGCTTGAGCTTTTTACAGGGAATGTTTCAGTTAAATCCTTTTTTCCCTCTGAAAAAGCTCCCGACCCTCTTTGCACCGGAGGCAGAGCCGTAGCCCCGCGTGTTGCTGGCTGAAATTTCATTAAAATGAGATTAATTATCTGACAAGGGTTTTGCAGGTGGCGAGGTTTTCACCGAGAGGTGCCAGCTCTGCGGTCGGCACAGCACGGCAAAGGCTGAGCTGGGGCTGGGCTGGGGCTAGCAGCGAGTGGCTTGGGTCTGGTTTTAATCACCCCATTTATTATATAGCGGTTAATGAGCTGCTGGCTGCTCCTGCCACTTGCTTTGCATAACCGGATCACCAGGCAGGGGCCTAAGGGAGCCAAAGTTGGGTGGGGGTAAGAGAGAAACCTCGGTTAATGAAGGTTCATGTGTCCACCATGGGATTTGGTTGGGTTTTTTTAGCTGGTGAGCTGCAAAACGGGCAACGATGGTGAGGGACTGTGGGATCCAGAGGAAGGAAAGGATGAGCTCATTCCTCAAAGCCAAGTCGACCGATGGACCAGTTTCTCAGCTCTGGATTTTCAAGTGACTTGAGTTGACACCTGGGTTTGTGGGAGGTTAACCTTCCCTGGACCAGGTCCCAGGGACCTCCAGATCCATGCATGGTGGGAGGGATGCTGCTGGAAGTGCTGGCCCAAGGCTGATGGCTCTGCTCAGGTGACCTTTAACCGCTTGGATTGAGAGTTAGGAGGAGGGAACAAATTGCTCTCCAGGGGCAGTAGCTATTTACATAGATGTAAATGACTTGGACCTCGTAACACAAGTGGCTTCCTCCCTCCACAGCCCTGGACGGACGAGTGGAACGTTTGATAACGAGGTTGTGATGATGAACCATGTCTACAAGGAGCGGTTCCCCAAGGTAACCACTGGGACTGGGGAGGATGAGCATGTTAGTCCCTCCATAGCATCCTGACCGTGTCTTCTTCAGAACAACATCTCCTCCATGCTGGAATATAAAATGTACGGGTAGATACCCAGGGATGGGAGTGTTGAGGACACTGGAAACGTGGTAACAAGGCAGGGACCTGCAGGTCTGCATCATCACACATGCAGGCAACAATCTTTAGAGACTTCGGTGGAGCTTTTCCAGCCTGCTGGAAGCTGGTTCCCAGGTGGGACCATGATGTGCACATGAATATTGGAGCTGCAGGATGTGGTAGCATGAGATCCTGGCTGGCCAAACCCAACACCTGGTGTGGGGGCACGTGTTCTCAGGCATCACCATCCATTCTGCCTTGCAGGCCACGGCCCAAATGGAAGAGCGTCTGCAGGACACCATCACAAACTTCTCTCCAAGCAGCACTCTGCCCCTGGCAGACGGGGTGCTGGGCTTCATCCACCACCAGATCATCGAGCTGGCCCGCGACTGCCTGGCAAAGTCCCAGGGAGCTCTCATCACCTCCCGCTACTTCATGGAGCTGCAGGAGAAACTTGAGAAGATGCTCCGAGATGTGAGTGTGGGGCAGTTCCCTGCCCAGTGCCATCTCCTGAGGCCACTGCTAGATGCCTGGCTTCTGTCTCTGGCAGGCTCAGGAACGTTCGGAGAGCGAGGAGGTGAAGTTCATTGACCAACTGGTGAGGAAGCTGCTGATCATCATCTCCCGTCCTGCTCGCCTTCTGGAGTGCCTGGTAAGACGTGGCAGCTCCTGATGTGTCTTGTCTTTCATGGTCTGTGCCCGCTCGGAGAGGAGGCAAAGCCTTTAATTTTTTCCATCGACCCTTTAATGGGGAACAATGGGGGAATGATGCTAGAAACAGGAGAAGAGCGTTTAGTCCAGAGCCTGTCCCCAGTTACAGGTGTCACCTGCAAGGCTTAGAGGAAACGCTTAACCCTGTAAGGTCTTGCTCCTCAACTGTGCTTGGTTTTCCCCATCCAGGAGTTTGACCCAGAGGAGTTTTACCACCTCCTGGAAGCTGCAGAAGGTCATGCCAAAGTTGGCCAGGGAATAAAGACCGATATTCCCCGATACATCATCAGCCAACTGGGTCTCGTCAAGGACCCACTGGAGGGTAGGTAACTGCTTGGGTTTGTGGTCTGCAGTGGGATGTGGACTCCCAGTTTGGCCACTGGCGAGCATGAATGAGCACTGGGAGGGGGCAGGGGGACTGGCAGGACTGAGCTGGTGTCATGGGGTGGGTCACAGCAGGACCAGGACGGTGTCCAGGGCTCCTGGCCAGCCCCGCATCCCTCGTTATTGCTCCCAACACATTCATCAAAGTAGATTAAGCTCAAAAACGCTTAATCCATAGGAAGCCACGGCCCTGGGGAGGGGAACCATAATCCCCAAAGAACATGGGAATGACTATGGAAAAAAGAGAATTATATAAATGTTTAACCTCGTGTTGAACCTCTTAACGCCGTGACCTGAATTTCTCCATACGATGGCTCGAGAAAGGCGTGTGGCTAAATCCCCGCGGGATCTCCGAGTTGGGAGGGAGAGTGGGGTTGGTGGGGGGTTCTTTTGGTGAGGGTTGAGCATGAAGATGGTGAGAAACATCCCTGTCTTCTACAGAAATGGTCCAGCTGGATCACTTTGACAGCGGGAACACCATCACACCGGAGAACGACGATGCCTGTGAGGTGAGCGTGGTCGTACCTGCGTGTCCCACTTGCTGCCTCCAGCTTCATGCTGCCTCACCCCACACCAAAGCTCCTTGCAGCAGCTCTTCTGCTGTCTTAGGCCGAGAGACGTTAATTCGGGTTGTCCCCAAGGGTGACTGCTGTATTCAGGTGTAATATCTCACAGTCCCTCATCTGGCTTCCTAAGTGGACAGAGCTGAGTGTGCTCTTGATCTGCAGAGCATCGTGGTCTTCTGGTTTGGGGTTTGTGGCTAGAGAGGGCTCAGGGAAGGATGTCCTCTGGCAGTGAGGAGCAATCGGAGGTGATATGTGATGGTGCTTGGTGAATTCCTGCCTGCACTCAGAGCGCCGGCATGCCGGGAAATGTTGAAAACCTTCTGTGTCTTCTTCAGAGCCAGCCTTTGGCCACCGCTCCTCGGAGGAAGCCTTGCGAGGGGGACTTTGAGACCATCAAGCTGATCAGCAATGGGGCTTACGGGTGAGTTGGGAAGTTCCTAACATTTGCCTCCATCTGTAAACATCTCCAAAGTCCTCGCCATCTTAGTCCCGTGGTGCTGCGCAGTCGGTCCTGGTGGTTGGAGGACATGTTTTGAGGTCCAGCCATTTCGCTCCCCGCTAGGGCCGTGTACCTGGTGAGGCACAGGGAGACACGGCAGCGCTTCGCCTTGAAGAAAATCAACAAGCAGAACCTCATCCTGAGGAACCAGATCCAGCAGGTGTTTGTGGAGAGGGACATCCTCACCTTCGCGGAGAACCCCTTCGTGGTCAGCATGTTCTGCTCCTTCGAGACGAAGCGACACCTCTGCATGGTGATGGAGTATGTGGAAGGTGAGAATGGGATTCAGGGCTGGAGGGAGGCGGGGAACATCAACGTCTGAGCATCGAGGTCACCACCTGGATGTCAAATGCCCTGCTTTGCTCCAGGGAGCAGAGGGAAGCATGAGGAGATGCTTTGGTGATCCTGAGTCTCACCTTGATGGAGGTGGTGGCCATGCTCACCTAGGAGAGCGTTTGTGCCCCATGCCTGGGGATCAACGCTGCTCCAAGGAGGGACGTGAGGGTCTGGCTGGGAGCCTGCTTGGCAGGAGAGGCAGCGTCGCCCTGCCCAGTGACCTCCCTGCCTTCTCTGAGCCCCCTGTGCTCAGGAGGACCCATGTCCCCACAGGGGGGGATTGTGCCACGTTGCTGAAGAACATGGGCCCACTGCCCGTCGACATGGCGAAGATGTACTTTGCTGAGACTGTTCTTGCGCTGGAGTATCTCCACAACTACGGCATCGTCCACCGGGACCTCAAACCTGACAAGTGAGGACATGGGTCAGGTCTGAGGAAGGATGGGGTTGGGTTTGGGTAGGGAAGGGAGAGGGACTGATCCAAGCCAAGAGGATAAGGCAGAATGAGGTTGTGGGTTTTGGTGCCCAAAGACCTGGTTCTGTGTCATTGCACCAGGACCAGAGGTCTTGGGGTCCGACTGGTCCTGCCCAGGTCTCCCCAGAAGCAAACAGCGTCGTTGCAGGGCGTCTGTCTTCTCTTGCAGTTTACTCATCACCTCCATGGGCCACATAAAGCTGACGGACTTTGGTCTGTCAAAGATCGGCTTGATGAACATGACCACGAACCTCTACGAAGGTCACATGGAGAAGGACACTCGGGAGTTCATGGACAAGCAGGTATGAATGAGATCCTGCTCCGCTTGGCCGATCTGCCATCACCGGGGACCGGGATAGCCTCGGGACCTGTTGCAAAGGTCGTTGCAGAGGTGTCAGCTGCTGCTTCCCACGCAGGTGTGTGGCACTCCGGAGTACATCGCCCCAGAAGTCATCCTCATACAGGGCTACGGGAAGCCTGTCGACTGGTGGGCCATGGGCATCATCCTCTACGAGTTCCTGGTGGGCTGCGTCCCCTTCTTCGGAGACACCCCCGAGGAGCTCTTTGGGCAGGTCATCAGCGGTGAGTGTCGGTGGCAACTTTGCTCCTCACTTCGCCCTCCCCAGCAGTCATGGCTTGTCCTTAACATGTGGAGAGCTTCATTCCTTCATTTTATACTTGGCTGAATGGCGAGGAGGCTCCTCAAGCTTTGATTTCCCAGTTTGGGAGGATGCTTTCATCTGCTGCGGCTCCTGGGGGACTTCCCTCTTGCCCAGAAGTGACTTTTCCTGTGACCTCATGTCATCACAGCCCCCATTGTGTCCAAACTCTTCCAGCCACTCCAAACTCCTTTTCCTTTTTCCTTGCAGATGAAATTATGTGGCCGGAAGGGGATGAGGCTCTTCCTGCGGACGCCCAGGACCTGATCACGCGGTTGCTGAGACAGTGTCCCCTCGAGCGCCTGGGCACCGGTACGCGTGGCGGCCCCCTGATTCACGTCAAGCCGTTTGCTGAAACCAAAGCGTGTCCTGCCATGTTGAGGATGCTCGGAGGAGGTCCTCAGCTCGGGGTTCACCCCAGGAAAGCTGCACAGGGCTCCGGCTTTAAGCCATTTTCTCTGTGTGGAGGAGAGACCGTGCCGTTTGGGATGGGAGCGGGAGCGTCCCGGATCCTGCCCCGTCCCCTTGACGTGGGTTTCTCTGCCTGGCAGGGGGTGCGCATGAGGTGAAGCACCATTCCTTCTTCCTCCACCTGGACTGGAACGGGCTGCTGCGGCAGAAGGCCGAGTTCATCCCTCAGCTGGAGTCGGAGGACGACACCAGCTACTTTGACAGTGAGGCCAAATCCACCCCCTTTCCCCCCCTCCGCCAAGCCGTTATCCCAGCTGCAGGTCAGATGATCCCGCGGGGGATGAAAACCTCCTGGGTGAAGTCAGTCGCTTTATAACCAAAGTCACGGAACAGATGCAGTCCTGTTCCCAGGCTGCTCAGCTTTACCAAAACCCCTTACTTTCTCACGCCAAACCTCTCCTGGGATTTGGGACCGGGCTGTCAGATGCAGTCCTGGTGGGCGCGGGTCCCACCGGGTGCCCGCGGGCAGGCGGGACAGGGTGCGTTGCAGGCAGGACAGGGTGTCTGGCAGGCAGGGTGACAGCTCTGCCTGCTCTGGCTCTTGCTTGCAGCTCGCTCCGAGAGGTACCGCCACTTGGATTCGGAGGATGAAGAAACCAACGACGAGGAATCGTCCGTGGAGATCGGGCAGTTCTCCTCCTGCTCCCATCGCTTCAGCAAGGTGCTCCAATCCTTCCTCTGACATCCAAAATGATGGATGCTATGGCCAGCGTGGTTGTGCCGAGCATCGGTGTTCTGGCTGATGCCAGAGCACCTGGATTCCGAATTTCTGCTCCTTGCTGACGGCTTGTCTCCTCCTCAGGTGTACAGCAGCTCTGAATTCCTGGCGGCTCACTCCAACCTCAGCCTCTCATCCTCCGACCGGAGTCACAGCGAGGACAAGGAGGAGCGATGGGACAGGCACTCGGGAGACGAGGAGAGGAGCCGGCTGGCGGGCGCAGAGCCCCGGTGCGTGGTGAGACGGGGATGCAGCGCTGATGGGGGCTTGTGTCGGCACCGGGGCTTTGCAGAGGCATCGGTGGGACGTGTCCTGGGGTGCCGCAGTGGCTCGGTGCTGTCCCCCTCGCCCCTTTTTCCTTGTCCCAAGCCCTCCTGCTCTCCCACACAGGCTCCGCTCCTGGACGTCCTGCAGCTCCACGCCGTACACCTCCCGGCACGAGCGAAGCCGCAGCCCCGCCGCGCTGCCCAGCACCTACAGCCTGGACACCATGCCCAAGTTTGCCTTCTCCTCGGAGGATGAAAGCCCTTGTGTGGCGTCCTCCAAGCCAGAGAGACCCAAGTTTGTGCTGGGAGACCCTGATGTGGGGACCGGTAGCACGGTGAAACCGTCGGCGTTATCCGGTGCGTAGGCTGCAGGTGTGGGATGCTCCGGCGCCAGCCAGGGTCCCACATGGCGTGGGGTGGCTTTTCCACATCCCCAAACGCTCCTTCCTTCCCTCTGCACAGCCGATCTCGTCAGCCTGAACCGCATCCGCCTCCGGAGCAACAGCACCGGCACCAAAAACTCGACTCCCCGGGGCCTGGAGCCGGGCAGGAGCCGTCGGCTGAGCAGCCAGAAGGACGTGCCGGACAGGCAGAGAGCCTCGCAGGGCGGCCGCGTCCCCAAATCCGCCTCCGTCTCAGCCCTGTCCCTCATCATCACATCAGGTCCGTGTGCCACGCGGTTTATCCTGCCGGATGGCGGCTGCCGCGTGGTTTTCCCGGGCTGAGCCGGCTTCTCCCGCTTGCAGACGACTTCGGCGGCGGCACCCTGATGAGCCCCATCTCCCCCCACTCCCTCTCGTCCAACCCCTCTTCCCGCGACTCCTCCCCGAGCCGGGACTCGTCCCTCGCCATCGCCAGCCTGCGGCCCCCCATCATCATCCACAGCTCGGGCAAGAAGTACGGCTTCACCCTGCGAGCCATCCGTGTCTACATGGGTGACAGCGACGTCTACACCGTGCACCACATGGTCTGGGTAGGTGGCCTGGGCTCCACATGGGGAGGGACTGGCAGCGCCGGACATCACTTCTCCCAGTGGGAAAACCCTGGGAAGAAACTTAGGTTTGTATCCAAAGCAAACCTTGGTCTTTCGATCGCAGAGCGTGGAGGAGGGGAGCCCTGCGCAAGAAGCTGGGCTGAGAGCGGGCGACCTCATCACACATGTGAACGGCGAATCGGTGCTGGGTTTAGTTCACCGGGACGTCGTCGAGCTGCTGCTGAAGGTGGGTGACTGGCACCGCGCTGCTCGCCCGGACGGCCCCGGACACCGGCGCATGGGTCCTGCGGCTCCCCGGCATCGCTTCCACCGACAGCGGAGCCGGCAGCCCATTGGGAGCCGGTGCCTGGGCTGCAGCGACTCATTTTCTGCCCCTCAGAGCGGGAATAAAGTGGCCCTGAGGACCACCGCCCTGGAGAACACCTCCATTAAAATCGGCCCCGCTCGGAAAAACAGCTCCAAGACGAGGATGGCGCGGAGGAGTAAGAAGAGCAGGAAAAGGGACGGCCAGGACAGGTGGGTAGAACCGGGGCAGGATAACATGGCATTTGTCCCGGTGTGTGCCATACCGGGGAGGGGATGCTCTGGCTCTGCCATACCCGGGGGGTCCAGCGGGGTCTGGTCCTGCTGGGCAGACTCGCGGCCACCAGCTTTAAGGAAAAGCCAAAGCTCTTCCTTTCCCCGCCACCTTTGTGTGTGTCCCCCAGGAGAAAATGCCTTTTCAAGAAGATCTCCAAGCAGTCCTCGGTCCTGCACACCAGCCGCAGCTTCTCCTCCGGTCTCCATCACTCGCTGTCCTCCAGCGAGAGCCTGCCGGAGTCCCCCACGCACAGCCTCTCCCCGGGCCCCACGACGCCCTGCCGCAGCCCCGCTCCCGATCTCCCCCCAGGTACCCCAACCCCTTGCGGGGGGGGATATTTGCTGCGGGCATGGCGGGGATGCCACGTGTCCCTCCATCCCTGGCCGTGACTTGTTTCTCTTTGTGTGGCAGATGCTGTGTCCCCGCAGAGCACCTCTCCCTCCTCCAGCACCCCAACGTCACCCGCCGGCCACGTGCGCCCCAGCTCCCTGCACGGCCTGGCGCCCAAACTGGGTGGGCAACGCTACAAAGTGGGACGGCGCAAATCCACCAGCAGCATCCCCCCCTCGCCCCTCGCCTGCACCCCTTCCTCCGCCCAGCGCCCGCCTTCTCCCCAGCGCTCCCCATCCCCGCTCCCAGGGTACCCCAAAACCCCCCATTCCTTCCAGGGAAAGACCCTGTCCCCCCCCACCATCGTCCGGCAGAGCTCACGACCCCGCAGCGCTGACTGCCCCCGCTCCCCCCTCCTCAAACGCGTCCAGTCGGCTGAGAAGATTGTCACCGTCCTGGCGGAGAAGAAGACCGCCGGCGGCCGCAAACTGGGGCTGGAGATGCCCACGATGGACGGGGAGGTCATCGGGGAGGGCGAAGCGCCAGCGTACCCCGGGGAACACAGTTATCACCCCACCGGCTCCCGGCTCGGGGAGAGGCATGACCGGGACCAGGAGATGGTGGTCATGCGGCGCTTGAACCTCTCCGAGCGCCGTGACTCCTTCAAGAAGCAAGAAGCGGTTCAAGAAGTGAGCTTTGATGAACCGGAGCCGGCACCGGCAAGCGAAGACGGTGGCAAGAGCGAAACCGGGCAGGGCCCAGCTCTGCGGTGCGGCGGCACGGAGCCAAAGCCGAAGCCCAGCCCAGTCCCACAGATTGCGGTCCAGGGCTCCGAGAGCGACGAGCAGGAGCCGGCGGTGGCTGAGTGGGAATGCCAGGGCTCCTACCCCATCGGCCACACCGAGCAGCCGGACGGCAGCATCTCCTTGCCGCAGTGGGATGGGTACGAGCATCGGGACCGTGGCTGCCGGCACCACTGGAACTGCGGGGGGAGAGCAACCAGCCACCGGCAACCGGCGCGGGGCCAGGAGCCGGGGGGGGCTCAGCTCTCGGCACCCCGGGGCAGTGTGTGGAGCGGGGCCAAGCACGCCTGAGCCCCACACCGGCACCTGGGAACGTTTCAAGGTCCCCGCAGCATCCCACCGCCTCCCGAAAAACCTATCCCGCGTGGCATAGCCCTGAGAGAAACGTCCCCGGAGCCGTTGTGGATGTCGGCGCTGGCCGGGCTGGCTGCGCCCCGGCACTTCCAGAACCCCCACGAAAGGCTTTTTGTACTCCCTGAAAGATGCTCATATTTTTATAGAGACGCGGGAGCTTTTCTGGCGGCGGCATTTCCCCGGCAGGGCCCCAGCCTTTGTGTATAGAAAGGACTCGATGGAAATATTCGTTAATTAATTTATTACTTTTTATAAGCTAAACGGGCAGTGCAGGACCGTCGCAGGGTCCCACCCAGCCCCGGGGGGGTCCCAGGCTTTTCCATGATGACACGCTGTTTTCTAACCTCATGAAGAACCACTCGCTTTTTCTCAGTTTTTAACTTTAGTTTTAGCTGGAAAAAACCCAAAACTCCAAAGAAACCCCCATTGGGGGGGTAATATTTAAATTTAAAAAAAAAAACAAAACCCACAGCAACCTCCCCCAGACGCTGGCAGCCCAAGCTGGGATGCATATGGGTAATTTTATATGCATATGGTTCATCGTACGATGGTGCATATGGGTCATTTTATAAGTGTATAGCAGATGTAAAGGTTTTAATTCTTTTATTCGGAGCCTTTTGGAGCCACTCAGCTCCATCGGCCCTTCCAGGCGGGAACAGCAGAGCCCTCCCCCTGGGGTCAGCAATCGGATGCGATTATTAATGGCATTTTTAGGGTCGGTTTTTGCTCTTTGCATTTCTTCTTCCACCACATCCCGTGGTGTTCATTGCTCGCTGCATACGGACATCTATAGAAACCCAGTATTTCTTTTTTTAAAAAAAAAAAAGAAACCACAAAACCTACCCAACCCAGCGAGCGCCTGTGCTGCTGCTGCTGCTTCATTTCGAATTTGGAAATTTCACCCCTCTCTTTCCCCCCGTCGCTTTTTATCCAACAAACTCTGGCTCAACCCAGCATTTCCGCCCCCTTTCTACTGTTTTCTATGATAGAAACGTTTCCATTTGATAATGCATGTACCGGCTTTTCCCCCCGCTGCCGTTTGCCATCCCGGTACTTTGAGCATCGCGCCGGTGATGGGGGGACCAACGCCAGTTCCCCCCCCTCAACCCCCCGCCATCGGGCATCACCGTGCCACCGCCAACGGGCCCATTTCCTACCCCAGAGCAGCTGGCGGATTTTTCGGCTGTATGTTGGATTATTTCGTGCGTTTGTGGTTCGTGCCAGACTCCGGATCCTGCATCTCCCCCGTTAAACTGGCGCCGTTTACACCCCCAAAACGAGCAGCAGGAGCTGCTCAGCGTCTCCTTTGCTTCTTCCGCCGTCTGTGTTAAGGTCTCGGGAAGGCAGTGGGGTTTGGGGGAGACACCGGGCACCCCTTGCCCACCAGCACTGCAGGAAGGGGGGCTCAGCCGTGCGCCGGTGCATGGATAGGGTGGGAAAAGGAATTTTTTAATGGAAAACGTCTTAAAAGCCAAAGGGCCCGTGTCTTCCTGCCCAGTGTCCGGCTCTGTTCTTACCTTTGGAAGTTTTATGTTGTATTAAAATTGTTCCTTGCGATGAGCGACGGCATGGTGTCTGCAGCCGGGGGGGGGATTCGGCGCTGCCGGTACCAGAGCGCAACTGGGCAGGGAGCGCCCACTGCGTGGGGTGATGGTGGGGGGCAAACGGGGGCTGGTGGGTGCCAGAGCTGCCCCGGCCCAGGCAGGGAGGGCCGGGGGGACACGGGCACATCTGGCACCCGGCCTGGCTCCGGCCGCACGCCTGGGTTGTGGGTGCCCGGTGCGGTGCCCGGTGTGGTACCCGGTGTCTGCGGTGCCCGGTGCTGTGCCTGGTGCAACACCTCGTGTCCACAGCACCCAGCGCCCGGTGCAGTGCCCAATGCCAGTGCGGTGCCCAGTGGAGTACCCCAAGCCCAGTACGGTGCCCGGTGCAGTGCCGGTGCCCGGTGCAGTGCCCCATGGTCGGTGCAGTGCCCGATGCCCAGTTCCTGGTGTCCAGTGCTGTCCTGGTGCCCAGTGCAGTGCCCCATGCCCGGTGCGGTGTCCCATCCCCAGTGCCCGGTGCAGTGCTCCATCCCCAGGGCAGTCTCAGTCCCCGTGCAGTGCCCCGTGCCCGGTGCAGTCCCGGTGCAGTGGAGTACCCCATGCCCGGTGCAGTGCCGGAGCATTCCCCATCTCCGGTGCAGTCCCGGTGCCCGGTGCCGTCCCGGCGCAATGCTCCACCCCCGGTGCGGTCCCGGTGCCCGGTGCACTGCCGGACCCGCGGTCCCGTCCCGCCGCCAGGGGGCGCCCCACGCTGCCCCGCAGCGCCGAGTGCGGTCGGCGCCTTCGAACACCTTCGGCTCCTTCCGGAGCGGCTCGGGCGGGGGCGGGGCCCCGATGGCTGTCGGCGGCGGGGGGAAGGGGCGGGGCCGCCGAGGCTTCGGGCGGGTTCGTTCCTCTTCGGCTTCTGTCGGGTCTTTCCGGGGCGGGTTCGGGCCGTTCCGGCGGCGTTCGGGCCCTTTCCCAGGCTGCCGCCGGGCTGGGAGGCAGGAGCGGGCTGGAGACGAGCGGCGGCGGATGGGGCCGGCGGAGAGGTGGGACGGGGCTGGGGGCGAGGGTGGCCGGGGGCAGAGGGTGGCCGGGATCGGTACCAGACCCAGGACTTGGCGGGCCGGCCGGCGCCGGGACCTGCGGTGAGCGCGGCCCCTCAGCCTGAAGCGCCCCGGCGGCCTCAGCGGGCCGCCCCCCCGGGCCGAGGGTCTGTCCCCTCCCCGGGGACAGCCACCGTGGCTGGCCCCGTCCCCCTCCCGCTGGTGTCAGCGCAGGGTGCCCCGCTGGCAGGGCAGTGTCACCTCGCGGGCTGTGCCACCCCCGGGATGGGCCTGTCCCCAAGGTGCGGGGGGAGATCTCCCGTACCAGGGCTCTGTGTCCCCCCCTGTGGTGCCAGGGCTGTCCCTGTCCCCTCCCTGTGCAAGGGCTGCGTCCTCCTGGCCCCCCCAGGCTGTCTCTATCCCCAGCAGTGCCAGCTCGGGGACATCAGTGCCATTCCCCCCAGTGCAGGGATGCTGCAGCCCCCATGGCCGGGGGTCCTGGGCCCCCTCTCGGGGTGGCAGAGCGGCTTGTCAGGGCTGCAGGCTCCGGGCCGGGCTGGGGGCTCGGCCCCACTGCAGGTCTGCCCCAGCAGAGCCCAGCCTGGGGGTGGGTGGCCCAGGGATGCCCCTGTCCCTCTGGATGTGCCGGAGACGGGCCCGCCGTGGCTTTGCTGGCTCTAGACACAGTTGCCCCCAAGCCCTGGCTCTGGGATGGTGGCCAGGGCCACCGCTTTCCAGCGAGGTTGGTGCCCTGCATCTTTTCTAATGCTGGGGATGTTTCTCACCCCTTGAATTGCAAGCTTCCTGTGGTCACGTATCTCCCAAACTGATGGTCTGTGTTCAATGGGGAATAAAAGCTGGGGGGAAACCTGTCTAAAATGAGCTCTGCGAGAGCTGCGAAGAGCTGGAGTGGCACTGGCATCGCGCCTTTTGACACCCCTGCCCGGTGTGGCAGAGGAATGGCCGCCTCTCCTGCCCATTAATGCGCGGCTTTTATTTCCCGGGCAGCTCTTGGAGCCACTGGGGAACTGGCCCTGTGACTTTCTCTGTGAGAGCAGAGAATGGAGACAGCTGAGTAAATATAGCCTAAATCACTGCTTTCCTGGCCATTCCTCCGCCCTTCCCTAGCATGCGAAGGGCTGGTGTGTCCCCGAGGCTGGGTTGGCCTCTGCTCCAGTCATCGACTCTTCCATGATGTGGGAAAGTCCAAGCCATGGTTTGGTTTCTTTGGTGACTCTTCTCTGACGTGGGCAGACCGTGCTTCATCTGCCTGTGCGGTTCGCGGCAAGGCTTCAGTCCTCCCGAAGGTGATCGCTGCCCCGAACCCTCAGTTTTTAACTCGCTAGAACAGGGTTTTAAGCACACAGGAAAATCTTTCTGCCCGCAGTTGGGTCTCGCTGGACAAAAGGTCTGGGTTGGGAGAGAAGCCGCGGCTCAGCTGGAATGTGGCGAGGAGCAGAGTGGTTTGCGGAGCCAGCTTGGAGCCGTGTCAGAGCGCCGAGTGCTGGGGTGTGTTTACAATGAAAAAGAGTATTTATAATATCGAGGGCTCTTTTAATTCCTCTGGGAATATCTGGAGCCGCAGCTTGGAGCTAAAGTAACCGAGTAATGGAAGATAAAAAGCAAACAGAGGAAGGGACAGTGGATTTCTCAAGTTGGAAGGTCTTGTCTCTCTCAACCAATACCCGAATAATGCTGGCCTGCTAACGTGGTTGCTTCTCACCTTGTAGGTTCCTTCATGTGATTGCTGCGCTGTGCAGAGCTGCTAATAAATAGTCATATAAATGCCAGATACCCTGGGGAACGTGATTTTAAGCAGATGAGTTAGCAAGAACAGTTGGAATTTTTTCATGTACTCAGTTCTTTTAGAACTGTAATTTTTGAGGGAAGTAGCCAAAATACAACTCCTGGGTTTGCTTCTGAAAAAATAAGCAAAAAAAAAAAACAAAAACCTAAACCCTGCCCCGTGAACACTCCTAAAATGGAAGTAGCGTGTTCTTGCTGCTTGGGGGTTGGTGTAAAGGGAGCCTGGAGCAAAGGGACGGTGCTGGTGTAGGGTGCTTGGTCCTTCTCTACTCAGTGCTGCCAAGTAAAAGACTCTAGCAGGGAGGAGGAGAAGGTTTCTGGGGTGGAAAAGACAGGACGAGCTTCAACTGAAGCAAGAAAGTCTAACATCAGGAGAAGCGTGACAGTATGAGAAGTCTTGGAGTAGGTCTGCAAAGTGCATGAGCAGCTCTCGGACCGTCCAGCCTTTGAGGAGAAGGTCGCTGAGACCTCCATTTCTCTCAAAAATGAGGAAGGTATCGGTCATCCCAAGGCAGGGATTTGTTAGGCTCCTCGGGTCCCTGCTAACCATAACATTTACTTTTTCAGTGAAATGTTTCAGATATTCCTTCACTTCCTTGGGCTTCAGTGAATAAAGCAAAATATTTAATGAAAGTCAAGTCCGAGCGGCAGATGCGCTGTATCCCTGGCAAAGGGCAGCTGGTGGCCGCGGGCAGGACGCTGCTGCTCCTCTGGCTCTGTCGCTGGCTGCATGGGAAGCATTTCTTGGTGAGAAAAGAGGTGAAAATGGCTTTGGCTGCCCTGTATCTCGGCTGCAGTGTGGTTGCTGTCAGGACAGCAGGTCTGGCTTGGGCACAGCTCGCGGCATAACTCGCCGCTTCTGCTGCTTTCCCCTGTTTGGAGGGAAATACCAGCTGGTTTGGCCACAGAGCTGCCCTGGCTGCGTTGGTCAGAAAGACTCGATGCAGCAGCAGTTGTCACGATAGAGCACGATACGTTCCGTGTCCATTTTTATTTCCATCCCCACATGCATTGTCCATTTTTTCTCTCTTTATTAAAGGAAAGGTTTGTTCTCATTGTTTGTAACCCATTAACATGCAGCATTTTGCGAAACTGGATTTGGTGGTTTTTTTGCTCACTAAGGATCTGATGTAACTTGAAAAGATTTGAGCTGCGTAGATTGTTGTCAGCGTATTCTTCTTTTAAATATTTTTATGCATTCTTTTGCCTCACTGGGGGGAAAGTAACACATAGTCTCGCTTCGAGTCAAGCTGCACTTTGAACTGCGCTTGGAACTGGGTTAAAAAGCACAGGAACCACATTTGAAACGTTAAGATGCTTTTATTTATGTGCTGGGCGCACACAAAAAGACTTGTAATGTGTTTTTTGTTTCAAACTGATGCATTAAACAAAGAAAGTATTGACAGCAGTTAATGAATCGAGGGATTGTTTCTGGGCGCTGAGATAGATTTACCAAAGGTATTTAGATGTCTGATGCATGGGATTTTTCGGAGCAGCCTAAGCAAGTGCTCGCCAGTGCGGACACACGAGGTTCCTCTCCGAGAGCCGAGCGAACCTGGAGCCGAGCCCAGCTGAAATCTTTTGGCAAGCTGCTGCCTCCCTCCTGTGCACACAGGGCCCTGGATCGGAGGTGTGCTTCCAGCCGGCAGGCTCGTGCGTGTCCCGGGCTCTCAGTGCTGCCTTCCCCCACTCGCCTTCCCTCCGGAGAGCTGTTTCGGGGCTTTGGGAAGCGCGTTCCCTCTCCCCGAAGACACGCCGATTCAGTTGGCTGCTCTCCGTGGGGTGCAGAGCTTTCCTGACTGGTGGCTGCCATCCCACACGTGCAGCTCAGCCTGGGAAGCCGCTTGCTGGGTCCATGGCAGGACAGAGGCCAAGTGTTTCCCCTGGAGAGGACGGCGCTGGCATTAGCCATGCGGATTTGAGAGCCACAGCTCCTCACCCGTCTTCCCGGGCACTCGATCCCCTCATGAGCTGAGCAGGGGGAAGGCAGGTGAGGCTGCTCCAGGACCAGGCTGGCTCTGTTATCTCTATTTTTTCATGTGCCCAGTGACCCACTGGGACGTGGCGAGCAGGGTGGCATGGAGCTGCGTCTCCGCGTTCCCACTGCAGGGAAGGAGGCTGGAAGGAGTCGACGGAGCGACTGGGACCTGCTCTTTGGAGAGACTCCATGCTCCGGGGCGACTCTCTCCTCTTCCCACCCCGCTGCACAGGCCTGCTTTTAAAAGCCACTGAACAAGTTTGCCAGGGCTGAACGTTTTGTCCTTCCAGCCTCTTCGGCTGCACCGGCTTGTCTGAGGCGCCTGGAGTCGGGGCTGGGATCGGCGGGTGGAAGCTGGGGAGGTGCCTGCGGGGGAGCATTGACCCCGCTGGGTTTGGGCTCCGCTGCCTCTGGATGTGTTATGGGGTCTGTCCTCTCCGGGGGGAGCGGGAGCTGCCAGCACCTTTCCTAGCAGGCAGCGGCCACTCGGGCCCCTGGCAATCAGATATTGCCCCCGGCACTGCCGGTTTGGCTCTGTCGGACCCTGACAGGCAGCGTGCAGAGGGGCGAGGGGCAGGCAGTGAGCATGGTCATAAATCTCTCTTTATGCTCTGGATTATGAAGTAATATTTTCCTGGCTGGGGCCGGTTGGATTGGGGAAACGCGGGTTCCGCTGTGAGTTTCCCTGCGGCTGCCATCCCGGCGTGGTGGGAGCTTGCACGGCAGCCGTGCTGGGATGTGCTGCTTCTCCTGCAAACACCCCTTGTCCCCAGGGTCTCTCCGTGAGTCCTGCAGCTCGGTGTTGCTCCGCAGAGGCACTCCAGCGACCTGGATCAGGCTCAGTCCTGTTCCCTACCCGCCAGAGCCTGGCCGCAAGTGTCTTGCCTCCCCGCGGGCAGTGCCTGCTCATTCATGGCAAAGGCAGCCCAGCCGGGACGCTTGCCCAAGCTCGGGCAGCTCGCGCGGGCCCTGGCTGCTGCACAGCCTTCATGTGCCATGGCCTCTTTGTGCCTTTCTTCTCTGGCAGGGGAAGGAGCCCGCAGCGTGGTGCTGGGCTGGAGAGGTGAAGCTGGCTCCTCTCGGGGGACTATGAAGATGATGAGGGGACTGGAACATCTCTCTTATGAAGAAAGACTGAGGGACTTGGGTCTTTTTAGTCTGGAGAAGACAAGACTGAAGGGGGACCTTATCAATGCTTGTAAATATTTAAAGGGTGGGTGTCCCACCAGCCAGGAGGATGGGGCCAGTCTTTTTTCAGTGGTGCCCAGTGGGATGATGGGGCCAGTCTTTTTTCAGTGGTCCCCAGTGATAGGACAAGAGGTAACGGGCACAAACTTGACCATGGGGCCAGTCTTTTTTCAGTGGTCCCCAGTGATAGGACAAGAGGTAACGGGCACAAACTTGACCATGGGGCCAATCTTTTTTCAGTGGTGCCCAGTGATAGGACAAGAGGTAACGGGCACAAACTTGACCATGGGAAGTTCCATCTCAACATGAGGAGGAACTTCTTTCCTGTGAGGGTGGCAGAGCCCTGGCACAGGCTGCCCAGGGAGGTGGGGGAGTCTCCGTCTCTGGAGACACTCAAAACCCCCCTGGACGCGTTCCTGTGCAGCCTGCTCTCATGACCCTGCTCTGGCAGGGAGTTGGACTAGATGATCTCCAGAGGTCCTTCCAACGCCGACATTCTGTGATTCTGTGACTTGCACCAATCTCAGATTTTTTGGTAGCACGCAGGAGGAAAGAGGGGTTTGTAACCGATGTGCACTGTAACGTGTCACTGAGCCGAAAAGGTTATTTTGAAATACTGCGGATCACCAGTGTTAGTGCCTCTCGCGGAGTCCAACCAGCGGTCGGAGCAGCCTTGGCTCCGTGCCGTGCTTGGTTGTGCGTTGACCCCGCCGGGAAGGGTGCCCTGGCTCCCTTTGCCTCCTCGCCTCCCTCCGCAGAGGCTCCGGCAGCCCTGAGAAGCGCCTTCCTGCTCACTAATAGTTTTCAGATGAGACTCAAGAGTTTGAGCTGGGTTTGGTGATTTCTGGGCCAAAACAGCTCAAGCCGTTAATGGGACCCGCAGCGTTTCAGCAGGCCTAGGGTGTCCCTGGGAAGGCTGGTTTTTGGCTGCCCCAGTGCCTTGTAGGTCCGTTCCTCGGCCGCACGCTGTGGCTGCGGCAACCGGAGCGCTGGGATTTGCCTGGGGGAGGTGGAAAACTGGCCTGTGTGGCTGGGAGGGGATGGGAAAAGAGGACGTGCCTGGCTGGTGGGAATGCCCCGGTTCATACATCCCTTCAACAACATGTTAGAACCCAGGTTTGTTCTTTTTGGTGGATTTCTGGGCAGGGCAGGCAGCATATTCTTCAGTTTCTCTCCGAATAGCTGAAAGGCAGTTAGCAGTTCTAAGCAGACTTGAAGGCTTCTGAAGATTATTTTAACTCCCCTCACCTCCATCTCTGCAAAAGGAACCCGTGCCCGCACTTGATGCTGTTGCTGCTTTTGAAAAGTTCAAAAATTTACTTTGCTCAGAGCAAAGCTTTGAAGTGCTGCTCTGTGGGAATGGCAAAGCATCTCAAAAGCCTTTCACTGAAAGCTTGGTTAACCTACATTTGTGGGCCGCTACCTTCAGAAAATGACTTTGTGGGGGATTGCATGGGGA
The DNA here is from genome assembly GCF_028500815.1 of Rissa tridactyla. Lineage (NCBI taxonomy): Eukaryota > Metazoa > Chordata > Aves > Charadriiformes > Laridae > Rissa > Rissa tridactyla. The sequence continues at coordinate 1,377,756 of NC_071487.1, forward strand.
GATGTAAAGGTGAACTGTGAAATTTAATCGATTTAACAAGAAAAGGTTAAATCTGTTTGTTTTGCTCCTGTTCAGGGCCTCCAGCTGGTTGTTGCAGGGTCACCCTTTTCTGTATGCAAAAGTTCCTGCATAAAGGCTGTTTTGTCCCACTTGTTGTCGTCTTGTTTGCATAAGTGCTGCGACGCTGGTCAGCTGAAGAAGCAGGAGTGAACCTCTTTAAGATGCAGAGCTGGTGCCTGGTTGTAGCAGAGAGGAGGTGGCATTCCTGCGTGCAGCCGCTGGCTCCTCTCTTGCTTTTGGGAGCGTAAATTTGTATTAGCATGTCCTGGTTGGATCCAGGGCTCCGCATCAGCTGGTAGGTAGGAGAGAGACGAGTCCTGCCTCTCCCAGCTGCTCAGAAGAATCCCTAGTTTTAATGTTGGCATCTTGGGAGGGTGTGGGGTGCCTGGCTGTGCAGTGACAGGTCATCTTCTCTTTGCAGGTGCTGGGAAGGGAGGCGTAGCATGCCACACTGTTCTGGGCTGGAAGCGTGCCGTGCTTTTGTCCCCTGGACACCAAGAAACCTGCTTCTTTTTTGGTGAAGCAGACCCCTATCTCCGGTTTCTTTGCTGCATGCCCACTCAAGAGTGCTGGATTATGTTTGTCTCCTTCTCCCTTTGCTCCATAATTTGGTTGAATCGTGGTTTCAAGCTAAGAAAAAGGGGCTGCACCTAAGTGCGCCGGGGCACCCGGACCAGGCTGCTGGGGTGCTGATTCACGCAGAGACGTTCAGAGAGCTGATGGGGGAGAGCTGCCTCTGAGATCCCTCCTCTCCTGCCCGAAGCGTGCTGCCTCGCCGTTCAGAGCCGTTCTCCCCGCGACAGAATGGGCAGCACCGATGGGTTCCAGTACCGCGCGCTCTACCCCTACCGCAAGGAGCGGGAGGAGGACATTGACCTGCTACCTGGGGACATCCTGGTGGTGAGCAAGGGGGCCCTGCAAGCCTTGGGCTTCAAAGACGGGGATGAGCAGACCCCCAATCAGATCGGGTGGATCCTGGGCGTCAACGAGCGGACCAAGCAGAAGGGTGACTTTCCTGGCACGTACGTGGAGTACGTGGGGCCCGTGAAGATCTCTGTCCCTTCTCACCGGCCCCGAGTGCAGAGACCCCTCCCCGCAACGCCGGGGGCCAGTGGCTGCAGGCTGCAGGAGGCTCTGGAGCAAGGTAAGCCCTGCCGCATTGCTCTGAGATGCCTCCACTCTCGGTCTCTGTCAAACAAGGGGGTCTGAGTGGCTTCACAAGACAGCGGTAAAGCCCTTGGCACAGCTTGGCAGCACTGGATTGCCCTGCCAGCAGCAGTGCCTGGGAGTTGTGGGCTCGTGTTCTGTCCTGGCTGAGAGAAAAGCACATTGTTCCTCCAGCTTATCGATCTGCTTAGCAGAGCTTCCTGGGGCAAGCCTTATCCCACTCTTAGGTCTCCAGATCCTTCTCCCTCTCTGGCCAGGATCCCCCTGGTCCTTGCTCCGTCTCCCTGCTCCGCTGAGAGTTTTGCTCCACTCCCTCCCTTTAGGAATAAGTCCTGACCTCTCCCAACCACATCCCTGCCTCTGTAGCGCCTGGGGCATTGCTCCCTGCCAAGAGCTGCTCAGCCCTGCTGAGACACACAATTACTTGTCTCTGGGCAAGAGGAGAAAAGTCAGGGTCTAAAAGAGTACTTCTGAGAACTGGAGCTAATTGCTTGTCTGCCTGGCGCTCGTCCCTCCCCATGATCGCTGAGCTCTCGCTGGGGCCCAGCAGCCACCCTCGGGCAGGACACAGGCCGTCCTGCACCTGCAGCTCCCAGCCGGCACTGCGCTTGGCACGGACCCGGTCCCAGAGCTGGGATAGACACCGTGCCTCAGCGCTGCCTGTAGAGCTGTGGCAGCTGCCTTCTCTTTGCCTATTTTTTTTTGCTCCCAGACACATAAGCCCTGTGGCAGGGGCTCAGCAGGCCCCAGGAGCTCTGAGATGGCAAACAGGGGTGATAGCCACACTTTGCCTTCCCGTGCCTTGCAGAAGACGTCATGCTGGTGCATACAGGAGGAGTAGGGTCAGCAGCAGGAGCTGGTGGGCATCAGAGCACGCTCGTGGCTGGCAGTCCTGCATCCTCCCTGTCCCTCTGGGAGCCACAGCTATCCCATCAGACGCTTCTAGCTGTGCGGAACATCTCTGGGGTCTTAAGGAATGGAAAGGAGCCCCTGTCTCAGAAACCAGGGTGGTGGGGCTGGGTGGGCAGCTGCCTCCCATTCTCCTGCTCCCGGAGCCGGAGGGGTGGCCTCAGGAGACATCTCCGCAGGGTGAGAATGCGGCTGGGCTGTGCGTTTGGATTGGCAGCAAGAGCTGCTGACCTGAGTCATCCCGCTCGCAACCTGCCTTTCCAAGAAAGCACTCCTCTTGGGAGCCTGGGGCATGCTCTGCGGTGGATGCGTCGGCCTTGCCTGCATCCAGCCCTGTGCTCCCTCGGGGGCTGTATTTATGCCTTCGTGGGCTCTCTCCTCCTCTTCTTTTCAAGCAGGGCTTGGTGGAGGTGTGTCTGGGTGGTCAAAGCCGCTGCCCTGCATAGGGGTGGGGATCTTTGGGATGTGGAAGAAGATACGTGCCAAAGCTCCTGACACACAGAAAAGATGCGGTTGGGAAAAAAAACACAAAACCCAGCCTGTCTGCGTCCCGCCCGGGGATGGAGCTGAGAGGGGGTCGGGTAGTAGGGCATGCGAGGGGGATGCCAGCACTGTCCCTGTCCCCTCTGGGTGCATCCCCACAGCCAGCCTCCACCTTGGGCGCAGCCCTGCAGGGTGGTAATTCAAATGCCCAGGCCTGTTTTACACGCAGCCTGCTGGGATGCTGGTGGGGAGACACATTTTTGCAACTGAGAGACTGTATTTAATCCAAGCCCATGTTATTTCTTCGTGGTCCGCACTTCAGGAGGTGCAGAGATGTCTCCTGGCTGCCCTCCAAAGCTCATAGCTGGCAGCACTTCTGCCCTGTTTCCCGGGTCCTGCCCTGGCTGGCAGGGATCCCTTAGCCCCCCCCGTGTCACACACGGAGCAGGGCCAGCACCACGGCTGTCACACAGCCCGGGAGCAGGGCTGGCCTTGTGGAGCGGCGAGACCCGGTGCTTTCTGGCGGTGGATTTATGAGCTGCTGGTGTTTGCCTTCCGCAGAGAACACGAGCGGAAAATGCGGCTCGGAAATATTTCCGCAGCTGCCCAGGCCGTGCTGTGAGCAGCCTTGTTCGCAGCGGCCCAGCCCGGAGGCCTGACAGGCTCGGGAGCCGCTGCTGGCTCCGGCACAGGCTGCCTGATAAAAAAAGGCAAGCTGCTGCCTGCTGAAGCAGCACATTCCCGGCTGGGCCACGTGGGCAGCACCAGTATTTACTCTCCCTTCAGCCCTTCCCAAGGGTCAGGCTCGGAGCTGCCAGCCTGGCGGCTTGCCTGCAGCTTCCCCACCCTGCCCAGCACCACGCTGGTCCCGTTCCCGTGCCCAGGGGCTCTCCCTGGTGGGGGATCGCTCCCCCAGCAGCACGGAACCTTCAGAACTGCTGGGTGCCTGCCCCATCTGCTCCCCTTTCCGCAGCTGCACCAACACGAGCTGCTTTGTCTTCCCTGCGAGGCTGTGGGTGCAGGAGGCTCGGCCGGGTGCGGAGTTCCAGCTTGCTGTGCCTCGTGGCGAGACCACACCAGGCGAGTTCGGGTCAGAGCCATGACAACAGAGCCGTGTTTCGCAACAGGGCGCAGCTTTTTGGCTCTTCCTCCTCAAAGCGGAGTGTGCTGAGTGTCCTCACCGACCATGAGCTCCCCAGGGTCTGCCTGGTGCTGCGGACCGGCCCGGAGGAGCCTCCTGCACCGGCTGGTGCTCAATTGGAAGCAAGACGGGGCCTGGCACCGCTCATCCTTCGGCAAACCTCCCGCTGGCAGCTGCCCGGCCGGGCCTGCGTGCTCCTGCTCCGGCATGCGTCACCCCTCCAGCACAGGGGAAGGGGGGTGCCTGGAGCCGGGACCTCAAAATCTTCTGGAGGTGGCGGTGAAATCCTCCCTGATGCGGGGCTGTAGATCCCCTGGGAAGGGAGGGACCCCAGTCCCGTGCCATGGGCTGTCTGCGCCCTGTAACAGCTTGCACGGAGGCTGTAGACTCGCGGGGAGGGGGAGTCAGAGGGCTGGTTTCCATGTTAAACGAGCAATCAAGGGCAGGAATTTGCTGACACGGCGTTCTGTCTGAATCGCTGGATTAATCACCGCTCACCACCGTGAGTGAGCTCCCTGGCCGCGCTCCTCCGCCAGCCCTGTGCTGGGCAGGGACCGAACCTGGCCTGAGCTCCAGGAGCCCTGGTAACCCCTGCGCTGCCTGCCCGGGGTCCCTGGGGAGACGGGCTCTTGCCTCCCAGCCTCTGTGGGGAGCAGCAGGGACCCCCCTGTGCACACCCTATCGGGGGCTCAGAGCAAGGCCAGGCTCAACAAGTGCTGTGCCAGTTTCTGGGCCAGCTGAGCGGTTCCCCGTGGCCTCCGTGCAGTGTTTGCGTGGGCTGCGGTCTCCTGGCAGGGGCCACAGCTTTCCTCGCTCTCGGACGCTGCCGTTGGGAGCAGCGTTGATTGTGCCCTGACCCGGCTCCGCTGCAGAGCGTGTGCTGGGGGCTGAGCTGGGGCTGACCCTTCTCTCCCTCCCTCTCCCCCAGGCTCTCCTCTCCCAGACTTGCAGGAGCAGTTCAGCCCTCCCGAGGTTGCACCACCACTGCTGGTGAAGCTGGTGGAAGCTATTGAGAAGAAAGGTAAGGGGGGGATGCTGAGAACTGAGGGGCTGAAACCCCCCCAGTGAGGGCAGGGGGGGAGGCAGCTGTCTTTAAAAGCTGTTGGTGTTGGACCGAGCTCCGTGGGACATTGAGGACGCAGCTGCCTGCAGAAGGGGGGGGCTCCCGCTTTTCCCTGGCTTGAGCTGCTGTTCCCCAGAGCCAAGCTTGACCCTGCTGCGCCGTCCTGCACAGAGGCCTGGGGTGAGGCTGCTGGGTCTGCACACAGGGTGTCTACACACTCCGAGTGGGTGCTGGGGTTTGGGAAGCGCTTCCAGCCCGGATCCATGCCATGGGGCATAAAGGGTGCCACTGAACCGGGTGTCCTGGGGGCCCAGGGGACTGCGGCAGCATCTGCAGGAGGTTGGCTTGGACACTGTCCAGGCCTGGTTAGCCGTGCCGCGGCCGTTGCCCAGCCGGCGTGCGGCTGCCGGGCTGGTACTGAAATGGTGTGTGCGCGGGGAGCTGCGCGGCTCGCAGCTAACAGCAGTGTCCCCGCTTCCGCAGGGTTAGACAGCGAGATGTTGTACAGGACATCTGGCTCCGAACTGAGGCAAGCGCTGAGAACCGGTAAGAACCAGCTCCGCGTGGTGAGGAGGCGAATCTGCTCAGATGGAGGAGATTAGTGGATGTGACAGCGCCAGCAGTAATGCAATCCAGGCCAGGCTCGCCTGTCCCCGGCAGTTCCTGACTCCCGGCACGCTGCCTGTGGGGCTGAGCTGTCCCCGTCCCAACACGTCCCCCCTCTTGCATGGAAGGGACAGGAGATGGGGGGATCTGCCACTGCCTGTGGGCTGGAGCAAAGGGACGTGGCGCCTGCCCGGAGACTAGCAGGCTACCAATTGAACCCCTGCTCTTGTCTTCTGCTGTTTCTTTGGGGTGCCCCGCTCTCAGGGTGCCCTGGCAGAGGCTTCTCTGGCTCTGTCACGCCACTAATAAGCAGGGGGGGATCTTTCAGCTCAGCTTGGTGGCTGGAGCCTTGGCTCCGCTCTGCCGGCGGCTGATGCCTCTGCCGGGAAGCCTTCGGAGCTGTTTGCCTCTCGGCTGGGCTTGGGCCTCATCCAGCACCACGCTGGCTTGTCCCCTTCCGCAGACGTTCTTGCAAACCCCAGCGACACGGTGCTGTCAGCTCTGGCCGCGTTGCTTCGGGGACAGGCTTTACGTGCTGTCCCCACAGCCTGCGCCTTGCCTTTGTGGGACAGCGCGGTTCGAGGGAGATGTTTTCCCCGTTGGGTTCAATGTGTGGCTGGTCAGTCTGCGCCTGTCTCTAACAGCAGCAGGGAACACAATTGTCACACGAGCCGTGCGTGCCCAGGATTCCTGTGGCAGGGCTCAGGGCAAAGGGTGTGGGCAGCCGAAATGGCCTCTACCCCCTCCCTGGCAGGGACCTGCCTGGATTCCCAGAGCCAGCTTGTTTCTGGGCTGCAGGGGACACTGCCAGGCGTCCTCGGTTGTGCGGGCTGCTCGGCTGCTGCCTGAGCTCCCTCCCGGTGCCAAGCTGCCGTGTCCCATGATAGCTAGCTGGGTGGTATGTGGTGGTCCCTGGGATGGGTGCTGGCAGCACCTGAGCTGCCGGCTGGGTGCCCGGTGCTGTGCCTGCCACCCACGGGACATCTGTGCCCTGGCAGATTGGACCCTGGGCGACCTGGAGCCCTTCGACGTGCACTCCCTGGGCGAGGCGCTGCGAGGCTACCTGCAGGACCTGCCTTCCCCCGTGGTGCCGGTGTCCGTGCACGGAGACATCCTTCGCATCCTGCAGGGTAAGGGCTTCCCCTGTCTGTGCTCGGGAGCGGGTGGCTGGGCAGCACGGACACGTTTATGGTATTAAAATAAGCCCTGTCCCTATGGGGTCTGGCACACGGCCCCCGCTGCCGACAGCGCTCCCACGCTGTGACGCAGCTGGAGCATGGACAGAGGAGCTGGCTGTCCCAACCCTTCCATCGTGTCTTGTTCTCTCCCCAGAGATTCCCCAGCCGGAGAATTGCCGGAAGCAGCTGCTGCTGGCCCTGGAGTCGCCTGCGGTCCCGCTCCAGAACACGCTCACCCTGCAGTTCCTGCTCCGGCATCTGGGGAAGGTATCGCAGCAGGCGGAGAGCAACAGCCTCCACCCTCGGGCCCTGGGAGAGATCTTCGGCCCCCTTCTCCTCCGGCTGCCTGGCGCCAGGTACGTGAGGCTCTGGGGTTTCAGCCATGTACTGAGCGTCCACCGTTGTGCCTGCCAGGACGAGGAGTCCAGCCTGTAACAGCAGGTCTGCCCGCAGCCCCTGCCTCGCTGCGTGTGGGATTAAACTGCTGGCAGCACACAGAGGTGGGACTCAAAGCTGGGGCAGAGCCCTTGTTCTGGGTCAGCCTGGGATTTGGCAGCTGCGATGAACCAGATCACCCCGGCTGCCCCTTTGCCTGGGGGGCACGGGAGCAGTGCTAAGTTCTCCGCCACAGCCGCTGATCTTGGCTCCTCTTTGCAGCCCAGAGCTGAGCCCTGACTTCTCCGTGCTGTTTCTGGAGGCACTTCTGCAGACGAAGGAGTTGGAGCCGGAACAGTTGCCTCCAGGTACAGAGATGCCCTTTCCTTGGGGCCCAAGGCGCTGGTGTTTGTGCTCTGTGGGTGTGGAGTCTCTGCCCCCGTGAGCGGGTTGCTGAGGGCATTTCTGTAGCCCAGCTGTGCCTGGATGCCTGCTTGAGGCGCTCGTCTGCTGCTGTAGATGTGCCTGGAGCAGATCCTGGCAGTGTGGTGGTCAACTGGGGCTTCCCAGGATGGTCATTGCCGGGGGCGGGGGGGACTCTGTGCTCTGAGGAGTTGCCCTTGGCAAGGGTGGGGAGCTGGGACTTGGGCTCACCCTGCTTCAGTCCTGCTTCTCTTACAGCCTTGCCTCCAAAACCACCTAAGCCAAAGCCCAGCGCAGCCAGCCTGGCCAACGGGAACAGTGTGCCCTTACAGGACGCCGAGTGGTACTGGGGTGACATTTCCCGGTAAGGGGGTGGCTGGCAGCTCACGTTCTGGGTGCCCTGTGGACGTCGGGTTATCTAGGGGAGCTCTGGCTGCACCTCACAGGCCATGACAATCATGTTCCTCGCAGGGAGGAGGTGAACGAGAAGCTACGGGACACACCAGATGGTACCTTCTTGGTGCGCGATGCCTCCAGCAAGATCCAGGGGGAGTACACACTCACGCTCAGGTAGGGTGCTGGGGTCCCCCAAGAGCCTCCGCTGCTCTGGGCTGCAGTTGTCGGCACACGTCCCCGTGCTTATGGCTGCCTGGATGCCCAGATGTCTGGCTGGCGTGGGGTGCTAGGGTGGTGGTAAGTGCCCTCTCTCCCCTCCCCGCTACAGGAAGGGAGGCAATAACAAGCTGATCAAGATCTTCCACCGGGAGGGGAAGTATGGCTTCTCAGAGCCCCTGACTTTTGGATCGGTGGTGGAGCTCATCACCCATTACCGTCACGAGTCGCTCGCCCAGTACAACGCCAAGCTGGACACCAGGCTGCTCTACCCCATCTCCAAGTACCAGCAGGTGAGGCTTGTGCCACGGGGACACAGCTGGCCAACACAGCCTGAACCAGGGGCATTTGCTCATCCCTCCCTGATCCTTTGGTAGACAACAATGTCCCACCCCTTCCCCCGTGCTGGGACGTTGCTTTGTGGGGTGACGGGTGTCCTGCAGGGCTGGTGGGGCTTCATGGGACAGCTGTCGGGGCTGTCCGGGCTGCTGTCGGGCAGGAGCAGGTCCTGACCGAGGCTGTGCGTGTGGCAGGACCAAGTGGTGAAAGAGGACAGTGTGGAAGCCGTCGGGGAGCAGCTGAAGGTCTATCACCAGCAGTACCAGGACAAGAGCTGGGAGTACGACCTGCTGTATGAGGAGTACACGCGCACTTCCCAGGTACGCAGGCACTGCCTTCCCCACGGGCTGCCCTGGCACCCCCTGATCGCTGGCAGCCATGCTGCTGTGCGCAGAGGAGAGCAGAGATGGGGCACCCGCTGCGCCTTTTGTCTGCTTGAGGGGACTGCCCAGAGAACAGGCTTTGAAGAGGGAGGATGTTTTGGCTGCAGCAAAGACACTGCTGCTTTGGGGAAGGGGAGAGAGGGCATGCAAATGGGCAGAAACCTGCCCAAATCCTCCCCCGCTTCCTCAGCTCTCCCCTTCCTTTTCAGGAGCTGCAGATGAAGAGGACGGCAATTGAGGCCTTCAACGAAACGATCAAGATCTTTGAGGAGCAGTGTCAGACACAGGAGAAATGCAGCAAGGAGTACATCGAGCGCTTCCGACGGGAGGGCAACGAGAAGGAGGTGCAACGGTGAGGACAGGGGGTGGTGGTGACCTGCCCTGCCTGGGGAAGGGCTCTGGGGGCTGGAAGGATCATCCTGGCCCAGCGTGGAGCCGAGGCATGTGCAATCCTTGTCTCTCCAGCAGCGTGCTGTGGGCTGGAGCTGGCAGGCCGCCTCCTCTGCCTCCCCCACTCTGGCTCGCAGCCTAAAACCCCCCTCCTTCTCCCAGGATCCTCATGAACTCAGAGAAGCTCAAGTCTCGCATCACGGAGATCCACGACAGCAAGATGAAGCTGGAGCAGGACCTGAAGAAACAAGCCTCAGAGAACCGGGAGATCGACAAGCGCATGAACAGCCTCAAGCCAGACCTCATGCAGCTGCGCAAACTGCGGGACCAGTATTTGGTGTATGTAGTGCCTGCCCCCGCCGAGGGCTGGGAGTGGGGCCCGTAGCCCCTCCAGCCCAGCCCGGGAGCGAGCCAGCTGGCTCCTGGAGGGCTTTGAGGCTTGTCGGACCGGCTTGCGGGCTGCTGGGTGCAGGAGCGAGCCCTGCAGCATGCAGCTTGGGGGCACGGCGGTCCCTCGGAGGGGACGGCTGCTGCCCTCTGGCGATGGCTGCGCAAGTGTCTGGCTCAGATGCCACAGGCCGGGCTCGCTGCCCGCGCTGAGCCCTGCCTCTCCTTCCCCAGGTGGCTGACCCAGAAGGGCGCCCGGCAGAAGAAAATCAACGAGTGGTTGGGCATCAAGAACGAGACGGAGGAGTGAGTGTCCCTGCTCGTATTCTGTGGGATGTGGGGGGCTGCAGGAGCGCGGGCTGCGCAGCCGATTCTGCCTGCTCCGGGGACGCGGGCAAGTCCCATCTCCTTCCTTGGGAGCTGAGGACACCTTCCCTGCCGGAAGGGGTGACGGCAGCTAGCCATGGGAGGGAGACGTGGGGGCCGGGTGCCCACACCGAGGGAGTCTGACCCTGCCTGTGCTCGATTGCAGCCAATACTCCATGATGGATGACGAGGAGGAGCTGCCCCACCACGAGGAGCGGACATGGTACGTGGGGAAGATCAACCGCTTGCAGGCAGAAGAGATGCTGTGCGGCAAGCGGGACGGCACCTTCCTGATCCGCGAGAGCAGCCAGAAGGGATGCTACGCCTGCTCCGTGGTGTGAGTACCCCCAAGCAGACGTGGTGGGACGGAGCTGGCGCAGGATGTGCTCCCGCATCGCTCTGCCCTTCTCTCGCCAGATGCTGGAGGCTGGCGGAGGTGTCAGCTGGGAGGCTGGGCTTCCCCGAGGTCTCCCGTTCGCCTTGGCTCCTCCTGCCAGGGCTGGATGTATTTTTGGGCTACTGCGGTGACACCCGCTTGTGCTCTGCTCTCCCTGTGGGGCTCCCTGGCGTGCCGCTGACCCGTGCTCCCTTGTCTCCCTGGCAGGGTGGACGGTGACACCAAGCACTGTGTGATCTACAAAACGGCGACCGGCTACGGGTTCGCTGAACCCTACAACCTCTACGCCTCCCTCAAGGACCTGGTCTTGCACTACAAGCACACGTCCCTGGTGCAGCACAACGACTCCCTGAATGTCACGCTGGCTCACCCGGTCCTTTCCCAGCCACCAGCCAGATGAGCAGCCCATGCACAACACAACAGCTGCCTTCAGCTTCTCCCCAGGGCGCTGCTTTCTGGCTCTGGACTCTTGCACCCTGTATAGTTGAGTCTCTGTGCTCCTGCCCCTCCAGAGCCTCTGAGATGTCTGTGACCGTTCCCGGTGTCCCTTTTGGTCAAGTAGCTGAAACCCGTGTTGGCTGATGGGACAAAAAGGCTGGGCTGTTGACTCCCAGTGGGCTCCAGCCTCTAGGAGGTGGGATCCAGTCGTGATTGAATTGCTGTGGGCGAGCACAGCCCCCTCCCCTTCCCCGATGAGCAGGTCAGATCCCCTTCTTGCTGGCAGGTCGCCCCGCTACGCATCACTGTAGAGCTAGATTCCTGATTCCTCAGTGCGCTACGGCATCGGTCACTGCCCCGGCCGAGCGGTCGCTGCTCTGAGCGAGGGGCTCCCTGCCTGGCTGCCAGAGGAGGCAGAGGAGGAGGCTGGGTTGAGCGTTGTGCATCCTCCACTCTCACTTCCCTCGGTGATCTTGCGGGCTGCGGTGGTGTCTGGTACGAGGGGTGCTGCTCTTCCATGCAGAGACTCATTTAGAAAGGAGAAACCCCATCCTCCGTGTGGCTTCTCGGCCGAGGTCTCCGCTCCGTGCCGTGCCCCACCCCACCGTCTTCCCTAGTGTCATAACCACCCCTTGAGTGTTGCTGTCTGGGGAGGGAGGATCCGGTTAGCGATGAATCTCTCGCCTTCGTTGTGCCAACTAAGCTGTGAAATCCGTGTTGGTACCCGTGTTTTACCCGGCAGAATCTGTGGGACGCACGACTCGCTGTTTCCGGCTGTCTTTGGTGAATCTCTGCAGACGTAACCCATTGAAGCTAACTGTAGCTCTGTAAATACGGTTCTTTTCGTAATCGGCTGCTTACCTAGTACTGGTGTTTGCTGAACTCCCACTACGACTTGCAGGTGCGTGGGCAGCAGCTGGCCAGGCTGTTGCAGACTCGGGTCCTGCCAGCTGGAGCAGGAGGGGGCCGGAGTCCGATGCACACTACGAGCCCTACGCAAAATGAAGGACCTCTCCGCTGCAGGAGGACGGGATCTCCGCTGAGCCAAGGGCCTTGGCGCATAGAAATGTATATGCATGACGTTGAACTATGTATGCAAAGCACTTATAATCATGAGTACTGTATGGGGACTTGGGGTGAAAGAGCTGGGGGTTGCCGTAGAGCTGCCCATCGTAGCTGGCTGGCGCAGGCGGGGACTGATTTCTGAGTTCAGAGGGCTCGAGGGCAACAAAGGTGGCCCTGGAAGAGCTTTAAAAGCTGGACCTGGGCTGAGAGTTGAGGCCGTGGTGGCATTTGCTTTACTGGGTTATCCTGTGTCCCTGGCTTGAAGAAAGCATTAATTGTCCTCTTGATTCGCCGGAGAGGTTTTCCCTTTTGGAGGCCGCGTCCTTGGGACGGGCCGGTAGATGCTGTAGGCTTTGCTGCTTCTGCTTTGTGTTGCGACAGGGGCTGCGCCGCATCCGCGGGGTGCTGTGTGCTCGTGCTCTGCCTGCATGCCGTCCTCGACATGCCGCCTGCGTCGGGGACTGTGCTGTCCCTCCTCCCCCAGTCACCTCTGCTGCTCGCCTTGCTCCGGGCTGGTCCCCGGATCCTTTCGGATCTGGGATTGTTGGACTAAATTCCTGTTGCTTGTGGCAGCTCTCCTACGCTCGACTGTACAGACCCCATTCCCTGCTCCGCGCGCCTTCCCTGGCCCCTGGGCCGTGTTTTTTGCTTCCTCCGTTTTTATCGGTGTTTCGTGCTGTGAGGATGCGGGGCCGCGGTGCTGGCCCTGCCCCATGGCAGCTCAGGACGGCCTCGGAAGGGGCCGGCGATGGGTCGGGGGAGCTGCGGGGCGCAGGGCCCAGGAGAGCCTGCGTTTGGCTTTGGGGATCGCTTGGGAAAAGCTGTCGGGGATAATTAAGGGAATAGTTTGGGCTCGGACACGCGAGAGATGAGAGCACATGGGAATGGGGCAGGGAGGCCCGGTGCTTGTAGCCCGCTCTGCAGAGGCCTCCCGGGGTCCACGGGGGACCGTGCCAACACCCCAAAGCTGCCAGACTCCTGCACTAGTCACAGGGGCTCATTTTCAGCCCAGGGACTCTGGGCTCGTCCCTGTGCTTCCAGCACGTCCCTGTGCCATGGGGCTGGCTGGATCCTCCAGCCACTCGCTCCGCAGAGGCCATGTCCCCCCAGCACCCCCCACCATGAGCTCAGGGCAGGTCCTGACGGGGGATTTTGCTCCCAGCTCGTGCCAGGTTCTGACGAGCGTCTGGGAGAGTCTCAGCTTCAAGCCGTTGCCCGTCCACACTTCGCTTGGTGCTCGCCCCGGCGCTGCTGGCTGGGGAAATTCCAGCTTCTCGTGACAGCGGTTTTTTACCCTTTCGGCTGAATTTCTGCTGTTCTCCCCACGCTGTCCCTTCCTGCTGCCCAGCTGCAGCCTCTTCCTCCCCAGGAGCGTGGGCAGCTCAGCGTGAGCACGGGGTGGTCATGGTTGCCCCTCTGCATCTTCCAGCGCTGCCGTTCCTGCCCGCCGATGGGGCTCTGCTTGCAAGTCCTGCGTACAACGAGGAGGAAAATGCCCTTCCCCAGGGCCGCCTTTCCCTGACTTGAGCTTGACGTGGCTCCCTGAAACGCAGCTTTTCCCTCGTCTGCCCCCGGGGTGGACGCCCCAGCCCTGAGCTCCCGCAGCGCAGCTCCCCCAGAAGAAGCTCCTTGTGATTTGTCCTTTTGATGCTTTCGCTCGTGCTGTTCGCGCCACCGGACGAACCCGGCAGCGATGTGTTTCCAGGCCTTGGGCTGTGCTTTGCTGCTTGCGACCCCCCCAGTTCCGTGTCCCCCACCCCATCCCCTGGGTGCACCGTGGCCGTTCCTGCTTCCCGGGGCACAGCTCGGGGCTTGTCCCTCCGTGTCCCAGCTCGGGATGCTCCGTGCTCCCCCCGGAGCTCCGTGCTCCCCCCATGTCACCGGCAGCTTTGTGCTCAGCGAGGACGTGGCGGCTGCGTGAGCGCTCCTGAGATTTTAGTTCCTAGGTATATGCAATAATAAATAACTTGCCACTTCAGCTGTTCGTTACCAGCAGTAGTTCTCTATGCTCTTTCTGTTGATGTTTACTAATGTAAACCCAGTATTTGTTACTGTAAGAGGATTTTTTTTTTTTTGTACGGTACTTCAAAAAAACCCATAAAAACAAAACCAAAAAAAAAAGAAGAAAGAAATAAACAGAATTAATGAAATGGCTGCGGGGGTTTCTGTGGGAGGGGTGTCACGCTGGCGGAGCGGAGGCGGAGGGTGTCGGGGCTGGGTGCAGGATGTGACCCATCGCCCGGACAGCGCTGGGCTGTGCCGGGACGCTGCTCCCCGGGGTGTCTCAGGGCTGGGGCAGGCGGGGGCCACCCTGGGCTCACCCACCGGGCACGCGAGGAGGCGGCAGCCGAGCCCAAAGGGGTGAGAAACAGCCGGAAAGGGCAGCTCTAAACAGTGGGGAAGTACAAGGCTCCCCCACACGGCACCAGAAATGAGCCCGAGGGGGTATTCTGGGCAGCACCCCCAGCCTGGGGTGTTTTGGCACCTGCACCCAGCCCAGGGTGTGCTCGGCAGACTGCGGCGGGGGTCCGACACGGAGCCACCCCCCTGCCTGCGCGGGAGACGCCAAGTGTGGGCTGCTCGGGGTTGGGTTTCTGTCGCCGACAGGTCGCAACCTGCAGGGAAGCGGCAGCCGCTGGCGGGGCTGGGACGAGGGACCGTGACCCCCCCAAAGCCCCAGTGGGGGGCTGTGGCCGAGAACACGGGGTGGCTGGAGCCGGACGGCCCCGCGTGAGTCAGCAGCGCCGGCGTCACATGAGGAGGACGGTTGAGCGGGGCAGGAAGGCCGTGCGGAGGCGGGCGCAGCCAGCCTTTAAAAGTCGTCGCGGGGACGGGCTCGCCTCCACGCCACCCCACTGTCCCCATGGCCCCCACGCTGCCGCTGGCTCTCCTGCTGGCCCTGCTGGCCCCGGGGCTCGGGGTGGCTGTCCCCGGCTGTGACTACCCGGCCCACCTCTGGTGCAGCTCCTGGGAGATCGCCGTCGCCTGCCAGGTCAGAGCCGCCGGTGCCAGGGCTGCCCCGGCCGCCCGCCCGCGATGGCAGCCCACGCCAGGCACAGCCACCCGGCACGCGGGGACACGTCCCGCCGACAGAGCAGGCGCGGGGCTGGGTGCCTGCCCGGCGAGCGGGGCTTGGGGCGTGCGGGGATGGCGTTGGGGCATCGCCCAGCCACGGTCCCCAGTGCCAGTGCTGGCGCTGAGCATCCCCGTGGCACAGGCTGGCACGCCGCAGGGATGCTCAGAGCCCCTGTGCCGTGCTGGCACCGTGGCACTGCCCGGCATCCCCGGGAAAATGCCAGGCTACAGCCGGACCCCAACCCCGCTCCTTCCCCGGGCGCTGCTGGAACTTCTGCTTTTTCAGCATAAAACAGCTTTTCTGCTTATGCCACCCTGAACATCCCTGGACGGCGACACTGCTGCGACGGCGGCTCCGGCAGCGCCCTGCGAGCCCCGCGGGGCTGCAGCCACCACTCGGTGGTGGGTGCTGGGCTGTACCCACACACAAGCGCATCCCGGCCCCGCCGGATATTTTTTCCCCAAAAAATATTTTGGGGAAGTTACCTTGGAAAGCCCCGGCGCTGCATTACAGGGGATCCTGCGGCTGCAGGAGGCCCCCAGCCGCTCTCACTTCCCTCCCAGCCCTTCACACCCTTCTCCCCGGGGACTTTGCCCCATCCCCTGCAGATATGGGGGGGGGGGGGGGGGGGGGGGGGTGTGCAGCTGTACCCCCCCTCCCATACCCCAAAACCTTCCCGCACGCAGGCGGAGAGCCGCTGCGCCAACCTCTCGCGCCCGGCGGCTGCCCCTGTGGAGCTGAGCCTGTTCTACGAGAGCCTGTGCCCGGCGTGCCGCTGGTTCCTGGTCCAGCAGCTCTTCACCGCCTGGCTGCTGCTGCCCAGCGAGGCCCTCACCATCACCCTGGTGCCCTACGGCAACGCCGAGGTAGGAACCGGCTCGACCTGGTGCCGCGGGCACTGCACCCCGGCACCCCCGGCCCCGCTCAGACCGGTTGGTCCCGCAGGAGAGGAACGTCAGCGGGAAGTGGCAATTCCAGTGCCAGCACGGCCCAGAGGAGTGTTTGGGCAACATGATCGAGGTGACGGCGATGGTGACAGTCCTCGTCCCCACGGTGCTGGCACGGGGCGGGGGTCCGGCGGCCCCTCACCGCCCGCCCTGTCCCCCCAGACCTGCCTGATGCACGAGGCCAAGAACTTCAGCACCTACTTCCCCGTCATCTTCTGCCTGGAGTCGGGCAGCTCCGTCACCAAGAACCTGGAGGCCGTATGTCCCCTTCCCTGTCCCCCAACACTGCGGGGATGTCCCAGTCCCCCTGACCTCCCCGTGTGTGTCCCCCCGCTGTCCCCGGCAGTGCCTGCAGGTCTACGCCCCGCAGCTGGACGGGGGCCGCATCGCCGCCTGCGTGCAGGGGGACACGGGGGCCGAGCTGATGCACCGCAACGCCCAGCTGACGCAGGCGCTGGACCCCCCGCACCAATACGTGCCCTGGATCCTCATCAACGGGGTACGGCGGGGCCCGGGGGGGGAAACCAGGGGGGCCGGGGCGCTGCAGGGACCCCCCCCCTGAACGGCCCCACCTCTCCCCCCCACAGAAGCACACGGACGAGCTGGAGGCGGAGGCCCAGGCCTCACTGGTGGGGCTGATCTGCCGCCTCTACCAGGTGGGAGGGGGGGCCCGGGGGGGTGGGGGGACATGTCCCCATCCAGAGGGGCACTGCTGTGCCCCCCCCAGTTCCCCTGTGCCCCCCAGTTATCCATGCGGAGCTCCCCCGTTCCCCGTTCCCACCGCTGTACCCACCCAGTTCCCCCTGTGCCCCCACCCCGTTATCCATGCTGTGCCCCCCTAGTTCTGCTGTGCCCCCCAGTTACCCATGCTGTGATCCCCAGCTGCCCCAGTTAGCCTTGCTGTACCCCCCCAGTTCCCCGTTACCCATGCTGTGCTCACCAGTTCCCCCAGTTAGCACTGTCGTACCCCCCCAGTTCCCCTGTGCCCCCCAGTTCCCCCTGCTGTAGCCCCCCCACAGCCCCCCAGTCCCCCCACTTCCCCCTGCTCTGCGCCCCAGTGTCCCCCAGTTCCCCCAGCTGTACCCCGCAGTTCTCCCAATTCCCCCAGTTTGCCCTGCTGCTCCCCAGTTCCCCCAGATCCCCCCGGGCTCTACCGGCCGCTCTCCGGCAGGGGGAGAAGCCCGAAGCCTGCGGGGGGTCGCGGGTCCCGAAGGCCCCGAAGGCCCCGGCCGGCTGCCGGCGCTGAGGGACGGCGCGGGAGCAGGAGCGGGCGGCAATAAAAGGACGATTTTGTGGAAAACCAAAAGGCTTCGGACTGTTGCGGGGGAGAGGGGGGAGCGGGGAGGGGGCGGCCGGGCCCCGGGGCGCCGGGCCTGGGCTGCTCCCGGCCCCGCCGGCACGGGGCTGCCTCGGTAGGTGTCATGGCGGCCGCCTGTGCCGCGGTAGGTGTCATGGCGGCCGCCGGAAGCGGAAGACGCCCCGTCACGTGACGCACCGCTGCTTGCGCGTGCCGGTGGCGGAAGCGCGCGGCGGTGAGGGGGGGGCGGTGAGGGGGGGGCGGTTGTGTGGGGATGGGGGGAACTGGGAGGGACTGGGGAGACTGGGGAGGGCCCAGTGCGGGAAATGGGGAGCACAGCAGGGGGAACTGGGGCAACTGGGGGGGTACAGCAGGGCTAACTGGGGGAACTGGGGGGCACGGCCGGGCTAACTTGGGGGGTACAGCGCTGTTAACTGGGGGAACTGGGGGGCACGGCATGGATAACGGGGGCACAGGGGAACTGGGTGGGTGCAGCAGTGCTAACTGGGGGAACTGGGAGGGGTATAGCAGTGTTAACTGGGAGAACTGGGGGGGTACCGCAGTGTTGACTGGGGGAAGTGGGGGGCACGGCATGGAGAACTGGGGGGTCCAGCAGTGCTAACTGGGGGGCACAGGGGAACTGGGGAGTGCAGCAATGCTGACTGAGGGGGCACAGCAGTGCTAACTGGGGTAACTGGGGGGGCCACAGCATGGATAACTGGGGGTTACAGCAGTGTTAACTGGGGTAACTGGGGGGGCCACAGCATGGATAACTGGGGGTTACAGCAGTGTTAACTGGGGTAACTGGGGGGGCCACAGCATGGATAACTGGGGGTTACAGCAGTGCTAACTGGGGTAACTGGGGGGGCCACAGCATGGATAACTGGGGGTTACAGCAGTGTTAACTGGGATAACGGGGGGGGGCCACAGCATGGATAACTGGGGGTTACAGCAGTGTTAACGGGGGGGCACAGGGGGTAATGGGGGCCCAGGGGAACTGGGGGGGTACAGCAGTGCTAACGGGAGGGCAGAGGGGAATGGGGGGGGTACAGCAGTGCTAACCAGGGCAACGGGGTGGCACAGGGGGGAACTGTGGGGCACAGGGCTAACTGGGGGGCACAGGGTGATGGGGGAGAGCTGTGTGTGTGTGGGGGGGTGCCCCCCCTCCCCACTGACCCCGCTGGCAGGGGGGTTGGGGGGGGTGTCTGTGCCCGCAGGATGCTGGCGCGGGGCCGGCGGCTGCTGCGCTGCTGGAAGCCGCTCTTCACCGGCCGCCTGCTCCTGCTGACCAACACGGTGAGCTGCGGCACGCTGCTGGCCACCGGCGACCTGCTGCAGCAGGCCTGGCACCGCCGACGCCACCCCGACGCCGAGGCCCAGGTGGCCCGCACAGGTGACAGCCCCGGGGAGGGGGGGGACACACACACGAACCAGGGTAGGGGGTGCGGGACAGCCTGACGCGTTAATTCATGCTCGTTATCACGGCGGGGGGGAATTAGGGTCCGGCTCCACGCGAAGCCACGTTCCCTTTGTGCCGTCCCCGGAGCCAGATCCGCTTTCGGTGGGGGGGAACGGCACCGAGGGAAGGGGTGACATCAATAATGCATGGGTGGCGGCGGCGGCGGTGTTGTGTTGCAGGTCGCATGTTCGCTGTGGGCTGCAGCATGGGCCCGCTGATGCACTACTGGTACCTCTGGCTGGACGCCGCCTTCCCGGCGCGGGGCGTGCGGGGGCTCAAAACCGTCCTGAAGAAGGTCCTCATCGATCAGCTGGTGGCGTCGCCCGCCCTGGGCGTATGGTACTTCCTCGGTACGTGGTGGCACCCGCCTTGGGTCAACGTCGCTGAGGACTGAGCGTGGCCCACGCCGACGGTGACGTGTTCCCGGGGCTCCCTCCCTCCCGCCTCTGCCGGCGCTGCCCTTCCCTCCCGTGGTGCGTGTGTGTGGAGGGGGGGGTTGGCATTTTTCGGTGTCTGGCACAGCCGAGACGGCCATTCTCATCCACTCTCCCCAGCGTGGAGCCTCGTGTGGAAGTCTACAGAGGAGTTTTTCTCTAATAAAATGCAAAAAAAAAAAAATTAAAAATCTGCTTTTGCAGGGATTTCCTGATGATGGGAAATAAATACTTGATAGTTTTTGTCCTCATGCGCTTAAATAAGAGGCAATTTCGCTTGGCTTCATCATGTTTTACCTAGTGCGACAGACCACTGTCTGCTTCACTGCCTGTTAGGCTTTTATTTATAGTGATTTCCTGCACGTACCATAAACCTGCCTTATCCAACCCCTGATGTCCGTCTGTCCCCGCAGGCATGGGCACGCTGGAGGGCCAGTCTCTAGAGGAGAGCTGGGAGGAGCTGAAGGAGAAATTTTGGGAATTTTACAAGGTAAATACACCCCGCCGAGCTCCCATTCCCTCCCGCAGTGGGGATGGGGCTCCGGCGGGGAATGCCTGCCTGCTCTTTGCTCTCCGCAGGCTGACTGGTGCGTCTGGCCGGCGGCTCAGCTCGTGAATTTCCTCTTCGTCCCACCCAAGTACCGGGTGGTTTATGTCAACGTCATCACGCTGGGCTGGGACACCTACCTCTCCTACCTCAAGCACCGGGTGAGCGCCGGCACCGTGGTGCCGCATGGCCGTGCCTCGCCGCCGCGGCCAGCCGGGCGAGCGCCGAACGTGCCCCATTTCTCTCCTTTCGCAGCCTGGCAGCCCCCCAAGCGCCGAGCGCGACTCGCCGCGGGAGACCCGGCGCAGTGTCGGGGTGTGAAGGGGAAACTGCAGCGTTTTTCGGAGGCTCCTGCCCGCCGCGAGTGGTTTTCTGGGCATCGCCGCGGCTGCAGCTCAATCCACCCAACGCAACGGCCGGGGACCACCGCGGCTCGCCGCAGCCTGGGCGGATCTGGCTGATTAACTCATCTACTGATTCAGCGATGGGTTTGGGTATTTATAACGAATCTCCTGTCGCAGGCGCGCCTGTAAAGCTGATTATTGGGTTTTTTTGTATTCTTCCACAGAGCCCACGCTGCCGCAGCCACGCTTCGCCTTCAGCGCCCCGGGAAAGGCCCCCAGCGCTCTCTCCTCTGCTGCAGACAGATTTTTTTTTTCCCCCTTTTCCAGGGCAAGGCTGGCTCCTCGCTCCCCTCCAACACCCTCCGCTGCTTTTTCCTTGCAGAGCCAGCCCGTCGGATCCCTGCCGTGCCCCTGCTTCGGCTGCCGGGCGGAGGGATGCCGCTCCTCACCCTCTCCCTGCTCCTTCTTTATCTGGGAGCTGAAGGGAGAAGCCGCTCGGCTCCTTTTCACTCCACCTTGCACCCACCTCCCCGGTGCCGCGCGTGGGCTCTGCCGGGCTGGGCTGCAGCCACCCAATTTTTATAAAAATAGGGGTGTGATCACGGCCGCCTGCTCGCCGCCGGCTGCCACAGCGGCAGAGCCCGCACGGAGGCGGTTGGGGGTTTTTAAGGCAAAGTTTTTGCAGGATTCGGGCCGTAGAATCCCCCTCCTCCCAGCCCTGGGCAAACTGGACACTCACTCCAGAACCTGCCAACTTATTTATTTCCAGCATCAATGAAAGCTGCCTGAATGTGATTTTTTTAAATTTTTTTTTTTTTTTTTCCTTTTTTCTAAAGCTGTGCCTTACTTGCAGCTCTGTCCTCGTCCCTCCTGCCACACCCCCCCCATGGTGGGACCATCCCCCCCACCACAGCACGCCAGGCTACGGCAGGAGCCATTCGGTGAACGCTAATTAAGAAATGAGATCATTTTCTTGCTCCTTTCTGGCAACAACCTCGCCGGCGCAGGGCCGAGGTTATCGCCCCCGAGAGAGGAACCATCCTGCTGCCCCCCCCCCCCCCCCCCACCTGCAACGACCCCCAGGGACCAGTGATCAGCATTGATTTATTTCTTCACAACATTTCTTTTAATACAGTGATTTTTAGGAAATTGTACTCTTTTTGACACTTTTGACATTTGTACAGTACAGTGTAACTCTTCCATAAGTAAACTTCACAAAAAATAGGAAAGGGGAAGAGGGGGGGGGGGGCAGGGAAGGTGGTACTGGGGTCTGGAAGGGGGGGGAAATCTGTAAAATAAAGACAGAGCGCTCCAAGAAAAAATAAATAGAGGGCAGCAAGACCTGCGGGTCTGCCGTCGCTAGGGGAACAGCCACGGATTCACAGTCTCCACAGAAGCACGGTAACGACAGGAGCACGCCAGGAGCCCAGCGCCCCGCAGCAAATTAGCAACGCTCCCCCCCCGCCCCCCGGCCCCGCAAAATTAAAAAAAAAAAAAAAAAAAAATAATCCAACCCAAAAACGGGGGCTCCGCCAAGGTCCCCAAACCGGGGCTAATTTGCTACAGCTTGCTCGGCTGGCCTCGCTCATGGACTTAAGTCTTTTAAACCTGTAAATAGTAGATTTTTTTTTTTTTTTTTTTTTTTTAAAAGTGATATTCACAAGCAAGGTTACCACACTGGGGGGGGGGGGGAAATATAATAATAATAATAATAATAATAATAAATGCACCACCACGGCCACAGCACAGCAGGTCACGCACACAGCGTCACTTCCTACGCCTATTTACAAGGAGTTTGTCTTATGTACAAGGAGGAAGACGGCGGGAGCATAAATTAGCATCTATTTATACAAATAAACAAGATTTAGGAAATATCCATCCACGGAAGGGCCGGGGGGGGGGGGGGGGTTGGGGGGAAGCCAGGCACAAAGAGCCCCCGGGAGCTCTTTGGGCAGGCGGGACCACCGCCGGGCTGGGGAGGGGGACGGGGGGGTCCCAGCGGGGACACGAGGTTTTGAGGTCCCCGTTTTAAGGGTTGGGGGCGGGGGGGGGGGAAGATGGGGGCGATGGGAGCCGGCGGGGGCGAGCAGACAAGAGAAAATGGTATTTCTCGGAGAGCGAGGCCCGTGGAGCGACTAAAAGCAGAACAGGGGGAGTTTTCTACCAGCCCAGGCTTAAAAATAAATTAAGGGCGGGGGGGGCGCACAGCCTAACTGAATGAGGGGGGGGGTTGCTCCTAGAGGGGCCGCAGCCCTTTCGGAGGTCTCAGCAGCAAAAGCCCCCGCGGGACCCCCAAGAAGAGGGGCTCGGGGAGGTGGGGGGGGGGGGTGCACTGATCGGTTTTTGGGGGGGTTTGAAGGTGGGAGGGGGGGGGGGGGGGGGGCTGGCCCTAGCAGGCACAGTCCTGGTGGGGGGGGGCCTGCTGGTCCGTGAGCTGGGGGCCCTGCTTGGCGCCGGTGACGGCCGGGTCGGCCGTGTCCAGCGACTCCGACATCTTCTCGCAGATGATGTCCACCAGCCGCTCGAAGGTCTGCTTCACGTTGATGTTGTCCTTGGCGCTGGCCTCGAAAAACTCAAAACCTGCGGGGGGGGGGGGGGGGGGGGGGGGGGGGGCGGCGCCGCGACACACACACACACACACAAAAAAAAGCGTCATGGGGGCCACAACGCGACAGAAGACATCAGGGCTGCAAACCCCCACCCCTGCATCCAGCCGCTGCCCAACATCGGAAACCTTCCGCAGCGCCTCCTCCCCTCGTTAAATATTAATGGCAGGGCTGCGTGTGCCGCACGTCCAGACCCCCCCGGGGCTGCCGCCGGCCCCGGCCCCCTCCCCCCCCCAGGGACACCCTGTTTTCCCCAGCCGGCACCTCTCGGCGGGTTTATGGGGCTCTAACAGAAACCGCCATCGCATCCCGGCGCCCGCGGCTTAATTACACCTTATTTTTTTCGTTAGGCGACAAGTCACCGCTGCTGCTGAAGCAGAAGCGTTACAGCGGGGGAATTAAGCCCCTAATTATATTATTTGTGGGAAGATGGCTGCGTGTCCTCCCCCCCCCACCCCCCGACTCACCCAGGTGCTCGGCGAGCTGGCGGCCCTTCTCGGAGGAGACGACGCGCTCGTCCTCCATGTCACACTTGTTCCCCACCAGCAGGACCTGGGCGTTGTCCCAGGAGTAGGTCTTGATCTGGGTGGACCTTCGGGGAGGACAAGGAGGGACATCACGCGGGGGGGGCAGAGCACGGCGGTGGGGGGGATGCCTTGGAAAGGGGGGAACACGGTTCGAGGCGGGGCGGTCCCCAAAGCCCCGCCTGGGCGCTCACCAGTCCTGCACGGCATTGAAGGACTCCTCGTTGGTGATGTCGTACATCAGGATGAAGCCCATGGCGCCGCGGTAGTAGGCGGTGGTGATGGTGCGGTACCGCTCCTGGCCGGCCGTGTCCTGGGTGGGGGGAGAGCGGCACGTCACCCCCGCGGACGCGGGGACACCGGCAGCTCGTAGGGTCCGGGGGACAGACCCCCAGGGACACGTCCCTCCCCACCAGCATCACCCCCAGCATCGCCCCCGGCAAACGCCGGAGCAGCCCCACACCAACCATCCCACCCCCGTGTCGGCGCGGGGGCCACGGGGACACCGCAGGGGGTCTCACCCAGATCTGCAGCTTGATGCGCTTGTCGTTCCGGTAGATGGTCTTGACCTTGAAGTCGATGCCGACGGTGCTGACGAAGGCGGGCGTGAAGGAGTCGTCGGCGTACCGGAAGAGGAAGGAGGTTTTCCCCACGCTGCTGTTGCCGATGATCAGGATCTTGAACATGTAGTCGAAGTTCTGGTCCGAGGATTCCTTCTGCCCATAGCGGGAGTCGGTAGCCGACGCCATCTGCCAGGCGGAGGAGAGGCCGTGACGGAGACAGTCGTGAACTCACGCGGTGCCGGGCCCTGGTTGGCACCGGTGACACGGTCCGCAGCCGTTTCCCACCGGCAAACCATGGTTAAATCACGGTTAAACCATATTTCGTTCTGGGGAGGGCGAGGCGTGCTGCCACCCGCCGGGTCACTCGGCCCTGAAGGGCTCTGCCAGGCCGGGTCCTGTCACCCCCCGCGGGGACCCCAAGAAGGCACCCACAGCAGACATGGGGTACGCGGCCCCCCCCCACGTTTGCCGTCACCCAGGGTGGGGTCCGTGACCCCCTGACGGGGAGGGCCGCTGGCGGCCGGGGCGCTGCAGCCGCTCCTGCGTCTCCCCTGCAAAATGGCACCTGCAGCGGTGGCACCGCGCGCCCTGCCCAGCCCCGTGCGGTGGGGGGGGGGTCCTGTGGGGGGGTGGTGGTTGGTGCTGGGGGGGTGATGCCGGGCTGGGGTGTGCAGAGGTGGGTGCTCACCCGGGGATGCCGGGGTGCAGGGTGCTGCTGGGGGGGTGTGGGGTGCTGCTGGGGGGAGGATGCTGGGCAGTGGGTGCTGCTGGGGGGATGCATGTCGGGGGGGCGATGCAGGGCGTTGCGGGTGTGGGGGGGAAGCTGGGCAGTGGGTGCTGCCGGGGGGGGGGGGGCGGGGGGCGCAGGGTGCTCTTGGCGGGGGGGGGTCAGGTTGCTGCTGGGGGTCCGCGCAAGGCGCTGCGGGGGTTGGGGGGGTGGGTTTCAAGGTGATGTGGGTACAGGGTGATGCTGGGGGGTGCAGGGTGCTCGGGGGGGGTACAGGGTGATGCCGGGGGTGCGCAGGGTGCTGCGGGGCGGGGGGGGGGGGGGGCGCAATGCAGGTCACTGCCGGGGGGGGCGGGGTTCAGCCCCTGCCCCTCCCGCAGGCCGGAGCCCGCCGCACCCCGCCGGTGCCCGGTGCACCGAGAGAAACCCACCACCCCCCTCCGCAGCAGCGGGGACCGCGTCCCCCCCGCGCTGCATCCATCCCCCCCCCCCGGCTCCAGCCGCCATCCCCGCCAGCGGCCGTGCCCCCCGCCCGCAGCCCCGCCCGCCCCTCCCTGCCCCCGGGGCCGGTGCGCGGGGGGGAGCACCGGGGAGGGGAAGGGGGGACACCGGGGGAGGGAGGGAAGGGGGGGCCCGAGGCGGGGGGGGGGGGGGGCGGGGGCGCGCGCTCACCTCCAGCCCGCGCTCGCGCCACCGCCTCCTCCTGCAGCAACTGCAGCAGCGGCACGCGCCGCCCCGCCGGCTGCAGAGCCCGGATGACGTCGCCGCGGGGGGGGGTGGGCGGGAGGCGGGGGGGGGGGAGAGGGGTGGGAGGGCGGGGCGAGGTATGTAAATGAGCGCTGACGTTAGCGGCCTGGCCCCGGAGGGGAGCGCTGATTGGCCGGCAGCGCGCTGTGATGGACAGGCGGCTGGTGCGGCGCCGGGCGGGGCGGGGCGGGGGGACACACCCCCTCCCTTCGCGGTGGTGGGCGCCGCTCCCCCCTCCCGCAGCGCGCAGTGGTTCGGCCCGGCGGCGGCTGGGGGCCGGGGGCTGAACCATCCCCCCCGCGGGCGGGGGGCCCGGGGCGGACCATTCCCGTTCTCGGGGGGGAGCGGCCATCGCCGCTGAAGGGGTGGGCGAGCCCTGACAGCCCCCCATGGCACGACATGACACCCTATCGCCATACGGGCGGATACGGGCAGCCTTACCCCATCCCCTGACAGGGGCACCTGGCATTGAGGTGAGGCCCAGTGTGCGCAGTGTGCCCAGTGCTCCCAGTGCCACCAGTGCTCCCAGTGTGCCCAGTGCTCCCAGTGCCACCAGTGCTCCCAGTGCTCCCAGTGCTCTCAGTGCCCTCCCAGTGCTCCCAGTGCCCGCAGTACCTCCAGTACCCCCAGTTCTCCCAGTGCTCTCAGTGACCCCAGTGCTCCCAGTACCTCCCAGTGCCCCCCCAGTGCCCCAGTTGCCCCCAGTGCCCGGCCCAGCTGGGGTTGGGGGAGCGCAGGTGGGCAGCCATGTCCTGCCCAGGCCCCTGCGTCCTCCCTCGCCCTGAGGCACTCGGTGGGGATTAGGGGGAGGCAGCATATGGCGGCCCCGTGGGGGGGTGGCGGGGGCCCAGCTGGGGGCTCTGCAGGTCCCAAGGCAGCCGCGCTCCCCTGCCCGGCCTGTCTCTGCGTTGCCCAAAGCCCGCAGCCACCATGGGTGCTGCCCCCCAACCCTCCTTGGTGCATGGACGTCGCATCCCCTCGGCCCAGCACGGGGCGAAAGGGGCTTTTTCAGCCCGTTCATAGAACCATGGAATCACGGAATGCTTTGGGTGGGAAGGGACCTTAAAAGCCCTCCAGTGCCCCCCCCTGCCCTGGGCAGGGACACCTCCCACCAGCCCAGGTTGCTCCAAGCCCCGTCCAACCTGGCCTTGAACCCCTCCAGGGATGGGGCAGCCACAGCTTCTCTGGGCACCCTGGGCCAGGGGCTCACCCCCCTCACAGCAAACAATTTCTTCCTCGGATCTCATCTCAATCTCCCCTATTCCAGTGTAAAACCCATCCCCCTTGTCCCATGGCTCCCCTCCCTGATCCAGAGTCCATCTCCATCCTTTGTGGAGCCCCTTTAGGGACTGGAAGGGGCTGGAAGGTCTCCCCGGAGCGTTCTCTTCTCCAGGCTGAACCCCTCCCAGCTCTCTCAGCCTGTCCTCACAGCAGAGGGGCTCCAGCCCTCCCAGCATCTCCATGTCTCCCCAGCCCCGTTCACCCAGCCCCAGCTCGGCGGGGA
The DNA here is from genome assembly GCF_028500815.1 of Rissa tridactyla. Taxonomy (NCBI): domain Eukaryota; kingdom Metazoa; phylum Chordata; class Aves; order Charadriiformes; family Laridae; genus Rissa; species Rissa tridactyla. Next base: position 1,404,313 of record NC_071487.1, read on the forward strand.
GCCCAGAGCCAGATCAGGAGGACATTGCAGGGAGCTCTGGGATGACGGAGCCTCCTCTGGTCCCCATCCATCAGGAGAGACGGGGCGGGGGGGATGCTGAGCACCCGCCGGCGAGGCAGGGATGGCACCGAGCCAGCCGGTGGCCCGTGTGGCACCTGGCACTCCCAGCCAAGCCCTGGAAACCGGCTGGGCTGGGAAAGGAGTATCCGGCTGCTGTGTCCCCGCTGCCGACGGGGGAGGACGGTGGGCGAGAGCCGGTGGGGCCCCATGTGCCAGGGCAGTGCCTTGGGTGGGGACGTGTTTGCCGACATAAATCACCGTTGGGAGCAATGCGGAAGAGCCAGGGAACGGGCCCCGCACCGCGCCAAGCCGGCGATTAAATATTTACCTTAGCCGGCTGTGTTTGCCGGTGATGGATCGGCGTTTCCAGGGAGGAGCTCGCTTTTGTTCAAACACGGAGCAAAGCCCTTGCCGGTGCCCGGTGGGAGATGGGGCCACCAACCCCGCCGCTCCCTGGGGACATTGTTCCAACCGGCGCGACCACGGCTCCCACAGCACGGTAAAAAGGCGCTTACAAGGGCCACATTTTGGGGGGGAACAAACCAGGTTTAATCTCTGGAAGGTGAAGGAAGAAACCGAGAGGACCCCAGGGGTTGCCCCCATCCCTGTGGAGACGCGGGGAGGTCCTCGGGGCCCGAAGTGCAAAATACAAAGGCAGCGTTTTGAGTGCTGATCACAGAGCAGAAAGGCGGCTTTCTGCCACGGGAACGCGTGTGAGTGCACCGAGGTGAGGCTTGTATTAAAAAGTGAGCTACAAAAGGCTTTAAAAAGTGAACTCATCCCCAAATAAATAAACCACTGACTCGTGCCCGTGCCGTGCCCCAGTACGTGGCCACGTTGAGGTCCCTCGTGCTGAGGACTGTCACCAGCACCACCGTGGGGCTGCTGTTCCGCGAGGGGTCACCCGGAGAGATGCCGAAATGCATTTGGCTGTGCCTTGACCCCATGGGGGACCTCTTCCCGGAGCCCTGCAGGGCTGGGATGGGGCAGGAGCACAGTGTCCCCCAGCCCCGTATGAAGGGGACAGGGACCTTTCCCAGCAGCTGTACAGGTGGGAGCAGGGGACAGTTGCTGGGAGAGGGCGAGCAGCGTCCTCATGCCCATCAGGACTTGCCCAGCTCCCGCACGGGGACACGCTTTGGGTCCCTCCGCGTCCCAGTGCCTGCGGTGCCAGTGCTCTCCAGTGCCAGCTCCCCACTGTCCCCAGCACTTCCCGGAGCAGTGCCCAGTCCCACGTCCCCACGGCAGTGAGGGGACCCGCCGGCCGGTGCCGCTATGTGCCCAGGGGCAGGAATGTGACATTGCCCTCCATGTCCAGGCACAGCCCATGGCTGCCCTCGGGCCCCGGCACCGAGCGTCCACCACCACGACTGTCCTTCGGCAGCGTCCCCTCCAGCGCCCTCAGGTTGTCCACGTCCCTGGGGCGGGTGACAGGCGAGTCCTGGTCCCTGGGGCTGGGTGACAGGCGCTCGGTGTCAGCCAGCTCTGAGTCATCTGTGGCTGGTGTCTTGGAGCCGCTGTTGTCCTCATCCAAGGGGCTCTCGGCCCCTTCCAGCTCCGTGTCCGACTCACCCTCCTCCTCCTCCTCCTCCTCCAGCGTCAGCTCGAACTGGAACTTGTCGGTGGCAGTGGGGGACACTCCGGGTCCTTTGGGTGGTGGGGACGGGCTGCGCGGGATCATGCTCTGGTACCATTCCCGGTTGTCCTCCAGCGTGTCCAGGATCTCCTGGGCATCGGGGTGCACCAGGTCGGCCCACGTCTCCCACAGCGGGTGGGCAATGAAGTCGATGAAGCCCACCTGGGGGAAGGCAGAGCTGAGCCCCCAGCCTGGCCCTATGCCCCCCACCCCATGCCCATGCCACTGCCCCACCTGGGACTTCTCCACAGAAGCGGTGTGCTTGTCGCACATGGGGCTGATCTCCATCCCCTTCTCCCGCTCCCGGTCGCCTTGGCGGAAGAACTCCACCATGATGCGGTCGGTCCACTGCCGGTAGAGCTCCAGTGGCTTCGTGGGATTGCTGAGGTCGGCACAGTGCACCATGTTCTGCAGGACCTGCGGACACAGCCACGGCGTCGCTTACCCAAAGTCCTTTGCCCCCCAGGGCCACCACTCCTGTGCTAGGAACACCCTTGGCTATGGCCAACCGGGGTTGAGAGGGGTGGTGGCACCAAAGAGGACATCCCGGTAGCCCTGGTCAGAGCCAGGAACAATGCCAGGAAGGTTTCTCTACCCCCGTCCCCGCACCCACCTGGATCCGGTCGGAGTAGTTGTCCAGCAGCAGCACGCCCAGGCTGGTCACCTTCTTGGTCTCCACCATGGTTTTCAAATCCGCCAGCAGATTCATGTGCTTGGACATGTCCGTGGCCAGCACCTGGGCAGGGCAAGGTGGGAACGGGACTCAGCCTGACCCCACTACAAAGGCCCCCCCAGCCCGGACCCCCCCATCCTGGGGTGGTCTGGGCCCCCCCGTACCATGTCAATGGCCATTTTGCGGAGTGACTGCCTCTGCTTCTTGCTCAGGTTCTGGAAGATGTCGCAGTTCTCCTCCTGGAGAAGCTTGAAGCCCACGGCCAGGTGGTGGTTCTCCAGTACTGAGGCATCGTTGTACATCAGCGCCAGCTCCGAATCTGTTAGACGGCACCAGTCACCCAGGGGTGGCTCCTGGACACCAGGGTCCCCCACGCTCCCCAGCTCCATCCCTGCATCCCGGCTCACTGGTGTTGATGAGGAACTGGTTGGAGACACCGGGGTGGTCAACATCATGGATGGCACTGGCGAAGATGGCAGCCATGATCTCCAGGTCCGTGAAGACAGCCTAGAAATAGTGAAAAAAGGCATTGCAGATGTGTTGTGGCCCCACCAGACACACCTGGTGGCCTCAATGGCCTTGGGTGACCAGGGCTCACCTCCAGCGCGGGCGTGGAGAGGAGGACATGGGTGGACTGAGCCACATCGGCAGCGTGGATGCTGTTGTGGTAGGCCACATCGGCGTGGTAGTGGTCCTCCAGAGTCAGCATGTAGGTGATGAAGGTGTTGACGGGGATACGGAAGGTCTTCATCAGGTCACGCTCCTGCAGGGAGGCGGGAGGTGGCTCGTCCCCATCCAGGCATGGGGACAGGGACGTCCCGTTGGGATGCTCACCTGGAAGATGCTGTACATGAGGACCGTCAGCGGGCGGTTGCCTGAATACTCAGCGACTTTAAACACGTTGAGCCCCCACTTGTTGGTGTCCTCCAGCTCCTGGGGACCAGAGGAAGAGAGGTCCATGCAGGGCCAGCGCTGGGGACCCCATGGCTGGCCAGGTCACCCACGCTCGGGCCCACCTTGGCCAGCAGCCCCTCCTGGTCCGTCCGCACCCCGAAGCGGGGGATGCCGGCGGCGGCGAGGCTGGAGCCGTGCGTGAGCTTCCTGACGCCGCTGATCTGCGACATGGGGCGCTTCCTCCGCTCCTTCTCCTTGTCCTTGGCCAGCGCCGAGGGGATCTCCACCTCATGCTGTTTGTCTGGGCCGGCAAAGGGGGGGCTGTGAACAGGGCGGGAGCCCGATCCCACCCCCCAGCATCCCCCCGGTCACACTGATGATGTCATCTGGCGCGGATAACACCGCAACGCCATGGCAACGGGGGGGGGCTGCATAGGGGATGCCCAGTGCTTTCCCTCACACCCTTGAACGGGGCCACCCGCCTGCCATGGGACCCATACCCCGCCCTGGGGACCCCCCGCCCCGGGGCCACAGGGATGGCCCCCAACAGCCCCAGTGCACCAGTATGCACCAGTATGCACCAGTGTGCATCAGTGCTCCCAGACAGGACAAAAGCTGTCACACCCCCAAGGCGGCAAATCCCACGGGGACACATGGGACACACCACCACCCCCCCCTTTGCCCTCCCCGTTTAATTTCTTCGTAAGAAACAAGTGGGACCAGCTGCTGGCATCGCCTCCACGGGCACCCGCCACCACGAGGTGCCACAGGATTCTGCCCAGGGCCCTGCCGGCGCCAAGCCCACCCCGCTACCAGCAGAGAGGTGACAGCAGGCGGCGTCCCCCGGGGGGGTCCTCACCCAGGAAGGTGCTGGAGATGTACTCGGAGACCTGGTTCCCCGAGCGGCTGGTCTCCGAGAGGTGCGTCAGCTCCCGGTTCAGCATCCTTTTGAACTGCGGGCAGCGGGCAGGGCTCAGCAGGGCGGGGGGCAGGCAGGACCCCCGGCTGCCCGTCCCGGGGCACTCTGCGGTGCAGGGGTCTCCGTGCCCTCCCCGAGGTCATGGGGGGAGGTCCATGCCGGGGTCCCTTACCTTGTTGGAGGCCATCTCGCTGACCGAGTGCCTGGTCTGCAGCGTCTCCAGCTGGTCCAGGCACCAGTCGAGCTCCTCCAGAGTCTCCCGCGAGAGCTTCTGGTGGGCATCCTCTGCCGGGGACAGCCACCGGCTTGGCAAGAGACCTGCCAGCGGCACGGCGGCCCGGCACAGGGGCACACGCAGGGTGCCGGCCGCAGTGCCAGCGAGTGGCTGTGCCACATCGAGCGCGGGGGCTCCCCGGCTCGGCTGCTCACATCCCCCCCTGAGCGGGGCGGCCGGGGGCACGGGGGGATGAGGGGGACCGGCCGGGGGTCGGGGTCGAGCATCCCCAGGGCAGCGGGGCTCAGCCCCCTCACACTGTCCCCATTGCGCGGCGTGCCACACTGTCCCCGTGGGGTGACGGCCAGCCCCGGGGCAGCCGAGCTCCCGCGGGGCCCCGCTCGCCGCCGGGGTTTTATTAATGGAAGGTTTGACGTCAACGGGAGCCTTTCCACCGCCGCCACGGCGCGAAGGGCGGCCAGGCGGGAGGAGCTGCCGAAAACCAGACATGGATCCCAAAGGGCAAAGCCGCAGCTCTATCTCGGCCAGGGGGGGCTTTGCTGCACCCCCCAGGGCCCAGCAGGACCCATCCCTGGGGACACAGGGACAGCCAGCTTGCCCCAAAAGGGTCCCCCCCGTCTTCCCCCCCCGGCACTCACCGGTGAGGCTGGCCTTGCTCCCGGAGGGCAGGCTGCTGCTCGACGCTCGCCTGCGAAATGCGGGGGGCTGAGTGGTGGGGACTCCCAGGGTGGTGTGTCCCCCCCCTTGTCATGGCTCAGAGCCCCCCACCCAGGCGAGACCCCTCGCCCGTCCCACGGTCGACTCACTTGATGCCGCCGCGCTCCTGGAGGTGGGTCAAGTTGCTGCGGATGGTGCGGAGGCTGGCCAGGACCTGGGGGCGTTAGAGGGGGCTGGGGACGGGTGGACCCCCCCGGGACACCCGCCCTGGCGCTGGGTGCAGGGCCGTGTCCCCTCCTCACCAGGGCATGGGGACGGCACCTACCTGGGCGAATGGCGTGACGATCATGTCTTCTCCATGCCTGCGGGAGCAAAGGGAGTGTGAGCACCAGGGAGGGGAGCTGGGGGGCTCGGGGTGGGGGTCAGGGTTTGGGGGGGGACTCACAGGTCGCTGGCGATGGAGGAGTTGCGGGACATGGCTTTTGGGGACAGGTCGTAGTCGCTGTCAGAGCGGTAGAGGAAGGACTCGCGGCGCTGGCCATGGGAGAAGGTTCCTTGCAGGACCAGCCCCGCGCCCGGGCTGGTCTGGGGGTCCAGCGCCCCACGGCCGGGGGGGCCATTCTCCAGGTCGAAGCTGCAAGGGGAGAGGGGACAAGGCTGATACGGGGTGGGGTGGCCCGGGGACCTCAGCCCGTGGCACAGGCTGGGGGATGCCACCAGATTTGCCGGGCTCTCCCTGCCACCATCACGCTCAGCCCAGCACGCCCGGGCTCAGTGGCCTCTGCGGTGACACTGGCCACCACCCCGCCTGGCCCTGCCAGCTCCTGCACCCCGGTGCTGAGAACGGTCACAACTCAGTGCACATAGACCTCCTGGATGTCCTGCCAGCACGGCGGGTCCAGGACTGGGGACACCAGCTAGCAAAGGCGGGTTGTTCAATGTCACCCAGGTGGGACAGGACACCCTGAACTGAAGCCTCCAGCTCCAGAGACCCCAGGAGGGGTCAGCTCCTGCCCGTCCTGTCCCCTCCTTGTCCCCAGCACCGCAGTCCCCCGTTGCCCCACGTCCTGGAAAGCCCCAGAACCTCCATCAGCCTCGGCTCGGGGTGCCGTGTCCCACAGAGGGGACAGTGTCCTGGTGTGGCACAGAGCCAGGGGATGTCGAAGGACAAAAACCGCTGAGGAAGCCAAGCCCTGGCCCTTGGGGACACACTGGTGGCAGCCTGGGGACACCCCAACCAGAGCCACCTGAGAGCCGTGTGGGTCCGTGGGGGGACAGGGGACAGGGACGGTGATCCTGCGGTGTCCCTGCGGTGGCCATGGCCGCCTCATGCTCCTCCTGCTCCGCCGGCCCCGGGGTCATGGGAAAGGCTGCGTGTGGGGACGTGCCAAGGGTCACTCGGCGCCTGTCCCCTCCCGCAGCCTCCACTGCCATGGGGGACGCACCACCCCAGAGCACTGGGTGAACTGGGAGAGCGTGGGGGCCACTGGGACCACCCCGTCCCCCTCGCGCCGCCGGGAGCCCCGCACCTACCCGATGCAGGAGTGCCTCCGGGATGGGCACCGGCTGCCCGGCAGCATGTCCCCGCTCCGGCAGCCCCGGTCCCCGCGGCACGGCCGTCCCCGGCAGCGGCAGTGCCAGCCAGGCACCGCGTCATGCCAGCCCGCAGCCCCTTGTTTGCCTGCCTCTGCCTCGCGTCCCCGATGGTACCGGGGACACAAAGCCGCATTGTGGCTTCGCCGGCCCCGCGGGTGATGCCCGCGTCTGTCCCCGGCCCCGTGCCACCGCCTCTGACCCCGCTGCCACCCCAGGGGACAGCCCCCCGGGGCGGGCCGGGGGCACACGAGCCCACGCCGTGGGGCTGGTGCCGAATTAAACCCCCTCGTTTGGATGACGGACTGTCGGCATTAATAACCGCCGAGCGGTGCCGGATGGCGGGGGGGCGCCGGGGGCTGCTATAAATAGATGCTGTTGCTGCTGTGGAGGGATCTGCTGATCCCCACGGCGCCCGCGCAGGTGGGGCCAGCACCCCCCGGCAACCCCCAGCACCCCGGGGTCCGGGCAGGGGGGAGCCCCCGAAGCAAGCCCTGTAGAGCTCCAATGGAGGGGGGGAGGGGGGCAGCGAGGTGCCCGGCTGTGCCACGGTGGGCGGTTTGGTGCCATGCTGTGCCGGGAAAAGCCCCTCTGCCCTCCCCGACATGCTCCCCCCCGCGCCCCCGCCGTGGGGCTGACGCCCGTCACACCTGCTGGGTCACTGCCTGGCCATTGCTGCAATGAGTGCGTCTGTGCTCAGCCACGCTCAGCCGGCAGCTCCCCCCTGCCTGGCTCAGCCCCCCCAGCTGTGTGGTGACCCCCGCTGTCCCCTGCTCATCCCCCACGTCCCCGTGGGCCCACAGCTCTGGGGACGTGCCATAGCACTGGGGGGGGGGGGTCCAGACTGACCCTGTCCCCACAGCACAGCCTGGTGCCCCCTCCCGCCCGCCCAGGGCTGAGCGCGGCCCCTCGCCGGGGACCCACCAGCGTCCCCCCCTTACCAGAGGGGATGCGCCACGGTGAAGCGCCGCTGCAGGCGGATGCTCTGGTTCATCAGGAGCTTCCTGAAGAGGACGGGGGAATTGCGGGGGGAATTGCAGGGGGAAGCCGACGGCGAAGCCCCCGGTGAGTGGTGCGCGGTGGGCAGCATGGCACAGCTCCGCGACCCCCAGCACGGCGGTGATGGTGGCGGCGAGGCCACGCTGCCCGCCGGTGCGGAGCAGGAAGCGAGTGGCCGTCCCAGCCCCAGCAGCCCCAGGAAACTTTCCATCCCCCTCCCGCCCGCGCCTGGGAAATTAAACAACTGTCTGGCTCCGGCAGCCCGCACATGGAGCGGGTCCCCCCCGCCCCCGGGCTGCGCCAGCCCGGTGTGCGCCCGGGCATGTGGCCCCTCGCTGGCCCCGTGCCACCAGCCACATTGCTGTCCCCAAGGCGGCAGCTGCTCCCACAAGGACAGGAGTGCCGTGCCTGGACACACGGCAAAACGCCACGCTGAGCCCCCAGCGGCCACGACTTACGGAGTGGCTGTGCCGCGGTGCCACTGGGGGACACGGCTGAGCCTGGAGCATCCCGGACACGTGGTGCGGACATGCTACAGTGCCACCAAGGGACACAGCCAAGCCTGGAGCATCCCGGACATACAGCGCAAATGTGCCATGGTGCCACCGAGGGACACAGCCGAGCCTGGAGCATCCTGGGTACAGCCTGGGCATATGGTGTGGCCATGCCACAGTGACACTGAGGGACATGGCTGAGCCTGGGGCATCCCGGACAAGTGGTGTGGCCGTGCCACGGTGCCACCAAGGGACACAGCCAAGCCTGGACCATCCTGGACACATGGTGTGGCCGTGCCACAGTGCCACAGAAGGACACAGCCAAGCCTGGAGCATCCTAGACATGTAGCGTAGCCGTGCCACGGTGCCACCAAGTGATGTGTCTGACCCGGGAGCATCCTGGACACATGGTGTGGCCGTGCCACAGTGCCACCGAGGGACCCGTGAGAGCCAAATCCGCCCTGGGGCTCACACCGTGTCCCCAGCCCCTCCTCACTGCCTGGTGCGGGGCCATGCCTGGTGGGGACAGGGAGAAGCAGGATGAGGCCCGGCCGGCGGCGGTGGCACCCCTGGCCCAGCCATGGGAGACGGCGTCTGCTCAGCAGCGCCTGCAGGGACCCCAAAACCTGCCGGGTGGGGGTCCTGGTGGAGGGGTCCCCACTGGCTTCCAAGCGAGCATGATTATGGGGACATCAGGGCAGAGGGACGCTGGGACAGAGGGACATCAGGGGACACTGGGGCGGGGGCAGTGCTGGCCCCCCCAGTCTGCCTGGCAGCCAGCAGCCCCTGGGACATGGGCAGGACCGGCCACAGGACAGCCAGTCCCTGTTCCCAGGACAGCCAGTCCCTGTCCCCTCCCGGGCTGCGGCTGTCCCCGCTGGACACGTGTCTGTGCAGGGAGTGGACGTCGAGTGACACCGGAGCCAGGTCCCTTGTCCGTGCCAGCCCCATGCTGTCCCCACAAGCCGGGCTGGGACAGGCACGGGAGGGTAAGGGCCCAAAAATAACCCTGCAGCAGCAGAGTCGGGCCGAGCCACAGCGGGACTGAGGTCACTTTCGGTCAGGGCCAGGCCGGTGTCACCCAGCTGGGACAGGGGATGGGGACAAGGGGGGGGTGAGGAGGATGAGGACAGGGAATGGGGACGGGGGTGGGTGATGGGGACGGGGTGGCAGAGACGAGGGTGATGGAGGTGACGGGGATGGGGCGATGGAGATGGGGGTGATGGGGACGAGGGGATGGGGACGGGGACGGGGATGGGGGGGACAGGGAGGGGGGTGACGGGGACAGCCGGTGAGCGGGATGGACATCCCGGGGCCGCAGCAGTGGGGCCGGTGACAGAAGGGTTTGTCCCGGGCCCAGCAGCAGCCGCTGGCACCGGGCGCTCTGTGCTCTGCCGCTGCCGGTGCTGGTGCCGGTGCCGGTGCCCCGGGGCCGCTGTCCGCCCGCCGGTGCTGAAACCGGGAGCGGCACCGACGGCAGCACCGTGCCCGGTAACCCCATCCCGGGGCCAGCGGGGTGAGAAAACACACCACCCCTCCCGCCCGGCTTTGCTCTTACCGGGGGGGCTCGGCCTCGTCGCCGCTGCTGGGGCCGCTCTCCTCGATGGTGAAGACCACCCGGGCCCCCTCGGGCTCGGGGCCGCGGGCCGCCTCCGCCAACCGGCAGCCCAGCGGCGGCAGCAAGGGGCTTCCGGAGAAACGCCGTCGGACGGCGCCCACCGCCGCTCCCGGTCCCGGCGGGGCGGATTCGGCGGCGTCGCGGCAGCGCTGGGGGGGAACGGGGCGGCGGTGAGGGGCACGGGTACCGGTACCGTGGAGCTCTGCGGGGTGCTGCTCCCGGTGTCCGTGTGTGTGTGTCCCGCAGCACGGGGGTCCCTCCCCCGGGGAACACCCCCCCTCCCCATCACCGGGCGCCGGTAGCGCGCGGGCTCCCCCTCCCGGGCACGGTGCCGCCCTGCGCCCCGGGGGCACCGGGGAAAGGGCGGGGGCGCGGGGACAGGGACACCGCCGGTGCACCGGGAGCGGCTCGGTCGCAGCGCACGGAGCCGCCGGGACACACCGCCTCCTCCCGCCCCCCCGAGGGAACCCCCCCCGCCTCCCCCGGGACCCCGCCGGAAAAACCCCCGGAGCCGGCGCGCAATTACGCGGAGGTGAATAATAATTAACCGCCCATTAAGGGGATAATTAACTCCCGCCAAGCGCCGCCATCCCGGTTATTGCTGCCCGGGGGCCCGGCGCTGGGACGCTCGTACCGGGGACACCCCCCCCCCACCGGGGACACCCCCTCGTCCCCCTGTGCCCCCTGGGTCCGGTGCCGGTCTCACCTCCGCGCCGAGGAAGGGCAGCGCCGTCCGGCTCCGTCGCATCGCCGTCCCTGCGGGGGGGGGGAAGCTCCGGGAGCCGCGGCCGGTGGGGGCTCGGCCGCGGGACCCCCCTCGCCCGCCCCGGGCCGGGACAGGCGGGTTCCTCCCGCCCGTGATTTATGGGCGCCGGGTTTCGGCCGCGGCGGCTGCCCAGGCTCAGCCCCCGCCTCGGGTTTCAGGGCCCCGCACAGCCCTCCTCCCCCCCGCCCCGGTGTCCCCGAGGGCTGGATGAGGATGGGCCACTCGGGGGGACATGGGCCCGAGGCCACGAGGATGGTCCGAAGCACCCGCCATGCTGGGATCCCGCCGGCGCCACGTTAATGATCAACCGAGGGGCACCTGTTACCCACCGTCCCCCGGGAACCGGGGTGCACCGGGGGTGACTCAGCCGGTTGTGCCCATGAAGCCCCCCTGTCCCCCCCGGGACTGAGCCCTCCACGCCCCGGCCAGCAGCGGGAGCAGCCTCAGCCCGCGCCCGGGCGATGCTGACCCCCGCCACCGGGGTCCATGCTGCCGCCAGCCCCCCACCCTCGCCCGCAGCCCCTTACCGGCGCCCGGTCCTCGCAGTGTGCCGCCGTCCTTGCAGCGCGCCGTGGCCTCCGCCGAGTGCAGTGGAGCAGAAGGAAGGCGATGTGCGTGCCTGGCTGCGCGCTCCCTCCCATCCCACCTTGCCGGGGGGGGGGCTGCGTGGCCCCCACCGCCCCGCGCACCACCGCACCCTGCACCCACCCTGCCCAGGGGCACCCCAGGGCTTCCAGCCAGGTGTGGGGGACCCCGAAAGCAGCCGGGGTGTCCCCCGGGACTGGGGTTTTTCCCCGCGCAGGGTGCAGAGCACACGGCAGACGGGAAACCAGAGCCAAAGCAGCAGCTTCTTTATTCATCAGCCTGGGCAGCCCGGTGGGGGCACAGCAGGGGGTCACCTGGGTGCGTGGTGGGTGATGGAGGACCTCTCGGTCACCCTGCTCTAGCGAAGAGAGAGAGAGCGGGGTGAGCACCCACAGCCCAGCCCCGCTGCCCCCCATGGCCTCCCCGTCCCCCCCACGCACCATGGGAACCTCGTCCAGGCGGCGGAAGCGGGGCGTCCCGCGCCGGCGGTGCAGCCACACCAGCAGCATCACCGCTCCCCCCACCAGCACGCAGACGAAGAGGCAGATGATGACGACCAGGCCAGGGTTCATCTTGGCGGGGGGCTGCGCTGTGGGGGCAAGACCCCGTTACCCTCCCCCCGGCACCACCAAGCCCAGTGCCCAGCCCCCGCGTGCTGTGGCACTGTTGGGGCTCGAGAGGGCTTGAGATTCACTCCAGCGCCCCCCCCCCGCCACCGCTATCCCACCCCTCACAAACCCAGCACCCAGCTCCCGTGTCACCTCCACCCGCAAGGGAGCAGCCCTCCCACCCTCCCTGGCCGGGCTCCTGTGACACAAAGGCTGGGGGAGCCTCTCAACCCCCCCTAAGGTGGATGGAGCAGCCCCGGGGGAGCTCTGGGCGCACACGGGGACCCGCACCCCAGAACCCCCCTGCCCCATCGTGCAAGTGCAGCCCCTGAGTGAGGGGTTTAGGGGGGACCCGGTGCTGCTGCCGTGCCCATGGCCACAGGCATGTCTGGGGGCTCCCTGCCCACACGGTGGCCCCCCAGCCTGGCTCTCACCTGAGTTATCAGACACGGTGCTGGTGATGCTGGCCAGTGTCGTTCTGGAGCTGGTGGCCAGGGTGCCGTTGGGTGCGGGGCTCGCCGTGGGCACAGGAGAGCTGGGAGCAGGAGTGGGGCTGGGGGGGCCGGGCGAGGATGGGACCGGCGCTGCTGTCGATCTGGAAGGATGCTTGGTGGCCGGGGAGCTGGGCACGGCTGGGTGGGACAGAGTCGGTGCTGCGGTCGTGTTGGATGGGGATGTCATAGGTGCTGCGGGAGGCGATGTCGTAGGTGCTGCGGGAGGCGATGTCGTAGGTGCTGTGGGAGGTGATGTCGTAGGTGCTGCGGGAGGCGATGTCATAGGTGCTGTGGGAGGTGATGTCGTAGGTGCTGCGGTCGTGTTGGATGGGGATGTCATAGGTGCTGCGGGAGGCGATGTCATAGGTGCTGCGGGAGGCGATGGCGTAGGTGCTGCGGGAGGCGTTGTTGTAGCTGGGTCGGTTAAAGGTATCGTAGGCAGTATCGAGCCCGGCGTCACGGAGGGAGATGCCATGGTTTGGTTGGATGAAGGTGGTGGAGATGCCACTGTGGTGGCTTCGCTGGACGGAGACAACACTGTGGCCACGCTGGACAGATGCGTATTGGTCATCTCCATGTTGGAGGGGGTCGGAGACATGTTGGATGTCCCCAGGCTGGCGGCTGTGGGCGTGCTGGATGGAGACCTTGGCCCTGAGTTGATTAGAAACACGGTGCTGTTGGGACTGGCGCCATGTCCTCTCTCGTGAAGGAGGGAGCTGGTCAACAGGGACACAGCAGGGCCATGGGGCAGCAGCCCCCCGGCAGGAGGGCTCAGGGAAGGCCTGTCCCGGCTCCCGGCCCCACGGTGCTCATTTTCCAGCTGGTTTCACCATACACAGAGGACCAGAAAACCGGGATTTAGCCAATATTGCATCCCAGAAAACCAGGGTCAGGAAGAGCCTCCCAAGGCATTGCGGCACAGGCACAGTGCCGCGGGGAGGAGCAGAGCAGCGTGGTGGTGGTGGGCATGTGCCCAAGGACACGTGCCAGCCCGGCCCTCGCGGCACCCACCAGCCAGCCCCAGGCCAGCACATGAGGGGGACTCCGCCATGGCCACGCGGGATGCGACAGCGTTTGCCGGGCAGCGCCGGCAGTGCCCTTATTTGCCAAAGTCCTGTTTGCACAAGAGGAGGAGCAGGTCCTGCCTGGCCCCGCGGGGGACACCGGGGCAAAATGCCCCACGGCAGAGCTGGCGCCCAGTGCCAGAACCCAGGGGGGCTGGCGTGGCTGGCTGCTGGGTGTCCCCACAGCCACCGGGCTGGGCCATTCCCACCCAGCTGCCACCCTCCACCGGCATGGCGGCGAACCTGGGGCTGAGCACCCAACGTTGGGTGGCAGCTCCTGTGCCAAGACGGGTGAGCCAAGGCACCCTGGGGTGCAGGGGGGCTGCTGGGGGCCTGGGCTGGAAACGGGGGGGCCGTGCTGGGCCATGGTCCCACAGCAGCATGGGGTACCGGCGCCCTTTGCCCCTGGGGTGCCAAGGCGGTGCCGGAGCGCTCGCGCCACCCCGAGCACCAGCCGGCCCAGCCGGTTTGGCAGCACCGGGGCCGCATCCTGCCCCACGGGAGGGGCAGGGTGTTCACCTCCAGCCCGGGGAGCCCCCGGGGGGGACCCTGGGGAGCAAGTGCAGCCCATCCCGGTACCGTGGAATGCGGGGCTGGATCCGACCCCGCTGCAACCCCCCCACTCCCCGCGGTGACCCCCGGCCCCCGGAGACACAAGGACCCCCCCCCCAGCGCCCAGAGCACACCGAGCCCGTCCGTGCAGAGCAGGGGGGGCACACACCCCCCGTACCCCCGGAGCACCCAGACCCCCCCTCCGGTGGCCGGTGCTGCAGGGCTGGGCGGGGAGACGCCACGGAGCCACCCCCCGGTGCCACCGGGACGCACTCCGGTGCTGCGGGGTGCACAGACCCTCCCCCAGGACCCCCCGGGGCACACGGACCCCCCCCCCCGCCCCCGGTACCTGCAGCCAGCAGGGCAGAGGCGCAGCAGAGCAGCAGGCGGAGCGCGCCCCGGGCCATCCCGCCGCCCCGGGCCCCGCCGCCGCCCCGGGCCCGCTCTGCCGCCGCACGCCGCCGCCCCCGCCTTTATCCGCCCCGGCGGAGGCCACCCCGCCCGCGGCGCCCCCTGCCGGCACCGGGCCGCGCCGCACCCCCGGCACCCCGGGGGGACACCCCGACACGCCACCGGGCCTCGGCTCACCCCGCAACACCCCCCCCCCCCGCCCCGACCGTGAGAACGGGCACCGGGAGCTACCGCTGCCCGCATATCGGGCCGGGGAGGACCAGGGTCCGGGTGGGGACAGGGGGGACAGCGGGGTGGGGGGATAGGGTGACACGGGGGCGTGGGAACATGGGGACACAGGGGCTGGGAGGTGTGGAGACATGGGGACACAGGGGTGTGAGGATATGGGGACATTGGGATGTGGGGACATGGGGACATGGAAGGGGTAGGGGGACATTAAGATGTGGGGACATGGGGACACAGAGGTGGGGGGTAGGGGGTATGGGGACACGGACACACAGGGGTGGTGGGGTGTGGGGACATGTGGACAGGGGGATATGGGGACACAGGCACGCAAGGGTGTGGCGGGTGTGGGGACACAGGGGTGGGGGGATGTAGGGACATGGGAACAGAGGGGAGCAGGGATGTGGGCACATGGGGACACAGTGATGTGAGGGACATGGGGAGGGGTGGGGACTTGAGGACAAAGGGATCTGGGGACACGAAGACTTGAGGCTGTCAGGACACAGGGATGCGGTGACACAGGGACAGGGTGACACCGGGACAGGGTGACACCGGACCTGCTGCTGGAGGCAGCCGTGGGGCTGCGCTGGCTCTGCCATGGCCCCGGCAGACACCCCGTCCGTCCCCACGCCGGAGCAGCACATCCGGGGTGCAGCATGGCCGCGCCAGGACGGCACTGCTTCCGCACGGCGGGGGACAGGCGCTTCCTCCCGGCAACACGCCAGGTCCCCAGGGAGGCTGCGGGTCCCCCGCTGCCACCCACGGCAGGGCCCCAGCGTGGGGGGCTCCCCACCAGCCCCCAAGAATGGGGAGTGATCCTCAGTGCCGGCACGGTATGGCATGGCTCAGCACACCGCGGCTGGAACAAGTCAGAGCAGCCCAGCCGACCTTCCTGCCACCGGTGTCACCATCCCCAAAGAGGGACGCTCCCAGAAAAGAGGGTCTGTCCCTCGGGACAGAGTGGGGACCTGGCCTCGCAGGTGGCAGACGCGAAGGAGGAGCGATGGCGGTGCCGGGAAGCAGAGGCCGAGTTGCTGAAGCCCAGGGAGGAGCCACAGAGGCTCGGCCTCGCCGTCTGCCCCGGGGGGGGCCCAGCCAGGCACTGTGGGGTGATCCCAGGGTGCCATCAGTGGGGGGGGGGGGATTGGTGACCCCCCCGTAGAGCCACCAGCTGCCCCAGGGGTCTGGCAGGACAACGGCCAGGACAGAGCCATGGTCGGGACTAGCACCCCTGCCAGCAGCTGGGTTCCCCCCCCCACTACCTCCCTCCCCAAGCACAGGGACCCCCCAGATGAACCCCAGAACACCTCAGGAGACCACTAGTGACCCCAGAACTCCCACCAGGGAGCCCCTGTAACCCCAGAAGAGCCCCAAGGGAACCCCAGACCCCCCCCAGTGGAGCCCCAAAACACCCCCAGTAGTCCCGGACCCCCACCCATGGGACCCCCACCCATGGGACCCCCCCCCCCAACATCCAAACCCTCCACCATGGCCGGACGAGATCCTCCCCCCCCCCCCCCCAAACACCCTCCGGCACCCACAACAACCCCGGAGCCCCCCCCAACACCCCCAAGGGACTGCGGGAGCCCCCCAGGAGTTACCCCCCACTCCCCGAATCTCCCCCTCCGGCCCCCATCACCCCCAGACCCCCACTGAGCCCCCCCATCCCTCCGTCCCCGCTCCCCCCCCCCCGCCTCCCGCCCCAAGATGGCAGCCGGCCGCGCCGCTTCCTGCCCGCGCCGCCGCCGGGCCCATCCGTTCCCCCCCCACGTCCCCGTTCTCCCCCGGCGCAGCAGACAGCGAGAGGCGGGATCTCCGTGTGGCGGAGAGGGGGGGATTTACTGGGGCCTGACTGGAATGTCTCGGGCGAGTCCCATGCGGGGGGCGGCCCCGGGCTCCCCCCTTAGTCCGGGAAGGGCGGCTTCGTCCCCCCTCCCTCAGGAACACGGTCCTTCTCCCTCCCCTCGCACCCTCAGTCCGGCGGCGGGGCGGGAAGGCGGCGTCCCCCGCCTCGGGAACACGGTCCTTCTCCCCTCACACCCTCAGTCCGTGCCCGGGGGAAGCGTGAGGGGAGCCCGGGTCCTCTCAGTCCGTCCGTGCCCCGGGAATGGCGGGGAAGCGCGAAGGGGACGCGGATCCTCCTAGTCCGTGCCCCGGGGAACCCGGATCCCCTCAGTCTGTGCCCCGGGAAGCGTGAGGGGGAGCCCGGGATCCCCTCAGTCCGTGCCTGGGGAACCCGGGTCCCTTCAGTCCGTGCCCCGGGAGAAGCGTGAGGGGGAGCCCGGGGGTCCCCTCAGTCCGCGCCCCGGGGGAAGCCCCTCGGCGCCCCGCGGGTCAGTACGCCGGCACCTGGTGCTGGTGCTGGGGCAGGAGTTGGCAGCCGCTGTTGACGTGGCTGAGGACCTTCTGCTTGAGCTGGGCGACCTGCTCGCGGAGGAGGCTGGCGGTAGAGGCCAGCTCCGTGTTCTGGCTCTTGAGGCTCTTCACCTTCTCCTCCAGGCGGGAGATCCGCTCCAGCTTCCTCTTGCGGCACTTGGAGGCGGCGATGCGGTTCCTCAGCCGCTTTCGTTCCGCCTTGATGCGCTCCTGCGTGTCCATGTCGATGGGGGAGAGCGGCGGGCTCTCCCCGAAGCTCGGCACCTCCGGGACGATCTGGGGTTCGTCCTTTAACGGCGGCGGGGGAGGCGGCGGGGGGAGCCGCGGCGGCGGGGCTGCGAAGGGGCCGGGGTCGGCGGCGTAGCTCACCGCCGGGTAGCTGCTGAGGTTGGCGTACACCGGCGGCTCCGGGGCCAGGCCGGCGGCGGGCAGCTCGCCCGCCCCGCCGCTGCTTCCTCCTCCGCCGCCGCCGCCTCCTCCACCGCCGCCGCCGCTTCCCGCCGCGCCGCCGCCCAGCTGGTTCTGCTTGTGCAAGTCCTCCAGCGCCTTCACGAAGCCCTCGGCGAACTCCTGCTCCTCGGAGGCGGCCGCTTTGGGGTAGAGGAACTGGCCGCTGGTGGGGGTGGTGGTCACCAGCCCGTTGGACTGGATGATGAGCCGCTCCAGCTCGGGAGAGGCCAGCTTCAGCAGACCCAGCTCGGCCGAGCCCAGCAAACCCGCCGCTTCGCCGCTCGCCGCTCCCGGTGCTTTCAACGCCGCCGCCACCTGCTCCGGTAAGGCCATCCCGAGCGCGTCCTTCTTCATCATGCTGCCGCCGTGGAAGGGCAGGAGGAGCCCGCTGCTACCGGAGGACGGGGCGAAGCCGCTGCCGAGGCCGCTCAACACATCATCATGGTAGAAGGGTGTTTCCATCCTCCTCCCCCGCCCGGCTGCGGGGGAACGGGGCCGGGGCGGGGGGGGAGGGAGGAACGGGGCGAAGCGGAGGGAGGGGGGAAGGGCGGGGGAGGCGCCGGTAGCACCGGCCGCGGTCCCACTCTTGCGCGCGCGCACACACGCGTCTGGCGCCGCCGCGGCCCCCGCGCCGCTTTAAATACCCGGCGCCGCCGCGGTGACCTCACCGCGCCGAGCTCCCATTGGCTGTAGATGACGTCCTCGCCCCGCCTCTCCCGCGCGGGGGGCGGGGCCTCCGCCCCGGGAGGCGGTGCCACGCCCACTCCGGGCCCCGGCCGTCGCCCGGGCGACCGGCGGGTAAACGGGACAACAGCGCGAGGGCCCCTGGGCTGACGTCAGGGCGGGGGGGGGCGGGGGGGGAGGGGCGGTCACGTGGCCTCGCGCCCCACCGGGGCTGCTCGGCACAAAAGGAGGGGCGGAGCGGGCACCGGGCACTGGGACGGGGCGCTGGGATCGAGCACCGGGTCCTAGCACAGGGAACGGCCACCGGCCACCAGCTCCGAGCACCAGGTCCAGGCACTGGGACCAGCCCCCTGGTCCAAGCACCGGAACCGGCCACCAGGTCTGGGCACCGGCCACCGGGTCTGAGGACCAGGTCCAGGCCCTGGGACTGGCCCCCGGGTCCAAGCACTGGGACCAGCCCCCAGCAACCAGGTCCAAGCACGAGGTCCGGCCACCAGGGCCGGCCACCGGGTCCAAACACCGGGCACCGGGACCGGGTACCGAGCACTGGGACCAGGCTCCAGCCACTGGGTCCAAGCACTGGGTCTGGGCACCAGGACTGGTCGCCGGCCACTGGGACTGGTCGCCGGCCACTGGGACTGGCCACCGGGATCAAGCACCGGGCACCGACCCCTGGGGCTGGGCACTGACCACTGGGACCGAGCACCGGGGCTGGGCACTGGGCACCTGCTGGGTCCCTGTCCCGGTGGGACGGGGCCACCATGGCCTACGTGCCCCCGGCACCTCCCTTGTCACAGCTTGTTTGTGTCCCTTGTCCCCCCCCCCCCAACCCTGACGTTTGCCGCCGGTGGCACCGGGGTTTGCCCAGCACGCACGCCGCATGGCGGGCAGCCAAACCGCGGGGCACCGTGGGGTCACGCCATCCCGGCTCCAGGCCAGGCCTGTCCCGCGCCCAGCGCTGCACGGGGTCAACCGGGCCTGGCCTCCCCCCCCCTCCGTGGCCCCCGTTCAACCGGCAACGAAGGGAAGGAGTTAAGCGGCGGCGGCGGCGGCGGTGGTGCACGTCACGGCCGGCCGAGCCCGCGGGCGGCTGAGGGGGTGGATCGGCGTCAGCAGCTGACGTCACCCGGCCCCGCGTGCGGCCGCCGCGCGGGGGGAGGCAGCGCCGATGGCCGACGATAACCCCCCGCACCGCAACGGCAGGATGCGGCCCCCGCCGCGCAGGACGAGGGGTCCCGGCACGGCCGTGGGGACACCGGGGCCATGGGGACACTGGGGCCACGGGGACACCAAACCGCCCCTAATTACAGCCAGATGGTCCTGGGCCTGCGCTTAATGAGGGCAATAAATCAGTGGTGTTGGCCCCCAGGGTGTGGGGGGGCCGGCAGGAGCCCGCGCCGCGCGGGAGGTGATGGCTGTGCCCGTGCCACGCTGGCCCTGTGCTCGCCGTCACCCTGGTGTGGGCAAGGGCAGTGTCACAGCTGCCCAACCGCAGCCGACTGGCACAGCCTGGCACGGGATGGGACATAGGGACAGCATGGCACGGCATGGCATGGTGTGAGGGCATGGCAGGGCACGGGGAAAGGGGACAACGTGGCGCAGGGCATGGCACAGCTCAGCCCTGGCTGCAGGGAGGCTGCGGGGGACATGGGTGACACCCAGGACACGGGTGACACCCAGGATGGGGCTGGTGCAGCCCCCGGAGCCCACGCGGTGCCGGCACTGGGGAAACCGAGGCACAAGGGGGGGCTGGGACCAACGGGGACCTACCCTCCCCCAACAGCTGTTGTTAATTAAGCCCCAAATAAACCCAGTTGATTAACCCCCAAATAAACCGGAGCGTGGCCGAGCCCCGTCCCTGGGGTGCTCCTGTCCCTGCCAGCCCGTGGCCGCCGGTGTCCCGGCCCGTGGCGGGCGGCGGTGCCGGTGTCCCTGGGGCTCG
Organism: Rissa tridactyla; assembly: GCF_028500815.1. NCBI lineage: Eukaryota > Metazoa > Chordata > Aves > Charadriiformes > Laridae > Rissa > Rissa tridactyla. The sequence goes on from NC_071487.1 coordinate 1,424,245, forward strand.
GCGGAGCTCCCAGGTGAAGCCGCCGTCGCGTTTCCGCCGCAAACCCGTCATTAGGGGTGCGGCCGCGGCCGGACCGGCAGGTTCAGACTTTCCGTCCTGACGAAACCCCAGCCGGTGAGGGACAGGCACCGGGGAGGGGACACACGGGGACCGTGGCGGGGTGGCAGGGGGATCCCCGATCCAGAGACACACCCCTGGGCATGTCTCCCACACCCCCTCGGTGTATGCCCCGTGGGCACCCACGTACGTGCCTGCGTGTCCCCCTGTGTCCCCCCTCCATGGCAATCGGGGCTGCGGCGGGACCAAACGAGCCCCAGGGAGGAACGAACCGGCCCCGGGGCCTCCCTGGGAGAGCGGCTGGCCGGTGGCCATGGATGCGAGCCACGAGCCCAGCCCAGCCACCGGCACATCCCCGTCACCCCCCCGGCGTCCATCCCCGAGGGTCACGGCACCCTGGGGTTCATCCTGCCACCCCACCCCTCCCACCACTGCTGCTCGTCCCACGTGTCCCCTGTCCCCAAACCCAAGACACTGCGGGTTGCCTTGCCGGTGGCAGCCCGATGCCCGTGGCAAGCCAGCAGCTTAATTTTCCTAATGAGCGTTTAATGAGGGTCATGATTCAGCAGCCCCTTCCGCCAGACCCGTGAGGAGCCCAAGCGGGGCGGCCCCTGTCCCCGGAGCTGGTGGCAAGTGCCACCGTCACCTCATCTGGGGGCTGGTGGCCGAAGCTGCTATTCCTGGAGGCGTCGAAGCCCGGCTTGGCCCTACGAGCGGCCACTGAGTCACGCTGCGCCGTGCCACCTGCCACCCGGGCTATATTTACCCCAGAGCAGGCAGCGAGGATTTGGGATGAACCTATGCCGCCATCGGACCTCGACAGGGCAGGATGAGCCTGGAGCGGGGCCACGGTCACCGGAGCATCCTCACACCTCCAGTCCCCACACGGCTCCCGCTCTCCCCATTTCCCCAGCCCCACCGTGACCATTCCGTGGATCCAACCGGCTCCATCACACCGGCATTGCCTGATCCCACTCCAGCCGGGAGCCGAGACAAGGTGCCACACCGCTGTGGCTCCGACCGAGGACAACAGGCTAGATCCAAACCAAGATGCCCATGGGCTACCATGGATGCACCCCCATCCCCCAACCCTGAGCTGCCCCCCGAAAAGGGAAGGAGCAGGAGAGCGTTTGCCACCCTGGGATTTGCACTGCGGGCACCGGGCGCTCGGGAGAAGCCGCCTCTTAGTCATCGCCGCAGGGAGGGAGAGAGGAACCAAGCCGGGAAAACAAGAAGTTGGGGGCTGCCAGCGCTCACCCCCAAAACCCACGCCGGTCCCCAACGAAGCCCCGAGGGGCTGCGCTGCCCCCAGGTGTGTGTGTGTGTGGGGGGGGCCCCAACAATCAAAGCCAAGAATTTAAAAAAAGAAAAATGAAAAAAAAAAAAAATTAGAAAGAAAGAAAGAAAACAAATTTAAAAAGGAAAAAGGAGGAGGAGGGTTTGACGTGTATTTTTAGTTGCTTAGCGCAGCCCTGAAATATTTCGGCAGCCACTCCCTCCGCGTCGCAGGCGGCTGCTGTGTAACTATTCCTGTGCTGCCTCCCCGGCCGGGCACAGAAGTTATGAGTCACGGCGAGGCAGCCGGCACCGCCGAGCGTGGCACCGGAGACACGGCCCCGCGGCTGCCACGGGGCCCCTCGCCGTGAAAATGCCAGGGGAAGGCAGCGCGGAGGGTTTCCAGGGTGGCCTTTGCTGGGTCCCCCCCTGCCCCAGCCCGTCTTTCCGGCCGGGACGCGTCGGTCCTGCCGGGCTGCGCGCACCCACCCACGCCGGCAGCGAGGCTCAGGCCTTTTTCCTCCTCTCTGCTTGTTGCTTTTATCTCGCTCCTCCCTGTTTTGGGTGTTGGTTTTTTTTTTTTTTTCTTTTTTTTTTTCCAAGCCACAGCTCGCCTCCCCGCACCCCTCCCTGGGCTGGAGCATCCCACAGCCCCAAACACCCTGGTTTTGGGGCAGAAAGGTCCAAAGTCACACACCCCAGGCTTGACGTGGCTCTCACTCAGAGCCATCTTCCACCCAACCTGCTGCCGCCTAGGTCCAATTGGCCAATAATGGCCAAGCTGGGGACAAAAATATTCCTACAGAGGTGGAAAAAGGAAGGGGGGAGGCAATCAGGGAAGGCTGATAAAGCCTGTGGTTGTAATTAAATGAAAGCAGAACTTAACGAGCTCCAACGCCTGACCCCAGAGCTCCGCCAGGAGATAAGGCGTACTTGGAGGACTCTACCCTGAGCTGAAGCCAAAGGTCCCATTATTGCGGTGAAGATTTATCAGGCCAGAACAGACCTTCAATCCAGACAGCGCCGCTGTCGTTCCCCTTTCCACCAGCACAGCTGTGACACGGGGAGTTTGTGCGGCTGGAGGGACCCGCAAGGGAGGGAGCGGGTTGGGATGGGAAAGTCTGACACAGGGCTCAGCCTGGGCTTCGTTAAAATGCCACGCGGGCGTTTACATCGAGCCCAAGCTCCCAGCAGGGAGAACACGCGTGCCCCGTTCCCATCGCCTGGAGTTGGCTCTTCGGCAGAAGCCGGGGATGGGGATCGAGTGCTGGTGCTCCCAGTTAATGCCTCGCCGAGGAAAGGCGGTCACGGAGAACATGTGGCTGCTGTTAGAAACCACAGGTCTGACCCATCTGCTCGGGGATTTGTTACTTATCCCCAGGTTCATGCGAAGCCGGCCGCAGCGGGGGCAGGCAGGGCTCAGCGCCGTCGCAGACAGAGAGAGGGAGGTGTTTCGTACAGGTTGGCGATTTATTCCTACTCACCACTGCGCACGAGTTCTATAAACATTAAAAAAATAATTATATATAAAAGCATGTTCTTTCCTCATTTTTCACTACAGTGGTGATGGCAGAGAGTAGGCTTCAATACGGGAATCACTTGTAAAAAAACAAAATAAAAAAAAACAAAACCCAAAACAAAACCAAAAAAAACCTGTTGAGAACAAATCGCAGTATCAGCTTTTCCCCTAAAATTAATCTATTTCATCCATCCAGGGGGCTGAGGGACGGCCAGAGCCTCGTTCTTCCCCCCGTGCCCCCATGCAGACACTCAATTCGGATCAGCCGGGATATCTTGTGGGTGCATTTTGCTCGTGGGAGCCTGCAGCAGAGGGAAGACTGGAGCAACCCGAGCTGGGAATTCCCAGGAGCTTCCTTAACCCACGGGAGGGACACGCTCACGCGCCGCTCTGTGTCCCCAGGGAAAGGTAATTGGTGACGAGACAAGGAAATGACAAGTAGGTATAGTGAAGAAGAAAGAAGCTTGAGAACTACTGTCCGAGTTCAGGAATTTGTGTCACAAGCGCAAGGGAGGGAGTTTTTAAAGTGGAGGGGAAAATAAATCACTGCAGCTCAACAGCTCAGTTGCTTTTCAGGGAAAAAAAAAAAAAAAGCCAAAACAACGTAAAGAGTAAGGGGCACACCAGCCTTCCGTAAGAAAACATAGAAAACCCTTGCCTTTAAAGGAAGCTTCTAATCTGAAGTCAAATTAGTAATACGCTAATTGGGAAACCCTCATTTATCACAAAACTCTCTTGGAAACAAGCCTCGAAGGCCGATGTTCATCCCGAGCTCTCCCTTAAGCCACAGGAGAGAGGCAGAACCAGAAGATAAGCAATAGCTTAAAAGTTTGTTGGTTGTTTTTTTTTTTTTTTTTTTTAAAAACCCCAAACTCTTAAGACTACTCACGTAAAGACACAATATCCTCAAGTTCAGTGTTTTTAAACCAAGACACTCGCATCTGTTACAAATGCAATAAGTTTCCCAAGTTTCAAGTATAAAAAAAAAAAATCATCCAGAAAGTGTTTGCCTTCGTTCTTATGCCACTGTACAGGATAATCTTTTAAATTAAACCTGGTGATCCTGAAAAATTAAATAGCGCTTTCACTCTCAGGAGAAGGCAGAACTTAGGTCCTTAACCACGAATGATTATTTTAAATATTTCCAATGACTTGCCGACTACAAGGAGCAAATAAACTCCACTTTACCAGATTAAATTGCGAGGGGCTTCCAAACTACGTGATTCGGGCACGGATCGAGTGACGGGAGAGTAGAAAGGTAACGCTTTTGAACACATGGCAATCCTGAGGCGATAAAAACCGGCCGGCGCCGCAGCACTGTCCCCGGCTGGGCTGCAGGCAGCCGCTCACTGCTTTGCCGATTGTCTGCCCGGCTTTTTTTCCTGCTGGCCTCTTCCGCTGCCTGGGATTCCTCGGCCACGGCCACCAAACACACCTACAGGGCAGAAAGAAAGAGCAGGGATACAACAGCATCAGCGTACGGCAGGAACGTCTCCCAGCCACTCAGAGCTTTACAGTTATTTACGTTCGACCCAAACACACCCCTATTTTTCTAGTCTTTGAAGCAGAAACGGGACTTTTAGATTTCTCCCTCGCCAGTTCCAGACGCGGTATTCAGAGTGCATAAACTTATCCCCCCTCACCGGCAAGGTCAGCGATACCTCCCGGCTGTGTTAATGTTCCCTCTGCCCTATCAACATCAACTGAAGTTAACAACTTCTGAAAAAATGGAACCAAGGACGCGACACCACATTTTAAATCCAGCGGGACGAGCAGGTTGCACCGTGTCCCCTGAATGCTGAAAGGGCAAACCTAAAGCAACGAAGAGGGTGACTCGGTTTGAAGACCGTTTGGCTACAAAACGGAATAAAATACATCCCTCTGTCACCGCCTGGCTGCTGGACAGAGCGATCCGCAGCTCCAGGGAGGGCACTGGGTACCACACGCTGCCAGGGGGGCAGCAGGAGCCAGAGGCTGCGGGGAGACCCGCCGCAGACAGACGAGCATCCTCGTACCCGAGAGCCGCGACTGTCTCTGTCGCGGGAGCTGCTGAGCCCTCCCCTCGCTCCGATTCCCCCCCCAGCAAACAGAAAGCAACTCCAGGCAGTAACTTTTATCTTGGTGTGCGAACAATAAAGGGGCTGCGGATCTACCCTGCACAAAAGGCGGAACCAAAGGAGACCCAGCCCGGGGATCAAGCAGAAAAGCTTCTCCGGAGCCCTCTGCTCTGGTTGCGTCATCGAGGAGACGTGCCTAAACCAGAGGCGAAACAATAAATTGCTCCTAACCCTGCGGTCCTTGGGATGCTCGTCGGGCTCCGGCTGCTCCCAGCGAAGCTGAGCAGAGCCTGCCGTACTGCTGGATCTGGCAAGCCGAGAAGTAGAAGACGAAGGATTACCAGTGTCAGAAACAATAATCTTTTCAACTGTGTGCACAATTATAGCTTTACTTCTGCCTGCTGGCCTCTCAACAAAATTGTCCTGCCTTTTTTTTTTCCTCCTCCTCCCTTCACGTCTCAGTAATGAGAGCCAAACCTTTTAGCTAATTAGCAAATGCCGAAGCTTCCCTTTAAAATATTCCATCAGCGAATTTAAGCTGCACATCAAAACAGCGGGGGACTCCACCTCAAACAGAGCTCAGCTCTGCTCTCCACAAGGTGGATATTTCCACAGCAGAGAAAATATTTCAGCTAAAATGTTTGTCCAAACAACCATATCCAAAAAAGCTGTTATGCCAAGTGCTCTGGACACTGAAAAGGAAAGGAGGGAAAATAAAGGCGCCTTCAGATTTGTAAAGGTCACTTTTGCACGCTCGGAGCTTCCCGGAGGTAGCAGAAATCGCGGGGTTTTTTTCCTCCAGAAGTCTCTGGGAGTCGGAGACGCCGCACGTCGCGCGTCCCAGCATGGCGTGATGGCCCCGGGTAGGTCCCAGCCGTCCTACCAGGATTCCTTGCATAGTCAAAACGCAGGCAGGTCCTTAAGGCTGCTCCGCAGAGAGACATCACCCCTCGGCGTCTCAGTCCCCAGGGCTCCTTTTAAAAGCTAAGATTTCCCGGGCCAAACCCAATTTTGTCATAGCAAGTGAGCGCACTCAGGATTTTAAGCTCCTACTGCGGGCTAAGGCTGTGCTAAGAGAAACCCCGGGGCCGAGAGAGGTGACCACAAAGCGAATCGCAAAGACGTGGCAGGAGGGACAAGCAGGGAAGGAGAGAAACGGCTCTTGCGCTTCCAGCTGGACAGTTTGGGGAGAAAAGAGCAAATGTATCCTCAAGCTGAAGCGCTCCAAGATCACCTAACCCTGTGAAGTGGGACAGGGAAGGAAGAGTTGTTTTGGTGACCTATTTCTACCTAAGTGGCAACCTGCCCTTTTATCACAACCATGAATTATTCATGTCGAGCAGGAGGAACACAAACCCTCAGATATTTTTTTTTTTTTTTAAATAAATAAACCAACAAGTGAGGAGATCAAAAGCCCCATTATAATGGGAGAAAAGATGATGTTTTTCTGTCACTGCCATGGTCAGAGCCCAGTCTATTTTCAAACAGAATAGACATTTGTTTCCCTCCCAGACTCGCTAAGCTAACAGACACCAGTTCTGCAGGGCCACGCTCCCCAGCCAGCCAGGAGGGGTAGAAACAGTCAAGTTCAGACTCTCTTAAGCTCCTGCCCAACCCCAGTAACGAGGGAGGCACATCCCTGGCACGAATCCTTCCTATTCTTTGGCAGAGGCTGCCGTACGAGCAAGGCAACACAATCACTCGGCGAGATCTCGCACAGGAGCGGCTCCAGCTTCTCCCAGACAAACAGTCCCGCGTTTAAAGCCGAGAAGCGAGAGCCGTTCCTTGCACAAGAGGTGAAATTTAAAGGCAGCGATCCCGCTCACCCCTCTCCAACCTGAAAAACAAAGAGGATCATTACCTCGTCCAGCACCGCCAACACCGCGGCCCTTCTGTTGCTTCTGCTGTTGCATCCCGCCACGGCCTCTGCCCTTGGACACCACCTCTTCTTTCACCATGTCAATTATTTCATCGGGGATACGCAGGTATTTAATCGTGCTGCCACGAATGTAGCACTCCGGCATTCTCCAGAACTTGTCTCCATCCTATTGGGGAGCAACGCGTTAGGCTGCGAACAAACCCAGGTGCTTTTGTATCACTTTTGGGGCATTTGACTGTTTCCATCGCTTCTGGAGCGTCTGACAGCTCCGCCAATCTTTTCTGAAAGCATTATCTGTAACTAGCTGCAAAAAAAAAGGTGGGTTTTTTTTTTTTCCTCCAAAACACGTAACCCTACAACCTGGGAGGGGGGGGAAGGGCACTCAGCCACCAGCAACTGTAGTTTCAATTTGTTCCACAACTGCCTCTAACACCCGCAGAAAATGAAAGAAGAAGAGGCTGAGGAAAGAAGCACCTTCCCTTCTCGTATAAGAGGGGAATTGAAAGCGGGACTAGAGAGGCAAACGTGGTAAGTTACAACGGCCACGAACAAGCAACTGGGGCAAGAAGGAGGCAGCTGCAGCACAGGCGTGCGTGCGGCCGGGTTCCTTCTCCAGCAGCTCAGCTGGGAGTCACCTCACTCCTTCGCTCCTCTGGGGTGTGGATGGAGCAGCGAGGCAGGTCCGGAGCCAGCTGGCTGCGGGGTGTGTGCCACCAGAGCACGCTAACTGCAGCTGCAGAAAATAACGAGCTCACAAATTATATATATATATATACACACAAAGAAAGTCTTCAGGTGCCCGGTTACGGAGCAGCTGCCTCTCTATGTTGTTTCTTAGTTGTTTAACACGTTTCAGGGCTTTCCTAGGATACAATCTATCAGGGCTTCAGCTTCTGCGTAGGGACGGCAGCTGTGGGAATAAGAACCGAGCGTCGGAGCTGAACAACAACTCGGCTGGCCATGATGTAACTGGGAGGAGGGATGGGGACCCGCCTCGCCCGGCTCCACCACCGCAGCCCCGGCCCGGCAGCGTCTCCGTCAGGGTTTGGCTGTGGATGGGATCGCTCGAGCCCAGCCATTCTCAAGTGGCAGCATGTGGACGAGGCGCCTGTCATGTCCCAGAAGAGTAGGTTAAACAAGAATGCCTCATTCCTCCTCTCTTGGGATAAAATAGTCGTTTCCCCCCCCTGCCCCAGGAGTTATTTGGGGCAACTCTGCCTGTACGGGCAAGTCCTTCGCACACAAGACAAGACAGAGAGAAACAGCCCTCTTCCAAAAGACACCCAGCAAACCCCACCCTGCCTTGGATCTGCCTGGCTGCTCCTTGGCTCGGGATGCAGGAAGGGATGGAGCCAGGCTCCCTCGCTTCCTCGTTCCGGCCTCCCCGGAGTAAACAACCGCCCCCGGGGCCGGGGCTGCCCGTCCGCCGCCGCTCCGTGCCATCTAGCGGCCAGTCCCCCCCAGTGCCACCAGTACAACCCCGGCAGCGGCTCCAGCTCCGCTTTCACCCGGGCTTTGGTGTTTTAAAGGCAGGCAGAGCCGCAGCCGATGAGCCCGGCTGCTTTGCCGTGTGACGGGATCCCTGAGATCACCCAGAGGGAATAAAACCTGAGCTACTGCTCTTCCACAGCAGAGCACCGAGCCATCGGAAGGGACTTCCCAAGGACATTATCACCCATGCTTCAGCCATGGATAGGCTTTGCTGCCTGTTACCTCTAACTTCAACAGTGGTTCCCTCCTGTTTGTCCCACCAGAAGCCAAGGTGTGTCCACAAATTCCTAACCCCACTGCTCTGCCCCAAAGGCCCCTCTCAAACCACCCGCAAGACGTTTACTGTCATATCGACATGCACCCCTGCTTCCATGCACCAGCATATCGCTCAAAACTTTCCTGCTGCAGGGACAACAGGTACTGGGGGTTTGCAGAGAGATTTTTTGGAAGAACAAGGATTTTTGCCAGTGTCTCCCATGGAGCTCTGATGTTCCGGGGCAGGAAAAGAGCAGCAACAGCCGACATCCATCCAGCCGATGCTTCCCACAGCGCACGGCTGGTAGGGACAAGACCAGACGCTTCTGACTGAGGTCAAAGCCCAAAACACAGATCACAATCTTCTGGAGCGACTTTGGCCACGGGCAAAAGTACCAGACGGCGCAGAGCCCCGTCACAGGTAAACAACAGGCTCCTCCGTTTTGATGTGGAGAGTTAGAGGGTGAGAGACGAGCCAGTTAATAGAAGTTTTTGCAGCGTTTGAAGCAGACCTCGCTTCTCGGAGAGCACACGAGAGATGAAAGCTCTGTTCTTGGGAAACGCAGCTCAGCATCGCGAGCTATTGCACCCCGTCCTGCAGCCCCCAGCCCCACACTGAGAACCCTCTCATGGGGGGAATGCGCACGGTGTTTCTGTGCAGTGCAGAAAGCCACCCTGCCTGAGTGCATTCCTTCATCATGGATATTATTAATAACTGTATAAAATCTGCATTTCAGGCAGAAGTCACACTTCCACAGGAGTGATGGCCTCTGAGCTACAGCAGAGCTGGCCAGGCACCCTCAGGGACGCTCCCCGAGGGCTCCCGGGGGACATGGAGGGCGGGTGACCCCGACCGGCTGCCCAGGGCGGGGGGGTCCGACCTTACCCGGGACGTGCAGATGACCTCCCGCAGGTTGATGTTCATCCAGTTGTCGCAGCTCACCAGGTGCCCGTTGTACGTCTCCCCGTTCTTCAGCTCCACCAGCTGCAAAAGACGGGAGTCACGGGGCGCCGGCCCACCCCGGTACCTGCCCCGGTGAGCCTGAGGCCGGGGCGATCTGCGGGACCGGGGCTGGGCCGCGCTACCGGTACTCACCATGGGGTGGTTCTGCGCCGTCTTCAGCAGGGACAGGGGCAGCTGTAAGAGGAAGAGAGGAGAGAGGCCTCAGGCACCGCCGGGAAGCAGGCGGGAACCGGGACACCGATGGCGACACCGAGCGGGACGCCGTCCCCGCCGCCCCAGGCAGCGGGGAGAGGGAAGCCAGACCCTCCCCGCGGCTCCACCCCCACCCCGGGCCGGCCCCGCCGCCACTCACCATCGTGCTGGAGCCGCGGAGCCGCCGCCGCGCCGGGCGCTGCTGCTCAAACCGCCCCCGGTCCCGCGCGGGGCCAATCAGAGGGCGGCGCGGCCCCGGCGGGGCCAATCAGAGCGCGGAATCCGGCCTCGGCCGTAAAGCGGCGCGGCGGCGCCCGGTCCGCGCCTTTACGACAGCGCCGCAAATTGAAGAGCGGGGCGGGAAGCGGTGGCGCGCCCACGGTGCCCCGCGCCCCCTCGCGGTACCCGCGGATCCAGGCCCCGGTTCGTTCCCTTCCCAGACCTCCCCCTGCCCCGCAGCCTCCCCGGGGGGAAGAGTGGATCAGGCTGAGCCTTTTGTAACGGTTTAACCAACTTCCACCGGGGCCTCCTACAGACTCCCCCCGGGCCCGGTGGGCGCCGCCCAACGGCGACGCAGCTCCGGGCCCTTCCCCTCCTAGGTCGCCCCGAGGCGGCCCGCCGCCCGGCCCCTCCCGCCGAGCGACTTCCGCCCCGGCGACGGAAGCGGCGGGTGCATGCCGCTCTGTGCAGCTGGGCGGAGTGTGCTTTATGGCCGCGCGGGGGCCGCTCTAGGCGGCGGGGCGGAGCGCGCTCGGTGGTGTCGGGGGCCGCTCTAGGCGGCGGGGCGGAGCGCACTCGGTGGCGGGGCGGGGCCGCGCGCTCAGTGCGGGGCGGCGGCAGCGGGACGGGACGGAGCCGCGATGGAGAAGCCGCGGCGGGCGGTGGTGGTGACGGGTACGGGGCGGCGGGGGGAGGTGGCTGTCCCGGGGGGATACTGAGGGGGCGGCTGTCCTGCCGGGGGGCGGTAAGGGGGAGAATGCGGGCAGTGTGTGTGGGGGGGTAGATGTGGGAACCTTTTCCCTGAGGTGAGTGAGGGGGGGTGACAAGGAGCTGGGGGGGATGTAGGTGGGGGACCCTTTCCCTGTGGTGAAGGTGGCCGGGAGCTGAGTCGGGGTTTGTGCTGTCCCGGGGACCCCATCCCTGAGGTGACTTGGGGGGGCGGGATGACCAGGGACTAGGGGGGTGTAGATAGGGGACGCCTTACCTGAGGTGAGCGTGTGGGGGGAATGTCCAGGAGTTGGAGGACGGGGCGTAGATGGGGGACCCTTTCCCTGAAGTGAGGAGGGGGGGGTGGCCAGGAGCTGAGGGGGGGAGTTGTGCTGTCCCAGGGACCCCTTCCCTGAGGTGAGTGTGGTGGGGGTAGCGGCCAGGAGCTGGAAGGAGGGGGGTGGGTGGGGGACCCCTTTCCTGAGGTGAGTGGAGGGAGGGCAGGAGCTTGGGAAGGGGGGGTGTCTGTCCCAGGGACCCCTTCCCTGAGGGGGGGAGGTTAGATGTGAGACCCCTTCCCTGAGGCGAGGCGGGGGGTGGCAGCAGCTTGCTGAGGGGGTGTCTGTGCAAGGGACCCCTTCCCCGAGGGGAGTGACAGGGGAGACGGCCAGGAGCTGGAGGGGGGGATGCTGTCCCGTCAGGGGGCGACTGAGGAGGGGATGGATGAGGGAGCTGTACCCTGGGGGACCTGTTCCCTGTGTGGGGTGATAAGCGGGAGCCGTGGCTATGGAGGGTAGGGACTGGGGGGCTTTGGGGAAGAGGGTGGGGGGGCTGTTGTGATGAGGAGTGTCAGGAGCTGGGGGGATACGTTGTTTGGTGAGGGGCTTTGCGGCGGCTTTCCTAACCCGTGGCCAGGCAGGGGGGCTTTGGGAAGCCCTTCTTCCATCCCTGATCCTCCCCAGGGGTTTGCTGGTTGGGGAAAGAAGGGGACTGAATCTCCCAAGGAGTGGAAAAGCACTCAGAGCATGGAGGGGGGGACATTTACTCGCTGACCACCCCATCCTGAGCCATCAAGGTGTCGAAGCTGTTATCAAATAACCCACGCAGCACGGCAGAAGCGCCTCAGGGAAGAATAAGCGAGGGAATGAGAGGCCCCGGCATCGCAGGCGAGAGCTTGTCAGGCTCCTTTCCCCCGGGTACAAAGGCCGGCCGGCTTGATTTGTGGGGAAGGCAGTTCTGTGACAAATGGGGAACTTGGTGAAACTATTCAGGTCTCCCCCCAGCAGCTGAAGTTGAGGCCGTTTGAATAGCGAGTGCGGGGGCGAGGGGTTCGTTGTCGTCGATGCGCTGGAGCGGTTTTAATTGGAGGCAAGTGTCTTTGCAGAGAACAGTCGCAGAGAGCGAGGAAGCAGGTGGCAAATTCTGGCTTTCCGAAACCCGTATCTATTGCTGAGTGGCCGCACTTGGCAGTGACTAAACAGAAAACTTGCCTCAGTAGATAATCTGCTGCTTGCAATACTTTTCCTCTCTTTTTTGCCCCTGTTTTCAGGGAAGTTTGTTTCTGAAATGCAGTGGTTATCTTGTCAGGTCTACCCATATTTGATAACCTGTCGTCAACATCACGCTAAATTCCTTTTTAAAACTAGCAGTGGCATGATGTTCCCGTTCAGTTACAAGCATGTGCTCGCTGGGGATAAGTATTATTTGTGTCCAACTTCTTTTTTAGAACTGTGTAAGGAGATAATCCCATAAAGATCTCTGCAGCTGGTTTACTGCTAATGAGCCTTGGAGGGCCCTATTGTGGATGCAGAGGAACTCCTGGGCATGCTCGGTGGAGTTTGATGCTACCGACAAAGTTGCTTATCTTCTGCGAAAGAGATAACATGAGGGATCTACACAGGAGATGAGTCAGAGGAGAAATAGCCCGCAGTTGTATTTGTGCCACTTTGCTTTTGGCTTCAGAGTGAGAGGGTTACGTGTGTGGGCACCTGTAGAATTTCAGTCTTCCGGTGTCTGAATTGTTAAAAAGAAATAGATGTACTTTCTTTCTTTTGTAAGACTATTACGGTTTCTTTAGGAATGACACCTAGCAGGTCACGATTGTTTCCAGAGAGTCTTGTAGGACATCCCTGATTTGCAGAAACAACCAAAAATGCTTTGGATTATTCGACTTATTGGTCCGTGCTGCCGTTGTAGATTATCTTAGTAGCATTGGAGGTTTGCTCCCAAGAAAACACATCTACATTTTGATTTTGTGGAAAACTTCTAGAGATTTATTATGGGAAGATATCGACATTGGGTAGATTGTGAGAAATCCATCAGTGTGGACGAGTCCACCTGCACTGTGCAAATTCCTCACGTCGTCGTGTGCAGTATAACCTTGGACTTACTGTTGATAGCAAACAGAACGTTTCCATTAACGTGTCATATAATATTTGTAGTCGCTCTCAAATCCTTTCAAGAGTTAGAGAAAATTTATGTCTCCTAATTGCATTAGGCTCATAAGGTAACCCTGACATTTTAAATTAAAGCATATTGACGTTGCACCCAGATAAATTGCCCAACCTTTGTGTGCTTGCTCAGGAAAAGATGTTATGGATTACTAGTTAACTCTAAGTTATTCAGTAGGAAATTTAGACGTGGTGAGTAAGTATTTTTGATAATGCTATCATAACCTTAGCTGCTTGCTGTAGGTGGGTTGTCAGCAGCATTTTGTTTATTTCCTGGTAAGGTCTAACTAATGCTAACAGAGATCTTGGTGAAGACCTGAAAAGAGAAGAAATATTTGAGACAGGCTTGCCCTCCTTTGTGGAAGCATTTGCTGTGGGCTAAAACATCAGGAATAGAAAATCCAATCATGACATTGGTCAACTTATCTGTTAATAACAAGTTTTTCTAACCTGGTCAGGAAGGAAAAAAATACGTTTCCCCAGTGTCCGTTGGGGAAAAAAGAGTTTTTCTTGAGGCAAGTTATTGTTTTCCTTCACGGTAAAAGGTGCATAGTTCAAACATTTCTGTGAAGGTCTCTTATTTAATACTTGGATGTAAAGTAAATAAGGATTGGGCATTAGAAGTGGGTTTTCTTTCAGGATATATAAACCAGAAAAGTGCAGACCGCTTTGCAACTTTAGTCAAACCTGTAAGGATGACTTCATCACTGTGGATTTTTCCTCCTCTTCCAGGGTTTGGTCCGTTCGGAGAGCACGCTGTTAACGCCAGTTGGATTGCAGTTCAGGTAACATTATAACTTCGTTCTTAACAAGTTAAAACAGAACGTTGTGCTGATAATGTATCCGTACAAATTTTAGTTTGCAGCTCTTTTGTAACTTGTTCCCAGTTTTTAACTGAGACCAGCTTGCTCCAGATATCCAGATGGTCAGCTGGATAATGTTTTATTCACTTCTCAGAAAACAATCCCTTAGCTAGTAGAAATTAATGAGATTGAGTTAATGTAGCTGAGGCAAGTAAGGAATTCATCGGCTAACTCCCTAGGTTTGAAAGATGTTAAATGGGGCAGGGAGCCTGGAATCTTCCTCTGCCGCAGAGAATTCAAAATAAATAAACAAACAAACCCAGAAGAATTTTAATGTTTTCTCTCGGCTCTAGCTTGAATCTGGGCGAGTTGGTTAACCTTTAAGCTGAGTCTCCTCTGTAATGAGACTTCCACCTGGTAGTTTTGTGGAGTACTGTAGAGGTGTCCAACATGGGTCTGAATGTCAGGCTTGTGACTCCAAAGCAAAGCAGATGCTGCTTTTTTCCCTCAATTCCTTCTGCGGCTGCCTGTTTTCAGTGGCGGGGCTGTGGCGGGTGGATCAGGAGCCGTGGGGGGATCAGGCTGTGTTCGTTGCTCCGGAGCCAGCCTCCCCTCTGCTGAGAAGCCGCAGCGAGTGGTGCTTGGCTGACGGAGTTGGACCTTGCTGGAGACAGGAGTGCTTGCGGAGGATCGTTACTCGAGCAGATCCTGCACCCTCAAACAAATCAAGTTTATGCCACTTGTAGCTGCATATTTGCATGAACGTGTTCGTCTGTGTAACGCACTGATATATTCACAAATGAGGCAAGAGGAAGAAATCAAACTCTTGCTAGATGTCCAGCTGAACTAAGGAATTAAGGCTGCTTGCTGTAAAAGCATTAGCTAGGGACAGTGCTGCCACATTATCCCACTTCTTCCTTATTTGTCACTTCTGGATGTGGTTTATGACAAAGCTACTGGGAATTCAAGGGTACCTTTTAGTACAGTTGCCCAGGGAATTAAATCTATTTTTCTCCCCAACACATCTCTCTTCCCTTCAGAGCTCTGAGATTAATATCTTCTTTAGAATGCTTTTAAATTAAATCACAAACTCTAATCAATTACAGTCTACTAATGTCCAGATGTCTAATGTGTTGGCTGGTATGAGAAGACGAAACCTTTGCCTACAAGACCCTTTTGGAAATGAATTTATTTGAGTTAAGGTTTGCTCAGTTTAAGTTTGGGGGAAAATGCGAGCTGTGTATGTGGAAAGAAAATAATTGCACGTTACTGAAATTTCCTAGTGGGGCTAATTGATTTGGTTTGTTCTTGTGTAATGTCAGTTATTGTAAACAAGCTACTTTTATTCTAGAGAAGATAGACAAAAGTGTATTGTGCTTCTGGGACAGGAAGAGCGGTGGGTGTTCTGATGCTGCTTACAAAAACAAACCTAGTGTATTAATTCCTATAAAGAGAAATGGCGTGTCGTTCCTTCAGCCCGGCAGCTCGAGGCACTGATGGCCGCTCAGCTGTGTGGCTGATAGATGAAGTAATCACTTGCATTTTAAGTTCATTTTATGGGCTTGGGGGGTGTTTTGGGAGCATAAAAGTAGAGTTGGTGGCGTGCGATCTGCTGCGTTGGAGCCCATCTTCCTCCCAGTCCTGTTTAATAGCTGGCGCTGCCTTCTAACTAAAAACATAAACTTTGGGGCAGCGGGGAGGATTTGCCTTTCCTTATCCTGTCTCAGCCCTGAGAGGCCCAGACAAAAAGGAACAGCATGTCTTTGAGCACATGCGAGTTGGGCATTGTGCAAGTTTCAGACAGGGGACTTCATGGAGCTGAGTGGACACAAAGGCGTGTCTGAGTTTCTGAATCCCAGACGGTGTGATCTGCATTTTAATAGAAGAAAAATCAATTAAACAATCTTTGTAAATCCTTCCTAGCTTTAGGGCTAAGCTAGTTCTGGTTTATTACATCTTTTATTATCCTGCACCCCGAGGACAAAATTCTCTGCTTTTCTTTCCAGTCCTCTTTTTGGGTTTATTTGGCTTCTTATATAGAAGACGGATACGATGTGTCTTTTCCCTCTGAATGCAGTGAATTTCTAGTACCGCTGCATGTTTTTGAAAGCTAAATGACTTTTACACGTAGTTAACATATCGGGTACCTTAAATAGTGGTAGTAGCAATCTAATAACGTGAAGATGAAACGTTTGGAGACTTTTACACATGGGGGAGAGATTTCCTATAAATTCAGAGGGAAGAATAACTTCTGCTTTCTTTTCCGAAGCTTAGAGTAAAAATATTCTGTGTTACTGTGGATTTACTGTTCCGTGTTTTCATCTTTTTCAAATGTCATTTGAGGAATTTTTTTCAGCTGCAGTTTTTGCTTGGGAGGGACCTTCCTGACAAGAAGTTGTTACTGAAACGGGCTTTCTGCTCAGTTCATTTTCTGGCCTCCCTGGTGTGAGTTAGGTGTAGACACAGGTGTGCCCCGTGGACTGTGAAGCTCATGGGCTCCTGCCTTCATCCCCCACCCCACCTCCCGAAGAGCTTCTGGCTGAGCCGGAGGAGGAGGAGGAGAGAGGTCAGAGTGCGTTTTGACATTACTAAGGACAATTGCTGTCAGGGTGTCTAGACAGACCTGATAAGGATATTAAAGGCTCACAAAGACGACCATTGTTGAGGGGTCAGGGAATCGGTCAAACATGTTCGTTTTTCTATATTTGTCAGGTATACAAGGCTGTGGGTAATAAGTTGTCTGGGGGCCAGCGTACATCTTTATTATTGAATGGAAGCGCGCGAACGCTGTGTTTGGTTAAAAGAAAGTTGTGGATTTGTAAAGCTAAGGTTTAAGGCGTCTGTGTTTGGAGAAGGTAGCTGTCACTGAGATGGCGTAGTTCATAGGGCCCGAGGTTTCTTGCTCGCTGTAGATGCTCGTTCTGTGCAGCTGGTAAAACTTTCCACGATCAAATTCATCTTTAGGAGCTGTTTCACGCTCTTTAGAGAAGTGATGATGAATTCCTACCAATTAACGCTCTGGAGATCTTCCTGAAGAGACCGACTTGTGTTTGAATACTCTCATTTGTAAACTACTTAACTTTATTAACGCACCACATAAACCAGCTAAGGTTTTGAAGGCAGATTTGTGTAAAGAAGATGTGATGAAACATCACTTAGCATCCATCTCTGGTAATGAATGTCTGTGTGTGCCAGACGCTAATCAATACAGCAAGCCTTTAATATCAGGCTTGCCCTCGGAGCCAGAGCAAGTGATTTATCATTGTTGTTGCTCATATCTGCTGGTCCATGAAAGTCTTACTCTTGCCTTTGCTGTGTGTTCTAGTTATCTTAAATCTTGTTACACTCTCCGTGGTCTGTCTGTACAAGTGTGAAAGGGTTTTTTTTTTCCTCAGCAAAGAAATGAGTCATGCTGAGAACTACCAGGAAAAAAAAAGGTACTAAAATATTGCTCACATTTATATAGAGGAGGTAGGGTTGTAGTGGGGGAGTCCAAGAACCTCAGCTTGTCCTCTTCTTTCAACTGTCTTTAATTTGAAGAATTTTTAACCTAGGGAAATACAAGATTTGAAATTAGCTATTTTCAGTGAAGCTTACTCAGTCTGCACTCCTTAGCCTGAAGTTTGCAAGTCTAATCTCTGTGCACAGGAAAATAAAGCCTAAGAATCACATGAAAGCGCAGCTCTTGGCTCTGATCACCAAATCTGAACCTGAAATGGAGATAATTTAGATAATTTAATAATTCAAGACTATTTTAAGATGTCCTTTGATAGTTTGATGGCTTCTTACATTGCTGTTTCTACCTCAGATCCACGAGAACAACTACAGCGGTTTATGGATGTGAGAGTTGCGGGTTATTTTGTTGCTGTGCAGGCAGCCCCTTTGATGTTAGCACAAGTAATCATTTGGAGCTTTTGGCACGAGTAAGATTGCATTTTTCAACCAACATATATCTCAGAGGCGAAGAGCAGCACCAGGTGACAAGCTGCTGCTGTGTGTTAGCTTGTGAGAAGCTGGAGTTGGTTCTTCTAACTGAAACACGGGCCTTGCGATAGAGATGCAAGAGCACGTGAGTCCTTCTGTCTTCGGAGAGAAGGATGCACTTGTAGCTTCTTTCCAGAGCAGAGCGCGCTATAGCAGGACTCTGACTAAGGCCGTTAGCTTTATGGCATGTACAGTCACTTATCAGTCTTGAAAAGCAGCCGTGAAGTTTTTCAGGAGCGCCAAAAAATGTTGTCTTCATTGGAGGGAAACGTGATCTGAGATAGATGCTGTTGGGACTCATTAAATGCGATACCTGAAGGTGCTTCAGCTGCTGGAAAAGTGCCTCCAGGGGTAGACTTGCACAAGGCTCCTAGATTTGAGCTCAGCTGATGATTTTGCTTAAGAACGTGTGGGTTTTTTTCAGAGGTTTCAGACCATGCAGGTGTATCCTTTCCTTGAGTTCTTGAAAGTTTGGGTTTGATGGCTCTGGAAGCTTCCACTTCTGATGGAGTCCTGTTCTGGGCTAGAATGGTAAAGTCTGAAGTACTGAATCAGCCTTGAAATGAAGCCTTACTGGTCAAACTGGTGTTGAAATGGAGAGCAAGGGAGAAGTGTCCAGCACCATGGGCTGTATGTAGAGGCAGCTCACAGTGTTGGGATGATACAATGTGCTTGTATACTGGGGGGGGGGGGGAAGAGACCTTTTCTCTTCCCTCTGGTTTTGAACAAGTCTTTCCAAGGTATTTAACTGACACTTGTTTTAAAAGGTTTAAAGGAAATTGGCTAAGTTTATTGCCTGGATATTTGGGATGTTTTCAGGGCATGGCTTTAGTTAACATTATAGAGGGAGAAATAGTTTACTGCATTAGTTGAACCACGTCAATGGTAACAGCTCATATTCCAAAATTAAGTACAATATATTAGGTATCGGTAAAGCTAGGGGTGGAAACCCGTTCTACATTTTGGAAACAGGCTGTATCGTTTTCTGGATTCTGCCAAAATAACAGTAAACCAAGTATGTTGAGGAGGGTGTGCCAGTGGTGCTCCAGGGTCTCATATGAGGAGTGTTTGCTAATATTTGTGGAGACTCACAGACACAGAATCGCAGCCTGGTAGTGTTGTCTCCTCACCCTGAGAGCTCTCTATCTGGAAACAAACGTGAATGTGGCTCTCCAGGCCAGCAGTCCTGAGAGAGAACAAATTACATGATGAATATAATCCTCTCATTTCTACTTTTTCTACACAATACCTAGTTCTTTCAAGAAGTGAATATGACTATACGCTTCTATAAATAATGTAGCCAACCTTTCTTTTGTGTGTGGGTGTTGCTGATAACTGTTGTCAGTTAAATGTTGATTTCTTTGTCGTACACACATCAGAGCAAAACAAACGGTCCTGTGGGTGAAGACTGTTAACACAGGTGGAGAGAAGCCTTTGTTGTTCCCTGTTATGTTGGTTTTTTACAGTGCTGTTTACAAGGTTATACAGCCGGAATGCTAAACTGATGTTAGTCCCTCACAGCAGACTCCCTCTGCTAATAAACTTTCCAGAAGTATCTCCTTTGCTGAGCTTGTGTCTGACCATCTTGGTTTTGTCTATTTCCTTATATTCTTAGGAGTTGGAGAAACTCGGACTGCGAGATGATGTGGATCTGCACGTCTATGAAGTCCCAGTTGAATACCAGACAGTGCAAAGACTCATTCCTGCATTATGGAAAAAGCACAGTCCTCAAGTGAGTGAGTAAAGGGAGGAGGAGAAAAGACAAGGCAAATGGTTGAAATCTGTCATGCTTACAGCAATGAGCGTAATGTGAAGTCCCATTTTTAACCTATGTGCAGACAGGTAGTCCCTCGCTAACTCTTTTCCTCTTTTGTCATGAGAACATGTTAATTTGTAGAATTTTATAGCTCAGAATAGAGCGCTCCAATTAATGTGAGCAGTCGGTGTGAAGAGGCCACAGCAGAGGGCTGTCTAGACAGCTCACAGTTAGTCTGTGCCACCTGGGCTCTTCCAGCGGTGTGTTCGGCTGTGAACATGCCAACGTTCATTTTTACCCCAAGTAAATTACAATTTAGGCCAGGAGGGGGTAAAACGAGAAGAATAGTTCTGTACTGGACCCACGAGTTCATTGAAAAAATGACTCGTTATGGTGATATTCATGCAAGAACTCCTGTAACAGCTCCGTCAGTCTTTAACTGGGAACAGCGGGCTGTTGATTCTCCACCGTTTATGTTTCGGTTGATCTAACTTGTTTCTTTTCTCTTGTAGTTGGTGGTTCACGTAGGTGTTTCGGGTATGGCTACGACTGTAACTCTGGAGAAGTGTGGCCATAACGTAGGTTATAAAGGCTTAGACAACTGCCGTTTCTGCCCGGGCTCTCAGTGTTGCATAGAAGGTGGCCCAGAATGCATCGATTCCATTATTGACATGGACACGGTTTGCAAGAGAGTCTCGGCACTGGGGCTGGATGTCACGGTCACTATATCTAAGGATGCCGGCAGGTATGGGGTGCCAGCAATCGATGGGGAAAATAGACTCACACCGCAATGCGTGTTGCCTTCGTGCACAACTCATGAGGCCCATGTGTTTCATACGCTTTTCACTACTCATGGGGCTGGCGATACCATCTATTTTTCAGTGGTCACCCAATCATTAGGGGGGAAAAAATTTTTACGTTTCTTTGTCCTAGACTTGATTAAAGCAATCGCATAGACTCACAATACCTGGCTTGATTTCCCCTCTCTATTGCAGGATGTTGCTGCAATGCTGAATGATAAGAATATACTGTTCATCCTGTCCTGCCGTTTGCATGCTGTATTTGTCACTTGTTGCTAAATAAGCTCTATTCTTGTATTTCAGATACCTCTGTGACTTCACTTACTACACTTCCTTATACCAGAGCCGCGGGAGGTCGGCTTTTGTTCACGTGCCTCCGCTGGGAAAACCGTATACCGCAGAACAGCTGGGTCGGGCACTACAGGCTATAATAGAAGAAATGCTTGATGTTTTGGAGCATTCTGAAGACAAAATCACTTGTCAGCATGAACACTGAAAGTGGGCAGAAGCTATCCTAGTATTGCACTTCCAAAATTTTCCCTGCTACTGAAGTACTGGGAAAAAACGGTCTGAAACCTACAGGCCCAGAATTGGAGACTTCAAAAAGAAAAAATCTACTTCTAGAAATTGACGTTTTTTGTCAAATGTGTGCATTTCAGCCTAGGCAACAAAGGATTCAAAATCTCTTCTTTAAAACACCTGCAACTACTCATTTCTGAAGTGACTGAAGTGTGTGTGCTGTGCTTTATCCTGAGCTTATCTGTCAGCTGAGTGACAGCTACTGACCGGTCTAATACAGCGCAGATGGAAAGTTTCTCATCTGGACTTGGCGTTCAGGTGCAGGGAATTGATAACCCAGTCTTCTAATGACTAGTTCTTAAGTTGAAAGGTTTGCTTTTGGTTTTTATCCTCTCTGGCCCAGATTATAGGTTGTATTGTAAAAGTACAACTGAAAAGAGTTGGAATGGTGTGGGTTTGTCTCTTGTAAAACAGCGCTTGGAGACGAGGAGTCTTTGAAATGGCTTTGCGGAGATGGAAAAATATTTTAGGCACTGATTTCTCACCCCACGCTGTCCAAATATCCGTAGGGTCCTCTGTAATGTACTGGTTTAACTGGTAGCTGCAGATAGAAGGGATGTGTTTTGGGTTCCTTTTGTTGTGGAGCAGGAGATAGCGCTTTTTTTTATTTTGTACGCAGTATGAGCCTAACTTGCGCCAAATATTTCCAAATATCTTTTTTATTACGCTCTCAATGCCACCTTCCTCACTCCAGTCAACCATATACCTCCTGTACAAAACACATTGTTTCGTATGTGTATAAAGCAAATCATTAGCGGTTAAATAGCTTTGCTAAAGGCCACTTTCTCCGCAGGAGATCTTTATCCTAGACTTGGTGCTAGCTGTTATTTTTAAGGTGAAGGTTGAGTAATTTATAACTTCCTTAGTTATAAATTTCCATTCTTTTTAAAGGTTAGAAGAGTAATGTTTAACTTAAATTCTAAGTTGCCACCTTGATTTATTATAGGCATAAATATGCAAGAGTGCGGATTCGAAGACATTCTGCCAATCAAATCTAAAATCTTAAACCTCTTCCCACTGTCTGTAAACCAGAGGCGATTATTTGAAAACTAAGAATTTTGCTTAGAATGAGGATTCCGGACGGTTTATTAGTGTCCCCCTCCCAATGGGAGGGTACAAAGTGCTGCTTCTAGTCTGAACTTTCCCAGTAATTAATTTGGGGAAGTGTACTTGCAGGTTCTAAGCAGGACTTCAAAAGCAGTAGGCGCTAGTGGTGCTTGTAGGTTTGCTTCCAAATGACGAGACTCCAGCGAAAGGTGGAGACAGATGACGTTACAGTGGGAACGGACACAAAATTGGTAATTGGTGACCGGTAGGTCTCGTTGAGGGGCCATTTAAATGGAGAGGTCTGCGATTTGATTCTAATACTTTTACAAATATATATATATATATGTAAAACAACATTTTGAAATGTTTTAGAATACCATTATTTTAATTTTTCTAATTGTGAATGATTCTGCTATAGTATCTCTCAGTGAGAGCTGCCGTTAACTTGCTGTTTGCCAGTGGAAGTCTGGTGGCAAAGGAAATACCACTTCTCCGTGTAACCCTTGAGCGAGGACGGGGACTTCTGCAGTTGTAATAACTTTGCTGAGGGGACCTGTGGACAAAGATTTTTGGATAGACTTCTGGTTTACTGAGGAAATTACCGCTGTATTCACTGTACAGGCTTTCCTGATCAAAAGAGTTTGCCTTCAAAGTAAATATTCTCTTTTGCATTCGAATACAACGTAGCACTTGTCAGATTGTCAGCAGGCAGGCGGGCTTTCTGATTAGTAATTTATTATATTTAATATTTTGTTTAAATATTTGTGGTTTGACAAGTTTTCGCAAATAGTTGAGCTACTTATCTTGTAGGTTGATTCCTTTATCTGGTAAGAAGTTTTTGTCAGTGTATCTTAGCTGCTAAACTTTTAAAAGAGGAGTAATTCGCATATTCTGCTAAATTCAGCAATTATTTTAAGTAATTTTCAGTAAGGCTATTTAATTTACACGTAATGTAGATGTGAAAGAAACGGGAGGGGAAGTTCAACAGTTTAGCGAGGTGATAACAAAAGAAAAAAAAATGGTGGTGGGATGGAGGCGGCCGTAGGAAGGGCTGGTTGGAGCCGCGATGCCCGCGGATGCCGAGGGGAAGCTTTGTCTGCTGCCATCCCTCGCCTTGAGCAGAGCAGGGGGAGCAGGTCGGGCTCTGGTGATGATAAATGTCTCTGAGATGATGATAAAGAAGCGGAATGTGCCCTATCTGTCCGTGTCTCTCGAAGATTTCCGCTTCCTTTGAGCGTACGAGTGGGCAGCCTTGGAGATCACCCCTGGATGTGGCTCCAAATTCACCGTCAGGGAAGGCAGACGTGGGGAGAACAGCTTTCCACGCCGGCTTATTCTGCCTGTGGAGTTACATCCTGCCCGACATCTGTGGATGTTCTTTCTTGGGTGATCTCTGCTGTCCAAGGGGAAGATCTCGAGCCAGTTTCTGTGCCTGCTGTTTGTCTAAGGACTGCAGTGGTTGACTTTCTACGTGTCAGTGTTAAAAAAAAAAAAAAAAAAAAATCTCATTTTTGGAAATACGTTGCTTTGAGCATCACTTCGAGCTGTGTGCTTCCTCATAATCTGTTTTTTTTTGGTGAAGCTTCCATGTGATCGGTTTCTTAGAAAACATAATTTATTTTATAATCTTTTTGGGTTTTTGAGAATTAGTCCTCAGAGATTGTATTTGTAAAGGGTGTCTTGGTGGTAGAGAAATTTTGTATAGTGAAACTTTTAAAAGTGGCATTAAACTAATTTTATTTAATCTGACCTAAATTAAATACTTTTGGTTTTTTTGAAGTTTTTTGTTAAATTCATTAATTCATAATGCTTTTCCAATAGGTGCATATTTTCTTTGGAAATGCGACTTCCAACTGATGCAGAGCTTCAGAAAGCTGATGTTTTGTGTCATGCTTACTATCTGCTTTCTCTTCCAGATCATCAATAAATAGAATTTGCTAATTTGCACTGACTGGGAGACCTGTTGCCAGCCGCACAAAAAAATCCGTGCTAGCGCGTAAGTGTAGGATATTCAGGTTTAGTGTTAATTACTGTGCCTGCAATTTGTAAAATGTGAAAGCTGGTGAAGTTTTATAATCCTGTGACTGCAAAATTGTCTCTGGGGATACGCTTCACGGAGAAAAACGGGGCTGAGAATATTTTGTGCAGAAGAGAGAATTTAGGGAGGTTCCACTGTGTCGGGTCTGATGTCATTTTATCTGCTTGCCAACAGCTGGGAGGAGGAACTGGTTAAGGTGTTGGTGAAGTTTGGTGATGACAATTTAATTGTTTCAGTTATTAAATGCTGCGGAGGATTTTGAGGAACTCCAGATACTCGTAAACTCCTTCATAATTTGGCGACTGTGATGTCAGGAGATACTTCCTTTGAATGAAACTTGGCAATCTGCTTTATAAAACCCAGCAAAAAGAAACTCTGAGCTTGAAAATTACCTTAAAGACTTGCAGGGAGCTTGATGATCCTTATGGGTCTCTTCCGACTCGAGATATTCTGTGCTTTTATGATCCCGGTTGAAGGTAAACACCTTCAACCAGGTGTTGGAGCTGTTTGGGGGGTGGGTTTTGGCGGGTTTTGGAAGAGGATATCAAAATCTGTAAGATCATATAGAGCGGTTTATGCTTATCTGGAGTATTCCCCAACCTGATTGCTTCCTCCTAAGCGTGGTAGTGGTGGGAAAGGATGAAAAGGTCATGAAGATGGTTAGAGGTGTTGAGTGTGGTTGGGACATGAGACTGCAGCCGAGAACTGCTGGGCTTCAAGAGTCCTTCCAGGAGGGACCTGACTGAGGGTGTCCAAAAGTTTAAGACTTGGTGAAAACTAACCGGTTGCTCTGCTTTCACCCCGAAGAGGAGGGAAATCCAAAGGCAAGGTGTCTTAGAGTAAATTGGAGGTAAATGCTTCCCGGCTGACGCCTTGCAGAAACTGAGGCGGCGTTCGCAGCCTCGCGTTGTGAAGCGTAGCCTGACGCGTCGGGTGCTGCCCGCAGCAGGAAAACGGACTCGTTGAACCAGGGCTCTGATCTAATATGTCAACTTATCTTTATCTCTGTAGGGTTTGTACTGCCCGTGCTGTGGTAAGTCAGGTAGGAAACTCTTACTATGTGTATTTCCTTACCTAGACAGTCGGGCTTAGATGTAGCATTCAAACTCCAGTGTGTCTCTCGCTGCTCTGCCGGTTGCACGGGCAATATTTAACCTTTTAGTGCCTCAGTCGCCTGGCAAAGGGGATTATTCCGGGCCACTGTCAAGCAGTGCCATGCCTGGAATAAAAGCCCAAGAGCTTCCAGGCCTGCAGACTCGCAAATGGACAGCACAGACTCCCAGTGTTGTTATTTTTTTTTTAATGCAAAGGCTAAAAAAAGTTAAAATCCAGTGAAGTTTCTTCTAATACTCAAATAACCTTCATTTGATTTGAGCGCGTGATTCGTTGAGCTGGCACGCGGGCTTTCTTATGAAATGTGTAAGAGGAATTGCAGTAGGAGGAGCTTCTTGAAACCAAAAAAGGGAAACCGTAAAGGACCTGAATTGGTAATTCCCCGCAAGCGCAAGAGCTAGCGCTAGACTAGAGCAGCCGTTATGGCCTGACCCCGTTCTTTCGTGGCTTGACTTGCTGTGACTCCTGCATCTTTTTTATCTTGTAGTGTGTTTCTAACTCGTAGCCACGCAGCTGATCCTCAGACACCGAGCCGCTTTAGGAGCGAGCGGTAGAGTTTGAAAGCTGGCTGGAAACCAGTAAGTTCAGGCGTAGAAAGTACGCTTGTGTGGGTTTTTTTAATTACGATTTTCAGATTTTCATCCCGCAGTGCAGATAATAAAATTGCCGGCAGTTAATTTGCACATACTTTCACAAAGTATCTTCCTTCGTATTGTCTCCTTTACTTATGTTAATATGCTATCTGATAATATTTTAATGAGAGAAATTTCAGAGTTGCGAAGGCTTTCTTTCGTATCTGTTGGCTTGGATAAAATACCCCTAGCTGATACCATAAGTACGCATCCTGGCATAGATGTATTTGTTGTTTTTGCACCAGAAACCCTAATGTTTTGCAGTATAAAGTGCACTTTTTCTTAAAAAAACCCACCTATATTCATGTCTGGTTAGTGTCTTATGTGATGAAAGTGATATTCTGCCAAACCTCCAAAGCAGAAACAAAGCTGAGGATATTGTTAATTCTTCATCGTATTAATTGGAACCTGAGATCTGCTTCCGCTCAGTCTATTTTAAGACAAAGTAGAGAAGAAAATGCCTCCCCGTAGGTAGGAATTAAACATAGGAAATGAAACTATACACTGCCCTTAAGTAAAACTCTGCTCCTTAAGTACATATTCAGGTTTTCTATTGCACCAGCTTCTTAAATCGCAAATGTTTACTTTGATTAAACAGGGAGTGCCTTGTCCTGTGCTGGGCTCACCTTGGGGGAGCAGAGTGGTGGTGATGGGGACGGATGAGCCGTTTGCACAGAAGGTGGGTGGAAAGACTGGGCGTTCGGCACTGGGAGAAACTGCCGAACTTGTTCGGGATGCCCTTTGTCCAAGGATGCTCTTCAGAAACTGCACTGAGTTGAGTTCTCGAGGTTTTTCTGACACACACTCGGCCCTGACAAAGGGAAAAACAAGAGTATTTGCTACTTCCTTGTCCCTCTCGGTTAGGCTGGCCAAATTCGTGAAGGTTTTTCTGTCTCTCCTTTATGGTTAGGTGTTTCGTTCGGACTCCGTTATGCATGTTACAGCATCACTCAGCCTCTCGGGTCCTCCGTTCGTTAATTGTGGTGAAATAAACAGTTGTCTGTCTGGGTACCTCAGGTGTTGCCAATCTCATGCTTATCAGGATTCTTGGAGCTACGATTCTAAATCTGTTGGGGCTTCTGTTTTTCTCAGTGTGTTCTTGCAGTGCCTTGTAAAACCAAACAATCTCGTGTGTCACAAAAAGGGCTGTGTAATAAAGAACCGTTAAACGTACTTTCAGCTTGCTATTGCTAGACTGGACTTTGTAACTGAGAATTTAAACCGATGTTTCAAAGTAAATAAAGAGTTTAACTCTGACTCCTGGTGTTCTTTAACAATTGGCGGAAGAAGTCATTTTTAAAGACGTCTTTTGTAGGGTGGTAATTATGTGTCGGTGATCACAGACTGGGCGGATAACGGCATATTTGGGTTTAGGCCATTCCCTAAGCACCTGCTGCTGGCGGAGACGAGCCCCTGGACTATGGGGATCCCCTGCCCTGTCCTGCAGGGCTGTTTTTCAGGATGGGAGCAGATGCCATCTCTGGGCTTGTTCTTTTAGACCTCAGCTGCATATCTTGGATGTTTGTGTCGTTTTATTCAGAAGAGCATTTGGAAGTTTTATCTTGCCGTCATCTATTATGGATGTGTGTTTCTTTTATCTGTTACGTTCTTTCTTTGTACCTTGAGGTAAATTTTCCAGCCCTCGCCTAGACCACATCGCCTCGGGGAGCAATGGACACCCTTCTTGAACAAAGTGCTGCACTGAAATATTCATGCAGAATTTGTTCGACGTTACTGGTATGAAGAATGTGTCCTTCTCCTGATCCGATGAAGGTTTTTCAAAGTGTGCAGCAGTGCCGTGAGTTCTTGAGAGCCCAGATACAGAGGAGCTGGCAACCACAGCTTGCCCCACTGACTTCTTCGGTTTCCCCTTTAGCTCGAGTTTTGTAGCCGAGTCGAGCAAAGTCTGTGTTTCCCGGTGAACCCTGGATCTTTTCAGTCGTTTCCAGATCTGTCAGTTAATAAAGTATTTGTGCTTTACATGCCCTTTACTGTTCTCACAGGGCTTTGAATGGCAGCAGCAGTTCTCCCACTGTCCAGAGACAGAGCTGACCCAGGCGGGTTTCAGCAGCAAAGCCTCGTGTGATGCAGCTGGTGACCCACTGGCAGCAGAAGTTGCTGCGATTCTGAAGCCGGCTTTGATCTGCAGGTGGCAAATCCCTCGCTGGCTTCCTCAGCCACTTGGGAATGCGCTGTAAAGCATTTTCTAGCCGGATTTCTTCTGCCACGCTCTTCTTCTGGAGGCAGAGCTCCCTCGAGGACGGTGGGAAGATGAGCAGCGTGGCTGGAAGCTGCTGGGGTGCGTCGAACTCGAGCGCCGTTGTGTGCTGCTTTCCTCCTTAACCCTGGGGCTCTCCCCGTCTCCCCCAAGAGCATCTTCTTGCCGTGCCGGGCTGTTTCATCGCTGTCGGCTGCTGGAGGCTGGGATGCAACCCAGCTTTGGCTGAGGACATGCAGAAGTCCTGTGTTGGCCAGTTTCAGGCTGTTCCTGCTGCCACTGGTCCTGACTGGGAGCAAACTGGGGCAGCGGAGAGGGCTGATGCCACCAGATGGTGCTGCCATACAGCCAGAGCGGGACAACCTGAAGGTACAACACTTCCAACGGCTTCAGCTTGGTCCTGGTGGCTTCTTGTGGTCTTCGGAGGCTTCTTGTGGTCCTCCTGCCTTTCGCCACCCTGACGCTGCGGAGCTGGGAGGAGAGGAGGCGTCACAGCATCAGGTCCCTGCGTCACGAGCCGCAACGGCACCGAGGATGTTGGCAGTTCAGCGTTTACTCCTCACCAGCCGCTCTGTGGAGCAGGCTGGGTGTCGTATTTATCAACCCGAGGCACGGCTTCGCTAAGACCAAGGGCTGAAGCCTGGTGAAGCCCAGAGCCAGCCCAGCATTCCGAGGTGGGAAGGGGCTCGGGGAGGTCCTAACCCAAAAGCCATGTCCCGGTCCCAGTGGTTTGTGACTGGAGGGGGAAACAGAAAGGAAAACTTTATGGTTCTTTTTGAATCTCCACTTTTTCTGTCTTTTTTTGGTGTCCTAGCTCTGGGAACGTTTTTTCCCCTGAGCTGCCGTGGCAATCTCATGGAGTTCTCCGGCCCTTTTGTCGAAGTTGGAGCACTGCGTTGTTCTGCTTTGATTCCCCCCGTTGGTAGCCGGCGATGGGCACGGGGAGGTTTGAGATCGTCCTCAGAGGGGAGCCAGGAGGTGTGGTCCCCGGAGAGGACACAGGCTGTCCCGTGAGCCAACCCCTGATGAAATCACTCTCGTTTTAATTCGCTTTTATAAGGTGATAAGCTTTTCCTGCCAGGCGGCGTTTCCAGAGTGATGTCATGCTGTTGGGTAAGCCGTGTGTCGATGAGGTCGTTTTGCAACCAGAACTCTCCGGAGGGAGAGATCGCAGCTTTTCGGTGGTGGGGAAGCTCGTCGCAGAGCATCCCCCTTGGGTTTCTTGGCTGCAGATCCCGAGAGCAGGGGAGGAGACCTCTGGTGGGCTGGCTCCTCGTACATCTTACTCTTAATTCTTTCTTGTAACAGCCTGCTCTGTTCCCCCTCTTCTCTTCCTCCCCGAGCCCTCCAAACCCTCCGTAAACGAGGTGGGATTTTTGGGCAGCGTCCATCTGGCAGGCCGTTCGCCCTCCCCGTTTTCCCGGCTTGCAAATCAAAGCTGAGCTCAAGCGAAGGTGCTGGAGAGCCCACCCTTTTCCAGCCCCTGCCCAAGGGCTCCCCAGAGCTTCAATCGCAAACTCACAGCTGCGGATCTGGTGCAGGGGAATGGCTGGAATTTCCTGCCCGCTCGGAGCAGGCAGGTCCCAGGTCAGGGTTTGCTGCCTGTCGCGCCCCGAGTCCATCCACCTGGGGATGGACAGGCTCCCGGAGCAGCGCAGAATTCCTGGTATGAGCTTCCCGTGCCAGGGATGATGCTCTGGCTGAGTATTTCCCCGTTTGAGGGCTCCTCGCCGCAGCATTTCAACCGGCCTTTTCTTTCCCTGCCACTTGCAGGTACCTCATTCCCTGGCTCCGGCCTTCCAGCAGATACGGATGGATATTCACCACCTCCCTCTGCTACGGGCTGGGGGTCTCTTGGCTGGTTCCCAGACAGCACCGTGGCTCAGGCCTGGGGGAAAAGCTCTTTTTTTTTTGCTGCTCCTTGCCAGCTGCTTCCCGCTGCCGTGGATGCTCCGGTGCGGGAGTCGCGTGCTCTGTGTACACAGCCCTTCCCTGAGTCACGCTCCGGTGACTAATTCCCTCCTGATGGGCACATGGAGCCCGGTCCATGCCCAGGTTCACAAATAAATGCATTTGTTTCTGTTGGAGGTTAGGCTGGCACCAACCTCACCTGGTTCTTCAGCAGCTTTCCTTCTCTTGGGTCACCCAAAACTGTGCCTTGCGCTTAAAAAACCATCCAGACTCTTAAAATCCTACCGTTTGAAGGAGCTTTTGGGTTGTTCTTCCCTTGTAGCATCTTTTAGGCTTTCCTTGGTAGAAGCGATGCTGCTCTGGGGTGTGCCTGGGTTGGATTTGATTTCCTTCATCTATTTCCCCCGCCCTGCTCTGTGTCGGAAAGCTTTTTGGAGGAAGGATTTGGAGCTGGTCCGGGTCCCTCCGGGACAGGTCCCTGCTTGGAGCCGCAGCCACTGCCTCGTGCTTCGCTTCTGGGCCCAGCACCGCCATCCCAAGGGAGCAGGATGCTCCCAAAGCCCCGGCCTGGGGGAACCTGCTGGCTCTACGCTAAAAAACAGAGGCGGAGGGCAGTTTCGGCATGTCGCAGGGGCGAGAAGTGTCCCCCTTTGAACAGAAAGAGCCTCACGCCACGGAAAAGCTGCTTTTTAAATGCTGTTTCTCAACAACCATCACTCCGACCTTGCCCGGGCTGAGCTTGCTGCCTGCTCCTGGTGCAGGGGATGCTCTTGAGGCGTTCCACCAGATTTATGTCCGCCGAAGGGGAAATACCCTTGCAAGCTGGAAAGCATCCCAGCGCGGGGACAGACCTTCGCTGTAAATCCGTTGCTTTGGTTTTTGGGACTCCGTTCCAGGGAAGATGCTCATCGCAAGCAGAGAACTTCCTCACGCCAAAAGCGCCACGGTAAGGAAGGTGGTCAGTGAGGACGTCTCCAATCCAAAAATAGAAAATAGAGACCTCGATGGAGCAATATCCTGCACTGCCCGGGCCCAGGGGACTGGGA
Source organism: Rissa tridactyla (assembly GCF_028500815.1). Taxonomy (NCBI): domain Eukaryota; kingdom Metazoa; phylum Chordata; class Aves; order Charadriiformes; family Laridae; genus Rissa; species Rissa tridactyla. Next base: position 1,455,238 of record NC_071487.1, read on the forward strand.
ATTCCAGTTAATCATCGACCACGGATGCAGTCAAGGCAGAAACGTCTTTGTCCAAGTGGAGCAGAAGTCTCATTTTTGGCAGATGCTGTAAACTTTGCAGCAAAGAGGGGAAAAAAAAAAAACATGATTCCCGCTGCGACGGGGCAAAAGCTGTGTTTCGCTCACCTGACCCATCCTGTTTGTTTTTTATTTAGAAACATCTAAAGGTCAAGACAGCTCCCACTCTGCCAGTTCATGGTGACAGCAGCCAGCGTTGGGAAAACATGGGACGTGGCTTCCCAAACATCCCGGGCTGGCAGCGGAGGGAGAGCCCTCCTCTCCCATCCCTCTCTGCCCATTTCCAGACCTGGAATGGGATGGGATGGAGCAAACCTTGTCCATGATGTGACCGATGGGCCACTTCGGAGCCCGGCTGGGTTCCTCCTCTCCGCCAAGGGTTTTCTGACTCCTGGAAGTGCTGAAGCTGCCTCCAGCCACCAACTTCCCTAGAGACCAAGCCCTGGGAGCTGCTCGGAGCTTCACGTGGCGGCGGCAGATATGGGAAGCCATGCTGCTCTTCCCTTCTTGGCCCTTGGCTGAAAAACACACTGTGGGAAAGTATTACCTGCCTCGCTGGCAGTACTTTGCAGAAATATCCCCCCTCCGGCACCCGACTTGCTCAACCCCCATGGTTTCGGGGAGCAGGGCAGGTCCCATGGGTCGGGGGGAGCAACCCCACTCCGAGGCCGATGCCTCATGGCGGGATGCTCCGGATGATGGGATGCTGTTACCTCGCTCCGTCGGTCCCGGGGCTGATGCGCGCTCGCTCTCGGGGGGCTCTGGCATTGGCCGGAGGCTCTCGGCACGTTTCAGGAGCCACTTGCTCAACAGCCGCAAGGAACCGAGAGAGCTGGTATCTGGAGGGCAGCACTTCCCCTCCTGCTGCTTGCGATAACGCGTGCCACAGAAACAGCTGAGGTTTCTGCAAGCGCCCGCAGGGAAGTTTCGCACTTTTTGGGGAACAGAGGTCCCACGGAGCCCCCTCATCTCTGCTCGCCCCCATCAGCCCCGCCATGGGCTGGGCCGGGGGGAGCGGAGCGGGGACGTCCCCTCGGGCACAGTGGCATCGAGCTGGGGGACAATTGCACTCGAGGAGGCGCGAAGCCCCGGTCGTGTGTGGTGGGTTTGGGGCTGGTACCGCACCCCTTTGCGGCACCGGGAACGTCCCTGGCCCCGCTCCGAGCCCTGCTCCAGCTGGTTCAAGTTCAAGGCTGTGGGCAGCTTGTGTTTCAAGGGGAAGTGACTAATGTCCACGTTCCCCTTCTCCTTTCTTCTGGTGCTTAGTCTCAGCATTTGCAACGTGGCTTCTTTCTCCGGTGCTGGCTCAGCTGGGAGCCGCGGGTGGCTCTGGGGACGGCAGCGAGCATCCGCCATGTCCCCCAGCTGCTGGCCATCTCCTGTCTGGAGATGGAGAGAAGGTGAAAAGAATATTTACATCTTTCCAGGCTCAGCCGTGCGCGCTCTGAGCTTTCACCTGGCTTTCTAGCAGCCTTTCCAGCTGCTGGCCCCCGTGCAGAGGAGTGATGGCACCAGGGCATTGGCTCCTCCTCACCCTCAGCCCTTCTCTTGGCCCGTCCGAGGTCTGGGAGTCCCTGACCACCAGCAACCCCGTGGCCAAGCGCTCCTATAAATGGCCGCTCCAGATCCGTGCTGGGTCGGCGGGAGCTGTGCTGCGGCTGCACCTTGGCGAGGGATGCTCGCAGTAACTGGAGAGGAACCTGCATCCCGCTGGGAAGAGGTGTTGGAGAAACACGACCTTCCCGTGCAGCTCACGGCCCAGCCAGGACCGGAGGGAACGCGGGACGCTGTTTGCGCGCGGGGCTGAAGCTGCGCAATCACATCTTGCAGGCTGGGGAGGACACGCCGGGACATTTCATAACGGGTCACTCGGCATCCGCGGCCGCTGCTCTTAAAACACAAGTTTTATGGCTGGTGCTGGACTGTAAATCTCCGACTTCCACGGCTGGCGCCTTTTGGGGGGAAAACATCCGTCTTCGGCAAACTTTGATGGTCTCCAAGCATGAGCCACCGTGCGTCACTCGTGGATGGGGCTCACACCACGCAACGCGCCCACGGTTAGAAAATGCATTGCAAAAGCAGAACTTCGGCATTTAGGGTTTTGCCGGGTCTTGCTCAAGGGCCGGGCAATGTGATCGCTGCGGGGTCGGGGCCTCTTCCTGCACCCGGACGCGCTGCGAGGCTCCGATTTGGCTTTGGACGAGCGCGTTGGGCACCGCGCAGATGGCGGAGGGGGCTGGTGGCCCGGCTGGTGGCTGCTGGGGACCCGGAGCTGCTGGGGACGGAGGGGGTGGCGTGGCGGCTCTGCCCCAGCGTGATACCCCCAGGTCTGTGGTCCTGCTGGAGTGACGCTCCCTCTCTTCCTTGAACTGGGGGGGTGAAGGTTGTTGTCACCCAGCTGATAAAATCCCCAGGGGAGGGGATCACAGAGGGGCTTGGTGCTCCTGGGAATTCCCTAAGGATCCCACAGCTCCGGCTGGAACACAAGCACCCGATGAGGAGCCAGCGCCCGGACCCCCTCCATGCGGGAAGATGCTCGTCCCAGCACGTTCCCTGCCCGGCTGCCGGAGGGACGGGTGCCGTGCCACCCGCGGCAGCAGCGGGACGGTGCCCAGCTCCCCGTGGGACACAGCATCGAGAGAAACCTTGCCCCGAGGTTTCCCCGTGAGCCGCCCGGGGGGTTCTTTCCACGCTGGAGGCTGCGGGCAGAGAAAGGCAGCGTGAAACGGCGCGAGGTCTCTGGGCTCCTCCTGCCCCATCCTCATCCATCCCTCTGCCAGGACGGATCCAGGGCAGGGCAGAGGAGCCAGAGCTGGGGCAAATCCCCTCCACGTGATGCTGCTGGTGCTGACAAACTTCTCCTTTCACGTGTTTTAGGGTGAAACGTTTGGTCTCGGTCTCGCCTCAGGCAACCCCTCGAGAAACTGGGTGAGAAAGGCAGGAGTAAGGCTGGAGCCGGCTCCCGAGGAGGAGCAGGCGATAAACAGCCGTAAATCATGGGATTACTGTAAACATGTTCATCCCGTGGCAGGAGCACAGTTAAAGACCAGGCGCTTGGCTCGACTTCAGGACATTTGGGATCAGCCTTGCCTGCCCTGGCGCCGGGGGGGACCTGCCCATTGCCTCGTCCGACCTGGAGTTTCTCATCCCTCTGCTCCTCTTTTTGGTGGAAGCATCCCTTAGAGAAGGCGAGGGACGGGTGGTTCCACCCCAGCCTCGGTGGCCGGTTCCCACCGAGGGTTTTCTCCTCCCCAGCCCGTGGGCAGCCCCGCTCTGGGCACGTGGCCCCGCTGGATGCGTGCCACCCCGGCGTGCCCGGCTCCGTCCCGACTGCCATCGGGCTGCCCGGGGATGACGTAAGCCCTGGCCGCGGTTGCTTCAGGAGGGACCGGACACGGGCTTGCACAGAGGAGCCGCTGCCGCAAGCCGGGCTGTGGTGTCATCAACCGGTTTGGTAGGACAAGGTCCAACGCTGATCCGCTCCTTCCCGCATGTACCGGCATGAGCCGGGCTGCCCGGCCGCTGCCTCCCTGCTCCGCCGCTGCTTCCCTGGATTTAGGGAAGGGGCTGGATGCCCGGCTCAGCCGATATTGGGGACCCCGCGTGCCAGCGGGGACTGGCGTGAGGTGAAGGACGGAGAAGGCAGCCGAGGATGCAGGGATGGATGAGCCGCACCACGGTGCCACCCGCAGCACTCATGGTCCCGCACATCACCCTCTCCTCCCTCCGTCACCCCCTGCCACCCGCTCTGCCACCTCCCAGGCCAGCGGACGGTGCCCGCGGCCGCTTGTCCCTCGCCAAGAGGGTGAGGGGCATCCCCCCGGCCACGGATCTACAGGGAAAACGGGAGGTGGAAGGGAAACCTTTGTGTCTGAGAAACAGGACTATATATTTTTCGTGTCCACAGCTGCAAGCCAGCTTGCAAATCACCCGATTCCAGCACTGTCGGAGCTCCTGACAGTGAAATCCCAGGCGGAGAGGAGAAATTCCTGCTGGGTGTTTACTCCGGCGTCACCCTGGGACGGGGAGGGGGGACGGAGGGCGGGCAAAGTTCGGCTCCTATAAAGTCAGGTCTTGTCCACTTCATTCATTCCCCTGGCAGCATCGCCGGGAGCTGCACGTCCCGCCTTTGCGCAAGAGGTTTTGCAGATAAATCCCCCCCCCGGGGAGCACCGGCCGCCTGCGCCATGCCGAGGGCGCTGCGGGATGTCGGGGCTGCCCTCACCTGCCTCCAGCTCCTGCTGCTTCTCCCCGGCGCGGAGACGAGGCCACACGCGTGGGACGGGGACAGGCTCCAGCTGGAAGCCATCAAAAAAGGGATCCTGGAGCGGCTGGGGATGTCCGCTCCCCCCGCGGTCCAGCAGCATCTGGACCAGGAGAGCATCCGGAGAGCGCAGCGGCTCTACCAGCACAAAGTGGCCGAGCTGACGGGGAACCGGAGCCGGGAAGAGGAGGGAGACGTGCCCAGGACCAGGCGCCTGCATCGCCTGACCCCCACACGTAAGTGGCCGCGGCTCCGCGTGCGTCCCGCCACCCTCATCCCCCTGGGACATGTGTGTCCCCTGCCGTGTCCCTGCTCGGGCATGTCAGCCCGGCTGCCGCGGCGTGTGTCGGGACATGACCGGGCATGAACTGCGGCGGCCACGGTCATCCTTATCCCAGCTGCTTCCCTTGCCCCGGTGGTGGGGGGGAGCCACCTTTTTGAGCCGTTTCGCTTCAAACCACAAAAAAATAGTAAACGTGGGATGAAAGCTCTCCCCAGCAGCGGTGGCAGCCGTGGGTGCTCACAGCGGGGTTCGAGCCGGCTCGGGGGCGAGCGGAGGGGAGGCAGGGAGGTGCCATCCCTCCAGCCCCAGCTTGAGCCCCAGTTTGGGGGTTTACCTGGATTTGGGGAGATTTAGGGAAATACTCAACTCCTGCTGAGTGTTGGGCTGGGGGAGGACAGCGGGGTGGGGGGTCACCCCCATGGGTCCCGGGGCACCTGCTCCGGCATGAGGTGCTGCCCCTCGGCAAGACCCTCAGGTGGGTCCCGAGTGATCCGGGGCTGAGGATGGAGCCAGATCTCCCCAGCCTCGGCATCCCTCGGGATCTGGGTGATTCCCGGTTTGGCCGCCTGGCAGGAGCTGGTCACACGCCGTGGCTGGCGGCGGGGATTGCCGGCTCTTACATCAGTCGTCCTCCCTGTCCCCACAGTGCTGCGCCAGCTGGACATCCCTCCAGGACACCAGGACCTCCAGGGAGACCAGGACCCTCAGGGAGGACACCAGGACCCTCAGGGAGACCGGGACCCCCGTGGTCCCTACCGCTACCATCTCCTCCTCTCCCGCACCGAGGATTTCCACCGGCAGCTCCGGGTGGTGCAGGCGGAGCTGAAGCTCTTCAAGCAGTCGCTGGCGTCCCCCGGCATGACCCCACTCAACGCCTCGGAGCCCCCCCAGGTCAGCATCTACATGCTGGGGGGGGCTCATGGGACCCCCCGGCTCCTGCGTAGCCAAGAACTGGACCTTGCTGCCCCGAGCCTGGACCTCACGGCAGCCGTCCAGCCCTGGGCCACGGGTCCCGAGGACACTCTGCGCCTGGAGCTGGCCTTCACAGCCGACGTCCCGGCCTTGATGGCCACCCCAGGGGGCGAGACGCTGGTGCTGGAGGTGGAAACCCACGAGACCGCGAGGCGGGGGGCCAGGAGAGCGCGGGGGCTGGAGGAGGAGTGCGGGAAGAGCGACGGGAAATGTTGCCTCAAGTCGCTCAAGGTCTCCTTCCAGGACATCGGCTGGTCGGACTGGGTCATCGCCCCCAACAGCTACTACATGAGGTTCTGCGAAGGTTCCTGTCCCCACAACTACAAGCCGGCCAGCATGCACGCCCAGATCAAAGCCCGCATGCACTCCCTCTCCAAAGCCACCCCGCCGCCCTGCTGCGTCCCCGCCGGCTACGACCCCATGGTGCTGATGCACTACGACGGCGAGGGCAGGCTGGTCTCCACCCTCTTCGAGGACATGCTGGTCACCAGGTGCCACTGTGCCTGATGGCGTCGCCTCCAGCTCAGACCACCCGAACAGGTGCTTCCCGGCAGCTCCAGCATCCCAAAAACCAGCCCCCGTGCCACGAAACGCCTCAGGACCGGCCCCAACTCCACTGCCTGACCCAGCCCCGAGGTCTCCAGTTGTGAACCCCCCCTCCACAGGCCACCATAACTTATTCCCTCCCTCTCTTCCCTTATTTAAAACCATATTTTATTTGGTAGGTGGATCCTCCCCACCCGGGAGAGCCCGAACGGGCCGGGGTGGGTCTGTGCCCGCGGCCCACTCCACGTCCGTCTGAGCATCATCTCTTCCCTGCTTAGAGATGTATTTATACAACTTTCTTATTTATTGCTAACTTATTGTATTTTATAGCAAAGTACCTTTTCGGGAAAGGGGTTCTTTTGGGGTATTTGTATTTTATATATTTCTATAAAACAGAAATAATGTAATAATGTAAATCAATAAAGCGATGGGAACAGGGGTGCTGGCTGCTCCTCCTGCGTGACCCGCCGGGGGGGGTCTCTGACCAAAGCCTCCCAATGGGTCGCTGTTGGCCGGGGGGTCCCGCAGCCCGGACCCTCAGCTCCCCCGCTCCGCAGGCTGGGAGCCGGTTCCATATGGATTTGCCGGTAAATCCTTATGGCGGGGCCGGCCCCATCCCCACCCTGCCAGCGGCTGCCGGGGCGCGTGAGTAACGCCTGGGCGATGCTCCCAGAGACCTTTGGGTTGTTTGCGTCCTTGAGGTGGGTGCTGGGCGCAGCCTTGACCCCCCGGGAGGGACGTCCAGCTGGGATGCGGCCTTTGCCCCATTTCCAGGTATCTCTGGCTGTGGGACCCCGCAGACACCAAGGGGTGGGGGGAATCCCGGCTCCCCCGGGGCTCTGCCACCGCGGAGGTTGGTGGCACACCCCGTGTCCCCAAGGGACTCGCCACAGATGGATGGGGTGGCTCTGCTGGTCACGGCTCCTCTCTGTCCTGTCCCCTCTTCCAGCACGTCCCAGGGGTGTCCTGGGCTGCCTGGCCCTTTGGCAGCTCCCGGTGGGGACCTGGGCTTGAGGAACGTGGGATATGGGGACCTCTGGTCTGGGGACATGGGCTTTGGAGACCAGGACTTGAGGGACATGAGATATGGGGACCTCCACTCTGGGGATGGGGTCTTTGGGGACCAGGGCTTCAGGGACACAAGCTGAGGGGACCTCCAATCTAGGGATGGGGCCTTTGGGGACCAGCGCCTCGAAGGACATGGGATACGGGGACCTCCACTTTGTGGATGGGGGCTTTGAGGACTGGGTCTTCGTGGACACAAGCTATGGGGACATTAGCTCCGTGGACATGGACTTAAGGGACCTCGGCTGCAGCGACCTCTGCTCTGGGGACCTGGGGCAAAGTGACACGACCTCTGCTCTGGAGACCTGTCCTTAGGGTCCTGGTCCCTTGGCAGCCCAGCTCTGGGGACAGGGGCTCTGGGGGCTCTGGACTTTCCCCAGGGACCTCCAGCCTCAGGCAGCTCCTTCGGGTTAATGTTTACAGCCCCCCCCCCGTGTTCCCGACACCCCTCCTCGGGGCTGGCAGAGCCACGAGCAGATAACGCACCGCGGCTCCGCTCAGCCGCTGCCGCCCCCAGCGCTGCCAGAGGGACGGGTCCAGCCCGTAACAGCACCAGAGCGGGAGCTACGCAGGTCACTTAATTAAACCATTTAATGGGCCACGGTGGAGCACCACAAGGGCTGGAGCTCAGGGGAGCCACGCAGAGCTGGGGGGGCACCCGGACAAGCCACCGCGTCCCCGTGTCCCCAGGCTGCCGGTCCCCTCGGGGTGCACAACCTGGCAGCGATGGGCTCGGGGGTCTTGCCAGCAGCGTTAAAAAAAAAAAAGGGGCTTTTGCTCTGTTCCCCAAACTGGCAGATTTAGCAGAAAAAGGGGGGGCTGTGTGTGCAGGTGACAGCAGGGCTGGTCCCGGTGCCTGGATGTCCCCAGCTGCTGGCATGTCCCCAAGCGCACGTGCACCCTGAGACTCTCCATCGGCAGCCGAAAGGGGAAGCGGAACCGTGCGCCGCGGTCACCCCATGGCCCCCTGCTCTGCCGGATGGCCGCGGCGGGGCCCCACGCACGTCCCCAGCAGGGAAGGCTCCGTCGCGGCGGCTGCCGGCAGATGCTGTGCCGAGGCGTCCCCGCGGTCGGTGGCCGGTGGCTGGGGAGGAAGCTCCAGCCCTCAGCGCTCACCCCGCGGTGGGAACTGGGGTGAAGGAGGAGGTCCGGGGGGGGGGGGGTTAAAAACAACATCCCCTGAGAAAGGCATCCCTGGCAGGACGCACGCGGGGGGACCACGTGTGTCCCCGTTCCCAGCCGTGGGGAGACCCACAGAGCCCACATCCATGGCGCAGCCCATCCCCATCCCCTCTGGGCTGGGGGCCGGTGGGGAAAGCCCCGAGAAGAAGCATCCGTGGAAGCCATAGCCTCTCCCCCCGGCCCCCCCGGCCCCTCACTGGCCGGGGATGATGTAGATGTCCTCGCCCTCGCCGGGGCTCCGCGTGTTGGCGTAGATGGGCTGGTCCCCGGGGACGGCCTCGCTCTCCAGGAAATAGTCGTCATCCGCCGGGACCTGCGGGCTGGGGGGGACAGAGGGTGGCACCCGCCCCACCGCGCCCCGGAGATGGGGCAGGTCGGGGGTGGCTGGTCCCTGAGGGGGGGAGCGAAGGCCATGGGGTGGCTCTGGGGGTGCGGGTGGGGGGAAAGGGCTCGGCCCCAGCAAGCGCCTGGGCCTTGGGATGGCGGGATGGGACAGCGTGGGATGGGTGGCACTGCGTGGGGTGGCATGGGATGGGGTGGGACAGCACCGGATGGGACGGGACAGGATGGGACGGGACGGGACGGGACAGGACAGGACTGGATGGGATGGGATGGGATGGGATGGGATGGGATGGGATGGCACGGCATGGCAGAGAATGGGATGGGACAGGATGGAATGGGATGGCATGGCACAGGATGGGACAGGATGGGATGAGATGGGATTGGACAGGATGGGATGGGATGGGATGGGATGGGATGGGATGGCACGGCACAGCTCAGCACGGGATGGGATGGGATAGCATGGCATGGCATGGGATGGCACATCATGGCATGGGATGGCATGGGACAACATGGCACAGTACAGCACAGCAGAGGAGGGGATGGGACATGCCCCTGAGCAGCTGGTCCCCGTGCCGGATCCTCACCTGTACCGCTTCTCCTGCCATCCCGGTGTCCAGCCCCGCGTGGTGGCCGGGGCGGTGCCAGGGGTCACAAAGGTGTTCTCATAGTCCGGTGCGGCAGCGGCAGCAGCATCGGTGGTGTCCGTCTCAGCGGCCCGGCTGATGTAGCGGGGCTGCCCGTGGGCCGCACCAGGCTCCCACTTACCCCACACGGTGTCGGCAGCCACGGCGGCCGCTTTCCTCCGCCGATAGCAAACCACAACGGTGACCACGAGCAGCACGGCCACCCCCGCCAGCCGCCCCAGCCAAGCCGGCCACCAGCCCCACGCTGCCTCGACATTCCCTGCCGTGGAAATGGGTGACGTTTAAGGAGTCGAGGTGGGAGGTGAGGCAGCGGCAGTTGGGCGCCGTGCAGTTGTGCTGGAGCAGGCGCAGGGCGCCAGGACGCTGCCCACCACGTCGCAGCGGCACGGCACCACCAGGTCGCGCAGGGTGGGCTGGAAGGCGGTGGGGGGCACGGCGGGCAGGGGGTTGCCCTCCAGCCGCAGGCTCTGCAGGGCCGTGGCGTTGGCGAAGAAGCCGGGGGGCAGCTCCCGCAGGCGGTTGTGCTGCAGGCGGAGGTGCCGCAGCCCCCGCGCGTGGCCGAGGAAGGCGGGTGGCAGCTCCCGCAGCCGGTTGTAGGACAGGTCCAGCTCCTCCAGGCCAGGCCCGACGCGGGATGAGGGGCTCAGGGCGTCGATGCCGTTATGGCTCAGCAGCACCCGGCTCTGCCGCTGGAAGGGCCCCCCAGTCCAGCTCGGCGCACTGCCGGCTGCGGTTGGTCAAATCCAGCACGCCGGGGGCGTCCGTGGGCACGGGGAAGCAGGGGGACAAGGGGGACGCAGGGCGCAGCAGCAGCAGCAGCACTAGGGGGGGCCGCAGGGTGTCCCATGGCCCCTCTGCCCCGCCAGCCACCTGGGGGGAGAAACGGGGGGGGGGGGGTCAGCAAGACCCACGCCTGAGCAGGCACCCCCCCCGCCAAGTCCCCTGCTGAGCTTTCCCCCTCCCAGCACAAACCAGTGCAGCCCAGTCTGGCACCCACCCCGCTCCCTCTCTCCCCGGGGGTCCCGACAGGTGGTTTTCCATGTGCGGGTGTCCCCCCCCCTCCCCGGTCCCCAGCACCTCGACTCGCCTGCGCTCCGGCCGCCTCTCCGCCTGGCGGGGGCAGGGGCAGGGGAAGAGGAACAGGCGGGTCCTGCCGTCCCCTGTCACCCCGCCGGGGCGTAGCTGGCTCCGGGGTGGGGGGGGGGGGGTGCAGCACCCCCAGCTCAGCACCCCCCAGCCACCGCCGGACCCCCCGGGCCTTTCCTGGGGTGCCGAAGGGCTCCGACACCACTGCAGCCGTGCTGTTCCCTGCCCGGGGGGCTTGGGGGGGGCCCCGGGGGGGGAGTCTGAGGGCTGGGCTGGGGGGGATGCTGAGCATCTCCACGGCCTCGCGTGTCGGCACCGGATGGGGGACCCCCACCCCCACCCCCCCCCCAGCCCCCGTGTCCCCGGTGCCCGGGGAGCACCCGAACAGGCGGCTCCAGCGGCCCCCCCTCCCCCCCCCCCCCCCCCCCCGGGCACACGGGTGGGCACGCACGGGCACGCACACGCGTGTGCTCCTGCGCGCGGGGGCACGCGCGCTGGGGGCTCACGGGCGCGCGCTCGTGCGTGCACACGCGTGTGCGCCGGCAGCACGGTCACGCGTGCACGGCGGCGGGGGGCCCGGTGAAGCCGGGGGGGGTGGGGGGACGGGACTGTCAGGGTCTCAACGATGCGTTGGTGCAATTAACGCAGCGGCCGGGGAGGGCGTGTGGGCAGGATCGGGCCCCCCCTGGGGTCCCCCCGTGGGTGCGCGGCCGTGTCCCCGCACAGGGTTGGGGACCCCACCGCTGTGTTCCCCACGTCCCCATCCCTCGGGGTCTCTCCCCATGTCCGTGTCGTGCGTCCCCCCCCCCACCCCGTGTCCGTGTCCCCCCGTGCACCTGTGTCTGCCACTCATGTCCGTGTCCTGCGTCCACCCCCCAGTGTCCCCCCCGTGTCCGTGTCCCTCCATGCCCACCCGTCACCTCCACGTCCCTCTGGGTCCATTGTCCCCGTGTCCCTCCCCTCCATGTCCCTCCCCCGTCTCCCTGTCCCTCCGTGTCCCTCCGCCCCCCCACAGCCATGTCCTTCGGTGTCCACCCCTGCCCGTGGCCCGCCCCCTGGTGTCCGTGTCCCTCCATGTCCCCCCTCTCACATCCAGTCCCCGTGTCCCTCCCCTCCTGTCCCTTTCCACGCACGTCCACCCCCTCGCGTCCATGTCCCTCCGTGTCCCCCCCCGTGTCCGTGTCCGTGTCCGTGTCCCCCCCCGTGTCCACCAACTCCGTGGCCAGCCCCCCATCTCTGTGTTCCTCCGTGTCCACCCCCTCGTGTCCGTGTCCCTCCACGTCCCTGTCCCTCCACGTCCGCCCTCGCACACCCGTGTCCCTCCATGCCCGTGTCCGCCCCCTCGTGTCCGTGTCCCCCCACGCCTCCCCCCTCTCGTCCCCGTCCTCCTGCCTCCACCACCTCCGTGTCTCTCCACATCCACCCTCTCACGCCCGTGTCCATGTCCCTCCACGTCCACCCCCCCGCGTCCGTGTCCCTCCACGTCCCTGTCCCTCCACATCCACCCTCTCACGCCCGTGTCCCTCCGTGCCGTGGTCCACCCCCACGTGTCCGTGTCCCCCCTCGTGTCCGTGTCCCCCCCCGCCCGCCCACCCCCTCTCGTCCATCTCCCACCGTCTCCCCCCTCTCCGTGTCCCCCACCGCCTTCCACCCTCCCCTCCGCGCCCCCCCACCCCGTGTCCCCACCACCACCTCCGCTCTGCCATCGCCCTTTTAAGAG